>NC_060121.1:462738514-463363514 GCF_021461395.2 Schistocerca americana
TCCTGACAGACCACACAGATGTTTACTCTTGGTTCTCACTCTCGGGTAATGTTATTTAGTTTTTATATTTTTCTTACTATACCTAGGGAATTTCACTTTTTAGAAAAATTGTGAATATAAATGAGCTTGTTTTGGCATATGGTCCAAATCAACTGATGGAACCTCCTACTTAGGCAGCATTTTTAATTATTTGATTTATTGTTTGGTAGTGGAAAGTGACTGTAATATCTCAGCATGCGTCTCTTTTCATTGAGGGACTTAAATTCGATCGGAGGTAAGGTAATTTCACGTTACAGTTGTAAATCATTAATGCCGCTAGGAGCAACCCGAAAATAAGGGCTGCTATGTCTGTAAGCTTGGTTAAACAGCCGAAGCACTTCGGCACAATGACAATCGATTCATCACTGATGCGTATTATGACGGATTTTAAGAATTCTTTTGAAGGAAATGATAAGACTTCCTTTTTTGAAGTCCAGTTATCAATACTTTATCCAAGCCTTACGATGTCTTTTTCGATAGTAACACACGCCGAGAAACTGTTCCCTGACAAAGCCCACCCACATACCGTGTGACGTATTTCATCCACATCTATGCTCGGGATCACTCATAGACTAATCAAAACAGCGTACCAACATGGTCAATGCTTTAATTTCACTTTTCTGAGAAGCATCACACTTTCCACACCACATGAGCTGAAGCGGAAGCACGTTCACTGATCAAACAAATTCGATATCGCCCATTTACTCAGAGGTTTTTAATAATGAAAATACTTAATAAGAGAGAATTTCATTAACATCCCGATCTAGCATAGCATTTGAAAAATCTCTACAGTTTGATACAATTGAAGGGACGGTACTTGTGGAGAGAATCAGGGAGATTACATCTGTTAACCAGATCACAAGAACGACCTACCGCTCCTTTTGTCCCTTTCTTCCTCCTTCGTCGGGATAAAATATTGTCCTTTGAAATGGAGTGCATGCGAAGAGGGACCGAAAGCAAGACTCATGTTAAATTCTCCGAGGGAAGCGAAGCCAAAGGCTCACTCCCATTTCGTGCCTCTTCAGGAAAGCAACAGGAAGCTAATTCCCCAGCACTCATGAAATAGGATTTCCAACCGACTGCTGGTTTTCTCTTTACTGCGCTAATCCGATGTGTAGGAGCTGCTCAAAACTTATCTCACTTAACGGTTAAACCGTTGCTTAAAATCCGTCTTGATTGCAAATTTTTTATTCATATGACCGGTTTCGGTTCATTCAGAACCATCTTTCAGATTTGATATTTCAGTTACAGGAGTAACCCGTCCAAATCCAGCAACTTTTACATGCTACGTCACATGTGAAAGTTGCTGGATTTGGACGGGTTACTCCTGTAACTGAAATATCAGATATGAAGATGGTTCTGAATGAACCGAAACCGGTCATATGAATAAAAAATTTGCAATCAAGACGGATTTTAAGTAACATTATAAAATCACTGATTGCTGTTATCCCGTAAGACATTATGTCTGTTTTTGTAACGGTTAAACGATTACTGTTTGGCAGTGTAAAAACGACGGCAGTGTATAACATTATTTTTCATTTCAGTAACCACAAATCAGTACTTTGAAATTAGTTCGAGATATGTCCACAAAATTTTGAAATGCTTTTTAAAGCAGCTGAGGCCGTATCTGTTGATTCGGCCATGACGATAATTTGAAATATGTATTCATTAGCAGATAAAGCAGCCGTACATTTATCATAATCAGTGTCACAATGGTTTTAGACTAGCGTTGGATGAGTCAGGCTGATAAACCAAACAGATCAGCCACTAAGTATTTTCTCTCTTCTTTTCCTGATTTCAGCTGCCTACTACGCTGATCTCCTTCGTTTTACATCTGAACTTGTGTTCCTTCTGTAATGATCTAGATATCGATGGGACACGAAACTGAACCTACCCTTTAAGGTCAGCGTTTTCATTGCGTATTGCAACGGTTGCAATAACATTAATGAAAACTTTGGAATGCACTTTATTTCAACAGATTTAATAAGGTAGTCTTCGATGGACCAGGACACATATTTCGCTGCGTACAAAATTAATCCACCAATTCTGAAATGTCTCAAACCCCACAAAAATATACATATTTCTTGGCTTCCCAATCCCATTTCTACTGAAATTGGAATGCCCCATGACAGTTCTAACACGTACTTACATGCAAGTGCGTTACACACACTGCGATGTAGTGTACTTGTAGTCGTGACCCAACACTGAATGGTTCCACAAAATAATGGATCTATACGCTCATGAGCTATTGAATTAGAGGCTGATATTCTGTTGGAAAAATAGAAAAGAAAAGAGAGAATCTCTAACGTGACGCTGAGTAAAGAGACAAGAGAGCCTTGTTGCCACGGCAATGGGAATATTTCGGTTCGCCGTGTGACCTGGATATTTCTCAAACTTTCCCCCCTGGCAGACTGATAACCGGGTGCAATATGGGCACAACGTAAATGATTTCAAAGCATCTGATCGCATCCGTGTGATGGCAGTTTCCGTGTCTGAATTCACACCGTTACTACATTTACGTCTATATTCTGGAAGCTACCATGCGGTGTGTGGTAGAGGAGAGGTGGGTGCCTCATGTACCAGTATCATATCCCCTTTTTCTGTTCACGTCGCGAATGTTTCGCGAGAAGAAAGAGTGCCGGTAAGCCTTCGTGTGGGCTCGAACGTCTTTAATGTTATTTTGACGGTCTTTTCGCGAGATATACGTAGAAGGAAGCAGAATATTTGTTAACTTTTCTAGAAACGTACGCTCTCGAGACAGCGAACCACACCGTGATGCAGAACGCAGTGTCTGCCTCGGGAATTAATTGATCATGTCATTGACGGCTTCGTGGTTACCAAATGCACCTCTGACGAAATGCGCTTCGTTGGATCTTCTCCATTTCCTCTATCAATCCTATCTGGTAGGGCTCCCATACTGATGAGAAATATTTAAGTTTTGGTCGAATGAATGTTTCATAAGTTATCTCGTTTTTCGACCGAGAAAATTTCTTTCGGGTTCTTCCAAATAATCTCAGTCTAGCATCTGACTCTTCGATTGATTTTAGGTGGTCGCTCCACTTCAAATCACTCCGTATGCGTACTCCTAGATATTTTATGGAAGTAAATGCTTCCAGTGATTATTCTTCAATCGTGTAATGATACAATAATGAGTCTTTTTGTCTGTCTGTGGATTCACAATACGTTACATTTATTTTTATTGTGATTACCTGATATGGTCATTCAGTGCAGGAGGCGATCTTTAATTTTGTATTGCAGACTTCTTTTGAAAATAAATTTGATTGCTTTGATCACTATGTAAACAGGATTACGGAGTTACTAGATTCGACAATATGTGTGGCAAATCCTCAGATCCATAAAACACGGTAGTAGTATGTACATCATACAATGCCTACAGCTGTCCGTCACATGAGGACAATACAATATGCACAAAAGAGTCGAGTACACGTGGCACGTTACTGGTGTAATCATTGTACGATGTAGCTTCCACTATCCTGTTTTATAGATCTGAGGATGGCAATACATACTGTCGAAATTAGTAATCCAGTAATTGTGTTCCCATAGCTATCTTGGCAAAAAAATTGGTTTTCAAATCAAGACTACAATAATTTATGTTGAGAATCAATTTCCAATACCTGCACCAAGTGCAGGTGATCTGCAGTTCTTCGCGCACTTTCTAGTGTTGCGACTTTTATGTATACAACACCATCATCTGCGGAAAGTGTTGTGCAATTTCCAGTGTTGCCTATCATGTTATTTATATATACTGTCAAAAGTAACCGAACTATAAAACTTCCATGAAGTACGCCCGAAATTACACTGGTGTCCAAAATTAAAGCAACAAACTGTTATTTCCCCACTCGTTCGACCTATACTTGAGTATTGCTCATCAGTGTGGGATCCGTACCAGATCGGTCTGACGGAGGAGATAGAGAAGATCCAAAGAAGAGCGGCGCGTTTCGTCACAGGGTTATTTGGTAACCGTGATAGCGTTACGGAGATGTTTAATAAACTCAAGTGGCAGACTCTGCAAGAGAGGCGCTCTGCGTCGCGGTGTAGCTTGATCACCAGGTTTCGAGAGGGTGCGTTTCTGGATGAGGTATCGAATATATTGCTTCCCCCTACTTATACCTCCCGAGGAGATCACGAATGTAAAATTAGAGAGATTAGAGCTCGCACGGAGGCTTTCAGACAGTCGTTCTTCCCGCGAACCATACGCGACTGGAACAGGAAAGGGAGGTAATGACAGTGGCACGTAAAGTGCCCTCCGCCACACACCGTTGGGTGGCTTGCGGAGTATAAATATAGATGTAGATGTAGATGTAGATCCTGTGTGTAATTCACGATATAATCATACGAACTGTCATGAGACGTCGTTACGATCATGTTCTGCACGGAAGATGGAATTCCGACCATCGGACAGCCATTCCAACAACGACGTCAGGGCACCTATTAAGTGGGACAGTGTTTACAGGGTAGTCCCATACCCACAATCGCTGTGTACATAGTCACAGACGGTGCAGTACGGCACAGAGAACGATGCCTGCAGACTCTCTGCTGTGGAGTGCCATATGAAGAATGGATGCAGGAGAGTTGCTAACTGATGTGGCCCAATGGTTTAATGTGAATCGGTCTGTTGTTTCTCGCATGAGATGACAGATCGAAACTATATCCCAGAGACTAGGACAGGGCCGACTATACGTGACATCAGAAAGAGAGGACCGTTGTTTGGCTGTAAGGCACGACGGTACCGTCTTAGTAGTACACAGCAACTGCCATCTTACCTCACAGCATCCTCTGGATGTGTTTCATCAAGGCAAGCTTCAGCAGAGTGGTCTTTATTGTTGGAGACCTGCTGTCTGTTTACCTCTGGCGAGTCTTCACAAAAGGGAAAGTATAGAGTGGATCAGTCAACGTGCCACCTGGACCGTCGAACAGTGGGCCAATGTTCTTTTCACGGATGTGTCCCGATTTGCTCTGGAGAGTGATTTTCGGCGGATACGCTTCAGCATGGTACTTGGAACACGATTTCGCCACCCAGACATTGTGGAAAGAGATCTATATCGAGGAGGATTATGTTAACCACTCGAACACGAGTTCGAGAAATTGTACTGGTGAATCGGCAAGATTTAACTGCTGTTAGGTACCTTAAGGAGATCTTGGGATCTCACGCGCGGTTGTTGCGAGGTGCTGTAGACCCTGACTTCGTATTGATGTACAATAATGGATATTTTTTTTTTGAAAACGGAAGATATAGCACGCGTGGTGTGACCTGCTCACTCTCTCTATTTGAATCACATAGGACATGTCTGAGATGCAGTAGGGAGAAGGGTTGCATCATGTCAGCATCCATCTTAAACTCTCCAAGACTTACGAGCAGCTCTGCAGGAGAATGGGCGTTATTGCCTCAACATGAGATTGATGACATCATTCACAGCATGTCCCGTCGTTGTCAGGCCTATATTGGTACCAGAGCTGATCTCATCCCATACTTAGTATATTAACTAGTTGTCAGATCCGTGGGCAAATCCGTTAAGTTCGGAAAAAAATGAATAATATTTTTGTCTACCGTTATGCAAGTTGCAGTTAATTACGTTCTGTATTTTTAAATTGTTTCTACTTTACTAACACCTGTTTATACTGCTTTGTGGGAAAATGAACACATCATTGCAAAATTTCCTTTTGTTGCTTTAATTTTGAACATCAACGTACTTAGAATGGTATCTGTTATTCTGTTTGTTAGAAAATTATCACACTAATCATGCAGTTGGTCTGATATTCCGTGTGCTCCCATTTTGTTCATTAGATGGCAATGCGGAATTGTATCGAACGCCTGCCGGAACTCAAGGAACGCCACATCTCGCTTGACGCTGGCTTTCTGGCTCTCGTGGGCAAACCGAGCGAACTGGGCTTCACACGATTGTTGTCTTTGGAATCCAAGTTCGTTTCTACAAACGAGATTTTCGTTGTCCAGAAATGTCGTAGAACATACTCCAAAATTCTACAACAGACTGACACCAGAGCTGTATTTTTTTCCAGTCATCAGGAACAGTTCGCTTCTCCCGAGACCTTGGTGCACTGTGTTACAAGAAGGCAAGTTCTTTGGCATACTCTATACAGAATCATACTGGTATCCCGTCATATACAGTGATCTTCCCTCTGTTGAGCGATTTCAGTGACTTTCTATAATATGGTCCTTAACACGATATCAGTAATTTTGTCATTCGAGCGACGGTTTAAAGGAGGCAATGTAGTGCGATATTGTTTTGTGAAACATTTTTGAAAAAAGACGTTTAGTATTTCTGCCTCTTCTGTGTCGCCTCCTGTTCACTGCCAGTATGGTCACAGAGTATCTGGTAGATGGCTTCGATCAGTTTAGTGATGTAACAAAAGACCAGGACTTCTTAGGATTTTATGTCCAGTCGGTAGACACAATTTTATTTCCGAAGTTGTTGAACACCTCATGCATGGCTCTTCTTACACTAATTATGGCTTCGTTTGATTTGTGTTTGTCTGTGAGGATTTGGCTACATTTAAATTTGCAGTAAAGATCTCTTTGTCTTATGCAGCACCTTTCTAATACACCTTTCTAATACGGCGTATCTTTCTCTTACAACTTTGGTCTGTCTAAAGTTACCCTGTGCCACTGTGGTAATGCTACCCCCGGAGTACCTCGATTCCACTGTCGTGGGTAACAACGCTGTTGCTATTACAGTCGCTGCCGACTGCAGCTTTAATTTAATAGTGGTTACACGGGACATAGCTCGGCGCATCAGCCGTCACGGCAGAGCTGGGCGTACTGCAACTGGTGAACATCGTAGCGACTCCGTGCCAACTCGCCAACTCTTCATTGTGGTGGATACGAAAGCACAGCGAAAACTTCTGTTCAGTGAAAAACCAGGGGCGCAGGTAAAAGAACTGATGTCGGGTCACCGCCGTACGAGACACGAGATACGGAAACAGGTCGCTCTCTGCATCCATTCTAAGATGGGTTGCATAAGTGTTTTGTTTGAATTCTTCTTTGTAGACACATTGTGTTTTCCTAGCTCCCTATAAGATAAACACAGTCTGACCTCGTGCTTTACCTACAACTGCACCCATGTGATGATTCCGTTTCTGACCCCTGGACCCCGATATTTGTACCAGATGACTGATTTCAGTTGTGACTTATTGTGACTGCAATCATAGGTCACGTCGCTTTTTGCGTTTTTCGAAGAGCTTATTCATAAATTTCTGACCAACTGAAGTAAGTAGTCAATTTTTCAGCCACTTCGATTTTTGTCAGGAGAAAATATTTTGGCAGCTTCTATCAGCCAGTGTACCATTACCTGACAAACGTGTGCGTTACTATGAATATCGCGTGCCAGGTTGTTATTATACGTACCGAATACAGGCAGAAATGCACTTGCCTCTACATTGCGCAATTCAGACTGATGAGTCGAAATACTCGTTATCACATGTAGGATACGGAGGCATCGAAAAACACATGAAACCATCCTGCTTACGAACGTCCACCGTTCCCACAGCTGGAAAACGTAGTTTGGTGCAGTGCGAATTTAGATAGGGCGAGTTTAGACAGCCCGAGTTTAGACAGGTACAAATGCAATTCCTACCATCATCTTACAGCAGTGAAAGCTGCAGGAACCTACCTTCTAATTATGAGAATCAGTTTGTACGCACCCCGATGGTGACCTGTACTGTCAGAGAGACGTCCATCGCTGTAGGATTCAGCTAGAACGACTTGAAGTATACTCCAAGACGGAAGTGCTTGCGTGACGGGTTAGGTCACCTGATCTAAATCCTTACGAGTGTGTCAGGGACGCCATCAAGCAAAGTGTGCATACCTCGGACTCAACTACCGGCAAACACTCCTAGCTTTTGGGCTGCCGTTGATCGTCGATGTATCAGAGAGGCTCCATACACTTTTGGCATCTGCTGACCACATCGTGTCGTCGCCATCATCACGTCAATAAGCACAGGATTACTGAAAAGTATCTCCGAGGTTTCAGATGATGACTACAGGATAAATAAATACGTTTCAGTAAGTAAAGTATCTCTCTAAGCTGGAATTCACATTCCAGGTATTCAATTCCGGCACAATTTGTGGTACTGAAAACGGCACTACGTGCATGAATTTGATTGGAGACGCCATTGCCTCATCCCACAACGATGTTCGGCCAGTGTGGGAATTGGTTCATTGGGTGGCGTATATGAAGGCGTTCACATTTATGTGAATTCATAAGGGACCAAACTACGGAGGCCATCGGTCCCTAGACTTTCACACTACTTAAACTAACTTACGTTAAGAACAACACACACACACACACACACACACACACACACACACACACACACACACACATGCCCGAGGGAGGACTCGAACGTTTGGTGGGAGAGGACGCGCACTCCGTGACATGCCACCTCAAACCGCACGGCCACCCTGCGGCTATAAAGGCGGGAACTTACTCAATGCAGTACAGAACGGAAGATTTGTCTACGTGTTGTGAGGCGCCTGCACCATACCGCCGCGTCTTGCAACTGCACCACAGTACTTGTGTAAGTAGTGTGAATATAAGATCGCTATGCGTAAGAGGCGTTAAGCGCACTTTGAATGTAGCCTGATGGGTAAAAGAGCCATGAGCACTTTGAATAAGAAAATGCTGTCTGACATTGAAATCAACGTAAAAGAATGGGTCGCCACCATCTCTAGCCACATGACAAATAAGAGGTTGCGCTGAGTCAGAAAATTACTTTATTTATTCATAAGATAAACTCACAAAACAACATTCATTGTAAAGTCACTGATAAAGAATGGGATTTAATTATTAATATGATCCAGGCATTGTCACGTGAATCAAATATTGAATAAAGTGCGTGAACACTGTGCTAAGTGCAGCTTGCAGCAACGTTCCTGAAAATAAGATCTGTTCCAAAGCATTTGTTTTAAATAACAAGGGACACTAATTATTAAAACTGTGCGCATGGAAACGCTATGGATGGTCTAACTAGGAAAACTACAAGGTAAATGGCGTAGGTAACGGAGACGTAACATCGGTACATTGGATAAGATTGGAGACAAAATTATTTATTCCTTAAAACATTGATGTAATGCATCTATAGAACTGCTGTTGCGTGATAGCTAAGTATAATGGCTTGTGAAACGCTATACGTTTCACAACAGACTCGTGTGTCCTCGTGGTTGGCGGAGACATAATTTCTAAGTGCCGTGGCCAAATTTTAGTAACATCAAACCATGCAGACGCGAAAAATTAACATTTTACAGAGGACACATTTGAAGAGACAAATGATTATGCAGAGAGCCAACAAACTAATATTAACACATGTGGATGGTTTCCATCGGAAATAAAGTAATGAGACAAAGAAGCAAAAATTAGCAAGATTCGGAAAAGATTAGAATGCACACACACGCAGTTGCAGGCACACAAACATTCACAGTGAACCGAGGACGCTTCAACATATACAACACCTTTGTGCTACGTTCTTCTTACGGATCAAAGTCAAGTCTGCATTAGGAATCAAACTGAAAGTCTGAAAAAACCTTGCATTCCTTGCTGCGACCCTGCAAATCAATCTTTATAAGATGAAACGCGAGGCCAAAAGCTAAAAGCTCCCCTCTTGCTATGAGACAACGCGCCACGCGGTTAAGTCAACTAACACTTCTTCGAAGAGACTTCGTCTGCAGACCCTCGGCGAGCTGGAAGCAGACTGGCCGTCTCACACACTCCAACGTCTGCCACCCGACCCCGTGGCCAGGAAAACCCAGAGATAAGGTTTCCGCCACCAACCTAACAGCGGTAACTTTCACACAAGGGGAGCAAACCTCTTTGCCTACCTGAAAACTGCAAGGGTTGGCCATTATGTACGACTACCGCTGATTCTCGGCAGCAGACTAAACCGCCGTAAAGCAAAATGAAACACACCCACATTCATTCACTCACGCATGCCAGAGGGTTCTGTATAACTGGAGAGCAAATAAAATGATAATGAAAAGGGACTACAGGACCCTTTCAGTTGTTACAAATCGAAACTTACATGCTCTGTCCACTGATACGTGACAGTTTTCATTATGTCTTACAGTTTTCGCATAGGCACCTTGCAAAATCACCTCGCACTACGAAACCTCCACACAAGTTTCTCACTTCAATTGTGATTCCGTAGAAAGTGGTAGAAGTAGAGTACAGGTACTGGTCAAGCCTTCCCTCCCGATGCTGTGCTGGTTAAGATGACCGTTTCACGAATTTTCTTGGTGATTTAGCGCAGTGGTTTTCCTCCTATCTGTTTCCTGTGAAGCTCTCGTTGACGTTATCCATCGAAGCAGCTCTTGCAGCTCACTCGTTTTCTCAGAAGATGCAAGTAGGTGACCTGTCATTCTAAGTAGTGATGCGATGAAATAAGTTTCTGGGTTTATTTAAATACCCCATAATATCGCAAAAGTTTAGTATTATGAAACGATTCCTCGCAAGAAGTTCACAAAATCCAAGAGCATGGTAAAGCTGATCATCACCTAAGAACAAACTCCGATTACGTCCCATTGCCGACTGGCAACAATAGCACACAGCCGAAATCCCTTGCTTATACCGTAAAACTTCGAAACCTTTCGTACACACTCAGTACGTTAGTAATGTTCATTTTATTTTATTTTATTTATTTATTTATTTATTTTTTTTTTTTTTTTTTTTTGCTGTTTAACTGCACAGCGCTATTATTGTAGTAAAGCTCTGATGAACCGAAGGGTTTTTCTAGCATTAGCTGTGTCAAAATCATTAATATTTAATAAACTGAAATCGGTTTTCGTGAAAATTCGGTAGCTACAGACGTGAAATGAAATTTGAGGTACTTAAAAGCATCACTTGATCTTTTTGGGAGAAAAATACTTTTACACAAATAGCTTCATCGCTTTTGGTATGTTATGACAGTTAATCGATTTCAGTCTAATGAATCATCATCAGAATGTCTTCTTATGAAAGTAACCCCTCATTTTTTCCTCTGCTTATTGAAAACAAGGATAAAATCCACTCAGTTTGCGTGTCTGTAAGGAGGGCTAAACGAATTCATCATTTGTAACTGTCGTAATACATTATGATGATGATTAGAGTCGAAATTGGCTAACTTTTATACATAGCAGAAGTGAACTTCTATGATCTTCGACGCCCGCGCCAATTTATTGTGATATATTCTTTGTTGTGGTCATTCTGTTGTCTCCATTAACTTTTATAGACTTTTTTAATGCAAAGACGGTATGTTTCTTTCTTCTAGTCTTCATGGTTATCTGCCTTTTGAGTTTTGTTCTAAACTATTACTCGGTATGAGTAAATCCTTCCTCACTTGGGCTCTACGTTTTTCCTTTTGTGACTTTCATTCTCTGCTTCAAGGAATTGAGCAGGCTGTTTAACATCCTGCTCCTTAAAGCGCAACAGTTATTTTCATCCGTACGTCCCAGTAGGCTATAGGTGGGGTGGAGCGAATGTCAAATCGTAATATTTGGGAAGGGACTCTCAGTTCTGGAATTGGCTGATCACCAAGAGAAAGGTAAGCCTTGGTCGGATCGGGGGATTGGTTCTATTTCGAATTACTTGCGGGAAGCTTTTATCAGTTGTCCTAGACAAAAATAAGAAAGTAATGCCTTTGTGTGTGTGCTTTTCGGGGGCGCGCGCGGTTGTATGTCAATCAATGTGGGGCTCTGCAATTTCCCTCTCGCGCCTGAATCTCTTACGCTTATGGGAAACTTTGCACATATGCACTGCAAACAGTAGGTGACACTAGAGACTCTCTGTATAGCACACCAACCCGACCATATTGAACCTGCAATCTTAATCAACTATACAGCCACAAGAAACCATCATCCAAGATGTAATCAGAAAAAAAGTATTATCAGAAGTCCATGCTATTACAGACAGATTTAATCTCATTTTAAAATGTAATTTTCCTGTGGAAACATGACAAAATCGATGGCCCTAACGCCGTGCCAGTGACGCTGAAAGGCTCCCCCCCCCCCCCCCCCCCCCAACTAGCAGGTGGTGCGGCTCGGCAGCCGCAGCGGCTGCCCCGCTACCTGTTGCTGGTGCGTGGTGCGTCACGGCCGCTGTCACCAGAGCAAACAGCTATCAGCCCGCGAGATGCGGGGTCACATCCCGGGCCGGGACAGCAAACACACCGTGTACACACCCAACTCCAATGACACCAGGCGATAGTCGTGCAATTCACGTTTATGTAATGGCGTCGTCAATACGTTACAGTTAACGAACGGCGACCGTTAAATAATGTTGGAGATTACGAATAGTTTTGCAAATGTCAGGAGCAAAATTTGAGTAGTAATTATCCTCATACAACAGAACTGTCTCACAACAATACATATTTTTGCAAACATTAGCTGGCGAAAACCCGTTACAGACTATCTGAACGATAGGGGAGGTGATACTTCACATCGCGTTCCTAATTAAATTTTCATCCAAATAACATCTACATCAACAGCACTAGGATTTGTAGTTATTCATAAGATTAGCATAATATGAAAGTTTAAAATCACCTATATCGGCAGTAAAACCTTCCTTAGATACCCAAGTGGCTTGCGATATACAGGGTGGTCGATTGACAGTGACCGGGCCAAATATCTCACGAAATAAGCATCAAACGAAAAAACTACAAAGAACAAAACTTGTCTAGCTTGAAGGGGGAAACCAGATGATTCGCTAGATTTCGCTGACATAGGTCAGACGGATATCAACTGCGTTTTTTTAAATAGGAACCCCCATTTTTATTACATATTCGTGTAGTACGTAAAGAAATGTGAATGTTTTAGTTGGGCCACTTCTTTCGCTTTGTGATAGATGGCGCTGTAATAGTCACAAACGTATATGTACGTGGTATCACGTAACATTCCGCCAGTGCGGACGGTATTTGCTTCGTGATACATTATCCGTGTTATAATGGACCGATTATCAATTTCGGAAAAGGTCGATATCGTGTTGATGTATGGCTATTGTGATCAGAATGCCCAACGGGCTTGTGCTATGTATGGTGTTCGGTATCCTAGACGACATCATCCAAGTGTCCGGACAGTTCGCTGGATAGTTACGTTACTTAAGGAAACAGGAAGTGTTAAGCCACATGTAAAACGTCAGCCAAGACCTGCAACAAATGATGATGCCCAAGTAGGTATTTTAGCTGCTGTCGCGGCTGATGCGTACATCAGTAGCAGACAAATTGCGCGAGAATCGAGAATCTCAAAAACGTCGCTGTTGAGAATCCTACATCAACATCAATTGCACCCGTACCATTTTCTATGCACCAGCCATGCGACGACTCTGAACGTCGTGTACAGTTCTGCCACAAGAAAAATTACGGAACGATGACAGGTTTTTTGCACGCGTTCTCTTTAGCAACGAAGCGTCATTCACCAACAGCGGTTACGTAAACCGTCATAATATGCAGTATTGAGCAACGGAAAATCCACGAAGGCTGCGACAAGTGGACCATCAGTGAACTTGGCGAGTTAATGTATGGTGTAGCATTATGGGAGGAAGGATAATTGGCCCACATTTTATCGATGGCAATCTAAATGGTGCAATTTATGCTGATTTCCTACGTAATGTTCTACCGATGTTAGTACAAGATGTTTCACTGCATGACAGAATGGCGATGTACTTCCAACATGATGGATGTCCGGCACATGGCTCGCGTGCGGTTGAAGCGGTATTGAATAGCGTATTTCATGACAGGTGGATTGGTCGTCGAAGCACCATACCATGGCCCGCACGTTCACCGGATCTGACGTCTCCGGATTTCTTTCTGTGGGGAAAGTTGAAGGATATTTGCTATCGTGATCCACCGACAACGCCTGATTGCATGCGTCAGCGCATTGTCAATGCATGTGCGTACATTACGGAAGGCGAACTACTCGCTTTTGAGAGGAATGTCGTTACACGTATTGCCAAATGCACTGAGGTTGACGGACGTCATTTTGAGCATTTATTGCATTAATGTGGTATTTACAGGCAATCACGATGTAACAGCATGCGTTCTCAGAAATGATAAGTTCACAAAGCTACATGTATCACATTGGAACAACCGAAATAAAATGTTGAAACGTACCAACGTTGTGTACTTTAATTTAAAAAACCTACCTGTTACCAACTGTTCGTCTAAAATTGTGAGCCATATGTTTGTGACTATTACAGCGCCATCTATCACAAAGCGAAAAAAGTGGTCCAACTAAAACAGTCGTATTTCTTTACGTACTACACGAATATGTAATAGAAAATTGGTGTTCCTATTTAAAAAACGCAGTTGATATCCGTTTGACCTATGGCAGAGCCATCTAGCGGGCCAATCATAGCGCCATCTGGTTTCCCCCTTCAAGCTAGACGAGTTTCGTTCTTTGTAGTTTTTTCGTTTGACGCTTATTCCGTGAAATATTTGGCCCGGTCACGATCAATGGACCACCCTGTATATGTGTAAGGATGCTGTGTTCCTCTTGAACACTGTGAGGCCGCTTTTAGAATCTTCAAATAATTAAATGGAGGCTCTTATCAAATTGGGAATTACTTCAGCTTGTGTTCAGGAACATGAAACTCCCTAAGAAATTAGTGTGTCTGAATGGAACTTGAACGTGGGTTTGTGCCTTTCACAGGCAGTGCGGTTCCAGGTAACTAAACATTCTGCACAATGTGATGGGTACAGAATAGTGAGACGCGCAATAAAAATAAGGTAATTATATTCGATAATGATCAAGTACACCCACCAAAGCACTCACATTATGAGCAGAATGTTGAAGACTTCTACGAAGTGTCGGAGAAAATGATAAATCATAGCAAATCCCACTGCTTGACGATAATGAAATATTTCAATGAAATGGCAGAGCAAAAACGAAAGAACGGTTCTTAAATAATCACACATTAGTAGAATTTGCCGAAAAGTAGGTATTTATAATCAACACATTCTCTTAGAAAGAAAACAAGATTTATTTACTTGTCAAACGTAAATGACACTAAATCTGAATTATACTACATAGACAAGGTAGAGAGTAAAAATTCATTCGAAGGGAGAAATAAACAGACCTATCAGGCAGGAATTCAGATGTCTAGACTACAGGAATTTATTTATTCCATGCTAAAGAAAGCAAAAAGTTCAACGTCTTACAAAATGAACCTTATGCAAATGAAGTGGAATGGAGGAAATTACTTAAAATGGTAATATGCAAACAGCAAAGAAATTTTGCAGCTAAAGTAAACTAAGGGTCTAAAATGACAAAAATTTTAAAAAATAACATCCCAAATAAATTTTAAAAATACATGAGAACACATAGTGAAACTTTAATAAAATAAACCGATGAAAACATTAACGGCATGAAGAGATCTTAAGATACAGCGTAGAAACTGCAGTTCATTAGGAGAGGTGGCAGATGACTCAATACCCAATAACAGAGAGGAAATCATTCATGCATTCGATTACTTTCTTAAAGTACGTCATTCGAAATATGAAGAAAGTGAAGGCTTTGGAGCTGGTGACGGTTCAATGGCAATGTGGTACAAAAGTGGGATGAATAGCACATGATAAATTATTTATAGAATGTTTTCTCAAAAAGACAGATCTCCCCAACTGTAAAATGCTGTAATTATATTACTTTAGAAAAAGGAGAGTGGCAAGACATGAAATGCTACAGACCTGAAGCTTCCTCTGGTGGTAAGAGCCCACTTATCAGTAAGACGTTTCACCCACTCTAACCTGTAAGCATGCGCTGATTAGTTTGGGAAGGGTGTAATAAAAGTGTTGATCGTCTCCAGAGTCAAGCTGGCACACAAGTATTGTAACTGGTCCTTAACATCCTCGATACTGGCATTGGAAGACAGTTGACGTCCGAGCTGGTCCCAAACGTGTTCTATTAGGAACAGATCTTAATGACCACAAGAGTACCTCAATATCACAAAGACAGATCACAGAGACATGTCCTGTGTAAGGTGGAGTATAGTCCTGTTAAAAAGAGGCACAACGATACTGTCACATGAAGACACATGTAACGACGTAGGGTGTCCATGAAGTGCCGTTGTGTTGTCAGAGTTACCTCAGTCACTGCCAGCCATAACCTGAAGTCGTATCCGATTGTCAGCCACATCATGACGGTGGGAGTCATGGTGTGGCGGATATCACTGCGCGTCTCTCAAACTTTGTAAGAATGAGACCTCTCTGGCCATGCCGCGGACGATGGCCAACTCGGTTGGCACAGAATCATAACCCATCGCTGCACACAAATCGATGCCATTCATCAGCAGTCCATGCTTCCCGGTCCAAAAGCAGCCGTTTGAGTTGTGGTGTTAGCGGCAGCCTCCATATGGAGCTGTGTTCCGTAATCTGGCTGATGGTGGTGTCCGATCAATGGTACGGGATGACACCCAAATGAAAGGGAGCCCACTACTTGTTACCAAGTGACAGGAGCAGATGTGAAGGGGTTAAAATGTACTTGGTGCACAATATGGCGATCCTACGTTGTGGTGACCATACGTAGCGGAATGAAACCTTGACGATGAGTGTATATGCCCTAACATTTCCATGCGGTGCAATATCGAGCCACTGCCACATCCTAATGCCCAAAAAACCTGAAAACCACGACTCAACCAGTCGATCAAATGGAGACGCACAGTGAGGTCCCTTCCAAACAGTGAAACACGCTAATGCAGTGTTACAAGAGTGAATGACGTCTAAGTGTTCATGACAATAATCGGTCAACATTCGGCGCCGTTCAGTTCCCTTACATACTCTAACAGGCCCAGTAAAACATTAAACACGAACAGCAGCAACGCTCTCTGATTGCCATTCTACCTGCCAGGGAGAATTGCAAAATCCAATGATTTAGATTTGTTTTTGGAGAGGGTCCACCTAGAGCAAAGACACAATTTTTGGTCTTTTATTTCCCAAGCATGTTTCGCTGAAACTTCAACATCATCAGAGAGATTTTATTATCTTTCTGATTACACGTATTGTAGTTTCCCTGGACTTTAACGGTTTTTTTTGCAGCTGTTTTCCTTCACAGTTCGTCATTTTTTCTGGTTTCCTCATTATCCTCAATTTGAAGAACTGCACTAAGTAACTTCCACTGGCACTGTCACAATCACTGGCACTGTCACTAATACTAAAAGTTATTTACTGCAGGTCTTCACAGTGAAGGTAATGGGAAAGCCAGAAAAAATGACAAACTGTGAAAGAAAAAAACCGTAACAGAAAAAAATCCAGGAAAACAGCATGTGGTAACCAGAGAGGTAACAAAAGCCCACATATGACGCCAAAACTACAGCAAAATACAGGAAAATACAAGAAAATATAAAAAATTGTGTTTTCCTCAAGGTGGGCCCTCCCCAAAACAAAATCTATTTGTAACCTAACAAGGACAGAAGAGCTTCAACCTCAAGATGATTGTGTAATGATTTACATAGCCGCGGGTGGTTTGTACATGCACAAAGTTGCATTGACCTCCAGCCATGTATTCTGGGTGCTTGTATTTTTTATCTTTTTTTCTTGTTAGGCAATGTGTAAAGACATTTACTGTCCTTGTTACTAACAGACCACACTCGTAGCTGAGTCGTCAGGGTAGCTGACTAATATGTGGGGCTCGTAGGTTAGAACCCCGTTACTGTCAGCGACTTTTCTTTTGTGGGAGAACTAGAACAGGGTGCAGTAATTCTCGTGATGCGAAGTGTGAAGTGACTTGAATATAAAGCAGCAGGTCCAGTGCCAGCAAAACCGCCTATGGCCGTTAAAAGTACTTCCCTTAAGAAAGCCGTCGTATTGAGATCGACACATTGTTTTTAAAACTTATAATTAAATATATCATACAGTGATGCGGTACAACACCAAGAAAACGTCTAAAATTTTGTACGTGGCTGGAGCAGCAGCTGTAGGATGAAATATTCTTGTAGAAATAGCGAACAGCCAATCAGTTGCAAAAGAAATAGTTTATCTACGTTTATAATATGTATATAGGGCGCGGGTTACGTGCGCACCGTTCACTTCCCCGCCTAGCTTTGACGAATGTGCAGAAACATGCTAGGCGGCAATGGTGTATTATCACTGTCACTGACCCTCATTTTATCATGAGGGTTTATGTATACTCATGAAAAAAACTTGAACAACTAGAGATATTCACAGGACATGTACATTATTACGTTCCGCAGAAATGATCAGCATTTCAGTCACCTCGCTTAGACAGACCTCGCCTAGTAGACAGAAGGTCCGCCGAGGGGACTGATAACTTCTTAAACGTGTGATGGCATCGGCACGTGTAAGACGCGAATGGCGTCCTGCGGTACAGCCATCAAATCTGTATTCACCTGGTTCAAAGTTCATCTGTGGTGTTTGGCATTGGGTCACAGCTCTGCACCCGCCATTTCACCATATCCCACACATTTTCAATTCGCGAAAAGTCCGGTGATCTGGCGCGACAGGGAAAAAGGCCGATATCTTGTGATACCAAAAACAAACGTGTTCATGCAGCAACAAGTGGTAAAGTATTGTCTTGCTGAAAATGGCAGCCGGCCACAGTAGCCGAGCGGTTCTAGGCGCTTCAGTTTGGAACCGCGCGACCGCTACGGTCGGAGATTCGAATGTCCTTAAGTTAGTTAGGTTTAAGTAGTTCTAGGGGACTGATGACTTCAGATGTTAAGTCCCATAGTGCTCAGAGCCATTTGAACCATTTTTGAAGAATGGCATCTGAAGTGTTGTGCAAAAAGCTTATGGTTACTGGTAGCAGCATGTCATTCATTAGGTCAGACTGGTCTTGGACACGCAGCAGGTGTGATTTACGGTTGGACCCAGTTGCACTCAAAACCCTAGGGCCATGAGTTAGCGCTGTATGTCTTGTGCGAATGTAGTCACTGTGATGCCGCTCCCCCACCTGCGGTGAACCAAAATGAGGCCATTATTTTCAAACAAGCAGGATCTGCATTAACCCAAAAACGCTATCTGATGCTATTCCTCTTCCCAGTGAAGTCGATCCAAACAGCATTGCCGCCTAGCATGTTTCTGCACATTCGTCAAAGCAAGGCGGAGAAGTGGACGATGCGCACGTAACCCGTGCCCTAATAAACGGGGACTGACTGTCAACCCTGATAGTGTACGATGTGTTACATTGTTTCCACTGTTGTGCCAGAGCAGAGGAGGAGGCGGATCTGTCTTGGAATGCCATTCGGATGAGATGCCGTGCCGGGTAGCCGTGCGGTCTGTGGATTTTCGTCACGGTTCGCGTGGCTCCACCCGTCGGAGGTTCGAGTCCACCCTCTGGCCTGGGTGTGTGTGTCGTCCTTAGCGTAAGTTACTTTAAGTTACATTAGGTAGTGTGTAAGCCTAGGGACCGATGACCTCAGCAGTTTGGTACCATAGTCCTTACCACAAATTTCCAATTTCTTTCGGATGAGATGCCGATCTTCCCGGGGGAGTGTCGAGGGTGGAGGACTGACTGTCAACCCTGATAGTGTACGATGTGTTACATTGTTTCCACTGTTGTGCCAGAGCAGAGGAGGAGGCGGATCTGTCTTGGAATGCCATTCGGATGAGATGCCGCGCCGGGTAGCCGTGCGGTCTGTGGATTTTCGTCACTGTTCGCGTGGCTCCACCCGTCGGAGGTTCGAGTCCACCCTCTGGCCTGGGTGTGTGTGTCGTCCTTAGCGTAAGTTACTTTAAGTTACATTAGGTAGTGTGTAAGCCTAGGGACCGATGACCTCAGCAATTTGGTACCATAGTCCTTACCACAAATTTCCAATTTCTTTCGGATGAGATGCCGATCTTCCCGGGGGAGTGTCGAGGAAGGAGGACTGACTGTCAACCCTGATAGTGTACGATGTGTTACATTGTTTCCACTGTTGTGCCAGAGCAGAGGAGGAGGCGGATCTGTCTTGGAATGCCATTCGGATGAGATGCCGCGCCGGGTAGCCGTGCGGTCTGTGGATTTTCGTCACGGTTCGCGTGGCTCCACCTGTCGGAGGTTCGAGTCCACCCTCTGGCCTGGGTGTGTGTGTCGTCCTTAGCGTAAGTTACTTTAAGTTACATTAGGTAGTGTGTAAGCCTAGGGACCGATGACCTCAGCAGTTTGGTACCATAGTCCTTACCACAAATTTCCAATTTCTTTCGGATGAGATGCCGATCTTCCCGGGGGAGTGTTGAGGGTGGAGGACTGACTGTCAACCCTGATAGTGTACGATGTGTTACATTGTTTCCACTGTTGTGCCAGAGCAGAGGAGGAGGCGGATCTGTCTTGGAATGCCATTCGGATGAGATGCCACGCCGGGCAGCCGTGCGGTCTGTGGATTTTCGTCACGGTTCGCGTGGCTCCACCCGTCGGAGGTTCGAGTCCACCCTCTGGCCTGGGTGTGTGTGTCGTCCTTAGCGTAAGTTACTTTAAGTTACATTAGGTAGTGTGTAAGCCTAGGGACCGATGACCTCAGCAGTTTGGTACCATAGTCCTTACCACAAATTTCCAATTTCTTTCGGATGAGATGCCGATCTTCCCGGGGGAGTGTCGAGGGTGGAGGACTGACTGTCAACCCTGATAGTGTACGATGTGTTACATTGTTTCCACTGTTGTGCCAGAGCAGAGGAGGAGGCGGATCTGTCTTGGAATGCCATTCGGATGAGATGCCGCGCCGGGTAGCCGTGCGGTCTGTGGATTTTCGTCACGGTTCGCGTGGCTCCACCCGTCGGAGGTTCGAGTCCACCCTCTGGCCTGGGTGTGTGTGTCGTCCTTAGCGTAAGTTACTTTAAGTTACATTAGGTAGTGTGTAAGCCTAGGGACCGATGACCTCAGCAGTTTGGTACCATAGTCCTTACCACAAATTTCCAATTTCTTTCGGATGAGATGCCGATCTTCCCGGGGGAGTGTCGAGGGTGGAGGACTGACTGTCAACCCTGATAGTGTACGATGTGTTACATTGTTTCCACTGTTGTGCCAGAGCAGAGGAGGAGGCGGATCTGTCTTGGAATGTCATTCGGATGAGATGCCGCGCCGGGTAGCCGTGCGGTCTGTGGATTTTCGTCACGGTTCGCGTGGCTCCACCCGTCGGAGGTTCGAGTCCACCCTCTGGCCTGGGTGTGTGTGTCGTCCTTAGCGTAAGTTACTTTAAGTTACATTAGGTAGTGTGTAAGCCTAGGGACCGATGACCTCAGCAGTTTGGTACCATAGTCCTTACCACAAATTTCCAATTTCTTTCGGATGAGATGCCGATCTTCCCGGGGGAGTGTCGAGGGTGGAGGACTGACTGTCAACCCTGATAGTGTACGATGTGTTACATTGTTTCCACTGTTGTGCCAGAGCAGAGGAGGAGGCGGATCTGTCTTGGAATGCCATTCGGATGAGATGCCGCGCCGGGTAGCCGTGCGGTCTGTGGATTTTCGTCATGGTTCGCGTGGCTCCACCCGTCGGAGGTTCGAGTCCACCCTCTGGCCTGGGTGTGTGTGTCGTCCTTAGCGTAAGTTACTTTAAGTTACATTAGGTAGTGTGTAAGCCTAGGGACCGATGACCTCAGCAGTTTGGTACCATAGTCCTTACCACAAATTTCCAATTTCTTTCGGATGAGATGCCGATCTTCCCGGGGGAGTGTCGAGGGTGGAGGACTGACTGTCAACCCTGATAGTGTACGATGTGTTACATTGTTTCCACTGTTGTGCCAGAGCAGAGGAGGAGGCGGATCTGTCTTGGAATGCCATTCGGATGAGATGCCGCGCCGGGTAGCCGTGCGGTCTGTGGATTTTCGTCACGGTTCGCGTGGCTCCACCCGTCGGAGGTTCGAGTCCACCCTCTGGCCTGGGTGTGTGTGTCGTCCTTAGCGTAAGTTACTTTAAGTTACATTAGGTAGTGTGTAAGCCTAGGGACCGATGACCTCAGCAGTTTGGTACCATAGTCCTTACCACAAATTTCCAATTTCTTTCGGATGAGATGCCAATCTTCCCGGGGGAGTGTCGAGGGTGGAGGACTGACTGTCAACCCTGATAGTGTACGATGTGTTACATTGTTTCCACTGTTGTGCCAGAGCAGAGGAGGAGGCGGATCTGTCTTGGAATGCCATTCGGATGAGATGCCGCGCCGGGTAGCCGTGCGGTCTATGGATTTTCGTCACGGTTCGCGTGGCTCCACCCGTCGGAGGTTCGAGTCCACCCTCTGGCCTGGGTGTGTGTGTCGTCCTTAGCGTAAGTTACTTTAAGTTACATTAGGTAGTGTGTAAGCCTAGGGACCGATGACCTCAGCAGTTTGGTACCATAGTCCTTACCACAAATTTCCAATTTCTTTCGGATGAGATGCCGATCTTCCCGGGGGAGTGTCGAGGGTGGAGGACTGACTGTCAACCCTGATAGTGTACGATGTGTTACATTGTTTCCACTGTTGTGCCAGAGCAGAGGAGGAGGCGGATCTGTCTTGGAATGCCATTCGGATGAGATGCCGCGCCGGGTAGCCGTGCGGTCTGTGGATTTTCGTCACGGTTCGCGTGGCTCCACCCATCGGAGGTTCGAGTCCACCCTCTGGCCTGGGTGTGTGTGTCGTCCTTAGCGTAAGTTACTTTAAGTTACATTAGGTAGTGTGTAAGCCTAGGGACCGATGACCTCAGCAGTTTGGTACCATAGTCCTTACCACAAATTTCCAATTTCTTTCGGATGAGATGCCGATCTTCCCGGGGGAGTGTCGAGGGTGGAGGACTGACTGTCAACCCTGATAGTGTACGATGTGTTACATTGTTTCCACTGTTGTGCCAGAGCAGAGGAGGAGGCGGATCTGTCTTGGAATGCCATTCGGATGAGATGCCGCGCCGGGTAGCCGTGCGGTCTGTGGATTTTCGTCACGGTTCGCGTGGCTCCACCCGTCGGAGGTTCGAGTCCACCCTCTGGCCTGGGTGTGTGTGTCGTCCTTAGCGTAAGTTACTTTAAGTTACATTAGGTAGTGTGTAAGCCTAGGGACCGATGACCTCAGCAGTTTGGTACCATAGTCCTTACCACAAATTTCCAATTTCTTTCGGATGAGATGCCGATCTTCCCGGGGGAGTGTCGAGGGTGGAGGACTGACTGTCAACCCTGATAGTGTACGATGTGTTACATTGTTTCCACTGTTGTGCCAGAGCAGAGGAGGAGGCGGATCTGTCTTGGAATGCCATTCGGATGAGATGCCGCGCCGGGTAGCCGTGCGGTCTGTGAATTTTCGTCACGGTTCGCGTGGCTCCACCCGTCGGAGGTTCGAGTCCACCCTCTGGCCTGGGTGTGTGTGTCGTCCTTAGCGTAAGTTACTTTAAGTTACATTAGGTAGTGTGTAAGCCTAGGGACCGATGACCTCAGCAGTTTGGTACCATAGTCCTTACCACAAATTTCCAATTTCTTTCGGATGAGATGCCGATCTTCCCGGGGGAGTGTCGAGGGTGGAGGACTGACTGTCAACCCTGATAGTGTACGATGTGTTACATTGTTTCCACTGTTGTGCCAGAGCAGAGGAGGAGGCGGATCTGTCTTGGAATGCCATTCGGTTGAGATGCCGCGCCGGGTAGCCGTGCGGTCTGTGGATTTTCGTCACGGTTCGCGTGGCTCCACCCGTCGGAGGTTCGAGTCCACCCTCTGGCCTGGGTGTGTGTGTCGTCCTTAGCGTAAGTTACTTTAAGTTACATTAGGTAGTGTGTAAGCCTAGGGACCGATGACCTCAGCAGTTTGGTACCATAGTCCTTACCACAAATTTCCAATTTCTTTCGGATGAGATGCCGATCTTCCCGGGGGAGTGTCGAGGGTGGAGGACTGACTGTCAACCCTGATAGTGTACGATGTGTTACATTGTTTCCACTGTTGTGCCAGAGCAGAGGAGGAGGCGGATCTGTCTTGGAATGCCATTCGGATGAGATGCCGCGCCGGGTAGCCGTGCGGTCTGTGGATTTTCGTCACGGTTCGCGTGGCTCCACCCGTCGGAGGTTCGAGTCCACCCTCTGGCCTGGGTGTGTGTGTCGTCCTTAGCGTAAGTTACTTTAAGTTACATTAGGTAGTGTGTAAGCCTAGGGACCGATGACCTCAGCAGTTTGGTACCATAGTCCTTACCACAAATTTCCAATTTCTTTCGGATGAGATGCCTATCTTCCCGGGGGAGTGTCGAGGGTGGAGGACTGACTGTCAACCCTGATAGTGTACGATGTGTTACATTGTTTCCACTGTTGTGCCAGAGCAGAGGAGGAGGCGGATCTGTCTTGGAATGTCATTCGGATGAGATGCCGCGCCGGGTAGCCGTGCGGTCTGTGGATTTTCGTCACGGTTCGCGTGGCTCCACCCGTCGGAGGTTCGAGTCCACCCTCTGGCCTGGGTGTGTGTGTCGTCCTTAGCGTAAGTTACTTTAAGTTACATTAGGTAGTGTGTAAGCCTAGGGACCGATGACCTCAGCAGTTTGGTACCATAGTCCTTACCACAAATTTCCAATTTCTTTCGGATGAGATGCCGATCTTCCCGGGGGAGTGTCGAGGGTGGAGGACTGACTGTCAACCCTGATAGTGTACGATGTGTTACATTGTTTCCACTGTTGTGCCAGAGCAGAGGAGGAGGCGGATCTGTCTTGGAATGCCATTCGGATGAGATGCCGCGCCGGGTAGCCGTGCGGTCTGTGGATTTTCGTCACGGTTCGCGTGGCTCCACCCGTCGGAGGTTCGAGTCCACCCTCTGGCCTGGGTGAGTGTGTCGTCCTTAGCGTAAGTTACTTTAAGTTACATTAGGTAGTGTGTAAGCCTAGGGACCGATGACCTCAGCAGTTTGGTACCATAGTCCTTACCACAAATTTCCAATTTCTTTCGGATGAGATGCCGATCTTCCCGGGGGAGTGTCGAGGGTGGAGGACTGACTGTCAACCCTGATAGTGTACGATGTGTTACATTGTTTCCACTGTTGTGCCAGAGCAGAGGAGGAGGCGGATCTGTCTTGGAATGCCATTCGGATGAGATGCCGCGCCGGGTAGCCGTGCGGTCTGTGGATTTTCGTCACGGTTCGCGTGGCTCCACCCGTCGGAGGTTCGAGTCCACCCTCTGGCCTGGGTGTGTGTGTCGTCCTTAGCGTAAGTTACTTTAAGTTACATTAGGTAGTGTGTAAGCCTAGGGACCGATGACCTCAGCAGTTTGGTACCATAGTCCTTACCACAAATTTCCAATTTCTTTCGGATGAGATGCCGATCTTCCCGGGGGAGTGTCGAGGGTGGAGGACTGACTGTCAACCCTGATAGTGTACGATGTGTTACATTGTTTCCACTGTTGTGCCAGAGCAGAGGAGGAGGCGGATCTGTCTTGGAATGCCATTCGGATGAGATGCCGCGCCGGGTAGCCGTGCGGTCTGTGGATTTTCGTCACGGTTCGCGTGGCTCCACCCGTCGGAGGTTCGAGTCCACCCTCTGGCCTGGGTGTGTGTGTCGTCCTTAGCGTAAGTTACTTTAAGTTACATTAGGTAGTGTGTAAGCCTAGGGACCGATGACCTCAGCAGTTTGGTACCATAGTCCTTACCACAAATTTCCAATTTCTTTCGGATGAGATGCCGATCTTCCCGGGGGAGTGTCGAGGGTGGAGGACTGACTGTCAACCCTGATAGTGTACGATGTGTTACATTGTTTCCACTGTTGTGCCAGAGCAGAGGAGGAGGCGGATCTGTCTTGGAATGCCATTCGGATGAGATGCCGCGCCGGGTAGCCGTGCGGTCTGTGGATTTTCGTCACGGTTCGCGTGGCTCCACCCGTCGGAGGTTCGAGTCCACCCTCTGGCCTGGGTGTGTGTGTCGTCCTTAGCGTAAGTTTCTTTAAGTTACATTAGGTAGTGTGTAAGCCTAGGGACCGATGACCACAGCAGTTTGGTACCATAGTCCTTACCACAAATTTCCAATTTCTTTCGGATGAGATGCCGATCTTCCCGGGGGAGTGTCGAGGGTGGAGGGGGGGTTTCTCTGGGTGATGCGACATGACCCATCTCTTCGTGTTCTGCTGCCTTCCCTGAGCCATTCTGCACACACCCGTTGCACTGCCGATACACTTCGTCCCACACGAGCAGCAGGTTCCCGTATAGATCCATTGCGCCCTTTTTTCAAATTCACTGATTTGACAGAACGGTTAGCGCGTACGTCTGCGAGGCGTTCTGCACGTCTGTTCAAGTCACACTAATCCATTACGCCCGGCTTATAGCGGACAACGAGAGCGACATGCACATTTTACCGATAGCTGGTGTTGCACCGTGATATCAATGTTGAACTTGAGCTGGCGTGGTGACACGGTTCAAATGCTAATCATTTCTGCAGAACATACTAACATACATGTCTGGTGAATATGGACATCCAGTCTGTAGTCGTCCAAGGCGATTTTTTTTTTCTGAACATGACTGTGTACATAATAATATCTCTTTATAATCTCTTTACCAATAGAAAAAGTTATTCAGACTTACTGGATTACACGTTGTGGCAGAGGCACGTTAAAATATATCCGAAAGGCGTCAGTCAAAAAAAAAAAATATCACATCCATAATAATTTAAAACATGCACAACATGGCTGTTGTCAATTGGTGTTTCGTCACCAACGTGCAGTAGCGTAACGTGCGCAACGCTTGGGCTAAAGAAAGGTTTTGCCAGAAGATATTAGGTAATTCCCATAGACATAGTGACCGAAATAGTGCTGCAATCCGGAAAACGCCTCGCAATGATCTTTGCTTTTGTTTCACTGTTTTCCATGTTTCGGAACACATTTCACTCATGTTAATATTCAGCATATACCGTATTAATGATAACAAATCTCATGCTGTCTCCTCTGCAGCAGTCTTTAATCTTCTTGCGTTCTTTGTCCGCGTCACTGTCTCCTCAAACCTCAGAGAAGCTGCCGCGTAAGCGGAACTGCGAGACAAACAATGGGGAGAGGAGTCTTGTGAATTGTGCCAGCTCCGCGGCGCGCCCGTCCGCCCAGGCTCTCTTCGCTGTTTGTTGGTCCCAAACAATAGCAACCGGCGCCAGCCATTAGCCTGTCGTCTCCGCAGAGAGGCTCGTCACCATGGAGACGGCATGGACTCGCTACACCCGCCGAAAGAGCGCTCCGAATCTCGGCAAGATATTTTTCCTTTGCGTTTCGCGTGAATAAGGGCAAATATCTGATGGGAACTACTAGTATTAGTAGTGTGGTTTGCTAATGTGGCATTTGGAGATCAAAATCGCTAGTCGTCATTACTAGAAAGTTACTACAAGCGAACACTATATGATGTTCTTGAGATCAACAGTAAAATTTGTTGCTTCTTACTGTCATAACAATGTCAGATCATAAAATGGCCGATTAGTTTCTCTAGAAACAGTTATAAAAATGGAGACGACTATTTTTTTACCGTTTTCTTAAAGGCATAGCTCCAAAACAATAAATCTACATGTTTACATTTTAGTAATCCTTCAGAAAAACTGTTTACGATACTGTTTTGCAGACTTGCATCGTAGCCGTGATTCATCAGGAATGAACTTCGTGAAGGCCAACCGAATTTGTTGTTGTACCAGACAGACATTGACACTTCGGGCACAATGACTGAGGAGAATCAGCGTATGACTCCCTGCAAGAAAGAAGCGTCCTTATACACACCGAAGACTGCTGCCCGTTCTCTCGCTGCAGGAACGTTTAGCTATGAAAAATATCTGTTCTCCATCTGTTCCGCAGAATTTGACGGAACTTCAAAATTCAGACTCGTGTCGATTGCCGTAAGAAAATGCTGATAAGATTCGATCTGGAAATGCAAAATCCTTATACAATATCGTAACAGAAGATGAAACTTAGAGATATACTTGAAACTAACCATCAACAATTTTATTGAGTGTTCTGAGATGAAGATAATTGAACAAATGTGTTTGAGAGTTTCAGGATGGACTTCCGCAAAGTCTCAAAGATTCTTATCATGAGAGACCGGAAGTTTAGACACTATAAAAGAATGAAATAGAATGTCAAGAATAGTTAAACAGCCAAAATAGGTAGTAAAAGGAAATTTACAGAAAAACTTTACACTGTGCTAGATTGCACTATTCAGTCACACGATGAGCGTGTTTGTTTTAACATCAAATGTTCCAATGTGTGTGAAATCTTATGGGACTTAACTGCTAAGGTCGTCAGTCCCTAAGCTTACACACTTCTTAACCTAAATTATCCTAAGGACAAACACACACACCCGTGCCCGAGGGAGGACTCGAATCTAGGCCGGGACCAGCCGCATTTTAACATCGTGTTGTATTTCATTTTTAAAATAACTTCCAGCTTTTAAACTAAATGATGATTGTTGTTTCTTGAAAGCCTATGCTTAATAGCGCATTATCGGGGTATTGGTTGCACTTAACAACCAAACGCCTTTCTAAATTCTCTGCTGTCATGTTGAGTCTCTCGTCATACAACATATTTATCATCTGAGAAAATGACTTCTCAACAACTGCAGAGGTGCTCAGAGCAAATCTAAAAAACTGAGCTATTGGAGACCCATTTCTGTTGCAATACCATTCTCAGCTTTTAGAATTTTTGGAACATTTCTAAGTTTGTAAAGAACAAGATTTTTTGTAACCACCGATCAACACTTTCTCTAACTAATAACTCTCATTTCCTTAGCCCACTCTTCAAGATTTGCGCTATATCATCCACAAATTCCACTGCTTTCGTCAAACGCCGTTCTGTTTCTTGAAGCTGCAGATCAGTTTTGGCATTAAAACAAATTGAGCAGCAATAAAAGTTAACTAATTATTGCCTGTCAAAGATTAGAGAAGTTTCTTTGCTGCCACATTTGAAGATGTTTCAGTCTCCAGATTTGCACAGCTGACACAAAGGAGGAGCTTGAGAAGGAAGCACTCCTGAATATCGAAAATGCAAATAAATATTTAACACAAAAAAAAAAATGGTTCAAATAGCTCTGAGCACTATGGGACTCAACATCTTAGGTCATAAGTCCCCTAGAACTTAGAACTACTTAAACCAAACTAACCTAAGGACATCACACACACCCATGCCCAAGGCAGGATTCGAGCCTGCGACCGTAGCAGTCCCGCGGTTCCGGACTGCGGCGCCAGAACTGCTAGGCCACCGTGGCCGGCAAACACAAAACAACCTGTTTATGAATCAGTCTAGAACAATGAATGTAGTATTTCAGACCAAGCATAGTGAAAATTATAATATAAATGGAAAGACTATTAAAGAAGTCTATTTCTATTCTATCGTTTGAGCCTTGTCCTGCAGTTACGCAGGGTCAGCCATCGTTAATCGTATTTGGCATGTTAATGTTTAAGGGGTGGCCGTATGCCCTTCCTACCGCTACCCCGTATCCCCCCGGGACGAAATTAGTGTATCCCAACTGTCTGCGTCAATTGTAATTGATGGAATAGTGCGAAAGTTTTCAGATGTTTGGGAGCCATGTAACTGAGGCAGAGCATGGCGACCAGCCCGGTATTCACCTAGCGGGATGTGAAAAACCGCCTAAAAATCACATCTGGGCTGGCCAGCACATCGGCCCTCGGCGTTAATCCGCCAGGCGCATTAGATCTGGGACCGGCGCGCCTACCCGAGTCCAGGAAGCAGCGTGTTAGCGCTCTCGGCTACCCTAGCAGGTCACTATTAAACAAGTAACCAGCACAAACTTTCTAGGAACTATAATGGACAAACATTTGGCATGGGGGGCCACATAGATGCACTGTGTAAAAAGATAAACAAACAGATCTTCATCATGCATAAAACGGCTAAGACTGGATGATAAAGTCCTCAGATCAACGTATTATGGACTTGTCTTCCCACATTTGTCTTATTCAGTTCATAAATGGGGAAGTGCACAAGCTGGCTACTTAAAAAGAATATTCAAAATTCAGAAAAGGGCAGTGAGATGCATTGCAAAAATACCACCAAGACAGACCTGTAGGCAAGCTTTTGTACACTATAATATTATGACAGTATATTCACTGTACATATACCAAAGCATAATGGCGGTAAGGTCAAGCGATAATCACCATCTAAATAAAGATGTACACAAATATGGTACAAGAGGAAATGATCCCTTTAGTTCTACTCGTGAAATTTTAAGCGTGATTAACTGCTGTTGAGATGGACCCCATTTCGTTATGATAGTTTGAAGGGGCAGAGGTACATCGGGAGCAATGTCTTCAAGTATGTAAATCCTTCCCGGGGGCTTCACAAAGATATCTTTTATTACTAGCATTCAGTTTGTCGACATTCAGTTTGTCCACGTCCTCAATCAAACTGCGTATATCTTCTGACACTGTGTGAAAACCACGTGCTATGCAGGTGAAGCATCTTTGAAAATAGCAGTGTTAGCGTTCGAAAACGAAAACATAAACCCTAAAAGTTACTGGAGGTCCAAGAATTTGGAAGGGCATTATAATCGTTCCGTTCTATTCAGACTGTAATGAACGATAATAGGTGTTACTGAATCACTTATTATTCACAAGTAAGTTAATATTAACAAATCAAAATATACATTTTATCTGTTCAGTACATGACGGGCGGGATACGATCTTATGAGAACCGAGACTCCATTCAGTATTGGTCTCAGCCTCACAGCAGCTACAGTGGCGTTAGGCATCGTGGGCTTGTCGCCTGCTGACCAGGCACATGTCACTCCACAGAGGGCAGTACTCTCCAGAGAATCGATCGAATGCAGCGACCGAAAATATCGGACGCTAAAGAAATATTAATTACTTCCCGAAAACAGTGCAAGTAAAAAAGATGAAAGAGAAAGCATTGAAATGCAAGTATCATTCCGTCTCTCGACCAGGTAGTATATCAGCAGATAGAGTCTATGACTGGCACTGGAAAATTACGATCACGTAACCAAAAACAGACTGAAACAAAAAATTTGCCAGGTGTGTGTAACGGTCATGCTCTGAGGGTTCCTTAAAACCTTGGTTATGTATATGGGTAGTTCATCCAACCAGGGAATCGAGAAGCTTGAACTCCAATACTTTCACGATGTTTTAATTATAATTTAGGTTGGATAACAAATGGCCAAAGAAATACGAGGGCTGTACAATTAAGAATGATCATATTTTTTTGACACAATACCTTTACTCATCCTTATTATTTTGATTGTCCTTCTCAAAGTAGTCGCCCATGAATGCGATGCACTTGTCCCAGTCTTCAAATACATGCTGGGAACCATTTTTTGAGAGGTCCTTCAAAATCTCCTCTACAGCCTTCACCATTGAATCTGATGACTGATAATACCTCTCGCGAAGGCGGTTCTTCACGTTAGGGAATAGAAAAAGTCACATGAGGCTAAATCCGGACTATGGGTAGGCTGAGGGATGCACTTCACATTGATTTTTGCAAGATATTCAGCAACAACATTGGCAATATGCGGCCGCGCATTATCATAGTGCAGCATCCAGCCTGCTTCACGGAAATGTGGTTTTCTGATATGGACTTGGAATGTTTTCAAAACATCCCTGCAGTGTTGTCCACTTTCTGATGTGTGTGCAGGTACAACATGCTGATAAACCATTCCATGAAGATAAAAAAATGAGATGACAATAACTTTCCCAGCAGAAGCACCCACTTTTGCTTTTTTGGGGGTTGGAGATGAAGGAGATTTCCGCATTAAGCTTTGCTGTTTTTTATCAGGATCAAAATGATTTTGCCAAGTTTCATCAGCACTGATTACATTTGAAAGAAACTCCGATCTTCCTCTAACATCAACTTTAACTGCATGAAGACCTGCACGCGAATGTCCTTTTGTTCTGGAATAGACAGTCTTGGAACCCATCGCGCACAAACACGTGTCGTGTGTAATTTTTCTGTCACCAACGTGTGGGTGGCACCCAATGAAATGTTCAGCATTTCAGAAAGTGATCTTAAGGTAATTCGTTAATCCTCTCTCACAACGACAGCAACAGTGTCGATGTTTTCTTCCGTAAGAGCAGTAACTGGAGCGCCGGGTCCACCTTCCTTTGAAATTGATTGTCTCCCCTCTTTAAACATTTTAAACCACCCTCGAGCTGTGCTGTAGGGAAGAGCAGACTCTCCATAGTCCTCCTGTAACATTGTATAGGCCTGCGCTGAAGATTCGTTGAGACGAAAGCAGAATGCCAATGCCGCTATCGTTCCTCACATGTCTGACCTTGCCTGCCTCTCACATACGGGAACTAGGAATCCCAAGAATGAAACTACTATGTCGTGTTTGTTCCACATTAAGCTAACAGAATATCATACGATTAAATTTTAGCGTGAGAAATAATGACCATAAAAAATTATGATCATTCTTTATTGAACAGACGTCGTATTTTCGCATGTGATATAATTACAAATTAGCAACTTTTTGTTTTTTTTCCGTTACTTGTACTGCGAAACCTTGCTTCTTGACAAATTTCATGATTGTAGGTCAGTGGAAAGTACCCTATAAGGTTTAATAGTGAGGTTGCGAGTATCAAAATATGTGGCATGAATTCCGGTATCTTTTGATTGTACCGATTTATAACATATTATTTTAGACGTCGGGCAATCGCAGCCAAAATTTCACATGGAGAACAAAATCTATCGTAATGGCTGTTAAAATACTTTTATTAAGAAGTGACAACCGGTTTCGCTTCAGTAGAGATGATTCCTCACATGATAGACTTTTTAAAAGTCACTGCGCGGTGAAGTGTAAATAAAACAGACAGCTCCAAGCAACCACTTTGCGTGGCATGACTTTTTAAAAATCTGTCACGTGAGAATCCATCTGTACTGATGCGAAAACGATAGTCACTTTTTAACACAAATATTTTAACAGCCACAACCGTTCAGTCAGCACTGACTTGAAGCTTCAGTTTGTTTCGTCGCCAAAGAACCGTAGACCTTAGTATATGACATAAATTACAAAGTGACACGGCAACCCGTTCCTGAGTAACAGGGTTTTTAACAGTCAAAGACAGACAGACAGGTAGAAAAGTGATCCCATAAGGGCTCCTTTTTTACCAGTTGAGGTATGGAACATTAAAAACTACGAAATACACTGATTCTGCTGAAAGGTACGCAGAGAACAAGAACAAGAAAACATGAAAGATAAAACACACGAATATATTGTTGACTTTTGTATTACTTAAGACGAGAAAGTACATAGCTTGCAGACTCGTCTCTTATATCTCTTATATGCATCGCGCCCGGGACATACAACTTCACTGATGGCGATCTTCCATAAGGGTGGCAGGTCATCTTCCCTTAATATAACCAATGCACCAGGTTGGGCATTCTGACTGGGACTTCCCGCTCTGCTTGCTGCTGCACATGACGCAGGTAGTCAGATGAGAAGTACCGCCAGAAGATGTGTGAACCCTGCTGCAGCTGTTCCCACCTTCTGAGCAAGCTAAATGGCTTTACCTAGATCTTGCTAAGAGGTATTTGTGACTGAAGTCACAGTCAGGAAACGACCGGGATTGAGGACTTGAACGTCACTAAGACCGCGAGATAATGGTGTGAGATCACGATAATTCAAACAAGGCTCAGCTTGGAAACGAGGTTTGTCAGCTCTTCAATGTCACTTCCCATCGTCCATCATAAGTCGTGCTTGAGGGGACTCACTCCTGTTTCTCATAATACATCTCAGTGTCACACGGTATTAGCACACTTGAATACAATAAAAAAAAATCCTCATATACTGGACATACGATCACGTGCGGCAGAAGATAACAGCCTCGTTGCTCCATCGCTACCAGCAGTTACCTCTCAATGCATCTCGCTACTGGTATTTAATATCTAAACTCGTCTTTACGAAGGAATGATGTGCCAGCCGACGCATTCTTCGTCTTGAATTTCTCTGATAATGTGACATAGAACTTTAACTATTCCCTATCGCATCCTCTGATGTGCAGCAACGTTATAGGTATGTAATACAGGCCATGAAGTGACGTCTTTGATAAGCTAGGCTGTCCTTCCCATCAAAGGCTGTATTCCTTCAAGTTTGCTGGAGACACTTCCCTCCACTGTCAGATCAGCTAGGTTTATCACTCTAGACCATTGTAGACACATGATTCCACATTTCCTAAGTCTTCATTCACCCTCTTATACACTGTGTAGCTTTCCTTAAGCTGCAGTTGTCCTGCTAGTTCCCGGTCAATTTTAGAGAAGAGTGTTTTGGTAGTGTGAAAAGAATAATCACCTGTTTGACTTGGCTCTTCACGAAACGGAAGACGGACAACGAATCTGCCTCTCGAATCTTTCGTTGCGTGTTCGACAAGGTGTGCTTCGTATTGTTCCTCTTCGTTCGCCTTTATAACTTGATGTAGTTCTTCTATCGCCCAAAATTTTTGCAAGTTTTTGAATATCAGTGTCAGCTTTTACAAAATAGGACAGGACCGGATGGCGACTTGGTGTGCTCTACCAGTTGGTACGGCCCTCACATGAGCCAACCTAGTTCTGTCTCTTGGAGCACTGGATGATCCTCTCCTCTGGAGATGACCTTTGACATCTGTACGTACGGACAAACTTCTGCTTCTACCAATACGTCGATCTTACCACTACCCACAATTCTGGATTAGCGAATTATACATTCGTCATGTTCATTTATTTGTTCCGGACAGGTGTCTGTTATTATCGGAAAAACTAAACATTCTATATACAATATAAAGTTGTTTATACAGTTGGGCCCACTTGTAGAAAGACGCGATGTTTTGTTTCTGAGAGGATTGGCCTTATTCCCTGAAGCGGTATACTGTTGTGATTCCTTTGAAATATGAAGCATTGTGCACATATCGCCGATAAAAAACATTACTGCAACCCAGAAACTAGAAGAGTACGACATGTCTCCCATTTGCCACAGCTGTCTTGCAGTTTTACTCTTGCTTTCGTAAGGAGTACTTGTCTGCCTGGGCTGTATTCCAGCGCACATTAACTCCATGAACTGGACTGATGTTCGCCAATGTTCCCATATTCCATGTTACTTGGAAAAGCCTTTCTTGTTCCATCTTGTGTTCTTCGTGATTCCAAGTGTAGTAACTTGTGGTATCGTTTCTCACAAGTATCACAGCTAATAGATTTACAGTTAGAAGCCCCGTGACCACTACTCGGATAATTGCAGCACAAACTGCTGCACATCACAACGTATTTGCGTTTGCTACAAGAGATTTTCTTGAATTTACCGCACTTGTATAACGCGTGCGGCTGGTTGCACATGATACATGCAGCAATAACACATAGTAATGTTAGTCTGTCTCGAATACCCAAACTGCTTGGCGTTGGAGACATTTTATTTTTATTAGCGGGTGTACCACGACATGATGGTATTTTAACCTTGACTATTTCTATGCTTTACTTTTGTTTTGGAGAAGAGCACATTTTTCATTGAAAGTTATGGAACTGTTCGAACTCAAAATAGCTTCAGACTTTACTCTTATGCTGTTCACCCCTTTCTGTAAGGAGCTGCGGCGCGGTTATGTCTTGAAAAGACACACCTATATGTTATGCCATCACCGCATGTACTTAGCTTGAAATATCGTTCACTAGAGCTCGGATTTCACTTGCACATGCCATTGTCATTGACGGTAGCGTTAACAGTTATCTAACATCCCGATGCAATCAATCGAGGATTGCTGTTTCTGTTAGAAACTAAAACAAAAGCTATTTTATAAGTTAGTGTAAATTACATTGTGAGCTTCACCTATTAATAAACTAAGCAAATGGTGATACTTAGCAAGTCTTCGAATTCCTCATTATTTACGACGAGACCCACAAACGTGTCGCAAAAATGTCAGAATTGCGATGCGTCACTGTTGAGCCAGTTGAGTGACAGTATTTTTATGGTGGGCTGCCTGATACTACGTTTTGATGCACGTATGACAGATCCAACACATGACGAATATTTATGTGCTGCGTGGCCATGATTCATCCGAAGTCCTCTTTCTTTTTACGAAGGTTTCTCTGTCTTCGGCGTTTATTTCTATGTCTTCAAACAGTTCTAACTGTGACTGAGCGTCCTCATACATCTACACGATCTTCGACAGCTCTTCCAGTCTGACAGTAATATCGAAAGTGGGTCGATTTCCTTGTTACGTCGAATTCGTTTGCAAACTTTAACAACTGAGTGAGGCTATCTTTCGCCACCGACGGTGTAGTAACAAGTTTCTTCATTGAAGTTTCGACCATCATGGAAAACTAGATGTTTGTCAGCAACAACAGAAGCAGTGTTTAAAATGGGTAGGTATTATATCAGGGTAGGCAGATAAGGAACTTAGCTTATAGAGGCGCCGTGTCGATGCTGCTGGCTGCATTTACGAGCGTTTTCGTTGTCGCTGCCATTCCATCGATGAATAGCTGCCTCTGCACCTTAATTTATCAAATCCGTCACACTAAGGCCCGGAGGATTAAAATGTCAGCATCCGTAGACGAAACCGTAAACCACAAATGTTACCATGGCATCAGGAATCTCGGTCTGTATACTGTTTCGAATCCATTATGATTCTAATAAATAACGATAGATGTTGTTGAATCACTTATTATTCAGAATTAAGTTAAATTTCAGAACTCAAAATATAAGTATCGCCATTTAGCCTACATAGCGAGCAGGTCATGAGCTTACGACTGCTGAGCGGCTGGTGACCTGCTGGCCATTGTCTCTTACATACATATAATTCCAGAGAGCGCTGCACTCTGTAGTGACTCGGGCGAACGTAGCGAACAATCAAGCACTTTTGAAGTTCTCCCAGCCTTTTTCGAGTACTGTGCAGCACCTGAGATGAAAAGTAATACATTGTATTGGATTTATTCAGGCAACAATAATAACTGCAATGAAATCACAAGTAACTAAAGAGGAACTTTACTCTCTTGTTCGAAGATACAAAATCCATGGGACTACTAATCACTTCTCATCAAGATGCTGTCATAGCACAAGGACTGACTTCTGTGAAATTAATAGGAGAAGAATGAAGACTGATTTCACAGTCATCTGTGTCTGCAGCTTTATCAGAGGGATTTCCACCACATTCTCCGGCACGTAGAAAGTCGGTTAAACAAATATTTCTGTTCTTCTGAAAATGTGGCTATGTCGTTATTAGTACTATTAATCGCACATAGTTACACATTAACGAGATAGGATGCAATTTTAAGGATTGTGAATTCAAGTTATCATTTTTCTTTCCTTATGAAAGAGTATTCCATGGAATTTTTTACTAACAAATAGACACATTTAATTTGCATTCAAGTCAGATTAGCTACTTGCCAAGCGACGTGAGTTCAGTTACGAAAGACGTTTTAAAAGTTTCAGTCATAATTGCCATTCGATAGTATAATTTACTGTCTAATGAGATAAGTACATTCTTGCCGTTTGTGTAGGTAACCTTCTCAGTATCAGAAGCCTTTGGAAATCCGAACTATTATTTTGACAATAAGAATCCGATTGTATATTACCTTCTTGAAAGTTTTCGAGAATTCTGGCAAAACTGAAACTGGAAAGAAATTAGGTGACGTTTCACTATCTCCTTTCTTAAACAAAGACTTAACTTAAGCGTATTTCAACCACTAAAAAACGTTTCACTGCTTACACACATAACTTAATACGTTACTGAATTCAGAAGCTCTTTACTTTGTCGATGTTTTAAAATACCATTAGATTTTTTTTATTTCTAAAGATTTTATGGTGACAGTGCTTTTATTGATGTAGTGTGGGTCATATTCATATTATCGAAGTTATTTTATAATGACTTGTTTGAGATACTCGATGGCAGCATTTACTGAATCTGATAATCCTGTCTTTAAGTAACAGTTATGAAATGCCCGTTAAAATGTTGTGCAGCACTGCACACATCGCTTACCAATGTATTATTTACTCTTGATGCTACGTGCTCCTCTTCATGTCTGGTTCTAACAGCCTCCTCCTTCACATTATCCCATATCATCCTTGTTTTGTTGTCCGAGAGCACCAGCAGCAGCGAGTACTGTTTGTATAAAGCGTTTATTTTGCATTTTGTTTACGACCTTCCACTAAGAAACGGATTCTATTTGTGTTTATCTGCTCTGCATAGTAACTAACAGTTCTTGATAAAACTTTACGTAGTTTTCGTGTTAGATTTCTTAGTGTTTTCTTGATCGTTTAGAACAGAAAGCGCCCTAAAACCGTCTTTTGTTTGTTTCGCGGCCGTTAGCCACTAGTCACTTGAATCAGCAGTTGTCTTGTGACAGCCAGAGCGAGAGCACCAGCAGCGGCGAGTACTGTTTGTATAAAGCGTTTATTTTGCATTTTGTTTACGACCTTCCACTAAGGAAGGGATTCTATTTGTGTTTATCTGCTCTGCATAGTAACTAACAGTTCTTGATAAAACTTTACGTAGTTTTCGTGTTAGATTTCTTAGTGTTTTCTTGATCGTTTAGAACAGAAAGCGCCCTAAAACCGTCTTTTGTTTGTTTCGCGGCCGTTAGCCACTAGTCACTTGAATCAGCAGTTGTCTTGTGACAGCCAGAGCGAGAGCACCAGCAGCAGCGAGTACTGTTTGTATAAAGCGTTTTTGTACTTATTGCTGCGCTTAGCTTTTAAATAGTTTTTCTGGGAAAACCTAGCGTAGTTTTCGCGTCTCGTATTTCAGTGAGTGTTTCTTGATTATCAGAGTAGCTCATCAGAAGATTATCTTGGGAATTTGTCACCGTATAGAGTAGGGTAAACATAGTCATGTGTAGGGACTGTGGTTGTTGTGAGCGGACGCAAGGAGAATTGGCCACTCTTCGGGGGCAGGTGGAGGCTTTGTCTGTTAGGCTCATCGAGCTCGAGGCGCAGGCGTCGGCTCGTAGTGGCGTTGGGGCAACTGTGGTGAGACCTATGCCTACTTCGGTGGCCTTGGAATCACATGGAACCCCTGATGTCGCTGCGTCTTCCGGCAGTGAGCATCTTACCGGTCAGCCATCACTCCAGGGTGAATGGCGGACAGTGGTGGGCTCGCGCGTGCCTGGCCGAAAGGCGAAGGTGGGATCTGGCCGCGTGGCAGCTGCCTTACCCCTTTCCAACAGGTACGGGGTGCTTCCTAGTGGTGATGACATCGTTTCCGAGCCACCACAGGATGCCTCGCCTGTTGGGCCAGTGGCCGATTCTCCGGCAAGGTCCCGACAGTCACAGAGGGCGGGCCTATTAGTTATAGGGAGCTCCAACGTTAGGCGGGTTATGGAGCCCCTCAGGAAAATAGCGGGTAGGTCGGGGAAGAATGCCAGTGTGCACTCGGTGTGCTTGCCGGGGGGTCTCGTCCGTAATGTGGAGGAGGCCCTTCCGGCAGCTATTGAACGCACTGGGTGTGACCGGCTGCAGATAGTAGCACATGTCGGAACGAATGACGCCTGCCGCTTGGGTTCTGAGGCCATCCTTGGCTCCTTCCGGCGGCTGGCTGATTTGGTGAAGACAACCAGCATCGCACGCGGAGTGCAAGCTGAGCTTAATATCTGCAGCATAGTGCCCAGAGTCGATCGCGGTCCTCTGGTTTGGAGCCGTGTGGAGGGTCTAAACCAGAGGCTCAGACGACTCTGCGACTATAATGGTTGCAAATTCATCGACCTCCGTTATTGGGTGGAGAACTGTAAGGCCCCCCTAGACAGGTCAGGCGTGCACTACACACCGGAAGCAGCTACTAGGGTAGCAGAGTACGAGTGGCGTGCACACGGGGGTTTTTTAGGTTAGAGGGACCCCCCCTTGGGCGAAACGATAAAATACCTGACGGCTTACCAGAGAGGACATTATCATCGTTGATAAAGAACGTCCGTCCTCAGAGACCAAAAACAGGAAAAGTTAACGTAATATTGGTAAACTGCAGGAGTATCCAGGGCAAGGTTCCTGAATTAGTATCTCTTATTGAAGGAAATAGTGCGCATATAGTATTAGGAACGGAAAGTTGGTTAAAACCGGAAGTGAACAGTAACGAAATCCTAGACACAGAATGGAATATATACCGCAAGGATAGGATAAACGCCAATGGTGGAGGAGTATTTATAGCAGTAAAGAATTCAATAATATCCAGTGAAGTTATTAGCGAATGCGAATGTGAAATAATCTGGGTTAAGTTAAGTATCAAAGGTGGGTCAGATATGATAGTCGGATGCTTCTATAGACCACCTGCATCAGCAACCGTAGTAGTTGAGCGCCTCAGAGAGAACCTGCAGAACGTCGTGAAGAAGTTTCGTGATCATACTATTGTAATAGGGGGAGACTTCAATCTACCAGGTATAGAATGGGATAGTCACACAATCAGAACTGGAGCCAGGGACAGAGACTCTTGTGACATTATCCTGACTGCCTTGTCCGAGAATTACTTCGAGCAGATAGTTAGAGAACCAACTCGTGAAGCTAACGTTTTTGACCTCATAGCAACAAATAGACCGGAACTTTTCGACTCCGTGAATGTAGAAGAGGGTATCAGTGATCATAAGTCAGTGGTTGCATCAATGACTACAAGTGTAATAAGAAACGCCAAGAAAGGAAGGAAAATATATTTGCTTAACAAGAGTGATAGGGCACAAATCGCAGAATATCTGAGTGACCACCATCAAACGTTCATTTCTGAGGAAGAGGATGTGGAACAAAAATGGAAAAAATTCAGAAACATCGTCCAGTACGCCTTAGATAAGTTCGTACCGACTAAGGTCCAAAGCGAGGGGAAAGATCCACCGTGGTATAACAATCATGTACGAAAGGTACTACGGAAACAAAGAAAGCTTCATCATAGGTTTAAGAGTAGTCGAATCATAGCTGATAAGGAAAAGCTGAACGAAGCGAAAAAGAGCGTAAAGAGAGCAATGAGAGAAGCATTCAACGAATTCGAACATAAAACATTGGCAAACAATCTAAAGAAGAACCCTAAAAAGTTTTGGTCATATGTAAAATCGGTAAGCGGATCTAAATCCCCTATTCAGTCACTCGTTGACCACGATGGCACCGAAACAGAGGACGACCGAAGAAAGGCAGAAATACTGAATTCAGTGTTCCGAAACTGTTTCACTGCGGAAAATCGTAACACGGTCCCTGACTTCAGCCGTCGCACGGACGCCAAAATGGAAAATATTGAAATAAACGATATCGGAATTGAAAAACAACTGCTATCACTTAGTAGCGGAAAAGCATCCGGACCAGACGAGATACCCTTAAGATTCTACAGTGATTATGCTAAAGAACTTGCCCCCTTTCTATCAGCAATTTATCGTAGATCGCTGGAAGAACGTAAAGTACCTAGCGACTGGAAGAAAGCGCAGGTCGTTCCCATTTTCAAGAAGGGTCATAAATCAGATGTGAATAATTATAGGCCTATTTCGCTTACGTCAATCTGTTGTAGAATAATGGAACATGTTTTGTGTTCTCGTATTATGACGTTCTTAGATAATACAAATCTCCTTCATCATAACCAACATGGATTCCGCAAACAGAGATCATGTGAAACTCAGCTCGCCCTATTTGCCCAAGAAATTCACAGTGCCGTAGACACTGGCGAGCAGATTGATGCCGTATTCCTGGACTTCAGGAAGGCATTTCATACGGTTCCGCACTTACGTTTAGTGAAAAAAATACGAGCTTACGGAATATCGGACCAGGTTTGTGATTGGATTCAGGATTTCCTAGAAGAAAGAACACAACATGTCATTCTTAACGGTTCAAAATCTACAGATGTAGAGGTAATTTCGGGAGTACCGCAGGGAAGCGTGATAGGACCTTTACTGTTTACAATATACATAAATGACTTAGTTGACAACATCGGTAGCTCCGTGAGGCTATATGCAGATGACACGGTTGTCTACAAGAAAGTAGCAACATCAGAAGACTCGTACGTACTCCAGGAGGACCTGCAGAGGATTAATGCATGGTGCGACAGCTGGCAGCTTTCCCTAAACATAGATAAATGTAATATAATGCGCATACATAGGGGCAGAAATCCATTCCAGTACGATTATGCCATAGGTGGTAAATCATTGGAAGCGGTAACGACCGTAAAATACTTAGGAGTTACTATCCGGAGCGATCTGAAGTGGAATGATCACATAAAACAAATAGTGGGAAAAGCAGGCGCCAGGTTGAGATTCATAGGAAGAATTCTAAGAAAATGTGACTCATCGACGAAAGAAGTAGCTTACAAAACGCTTGTTCGTCCGATTCTTGAGTATTGCTCATCAGTATGGGACCCTTACCAGGTTGGATTAATAGAAGAGATAGACATGATCCAGCGAAAAGCAGCGCGATTCGTCATGGGGACATTTAGTCAGCGCGAGAGCGTTACGGAGATGCTGAACAAGCTCCAGTGGCGGACACTTCAACAAAGGCGTTACGCAATACGGAGAGGTTTATTATCGAAATTACGAGAGAGCACATTCCGGGAAGAGATGGGCAACATATTACTACCGCCCACATATATCTCGCGTAATGATCACAACGAAAAGATCCGAGAAATTAGAGCAAATACGGAGACTTACAAGCAGTCGTTCTTCCCACGCACAATTCGTGAATGGAACAGGGAAGGAGGGATCAGATAGTGGTACAATAAGTACCCTCCGCCACACACCGTAAGGTGGCTCGCGGAGTATAGATGTAGATGTAGATGTAGATGATGGGGCTGCTTTTCCTCGTACTGCATTTCACTGACTTCAATATTTTATATTATGTCTTTTGTTGAGCTATAGCATCAACGAAAGACCTGTTTCTGACAGATAGATACAATTTCCTTAATATTTTAAAAGGTAAATAGAACTCATATAGCTGGCCGATGTGGCGGTGCGGTTCTAGGCGCTTCAGTCTGGAACCACGTGACCGGTACGGTCACAGGTTCGAATCCTGCCTTGGGCATGGATGTGTGTGATGTCCTTAGGTTAGTTAGGTATAATTAGTTCTAAGTTCTAGGCGACTGATGACCTCAGAAGTTAAGTCGCATAGTGCTCAGAGCCAGCCAGAACTCAAATTATCCAGATTAATTGGGACTAGACCCATTCAGATAATCGAAATTTCAGTTAATTGGGTGTTTTTCGGAAAAAGGGTCTACGTATTTTATTTACAGTAATTATTTACTGTATGTACAGTACTGTAAGTTGGAAATGCGAGAAAAAAGTGTTTTTAGAGAGAAAAGATTTTAATTATTAAAATAAGAACGTAACAAAATGGTTCAAATGGCTCTGAGCACTATGGGACTTAACATCTGTGGTCATCAGTCCCCTAGAACTTAGAACTACTTAAACCTAAATAACCTAAGGACATCACACACATCCATGCACGAGGCAGGATTTGAATCTGCGACCGTAGCAGTCGCGCGGTTCCGGAGTGAGCGCCTAGAACCGCTAGACCACCGCGGCCGGCAAAAACGTAACACTTTTACGTACATGTTATATAGCGGACTGCACTGTATAGGTGCTTAATGTCATTGCTTGCTGAACATCTCAGTCAAAGTAAGCTGTTTGACTGTCTTCATCCGTTTTCGGGCAGCCAAGTCGCGCATCCACTTGACAGTGAGAAGATGCATGTGTTCTCACTCGGGCTGAGGCTTCATCCACTTCAACGCTATTTCGAGGCCGGCAAACGTTTCACTGGCTGATCGTCCCGTGTCTGCTACAGCTTCGACACTAAAGTCATCTCCTTGCTCGACACTTTCTTCTCTCACACTTACAGTAAGTTCATCATCCTTTAGAATTTGAAACCCACCCATCCATTCTACTGTATCTTAAGCAGTAACTTGTCAACTGGCCATTACCTCTTTCCTACAATACTCCAGTGCGATGAGCTGGTGCATTTTTAAGCAATTTACTGCCTTTTTTCTGTGGTGTCACCTCCAGACACCACACTTGCTAGGTGGTAGCCTTTAAATCGGCCGCGGTCCGTTAGTATACGTCGGACCCGCGTGTCGCCACTATCAGTGATTGCAGACCGAGCGCCGCCACACGGCAGGTCTAGAGAGACTTCTTAGCACTCGCCCCAGTTGTACAGCCGACTTTGCTAGCGATGGTTCACTGACAAAATACGCTCTCATTTGCCGAGACGATAGTTAGCATAGCCTTCAGCTACGACATTTGCTACGACCTAGCAAGGCGCCATTACCAGTTACTATTGATGCTGTAAAACATGTACCGTCAAGAGCGATGTTCACCAATTATGGATTAAAGTATTCCAGCAGCTACGTACGTTTTTTGTTAGTCTTATTTCCTTGACCTGTTCCAGACCTCACGCCAGCCTGCGTGAGCTAAAACGCGTTCCTTTCGGCTTCCTCTCATAGTGGGTTGGCTGTCTTGCCAATCCACAACATTTTCCATTAGATTTTTGTTGCTTTCTTTTTCACTTCAGGGATGAAAATTTCGTCGTACGACTCAGTAAACAATGCTGCAGCCGTCCAAGCCTGGGACTGGTTTTTATAAAAGAGGAGGAGCTTTTTCACATTTTGAAATGCTCTTGGGCTCTTTGACTTCCCTGTCAACAGAAAGGGTACTTTCTGGCTTCCTGTAGAGGTCAACAGGTAAGCACCGTAACATGGTCTTCAGTAACTTTATGTCTTGTAGCACTACAATCCCTTTTAGATGCTAATGTTTACGTCCCGTTTTGTTGCGCTTCATGGCAAGCCGTACTTAGCTTATATTTCTGTAAGATAATGCCCGCCCGCACAGTGCAAGAGTTTCTACTGCTGGTAATTCAAGCTTGCCAATCTCTACCTCGACCAGCAAGGTCGCCGTATCTCTCCCAAATGAAGAACGTTTGAGCTATAATGGATAGGGCTTTCCAAACAGCTCGCAGTTTTGGCGATCTAAGACTCCAATTGGACAGATTTTTTCACGATATCCCTCTGGAGGAAGTTCTACAAGTCGAACAAGCTGAGTAACTGCTTGCTTAAGTATGAACTTCCAGCATGCTGGAGTAGCTTGGGTCAGCATCTTCTGTTAATCAGTAGAACGAAGAAAAGCCAGTCCAAGTTGCAAATTTTTACTTTTTATTCATTCGATGTCTAGTTTCGGTCCGAGACCCAATTTCAAATCATCATAACAAAGTCGAAAATGGCATTTCTGAAGATGTTAAAAATGTTATTTGGACATTTTTGACGTCTTCGGTAATTCCATTTTCGACTTTTTACGATGATTTGAAAATGAGTCTCGACCTGAAAATAGTCATCGAGCGAATAAGAGGTAGACATTACCAACTTGGAGTGTTTTTTTTTTTTTCGTTCTTCAGCTTGCTTAAGTGCCAGAGGTGGACCAACTCGTTATGAATTGCTCAAGTTGTGAATCTCTTTCTCTTCAATAAATCATCACCGAGCGAGGTGGCGCAGTGGTTAGACTCGCATTCGGGAGGACGACGGTTCAATCCCGCGTCCGGCCATCCTGATTTAGGTTTTCCGTGATTTCCCTAAATCGCTCCAGGCAAATGCCGGGATGTTTCCTTTGAAAGGGCATGGCCGACATCCTTCCCTTTCCTTCCCTAATCCGATGAGGCCAATGACCTCGCTGTCTGGTCTCCTTCCCCATACAACCCAACCCAATAAATCATCCAATTTTTCTGAAATTGTAGTCCTTTGTTTGTCTGTACATGCACATCACATTTACTGGTTTCCGTCCCACTCTAATAATTCCTCCGTGATGAGTCGTTTTTTCCTTTGTCTTTGAGTGTATTTTCTGGGCCAGTTTTATTTTCTCAGCCCTGTACGAACATACCTGGAAATATTTGTGGAATATTGCGTCTGTACTTAGAGGAACATAGACATATTAAAAACTGAAATACACGGTATTAACGTTCGACAATAATATTTCTTTTACGCTTCCTTGTGAACCGGCTTTGGCTTTCTAATTCCCATCATATGATGGCCTAGAAAACCAAAAGCCAGTTTACAGCTATACATAGAATAAATATTACTGTGAAATGTTAATGCTGATGTTTTCCAATTTTAACAGCTGAAAATATTAAACAATATTTTCATTATATGCTGAAAACAAACGTGTATTTGAGAAAACTGATGATGCTTCATAAAAAAGATAAAGGGAAGCGATATGCGTAAGTTATATAGAAAACAGCCTCGTAGCTACATAAATGGATGATATCTCGAAGTGGATAATAATAATAATAGTAATAATAATACACAAGCAACAAAGGGAAGACATAAAACCAAAAAAAGACGATAATAATAAGTACTGAAGTCATAAGTTTTGGCACGCATGGTATACCCGAGTTGCCAACCAGGACAATCAGCTAACTGAAAGAGCTTACTGTACAGTGGGGCCAGATGCAAAGCGACACGTGGCAGCGTTTCGTAGTCACATACACGGATCAGAACTTTCTTGCACTGGCGTCGGCTACCTGCTGCAACACGTAAGACACTTTGGATGACAATAGAGTAATCACAGCTACAATAGGCCATGTTACAACCCGATTCACAATTTTAATTATGATATTGTCCCTGTGTTTGCTGCTGCATCCTAAAATCAACATTATTCAATATTTCGGAGATCCAGTTGCCCGCCATCTTCAGGAGAACATTGATGCTGCTGAGTGCCGCTGACAATTGACGCCAAGCCCCCAAATCATCGTCCTATATAGCCCTCCGTACCGTGCACTGCGCATGCGCCGCCCTTCACAGTTGCCACCCTCCAATACTCGACCGCTGGGGCCGCCCTTAGGAGAACACCGGCGGCAACGGTATATCGCACTCAAAGACTGTTTTCAAACACTTGGGATGGCTGCACCGAAGACGTTCCGATTTGATGCGAGGTAGTACGGGGTTCCACGTTCTTGTAAGAGGAGAGCCATTGTGTCTATTTACAAGGTATGCCAACCTCATATCCATAAACACTGTTCCAAAAACAAGAAGTGTTGGCAATTGTCACAATCTAGTCAAATTACATGCCGCTTGTGTAGTTTAGGCAATGTGGAGCTACCGCTGATTTTTATGGCTGTTGTAGTCTCGTATGACGGCGTTGTTTCATGCGTCTCTGGTGAACAATGCGCATCGAACGTCCAATTTGAGCTTTTCTACACTGACACGGAATTTTATGTTAGGATTCCTGAGCCTAAAATGAGCTCTCACAGAGCCGAGTAGTGCCGTAATCTTGGAAGATGGACACACTCTTAATAGTAAAACGCCTTAATATTCTTCCAGCATAAGAAATAAAGGCCACTGATCTACTCTCCTCTTGATCTACCTTCCCGGATGGTACATACTCCTGGAAGTATCCACTTTCCTTAGAAACAGCTATTAAATATGCAAGTTTTTACATTAAACTATCTGCATCGTAAATGGCAAAGGTTCTGTCTACGAGAGTCTTAACGACGCCATTGTGTAGGTAAGGTGGACGGCAGCTTTTAGCATGTAGATACCGATCTGTACCTGTCGGCCCAATGTCCTGTCTTGTTTTTATAAACTATGACCTCTACAAATGGAAGCTTCCCAGCACTTTCGACGTCCATGCTAGATTTAATGTTGGGATGAAGACGAGATGGTGCAAGACTCTGTTGAGAGCATCTCGTCCATGAGGCCAGACATAAAAGATACCATCTACGTGTCTTCAGAAGCATGTTGGTTGCAAGGCTGGAGTCCTAAGAGCCATATCCTCGAAGTCCTCCATAAGGAAACTGGCGACTATGGGTGATAAACAGACCATGAGTTTGATTAATGAAAAACGAGATGAAGCTTTGTCGTCATGTGCTGACATCCAGGAGTTTTTCGTATAAGGGCAACATTTTCTAACAGAATGGCCCAAAGGCTGTGGGTAGCCTGACAGGGGCGGTTTAATCGAAGATCTTGGACATTTGATGGCTGTTTTTAAGAAAAATGGATACTCTGAGAAGCAGATTCGTCGGCTTATGGAGTTTGGACCGTTCCCGGGGGTACGTGAAGAAGATCTCTAACCTTGATCTTTATTACTTATGCTGGCGCATATTGATTAAGACTGGAAGAATTTTAACGACTTTTAACATTAACAGTGTGTTTCCTTCACCTACCGAGATTAGGCACTAGTCGGCACCTTGAAAGCTGATTTGAGGCTCAGGAAGTTTGGAATATATAAAATTTCATGTCAGTGTGGGAAGGCTTACATTGGCCGTTTGATTCGCACACTTCAGCACATGTGCGTGGAACATCCTCCCATATGCGGCGACAAAAGCCGGAGAAACTGTCGGTAGCAGAACACTGCCTAAACGACGGCCACGGGATGAAATTTGACCACACTGTGATAACTGCCAACAATTCTGGTTTTTAAAACAGTGTTTATAAAAAAAAAAGCTATGGAAATTAGGTTGGGAGTCAATTTGATTAATAGACATAATTGTTTTCCTCTTAACAGGGCGCGGAACTCTGTGCTATCCCGGATCAAAACACAACGTTCTTCGTTTCGGCCAGACGAGCGTTTGAAAATAGCATTTGAGTGCGATATATCGTTGCCACTGGCGTTCTACTAAGGGCGGGGTCGCCAGCCTAGTCTTGGAGGGCAGCAGCTGTGATAGGCGGCGCAAGCGCCGTGTACAGTACGGAGACCAGTACAGGACGACGATTTACAGCCATGGCACATCAGTTTTCAGTTGGACTCAGCAGCAACAGCGTTGTCCTGAAGACGGCGGACAGATAGATCGCCAAAACACTGAATCATGTTGATTTTATGACGCGACAGCAAAATCGTGAAAACAATCAAGAATTATTACGCCGGGAAAGCCTACGAAGTCACACACTGTTAACCAATTACGGAGAGTACACCTGAGTGGCGATGGCATTGTTGTGGCGGGAGTAGGTGCGGAGGGTGGGGCAGCCGGTGGCTGGCAGCTCGCAGTGCTCAGACGCCTGGGCGCCGCAGACGTCCAGAGCGTCGGCTTTGTCCCGCGCCGGCCGGACGCACGGTTTAATTCAGCTGAGAGCGCAGCTCGGCGCTGCTGGCTGGCTGGCGTGCCTGCCTGGCCGCGTTAAAAGCTGCGGCCGCGCCTGCGTGGGCTGCCCGCTCCGGTTGATATTAACGGACCTCGGGCGGGCGCCGTCCGCTACCCACTCGCCGCCTATTAAACGCCTCTTGCTCTGCTCTGGCGTGCCGCCGCCGCTGCTGCTGCTGCTGCGACCATCCGCGGATTTCGCAGGCCACTCGTATTTAACTTTCCGAGAGCGTCACGTTTTATTAAACGCAGCTTCATTACTCTCGTCTGTCTTAATTTACACTGCTGTTCTTTTTTTTATTAGAGGCGAAAACAAGAGCGACAATGACGTCAAGTGTGTAGTGTCAACAATTTCAGTACAGATTTGAAAAGAGATCGGTGACGAAACGAAATGCGATAAAGGTTCGTAAGTGAACATCGAGATTTTTCCCAAACTGGAAATAAGTACTTCTGTAGCAGTACCGTTTAGAGGAAAATTAGACGAACATTTTCATAAGGAGCATTAAGACCATGTAAATTTCTTTACCTGTCTTTAAATGGTCTCCTTAGTTTCTATACATTTACTTAAAGTATTGTGCATCTTTCTATACATCTACTTAATTATCACATTACCATTGGAAAGCCGGCCGCTGTAGCCGAGCGGTTCTAGTCGCTTCATTTCGGAACCACGCGGCTGCCAGGTTCGAATCATGCCTCTCGGCCATGGATGTGTGTGATGTCCTTAGGTTAGTTAGGTTTAAGTAGTTCTAAGTCTAGGCGACTGATGACCCCAGATGTTAAGTCCCATAGTGCTTAGAGCCATTTGAATTTGAACCATTGGAAAACAAACACGTATATTTTAGGTCGTCAGTCTTTTGAGTGATTTGATATGGACCTTGGTGGACTCATCTCCCGTAGCAACCTCTTCATCTCAGAATAGCACTTGCACCCTACGTCCTCAATTATTTGCTGGATACGTTCCAGTCTTTGTCTTGTACTACATGTTGTTCCTTCTATAGGTGTGAAGGACATTATTCCTTTATCTCTCAATACATGTCTCGTCTCAGAATAGCACTTGCACCCTGCCTTCTCAGTTATCTGTTGGGAGCATTTCAGTCTTTGTCTTTTCTTAGATGTTGTACCTTCTACAGGTACGACGGAAATTATTCCTTTATCTTTCAACACGTTTTGTCATTCTGGCCTTTACTCTGGTTAATATTTTTTTCTTTTTTCCTTGGCGATTTTGTGGCGAACCAGCTCACTTCATTTCTCATCAGTGACCATAATTTTTCAACGTCTTTCTGCAGTACCAAATCTCAAATAGTTCGGTTATCTCCTTATCCAGTATTCCCACAGTATTCACTTACATACAATGTGCTCAAAATGCACTTCTTATAAACATCTCCAAATTAAAGCCGATGTTTCCTACTAGTAGAATTCTTTTGGCGAAGAATTCTCTCTTTGCTTGTGGTAGTCTGCTTTGTATGTCCTCCTAGCTTCATCCGTAGCCTGCGGTTTTCCTTACAAAGAGGCAGAATTCCTTCTCTATCGCTGATCTCATTTCCGCTCCTCCTCTCTATTTTCGTCTTTCTTCGGTTTACTCTTAATCCATAAAGTGTGTTCATTAAACTGTTAATTATGTTCAACAAGTCCTGAAATTTTCCCTGACTTTCACTGAGGCTAGCATGCCAACAATAAATTTTCTCGCTGATACTTTGAACCTTTAATTTATTTCGTCATTTCTTCTTCAATGCAGAGACGGAACAGTTGGGGTGAAAAATTTCATCCCTGTCTTACAGCCTTTCCCTCCTTGGTTCTTACACGTATTACACATTTACCTTTATCTTTTAAGACAATTTCTTTCAGAGTTCACAACTTCTCTACATTGTCGAACACTTTACCTTGATTAACAAGCTCTATGAGCTCTCGGTTTTTCTTAAGTCTTGATTTCGTTGACATACGCAAAATCGGAACTGTCCCTCTTGTGCTTTTACATTCCCTAAAGTAAAACACATCTTCATCTAACATATCCTAAATTTCTTATCCGTTTTTCTGTATATTATTACTGTCAGCAACTTGGATATATGAGCTGTTGAGGTGATTGTCCGATAGTCATCACACTTATCTGCCCCTGCTATCCTCTGGATTGTATGCATAATATTTTTCGAAAGTCTAATGGTATGTCTCCAGATTGATAGATTATACAAACTACCATGCATAGACGCTCACTACCACATACCCAACGACTTCATAAGCTCCAAAAGAATGTTATATATGCCTTTCTCCTTACTTGATCACTAACAGGCAAAATCATTTAACACAGAACCTGGAACTGTTCTCCTCCTCATACTTCATCTCTGCCTCAAAACGTATCCCACAACCACTCCACTTTCCATTCCTCTCTACGTTTATATTCACTGATTATCACCTTCCACTCCACATTAACCCCCCACCTCATATCCTATTCAACTTTCTATCAACAACTGTTCACAACGCACAAACACATATATAAAAACTATACATTAACATGAATAAGAGAACGACGTACTCCGTAAATCAATGTCAAATGCATGTCGTGTTATGTTAGCCTCATATATTGTGGTCTCTACCCCTTCCATTCACTATACAGCGCGGATAGCTTCACTCCACACGTTGTTATGAGTTATGAGTCGCTGGTGCATTAATCATAAAATATTACGTTTTGCGATTTTGGAGGTGCACAAGTTTACATTTATGATCATTGACAGTAAGTTGCCAATATCGGCACTACTTCGTATTCTTATGACTGGATTTGTAATTGCAGTTTTTTCAGATAGTATTTAACTGCGTACCGCGTCAGTAAATGGATAGTTCTGCAAGTGAAAGTGAAAGTATAGGAGTACCCTGTAAATGTTCATTATCAGTACACACATCCAAGTAAACAGAAAACTTAGAAAATGCAGTAAGTAAAAGAAATCACAAACGTTTTACTAAACGAACTGTTTGCTGGATCTACAAACAAAACAAAATTTTAAATACGTTTGATTCCAGACAACTGACATTTTTTAAATCAATAAATCTGAACTCGTGTTGTACAGTAAATACATAATTTTATTAGACGGGTAGACAGGCTGTTATTTCTTGTTTAATATGTTTCTAACTTGTGCAATACATTTTTATATCTCTGAATATTTGCAGTACTTCTTTTATTTCAGTTAACTCTTTATTATTTGGCAGTTCTACTGTTTCAATTTTTATGATTGATACTAACTGATATACTGTTTTTGTAACATTTAACAGATCAATACATTTCCTCCATTCAAAAAAATTATTGCTGTGATAGTGACTTCACAGCTAACAGTAGTCAGACATCTCCTACCATTACATTTGATTGTATAATGCACCATAATATTTTTTTCGTGACGAATGTGGGAAACATCGTCACTGCAGCATTAAAATGTACGAAATAAACGCAGTCAGTCAGATTTTCTACTGTTTATTTCGATAGCTCATATGACCATCTCGGTTTGTTGTACTCAATCTCATTCACTATTTTATAAACCTATTATACAGGGTGTTACAAAAAGGTACGGCCAAACTTTCAGGAAACATTCCTCTCTCACAAAGAAAGAAAATATGTTATGTGGACATGTGTCCGGAAAAGCTTACTTTCCATGTTAGAGCTAATTTTATTACTTCTCTTCAAATCACATTAATCATGGAATGGAAACACACAGCAACAGAAGGTACCAGCGTGACTTCAAACACTTTGTTACAGGAAATGTTCAAAATGTCCTCCGTTAGCAAGGATACATGCATCCACCCTCCGTCACATGGAATCCCTGATGCGCTGATGCAGCCCTGGAGAATGGCGTATTGTATCACAGCCGTCCACAATACGAGCACGAAGAGTCTCTACATTTGATACCGGGGTTGCGTAGACAATATCTTTCAAATGCTCCCATAAATGAAAGTCAAGAGGTTTGAGGTCATGAGAGCGTGGAGGCCATGGAATTGGTCAGCCTCTACCAATCCATCGGTCACCGAATCTGTTGTTGACAAGCGTACGAACACTTCGACTGAAATGTGCAGGAGCTCCATCGTGCATGAACCACATGTTGTGTCTTACTTGTAAAGGCACATGTTCTAGCAGCACAGGTAGAGTATCCCACATGAAATCATGATAACGTGCTCCATTGAGCGTAGGTGGAAGAACATGCGGCCCATTCAAGACATCACCAACAATGCCTGTCCAAACGTTCACAGAAAATCTGTGTTGATGACGTTATTGCACAATTGCGTGCGGATTCTCGTCAGCCCACACATGTTGATTGTGAAAATTTACAATCTGATCACGTTGGAATGAAGCCTCATCCGTAAAGAGAACATTTGCACTGAAATGAGGATTGACACATTGTTGGATGAACCATTCGCAGAAGCGTACCCGTGGAGGCCAATCAGCTGCTGATAGTGCCTTCATACGCTGTACATGGTACGGAAACAACTGGTTCTCCCGTAGCACTCTCCATGCAGTGACGTGGTCAACGTTACCTTGTACAGCAGCAACTTCTCTGACGCTGACATTAGGGTTATCGTCAACTGCACGAAGAATTGCCTCGTCCATTGCAGGTGTCCTCGTTGTTCTAGGTCTTCCCCAGTGGCGAGTCATAGGCTGGAATGTTCCGTGCTCTCTAAGACGCCAATCAATTGCTTCGAACGTCTTCCTGTCGGGACACCTTCGTTCTGGAAATCTGTGTCGATACAAACCTACCGCGCCACGGCTATTGCCCCGTGCTAATCCATACATCAAATGGGCATCTGCCAACTCCGCATTTGTAAACATTTCACTGACTGCAAAACCAAGTTCGTGTTGAACACTAACCTGTTGATGCTACGTACTGATGTGCTTGATGCTAGTACTGTAGAGCAATGAGTCGCATGTCAACACAAGCACCGAAGTCAACATTACCTTCCTACAATTGGGCCAACTGGCGGTGAATCGAGGAAGTACAGTACATACTGACGAAACTAAAATGAGCTCTAACATGGAAATTAAGCGTTTCCGGACACATGTTCACATAACATCTTTTCTTTATTTGTGTGCGAGGAATGTTTTCTGAAAGTTTGGCTGTACCTTTTCGTAACACCCTGTATATCAGTGACCATGATTCATTTGTAAGCACCTAATATTAGGTGATGCAGATTCTCATTGAGATTTATGTGGATCATCTTTCAGAGAAATACCTTCCAGTTTCTCGATTCCTGCAAGTGGATGAGCGGACTCTTTGGAAATCATCATCTTTTGATTTATTTACGTTGATACTTCATGTACTGTCGCGATATTATGCGGAAAATTAACAACAGTCACAAGCTGCCACAGAGAATTAAATGTCAGTGTTTTATAAAAAGAAAAAGCCTAGAAATTTCTCAAGGAAATTCCATTTTCCAGTTCAGTGTGACCATTTAGGATAGTCTGTCGTTCCATATCTACATCGATACTCTGAAAACTATTTTGAAGTGCATGGAAATAAGATACCTTCCACTGAAAAGCATACTGGAGTTGAACTGCGTATGTTTCGAGGCCAGAGTTAGTTAACATGAAAGTTTTTCTATGTTCGGTACCGTGTCTTGTTGTAAACAACTACCACTGGTGACACCAACGTTTGGGCCACGGGTAGTAGCCTTCTTCAGGATCTGCTGGTTTCACCAGTAACTGCTTTTTACATTACGATGCTGTATTGTACCAAAAAAACTTCCGTGTTATAGTTTCCTACTGTTCGATTCGCGTATGGAGCGCGATAAGAATGACTTTAAATGGCTCAATGCGAGCTGTAACTAGTCGAGTAATCTGTAGCACATTTCTAGATTCCTCAATACTTGTTCTTGGAACATGATAAACCAGCTGTCAGGGATTCGTTGACTTGTGTCTTCAAGCGTCGACACAATCACCAAGCATTTACCTGACGCTTTCCCGTTGGCTAAATAAAGCACTAACTGCTCATGTTGTTCTCTTTTCTATTCTTTCAATGCCATGTGCTAGTCATACCTGGTGTGGGTCCAAAATACTTGAGTAATATTCTGAGCTGAGATACACGAGTGTTTTGTAAGCATTTTCCTTCGTAGAGCGGTTACATTTTCCAAGTTTCTTCCAACCAATAAACAGAAGTATGGTACTTGCTGTATCTATAACTGAGCCTCTGCTTGGTCGTTATGAAAGAAAAGTTTCAATTCTTTCATTAGGTACAGTTATTGCCTTTGTCTGCAAAATCATTAATATTAAATCGATACAATCCTCTGAACTTCTTGTCTGATAGGAAGGGGAAAATTTCGTGATCGCCTACCGCAAAGAAATATACAAGAAGATACCAATGAAATTATTATGATTTTGGTGCACGATATACCATGACACAAAAAGTTTACTTTTTGACGTTTCATCATCATCGTAAATAAATCAAAAATTTGTAGTTCCACTAGCAACGATTTCATTTGTTTTCCAGAAGATCCATCCAGAGACTGCAGCAACAGATTAAGACACCGAGAAAGTTCCCAGAGTGGCGTAGAACGATAGGTGAAAACGGTGGTATGGAGTAGCTTACGCCACAATCGTGCCAGAGGAAATAGTACAGAATATTTACATGATAAATTAATCACAAATCTCTGTTGGAAATGGGTGCTGCATTTGTAGTACGGTGAAGAGGCGCAAAAACAAAGATGCAATATACCGACTGTTTTAAAAAGGAATAAACAAATTTTGTCAACTGATGTGCTGCTGCGTAAACGAAACAGCAATAACAGCGTAAAGTAGAAACAGGTTAATTGACGCTAATGAAAAAAACTAAGTGAACGTTAAACAATCTCGCTCTTCACATATGTTCCTGTCAATTTGGAGTAACTCCACAAAAGAGCTCAGATGGAAACCCAGTTCTAAGCAAAGAAGGCAAAGCAGAAATGTGGAAGGAGTATATAGAGGGTCTATACAGGGGCGATGTTCTTGAGGACAATATTACGGAAATAGAAGAGGAGGTAGATGAAGATGAAATGGGACATATGATACTGCGTGAAGAGTCTGACAGTGTACTGGAAGACCTAAGTCGAAACAAGGCCCCGGGAGTAGACAACATTCCATTAGAACTACTGACAGCCTTGCGAGAGCCAGGCCTAACTACCATCTAGTGAGCAAGGTGTATGAGACAGACGAAATACCCTCAGACTTCAAGAAGAATATAATAATTCAAATGACAGAGAAAGCAGGTGTTGACAGATGTGAAAAATACCGAACTATCAGTTTAATAAGTCACAGCTGCAAAATACTAAATTCTTTACAGACGAATGGAAAATCTGGTAGAAGTCGACCTCGGGGAAGATCAGTTTGGATTCCGTAGTAATGTTTGAACACCTGAGGCAATACTGACCCTACGACTTATCTTAGAAGAAAGATTAAGGAAAGGCAAACCTACGTTTCTAGCATTTGTAGACTTAGAGAAAGCTTTTGACAATGTTGACTGGAATACTCTCTTTCAAATTCTGAAGGTGGCAGGGCTGAAATACAGGGAGCGAAAGGCTATTTACTATTTGTACAGAAAGCAGATGGCAGTTGTAAGAGTCGAGGGATACAGAAGGAAGCAGTGGTTGGGAAGGAAGTGAGACAGAGTTGTAGCCTCTCCCAGAAGTTACTCAATCTGTATATTGAGCAAGCAGTGAAGGAAACAAAAGAAAAATTTGGAGTAGGTATTAAAATCCATGGAGAAGAAATAAATACTTTGAGGTTCGCCGATGATATTGTAATTCTGTCAGAGACAGCAAAGGGCTTGTAAGAGCAGTTGAATGGAATGGATAGTGTCTTGAAAGGAGGAAATAAGATGAATGTCAACAAAAGCAAAACGAGGCTAATGGAATGTAATCGAATTAAGTCGGGTGATGCAAAGGGAATTACATTAGGAAATGAGACACTTAAATTAGTAAAGGAGTTTTGCTATTTGGGGAGCAAAATAACTGATAATAGCCGATGTAGAGAGAATGTAAAATGTAGACTGACAATGGCAAGGAAAGCGCTTCTGAAGAAGAGAAATTTGTTAACATCGAGTATTGATTTAAGTGTCAGGAAGTCGTTTCGGAAAGTATTTGTATGGAGTGTGGCCATGAATAGAAGTGAAACATGGACGATAAATAGTTTAGACAAGAAGAGAATTGAAGCTTTCGAAATGTGGTGCTATAGAATAATGCTGAAGATTAGATGGGTAGATCACATAACTAATTAGGAGGTATTGAATAGAATTGGGTAGAAGAGGAGTTTTGGCACAACTTGACTAGAAGAAGGGATGGGTTGGTAGGACATGTTCTGAGGCATCAAGGGATCACCAATTTAGTACTGGAGGGCAGCGTGGAGGGTAAAAATCGTAGAGGGAGACCAAGAGATGAATACACTATGCAGATTCAGAAGGATGTAGGCTGCAGTAGGTACTGGGAGATGAAGAAGCTTGCACAGGATAGAGTAGCATGGGGAGCTGCATCAAACCAGTCTCAGGACTGAAGACCACAAAACAACAACATTTCGCTGAAATTTCAGTATTATCAGTGGGCTTTTATTTTCTTTCTATAAAACAGGGGAACGTTCTTTTCTACTTGTACTCACATAACTTTGCGTTTTTCAGATAGTATTTCCAAATTTGAAAAACCGGCATAGTTTTTTTATATATAAGCATTTTTACCACATACTGTTGTTTTCCTGCGTTTTTAATCTTTTTATTGCACTTGTATTCTTTCACAGTTTGTCATACGTAACTATATAGAACTTAATGTTACATTTTAATGCTCTTCTGTGTTCTATGCATCTGGTATTAAAATTTCTGCTTGTCTGTCGTATATAAGCTGATTTGTGCGCCGGCAAGTCAGTTGGTAAATACCAGACGTGTTCTGTTTGTCTGTTTTTGTATTGGGAACTGGAGGGAAAGATAAAACTGTGGTTTGCTCAGGGCGAATCCCCTCCAATACAAATAAATCTTTTCTTCTTCTGCTCCTCCTAATTTGGTTCCTTCTGTATCTAATCTGGAGCAGAAGGAGGAAAAGATTGATTTATTTTTGAAGTAGGTCCCATACATTTATGTTAGTATGTCGTTACTCCAAATTGACAGGAACATATGTGAAGAGCGAGATTGTTTAACGTTATGTTAGTAAGACTTACATTTCTGTAATACGACAATCACTGTTAGGTACAGCTCATTTACCTTGCATTGTGATGCAACAGCACTGTGAAATATGTCTAATTAGATGTTGGACAGGTCCTCAACGCCCTAATCTCCTCACGCGAAACAGTAACTGATGTATTCTATACTTCGGCTTTGGACCAAGTAGATGATAAAATATGGAAGAATAGTCTTAGACTGCAAATACCTGGAATGCTTTCTCAGAAGAATATGTTCGCTTGCAAGGGTAGGCCCTGTTTAGTTAAGGGATTTGGCGTTTCAATTTTCACCAGATGTAACACCGCATGACTCTAACTTCATATATAAGGCAAGGTGTGGCTTAAGGAGCGTTTAACCCATTGAAGACGTTCCAGCAGTCGTAAACCCATTCTGCAGACTTTCAAGGACTCTCTTTAGTAATAAAGTTAATAAACGTGCTATCTCAGGCTGCAGCCATTGTGGAAATCTTCCAATAAAGCGCTGCAGCTAGCTTAATGTATTTTCATTCATTACAACGTTTCGGTTACTGACATCATCAAAATAAAATATAGATCTCGCAACAGAAAGCTCAGTATCTTTTGCAATGAAACTAGGAACTTGGCAGTAAACGCCCTGACTAATAGGTTTTACTGTAACCGCCTCCGAACTTTATTTTATGAGTTAAGTTTTAATCTGATGATGGCATTACCTGAAACATCGTAAAAAATGAAAATAAATTAAGTCATCTAGATGGCTTTTATTCGGAAAAATCAAATTTCAGGTACGGACTATACGCTTTTTGACTTAGTTCATTTAAATAAAAGCAGATCAAGCTGCAAAATAAGATAGTTTCTGACTCGAACATCACGGATTTTCATTACCGGGCCAGAACGTCTTGACATTCATCTGCATCTACATGGATATTCTGCAACTCACACCGGCAGAGGGTTCATCGAACCACCTTCACAATTCTCTATTATTCCAGTCTCGTATAGCGAGCGGAAAGAAACGAACACCCATATATTTCCGTGCGAGCTCTGATTTCCCCATATTTTATTATGGTGATCGTTTTCCCTATGTAGGTCGGCGTCAACAAAATATTTTCGCATTCGGAGGAGAAAGTTGGTGGTTGAAATTTCTTGAGAAGACTCCGCCGCAACTAAAAACGCCTTTATTTGGTAAGGATCCCACTCCGCGTAGCAGTACTCTAAAAGAGGACGGACAAGAGTAGTGTAGGCAATCTCTTTAGTAGATCTGTTACATTTTCTAAGTGCCCTGCCAACAAAACGCAGCCTTTAGTTAGCCCTACCCACGACGTTTTGAGTGTGTTCTTTCCAATTCAAGCTGTTCGTAAAAGTTCTTCCTAGGTATTTAGTTCAATTTACGTCCTTCAGATTTGACTGATTTATCGTGTAACCGAAGTTTAACGGATTCCTATTAGCACTCATGTGGATGAATCGTTTGCCAGTTTGTTTTGATCTTCTGATGACTTTACTAGTCGATAAGCGACAGCGTAATCTGCAAACAGCGTAAGACGGCTGCTCAGATTGTCTACCAAATCGTTAATATAGAAGAGGAACAGCAAAGAGCATACAACACTACCTTGAGAAACGCCAGAAATCATTCCTGTTATACTCGATTACTTTCCGTCAATTACTACGAACTGTCACCTTTCTAACAGGAAATCAGGAATCCAGTCGCATAACTGAGACGATATTCCATAAGAACGCAATTTCACTACAAACCTCTTGTGTGGTACAGTGTCAAAAGCCTCCCGGAAATCCAGATATATATAGAATCTATTTGAAATCCCTTGTGAATAGCACTCAACGCTTCCTGTGAGCAACCAGCTAGTTGTGTTTCACGAGGACGATATTTTCTAAAACCGTGTTCACTGTGTGTCAATAAACCGTTTCCTGCGAGGTACTTCATAATATTCGAGCACAATATATGTTCCAAAAACCTGCTGCATATCGACGTTAATGATCTGGGCTTGTAATTTAGTGGACTACTCATACTATTTTTTTGAATATTGGTGTGACCCGTGCAACTTTCCAGTCTTTATGTAATGGATCATTCGTCGAGCGAACTTCATGTAGGTCAGCCTGAACCAAGTACCACGTAGACTAGCTAGAAAAGTTACTTTCCTAAACCGGATGGCGGTAAGGGGGTTGTAAGTGATAAACCTAAGTAAAGACGCCAGCCGTAGAGCTGTCCTGCCAGTGTCTCACCGGCCTCCGCCGTCCTTGATGTGTTGCAGGAAGCCGGAGCCGGGCAAGCCCGTGTGCCGCGCGGGTGCGTGCCGGGTCTGCCTCAAGAGCTTCAAGCCCGAAGACTTCTTCCGCACGTGCTGCGAGTGCACCCAGAAGGTGTGCGAGGACTGCGCCTCCTACTCCAAGCTCGACGAGAACCAGGACGAGGTGAGCACCGCCACACACTTGTTGTCTACGCTTCCTCCTGTACGCGCAGTTCCACGTTGTTTTCTACACTGTACCACTTTCATGGAAGAAAGAACTCGAGGTAGATGACTCTGCTTTGCGGTTGTCCCAAGAAAACCTTATTTCAGAGAGCACAAATTTTAAAGGTAGTTTTTTGGATAATTACATATAAGACTTTTCAGCTAGTTCGTATTTACCGTGTTACTGGTTGAGTTGACATTATGAGCGAGCACAAAAGTACAGAGTGTTTCAAAAAGAATATACGTATTTTGAATATTTATTAACCTTAAGACATACGAATACGAAACCTTACGAACCTCTGAAGTTCATATTACAGATGTTCAATACGTCCTCCATCAGTGACACGAACTATATCATATCGATACTCAAATTCCTCCCATACTCGGGCAAGCATGTCCTTCATCACTCATGTTATAGCAGTACGGATCCGGTTCTGCAACTCTTCCAGGTTTTATGAGAGTGGTGGTACATAAACGTTGTCTTTAACGAAACCCCACATGAAGAAGACAGAGGGTGTCAAATCCGATGACTGTGAAGCCCAGCTGACACATGCTAAGTCGCCAGCTCCTTGACGACCAATCCAACAGCTCGGTAGAGTTTCATTCAGGTCAATTATTCAAAAACAGTCTTAATCGCATTTATTATTATTATAGCGCCAACCGGTTTCAACCCGACGTAGGGGTCATCTTCTAGGCGTTTACGCTGTGAAATTATAGATATCCGTCTGAATGACTCCATTATACAACAGCTAATATTACGTAAATTTAAAATATGTTACCCATTGGTCGACTGCTGGTGGTGTCACCTTGGTTTAACATAAATTTAATTGACAATAAATAACAGAAAAAGGAACCATTCCATTTAAAAAGATTTACAATTATAGTGTTAATTATAAAATACTAACAAATGTTCCGTAGTCAACTCGTAAAATTCGTAAAAGTATATTACATTATGTGCCATAATATAAAGTAAAACAATTTGTTACTAGTAATTACATATAATACACTGTATTAAATGCCGTTTATCGCCGCTGGGGGTGTTACCGTCTATTCACGTGATCTCAGTACGCTATTTAAGCCCATACGAAGGGTTAGTCTCGCATAGTTTCCTGCCGTTATGTAGACAGGAGTGACACCACCAGCAGTCAACCAATGGTTAACATATTTTAAATTTACGTAATTTTAGCTGTTGTTTAATGGGGTCTTTCTGACGCATATCTATAATTTCACAGTGTAAACGCCAAGAAGATGACCCCTACGTCGGGTTAAAATCGGTTGGCGGTATAATAATAATAAATGCGATCAAGACTGTTTTTGAATAATTCATTAATCATACTAATCGCTGCTTCATCTCCACAACCATGTTGTCCAAATATTCTGTTCAGATATTCACGCACTTCGCGACTCCAGTGACGGGGAGCCCCGTCTTGTTGAAAAATGAAGTTGTCTTCGTTCAGTCTCGGAGACAACCAGTTCTGTAACATAAAAAGATACTGCTGACCGTTAACGTGTTTCCATCAAAGATGAATGGGCGTAACAGATGATCGGGATATCGTACAAAACACATTGACTTTGGGTGAAACTCGTACATGTTCTAAGGCTGTGTTGGGTTCTGCAGGCCCCAAATTCGAACATTGTGTTTGTTTACGTGACCACTAACATTGAAAGTCACGTCATCACTGAACACGATGCGTTGTCCGAAAGTGTTATCATTGTCAATAGCCTCAAGAATCTCGTTACAGAATTCCACACGCTTGCGTTTGTCATCAGGCCTCAGAGCTTGTAACAGCTGTAACTTCTACGGCTTCATAACCAACCGACGTCTCAAAACACGCCAAATTGTTGTTGTAGACGGTTGTAACTCCCGACTGGCACGACGAGCTGATTTTGAAGGACTACGTTGGAAAGCATTATGAATTAGTGCCATATTTTCTTCAGGAACACGAGGGCGGCCAGTACACTTTCCGTTACATACACATCCTGTATCTAGAAACTGCCGATATCATCAGCGAGTGTTCCATCCATTCGGAGGATCAATTTGGTACCTCAACTTGAAACGTCTTTGCACTGTAATCACGGAATTGCACTTTGCAAACTCGAGAACACTAAATGATTTCTGCTGCGGAGTGGCCATTTTAAACATACTACGGTTACCAAGAAAAACGGAAGACAACTGACATCTACCGGCTATTAATTAAATTAGATTCTGTATTCGTTTCTCCAATAGCCGACCCGCGGCGCACCGATAGATAATTTGGACTAAATAATACTTTGTAATACGTATATCCTTTTTGAAACACCCTGTATATTAGAAAGATGACTGTACAAATTTTCTAGATCTCCTCCTAAACCACTGGGTTGATTTCAGCTGAACTTGAGTGACATCGCGCAAACTGTATTGAAACATCCACTTCTTTGTTGAGGGTGGGGGTGAAAAAAACTGAATAACGCCTGAAGCAATTTTACCAAGTTTTGTATCCACATGGCTCATTACCTATTTCATTATTTGTATAAAAATTACGGCGGGGTAATATGTCTCTGCCACTCCTAGAGGTGAGGTTGGAGGCGAGAAGCTGTGGCATGTAAAGATACTCGACAACGAGCAATATTATATCGAATCCCTCAATTTTCGATGTCACTTGGCTCATTGGTGACAGTCCCGATGACGTTTCACCTTTAGGGAGATTGCGTGGGCCGGCGTGAGTGGCAATGCAGAGACAGTGACATATCATTATATCTCTGTAGCGTCTGAATCAGTATCTAGTATACTTCGCACATGTACCTGACACTTTCAAAAAAAAATTACTGTGACACTAAGGTGCCCCTAGCACCAATGCGGCTCCGGGTGGAGGTTAAAAGGGGTGGCATGGAAGTGCAATTCAGGAACTCCTGCAGCACATTCAACCAAATATGGAATATTTTCGAAAAATGTCGAATTAACACCTTGAGCTACTGGTGAAATTCTGTATTTACACAACCAGCTTCAGTCCAGATTCATTAAAGTATTCACAGCTTCATTTCTTAGGCGAAATATCATTACCGTCACGTGATAAAATCTTGAATTAGACACTATTTCATATCGTAATATAAATTACATCAGTAATCTATAAAAACTGTGCTTGGTAATGTACTCATTTATATTTGTAGACTGAAAGCGTGATTTATATTACGACATTATAATAGTGTCAATTTCATGGCTTTATCATTTGACCATAATTATTAGATATTTGGCGTAACACGAAGCTGTCGATACTTCTATCACTCTAATGATGGTCCGTCAACAAAAACTGGTTGTCTAAATAAATAATTTTACCAGCAGTTTGCCGACCGCGGTGGCCACGTGTTCTAGGCGCTGCAGTCCGGAACCGCGCGACTGCTACGGTCGCAGGTTCGAATCCTGCCTCGGGCATGGAGTGTGTGATGTCCTTAGGTTAGTTAGGTTTAAGTAGTTCTACGTTCTAGGGGACTGATGACCTCAGATGTTACGTCCCATAGTGCTCAGAGCCATTTGAACCATTTGAACCAGTAGTTTCACGTGGCAGTATGATATTTTTCAAAAATATATGATCTGTGCTAATATAAATTTGATCTGATAAACGAGTTTAGTATATTTATTCGTATAAACATACTGTGGGAGTAAGACTTCTAAATACACATAGCATGGGGGAGGGGGGGGGGGGGCAGGTGATTGTCGTGGAGATGAGAATCGGTGACGTATAAAAAAAGTTCGAAAATGACCTGTTGGTGTTTCTTTCCCGTATTTACTTGATCTGGAATACTTTAAAAGCTTAAAGCGCAACGTGACCCTTGTCTGTGTTGTTCAGTGTGTCATTCACACCACAGGAACGAGCAGTGCAGAAAGCCGATAAATTTTTAGCGTGTTTTGGGGCCAAAGATGATGCCACACGGCTGAACACCACAGATACATTTATCGTCCTCTCTGGACTCGCACGGTGTAGAGTAGCGGAGGATCAGACATCAGCCAGAGACTGTTACTTTCTCGTAACGGCAATCAGTTAGTGTTGCGAAAATGCCTCACAGGAAATGGAAACCGACCGATCAGATTCAAAGTAAAGAAAAAAAAGGGGAACTATTGCTGTAAAAACTCTTTGGTTTTTCATTTAAACCAAGACTCTTGCGACAAGCAAAATAAAAAAAAAGAAATTTCAATAATTGTCAAGAAACGAGATGACATACTATTTTCACGTCAAAAAAATTGAACCTTTGTCCACGCGCTAAGCAAACTTTAAAATATCTTCAGGATTCAAACTAAACTACGGAGTGAAATTCTTTACAGATGCAGATAAAATATGTATTCAAATATGCATGAAAAATGTAAAATGCCTGTGATATATGCAGGGCCTTAGCAGGGTAAATGTAGATATTTTCATTGGTGACTGAGGACAGAATACTCAGAAACATTACATCAGTATTTACTTCGTTTGCAGACTAATAACTACAGGTATTAGAAGTAGAATGTTTTTAGATTGGTTACTGTCTCCAAGGACATGTGGCAAGAGCAAGCCATTAATGCTTATTTTCCGCTCGGCAGCAGCTCAGGCGTTGAAATGTGGACGCGTTGACCCAAAAAAATTAGTCTATGCTGACTGGCGTAGATCACTTATTGGCTCAGTTACGACCACGCAGAAAACATTAGGTAGTGAATTAGGTGATATATTTGCGGGAAGACGTGTTAGAGACAGAGAAAAAGCAACGAACACACCGAAGTGGGTACAGGTTGAGGTACCAATGATCACAATGTCTACAGTTATACTCCTAACATCCTGTATATATACATATGTAAAATATATCTGACATATGCGTGCACAAGCTGTGGTTAAAACATTCTGTAAAGTTATTTCAGTGAAATTCTCATGAAAAATTTTAGTGGCTAAAACTGTCTCAGCCAACTAGTCTATAAGTAGGCTATAAGTAGTATTGGCTGATGACGGCATCATAACATTCTACGTGTCAATGCTTTTAGTGAAATTTTTACTACCTTTGAAGCAATTAGATGATTTACATGAGTATTTGACTGAAATAAACTCCATACCCTTCAGCTAACCTCCGAAGATACCTGTTAATAAGAAACTCAGCTTAGAAGAAGATCCGTCAAGAATTTATCCGTCGTGCTAGTAACGGAGCTTACCATATTTGGCTGCACATTAATAACATATCCTGGTGCTAACAGAAAATGCTGCAAAGCATGGCTTGTTTCAATGTGAGTCCTGCACGTATAGAGTAACGCGCAGTACGCTGGTTTGCGATAGGGGATGATGGGCCAGACACGGAACGCATCCGAGCGGCAAATTAACGACCACGGTCTGTCACAGCGGGCAGCCTGATTCTGACTTTTGCACGGCTTCTCCGGCTCGTTTAGGCAAATACTTGGCTCGTCCCCAACTTCTGCCTCTGAGAATACGATACAGAAACAGTTCAAATACTATTACGCACAGAACGATGTTTAAATTCATAGACCGATGGCACACACACGACTTCCCTTTCTTAAGTAAACTTGACAACTGAGGCGTCGGAAAGGACATCCACCCATAAGGATAAACAATAAAAAAATTCCCAAATTCTTGAAAAAGAAGACCCTGTGCTACTTGGGGTAAACGCTGGGATCTGAAAGAGTGAAATACGCATGTTATAATATGAGCCGCAAACAACGCTGCAGTTTGTGGCGGATGTGTTTCACCTCTAGGTAAATGTAAATATGCGCTAATAAGCGTCCGATTTTTATATTTCAACGACATTATCGGCTGAAAAATTTAAGACTGTCCAAACAAACACATTACTTTAATACAGTCACAATTAGTTTAGCTAGAGGGTATGCCTCATATACAGGTAAACAGGGAATGATTAACACGTGTGACCATGTGCCTTGTATGGATCCTATGTACCTCTACCAATTAACCCTTAAGTCACGAGGTGTGGTCTCTCAGACTCCGCGAAAATTTTCGAACTCGCTCTCCAAGGCCAGTTGTGGTGGAATGCTTCTGTACCCCCTCTACCCTCCTTAAATAACTGCCAGGACTACGATGTTTTGTTGTTGGTTGCGTTATCGCCTTCTGTGTTTATTGTTGACACGTGTTATGGATGTGTGTTGGGGTCTCCTAGACCGCGCCTGGTGAACTACGTACGTGTTTTCTTCAGTACGATACCGTATAGCTCAAAATTTTTTTACGAAGGATGTGTCAGTTTTAACTTTCCCGAGTCTGATGGGATTGTTAGTCGGTCTATGGAGGAAGGTGATAGTGATATAGATCAAGAAATAAACGAGAAAGACGTCGATTTTACATTAACCAGTGATCGCAGTTCTGCTATCGAACAAGAGTATCATTCAGAGAAAGAACTTCAGGAAACTTGTAATGGGGATCTGTCTGTTTCTTCAATGAAATACTTAAAATGTCTTAAAATCGAATGTGTTCTGAGTGGTGATAAGAAAAATGTAGTTCACAGCAATGAATGTTAGTTTGAAAGACTTTCTTTTTGTAACCATCAGGTGGAATTTTTATGCGCAAATTTAAACCCTGGAATTTAGTTTTATTTTGAAATTTATTTGCTAAAGAAACTGTACAATTTTTCAGAATGTAAAATTAAGTACTCTGACAGTCCATTTATGAATACTATTTAAAAGAACCACACAAAATTATTTGCTTTCGTGTGATAGATAGCAAAATGTTGCAGGCTTTGTTTAGTACAACAAAATAAACTAGAATCATTTAACTGACACTTAAATAATTCCAGAAATAAACATTATGTAGCATAAATTAAAAATTTCGAATGATTTTTGCCTCAAATCTCGGTTTCAGCGTAAGGGTCCCAGAAACCCCACCTCTTCGTATTCATTACAGAAAAGTGACCTTGCGGCTTAAGGGTTAATACAGTTTAGTTACAATTCTTTCAAATTCAGTGCGAATACATACGTAAACATAAAATTATACACACGACAAGCTTCTCAGTTATAACAATTCCAGTTGGTATTCGTACTTGTCACTATTATTACAAACTATTATCACTATAGTTACTGTAACTCTGGATTGTTCCTCATGAAAACCCAAATACTGTAGCTGCATTTTCGTATATGACCGTTACAGTTTCTTATCACTCACATGCGTTTGATCTTACCTACTTCAGCCCTATTGAGAAACAAAACCACTTCAACTGTAAAATCCTTTTATTCTTAGGCACCAGTTGTTTCTCAGTACTTAGAGCAGCATCTTCAGGTGCATCTGTAAGTGCTTTTAAACCGGTAGTGTCTCAGAATAAAATGATTTTACGGGTGAAGTAGTTTTATGTCTCAATTTAATTTTTCGTGGCTGTGTTTAGTTGCTACTTCTGACACTTTTAATCAGGACATTACTTCTTTAACAATTTCCTATGACAGTCTCTTCCCTCAGTACAAAAAAAGAATATTGCTTTTATCACGTTTGCCCTGCTTTAGCCATCTTATAAATTTATCTCCTATTTCGTATCGATTACTATTCCACGTGACCAAGTCAAAATTCATCCCACTGTAACGACTCAGTAACTGCAAAAACCTTGTGTGGTCAATACTACGATGTCCAACGATTGTCTGCGAAGTTACCAAATAACTTTACCTCCACTTACATTTGCTACAGCAAATGAATTTCAATACCACCTCCCAAATAATATAATGTTTCTAAAGAACCTGGTGTCCCACAGTTCGTAATGAGCACATTATAAAACATTTGATATTGTAACGTAGCTGCAAACGAAAAGTATATCAATTGTAGTATGTAAATACAAAGCGCGAAATAATCTTAGCCTCCTGCAGAACGTCAAGCAGCTGCGAATCTCTGTTCTGATGCCTTGAACCACTTTCAAAGAGACGCTAACGAAGTGGAGAAGTATGCCAGTTGCTATGGTCAAATGTGGCACAGCCAGCCAATAGCGACACACAAACAAACTTTTCATTGGTCAGTATTTGGGCGTTAAACAGCGACGCACATCACCACCCATTTCAACTTCAGAAACAGTTTCTGCGTTGTGACTTCAATAATAATGAAACTGATTTATCACTGGTAGGAAAACAGTGATAAAAATCACACTCGTCGAAACAGAAAAGATTAAATACATGTATTAAGTTATAGTAATGCAGATTGAAGCATAATTACTAAAATTCATATTTGAGTAAACACCTTCAGAACGCTGTTATATATCGTAATTGAAAATGAATTCAGAATTTCCTATTACGGTTCCGAATCAGTTGCGGAAAATATATCGAATATGTATCGTGATTTGTTTGAACCTGAAACAGTATTCAGAGGATAAATTTAAGTACAGCCTGACGAGTATCCGTACATAGCAACCTCAATAACACAAATAATTAATTTAGTTGCAGATTCAATACGAATGCTGCACCGAACATTTACGATGTGGAAATAGCAATCAGTTTTATGCAATTGTGAACCAGGAATGAAGGCAACTTGATTTGGACAGCATTGATTATTTTTACTGTACATTTCCGAAATAGGAACTGCACACAGTAATTCACTTTCGGAGAGGAAATATTTGTGGTATGTAATCGCATGAGAACTTGCTGATGCCTCCAACAGTTCGTCGCTTCCAACGTATTAGGTTGCTGCGTTATTTCACAATATGCCCATTATAATGAGCGTATAAACAGTTGGTGGTAATTATTCACGGTTATCCACTTGTCAACTTCAGGTAAACTACCAGGTTCTTTTCCCTTGTTATAGCAGCGGACGTTTCAGCCCACAAATACTATTACGTATATGCTCATAGGTACGTTTCCAATGCACATCAGTTATTGGAGAAGAAAAATAAAATGAAGTGTTTTACTCTATAGAATCGCCGAAAGTGGTTTTCATTTATTACTCCGACCAGTTAACTTTACATTAATTACTCTCATCTAATCTGCTGCTGAACATTTTCTGTAGTCGATAAATGTATTATACACTGAACAGCGCTTCAACGCAAACTTGAGACTCCATGCTACCCGGGTAAGAACATACAGTTTCACACATTCAGCTATAGATGGGTCGCGAAGAGCGTCTTTCGGAAAGCAATTATTACTTGCTTGGAAAAAAAGGAGATTTTCTGCAGTAAAATAACGAATTTAAAATATCTTTATGTCAGAAACTGAAATACTAATAAAGCTCCTAGCGTAGCCTTTGTTATAAAACATTAGTTCTTCGCTAATCTTTAAGTAGCTGAATAACAAAAGCATTTATGTATACCATGCAATATATTCTGTTTTTATCAAGCCAATACATGTAACAGAAATATCAACAGACGCTAGACACGAAGTGAACAGCGCAATTTGGGAAAAACCAGCAACAGACATTACAGTAACACAAGCGGCTCTTAATTTTCTGTCCACTGTGAATCCAAAATTGTGGCAGACACACGTTGTTGCTGGATGCAGATGTTCTAAGTCGAAGCAATTTCTTTAGATAACTTACTGTTCCACGCAGCAGAATCCTACAGCTCTCACTGGTTCTGAAATACAGTGCCCTATCCTCTCTACTCTCGCACATCTGCTACTTTTGAAGAAAAGGAAACTCATGCGCTTACAACGTGCATCTCCAGCATGGGCCCAATATGATCGGAACACCGATACTGGAAAAGGAAAAATACTGAATATTATCTCACCTGCGAAAAAGGAGCGTTTCTATAACTCCTTATTGCATGAAAGTATGAGTAGCACAGAAACGAAGCTGGAAAGCGTTGGATGATACGCGAGGGGCTGATTTTACCACGATACATTGATGCCAGCATGTATTTTTCAGCCCTCGTCCACGTCACCAAATAATGAATTTCTTTAGCGTTCGGCGGTAGGCGAAATAACCAACTTTTTTTTTTTAACTTCAAGACTTTAGTTAGTTTTTTAAGGATCAGGTAAATTATTCGTACAGGTAAATTAATCATTGTTAAGGCATTAAAAATGCAATTCATAATCCCTATTAGTCTATTTAAATTCTGAATGTGCTAAAATTACGTCAGAAATCGCTTGGGAAAATCTATCGAAGAAGAATATTTACCTCTTTTAGGAGAGGTATACTTAGTGTTACGACGAGAGAATTGTGTACAGTGTATGCAGGGTGAACCAGAATTCCACCGACAAACTTTCGGACGTTGTTGAGGAATACCTTCTAAGTATTTTGGTGTAAAGGACACACATTCTCCAGCGGCTCGCTACAGAGCAATAATGCATTCACGGTTTATTCTGTTTGTTAACACAGTCACCCTTGTTTTTGGGAAAATACCTTCTCAGCAGTGAAGAAGCCTGTACTATGCAATAACCGAAACATACAACTCGCAATTCAGAGTAATGCAGAAACCCTCAGACAAGTGAAGTGGCTGCCGTCGGTGCGAAAACAGGTCCGCATTGCGCCGGAGCGCCACTCTTCCAATTGCATTCATTGCGCACATCGATCTGTTCTTTATCAGTAAATCTATCGATAATAATACCGTTAGCATTTTCACTGTTCTACATAATTTTCAGTGTCATGCAGATACAAAGCGAATTGGGAAAAGAAAGCAAACTAAATGCAATTAGTAAACGAAAGTATATGGTTTTGCAGACCTTTCCGATTCTCAGATATCTATGATGTACCCTGATATTCAAAACATTATGACCGTCGTCACCGGGAAGTTGGATGCCGCCCTGTAGCACTGCGGGCACGTAACGCGGTAACAAATTTATGCAAGTAGTGCAGACACGGTCGGAGGATAATCATAGCCAAGATATAGGTTGCAAACGGGGAAATCCATGGAGAAAGTACCTTTGACAAAGGGCAGATTATTATTACGCGGAGTCTGTTAACGAGTATGTCGAAAACGGCCAAGCGGGTCGAATGTTCACGTGCTACTGTCGTGAGCATCCACGGAAAGAGGTAGGAGGACAGTGAAACTATCACTAGGCGCTAAATGGTTGGACGTGATTGTTCACAGAACGTGGGGTTGAACGCTTGTCTGCTCTGTAAAGTAGAATAGGTAGCGGTCTGTATCGTCTCGGGCGAAAGAGAACCGTGGTGGTGTTTTTGAGCACATTGTTCCTCGTGCATTGTTCAACCTGGATCTCCGCAGTAGACCACCCTTACGTGTTCACATATTGACCCAATGACATCGTCATTTACGATTGCAGTAGACACGACAACACCGAGACTCGACTGTCGATCAATAGAAATATGTCTGCTCTTCGGGTGAATCACATTTTTGCTACACCACGTCGGTGGCCGTCTCTACAAACACCGCCATAGAGGTGGACGGTGGCTCGAAACGTGCACCGTGCCATTGACGCAGGCCGGTGGGAGCAGTTTCATGCTATGGGAAACATTCTCCTGCGCTTACATGGGACCTGTGGTAGAAGTCGAAGACACGCTGGCAGCTGCGAACAGCCTGCCTATTTCCAAGCTTGATGTCTTCTCCGACGGCGACGTCATCTTTCAGCCAGAACCATACTACAGTGGTTTGATGAGCATAGTAACTGAACTCACGTTGATGTTTCGGCGTCGAAATTTTGCTGATATAAATCCTATGGAACCCATCTCGGTCCCTTTCTGGTGCCATCACCGCGTACGCAAACCAGCGGCCGGTTACTTACGCGAATTACATGATCTGTGCGTAGACATCTAATGCCTGCATAAACCTACCAACAAACTTTCGGATCCCTGAGACGCAGAATCAGTGATGTATATCGTTCCAAAGACGGACAAACAAGATGTGAAGCAAGTAGTCATAATGTTTTGGGTTATCAATGTATAAACACAGACTGAAGCGACGTATGAAAATCTGTACCCAGGGTCTCCTGCCCACTACGTGATGTGCTAACCACAATGTCACCCTGGCACAATTTCTTTGCACAACTGCACTAACAACCCCAGCATGCCTCCCTCTTCACTCAGAATTCCCTTTTAATGGTGTTCGAGTTTTGAGGGAATGCCAAGTGGTTTGAGATGTGAATGGCAATTTGGATTGAGGTTGGATGGGGTAGTCCGACCAGCAGTTCGAAGGAACAGTACCAGGATGGCGCAGTTGTTAATGCACCTGCTGAGTGAGTAGGAGATCCGCGTGAAATCCTGACCTTGGTACAACTTTTCATTTGTCACTTCAGTCTGCATATATACATCATAGATGTTTGAGACTGGAAAAGGTCTCTAGAACCACGTAGTGTCATTTTATAAAAAAACTTATGCCTGGGTTTTAGACACGATCCCCCGCCTTATTCGAAGCTGAAGTGCTATTCTGATAATGTTAGAGAGCCTCTGCAATGTTGTTCGAATTTAGGGGAATACCAAGTTGGCTGAGGCGTGAATGGGGATTTGGACTGGGGAGGCAGGCGTGTTAGCATAGACCGGCAGTTGTGCAAAGCTGCTTTACGAGGGTGGTGTAGTGGTTAGTGTATCTCCCTGATGAGCAGTAGACCCAGTTTCGAATCTCGATATTCGTACAAAGTTTCATTCGTCGCTGCGTTTATACATCACAAACTCAATTAGTCTGTAACGAGCTGCCTGAAACAGTGGGTCACTTACGTTAAAATAGTCGGAAGTTATCCTTGAACAACCTCTGAAGGTTCATCGACCCAGTACTGGCTCATCCTATATAGTGACAAATGACTGAATCTAAGAAGTTTGGGATAATTTTTAGTTTTAGTTATTAATCATCCAGATTCAGTAATTACACATCAGATTGACATCATTTATTCCAAATTAACTAAAAGCTGCAGTTCCTGAAAAACATGGAATTAACATGGTGTACAGAGAAACACAATAATTTCTCGTTTGTTGTACTCCGCATTAAAGCTATTACACTTTCATATATTAACATGAACAACAACGTGCCCACAATATCGAACTCTATTTTAGAGACGCTTCGTTTTGGGGATAAAGCAAGTTATACAAATAAGTGGTCGATGTACGTGACTTGTACAAGTGGTACCAGCTCAAGTGTAATAGATGTTCTATCAACCTCTTACTGTATGCAACACACAAGCTCGAGCTGTGGATACGCTTAAGAAAACGCTAACAGCGGAAGGACGTGAAAATGTTATCTTTACAGCATAGTGTAGTGCGTACAGTAGAGGAACAGTTCGCAGACGATATTCATTTGTATCAGCTCGACATTTTACCCTGTCATGAAGTAGCATCTTTGGAGCGGTGGGTAGTGGATAATAACATTTCTGAAATTGACTGAGCCCAGTAGGAAACGTTCGAGTTAGAATATTTTCTCTGTTGCAGACCCAATTTGCAACGTCACTACTTCTCTGGTTTCATCTCTTGAGGAAGAGTTGCTGCCATTCCTTCACAGCAATTCAGATACTTCGCTGAAAGCGTTCCCAGAAGAGTTCAAGCGGTAATAAAACTGAAGGGCTGACGCAACGTATATTAATGTCCACTAGTAGGTCTGCGGATTACTTTTGAACAGATAGTGTGGAAGTTCCTTTCTTGAACACAGAACCAAAAGCTCATTTGTAGTCATCGTACAAAACCACGATATCTTAGCGCCGCTCATAATTTGTTGAACTAAAATTGGCCAAAAAATATTACGACCTTGAATTGTGCGCTTTATGTTTCCGCCGAGGATGTTAACAGGCCGGCCGCGGTGGCCGAGCGGTTCTACGCGCTTCAGTCCGGAACCGCGCGACCACTACGGTCGCAGGTTCGAATCCTGCCTCGGGCATGGATGTGTGGATGTCCTTAGGTTTAAGTAGTTCTAAGTCTAGGGGCCTGATGACGACAGATGTTAAGTCCCATAGTGCTCAGAACCATTTGAACCATTTTTTTTTTTTTTTGAATGTTAACAAAAACCGGTTTCATTATGAATGTGACAAAAGCATCGCTGGTGGAAGCACAAAGTCACCCACATTTAGTAAGTTAAGATGTTTCGTGTTACTGATGTTTAAATCATTATTGTTATATATTTACCCCAACGAAACAGTTTTGAAAAGAAGAAAGAAAAGGTATTTACTCCCCGTCGACATAGCTAGCACTAGAGGTGGAGAATTAATACAGATATGACGACAGCAGGGAAGGAAATCTGCTGTGTCCTTTTCAAAGGAACATTGACGTATTCGCCTCAAGTGAACAAAGGGTGATTTGCACTATACTGCTCTTAACATAGTGTTCAGATTTCCTCTCATATGAGAATACACGTATTTCTCATAAAAGAATACCGTAACGTGCACTACCGTGCATTAATTGCCGCCTTGTATGTCTTACCTTTAATTTTTCGTCTTTAATTACTTAGGGGGTCAGGATACACGGTTTACAAATTTGTATGTGCATGCGTAATTGTTTCACCTTAATCCGCACACTCCAGTCGGCAGTGTCAGAACACTGCAGCTGATCGAACACATTTTACGTCTAGTAAGTAATTTGTTGTAGGGAATAGTTCACCTTCGGAGGACGACGGTTCAATCCCGTCTGCGGCCATCCTGATTTAGGTTTTCCCTAAATCGTTTCAGGCAAATTCCGTGATGGTTCCTTTGAAAGGGCACGGACGATTTGCTTCCCCATCCTTCCCTCACCCGAGCTTGCGCTCCGTCTCTAATGACCTCGTTGTCGACGGGACGTTAAAACTAATCTTTCACCTTCGGAATAATAAGGAATCCGAATCACGTCTCATATTACAGCCGGGTGATAATCCTACGAGTAATTCTTTTTTTCATATTGTCTGTAGGTCGTGTAAATAATGCACGCTGTAGAAGCATTTATTTCAATCTGCTTGGACGATATAATCTTTTAATAACCAATCGAGGTTGCTTCGTGGTCAAGAAGTTTGATTAACATTTTAGAGGAGTAAAGTTCAATTCCCACACGTTCATAGTGATTTAGGTTTCCCCTGAATTGAAGAAGGCGAATTACGGGATGGTTCCTATAACACGGACGCAAGTGATTTCCTTCCTGTCTGTTTCTAAAGATCTCTTGTCGACTAGTGTTTCATATTTATCAGTTGTCATTGTACTTCTGTGAAAATATAATGAAAGTTTTAAAATAGTTAAAGGATTATTATTCAAGCCTAAATTAAAGCTGTGTATATACGAGGGCAGTTCAATAAGTAATGCAACACATTTTTTTTCTCGGCCAATTTTGGTTGAAAAAACCGGAAATTTCTTGTGGAATATTTTCAAACATTCCCGCTTCGTCTCGTATAGTTTCATTGACTTCCGACAGGTGGCAGCGCTGTACGGAGCTGTTAAAATGGCGTCTGTAACGGATGTGCGTTGCAAACAACGGGCAGTGATCGAGTTTCTTTTGGCGGAAAACCAAGGCATCTCAGATATTCATAGGCGCTTGCAGAATGTCTACGGCGATCTGGCAGTGGACAAAAGCACGGTGAGTCGTTGGGCAAAGCGTGTGTCATCATCGCCGCAAGATCAAGCAAGACTGTCTGATCTCCCGCGTTCGGGCCTGCCGTGCACAGCTGTGACTCCTGCAATGGCGGAGCGTGCGAACACACTCGTTCGAGATGATCGACGGATCACCATCAAACAACTCAGTGCTCAACTTGACATCTCTGTTGGTAGTGCTGTCACAATTGTTCACCAGTTTGGATATTCAAAGGTTTGTTCCCGCTGGGTCCCTCGTTGTCTAACTGAACACCATAAAGAGCAAAGGAGAACCATCTGTGCGGAATTGCTTGCTCGTCATGTGGCTGAGGGTGACAATTTCTTGTCAAAGATTGTTACAGGCGATGAAACATGGGTTCATCACTTCGAACCTGAAACAAAACGGCAATCAATGGAGTGGCGCCACACCCACTCACCTACCAAGAAAAAGTTTAAAGCCATACCCTCCTCCGGTAAAGTCATGGTTACAGTCTTCTGGGACGCTGAAGGGGTTATTCTGTTCGATGTCCTTCCCCATGGTCAAACGATCAACTCTGAAGTGTATTGTGCTACTCTTCAGAAATTGAAGAAACGACTTCAGCGTGTTCGTAGGCACAAAAATCTGAACGAACTTCTCCTTCTTCATGACAACGCAAGACCTCACACAAGTCTTCGCACCAGAGAGGAGCTCACAAAACTTCAGTGGACTGTTCTTCCTCATGCACCCTACAGCCCCGATCTCGCACCGTCGCATTTCCATATGTTTGGCCCAATGAAGGACGCAATCCGTGGGAGGCACTACGCGGATGATGAAGAAGTTATTGATGCAGTACGACGTTGGCTCCGACATCGACCAGTGGAATGGTACCGTGCAGGCATACAGACCCTCATTTCAAGGTGGCGTAAGGCCGTAGCATTGAATGGAGATTGCGTTGAAAAATAGTGTTGTGTGGCTAAAAGATTGGGGAATAACCTGGTGTATTTCAATGCTGAATAAAACAACCCCTGTTTCAGAAAAAAAATGTGTTGCATTACTTATTGAACTGCACTCGTATTTTTGCTGTAAGTTGTTCACCTTAACACGTATGATTTACTCCATTACTCAGAGGGTCATTTGTGTTGAGAAGATGAACAGCATTAGCAGGACTTACAGTTGAATGATTGCACAGTACCTTCGATATTACGGGAATATGCTTTTTTCGTGTTTAGAGTTCATAACTATTAGATGACCAAGAAACTCGATGGAAGCAGCAATAAAGCCGCAGTCGTCTTTGTGTTGTCTAATGTTTGTTTGCCCATTATACAACAAGGAAACAAGGTATCAGTAATATGATGCTTCCTACGGAAATAAAGTATTGATAAAAAGAAACTGCGCAAAAGTTTCTCGCTTTTCTTGTCAAAAAACAGTCAATGACATTTGTTCTCCGATCAGGAGGCGTACTGTAAAGACTACCAAAAACTGCTGGTGTGCAAATTTAAGCCACAAGTGGTACACATTAAGTCAAAGACAACAACAAAAACTGACACATATTTCATAGTTTAACCCAAAATCAGATGCTTCCCCGGCAACTTAGTGCTATAATTAATTAAAGATTAGTTTCAGAACCAAAAGATCTAATTGCCCATTTACATTTTATAGTGACTGTGAGTCTTCTAGAAATGTAAATTCTGTGCGGTGGAAAACCGAGAAACAACGACATTACGAAACGCATTGCGGATTGAGTCCTGAGACATCGAACGCCACGTCGAGCTGACTGATTCTTCTTCCTCTGTAGCGCTAGAAGTCCCTTTTTTTCTGCGCAACGCCGGGCCCATTTTGCCAGTAATTTATCTTTCCACCAGGACAGCTGCTCTGCCACATTTTTCGCGCCACTCTTTCAGCAGTTAGAGTCGTTTTTTGGCACGCATTCTCTGGAAGCAGTTCGTTTCATCGGATAAAAGGAGCAAAGTACACCTGTAAATACTGTTATAGTCTGTGAGAAAATATTTTTTTCGGAACACGAATGTGATAAAGGTTTATTTTGGCGGTATTCTTCCTCTTCTTCTTTTTCTTCTTCTTCCTCTCGTCTGTTCGTTATGCACACTTGAAGAGCGCGTTTGAACTTATTAGCTTAGTCTAACAGCGTCCTTTCCTTCTTATCTTCCCAAAATTTCCTCATTGTTTTCCGCTGTTTTCTTTTTATTCATTTCCCTGCCCGCTGTTTTGCAGTGGTCTTTTTATTCTTCTCAGTGAGTGTGTGCTTAGCACTAAGTTTCCAAAGGCTTCTTGTTCTTCTAATTGTGTCTTCTATGGTGTTCATTTCTCGTAAGTCCTGCTTAATTTCTTCCAACCAAGTGGTTTCTTACTATTTTTTAATTTAATATGTTAAATACTTCTTCAGTTAATTTAGTGTTGTCATTCTCCAGATGTGACCACAGAACTTCGATCACCTTCTGCGTACGATGTCAGTAAACTTGTTTATTGCATTGTATAGGTCTGAAACTGTTCTCTTAATCCATATGCCACTTACATTAATTGGACCATTTGTGGTGTTATTATTAGTTTATTATTATTATCATTATTATTTTAACACGGTCCATTATATTGTAATATTTAAGGTTAAAATAAAATGTTATCTGTAGAATTTTAGATTAACAGCAGGAAGTGCTACTTTCTCATCCTAGAAATAAAGAACTTAGGATACTTAGTTCATAAAAATGCAATTCATACTGATGAAAGAAAAGTAAGGGCATAAGAGTTCGCCCAACTTCGCGCCACATTTGTGATGTGCGAATCTTTCTCGGAATGTGCTCACACTACATATTCTTCCATATCTTTTGAAAAAATGTTCCTGGAAAAACAGCGATCAAAATTAGAATAAAGTTTTTAAAATAAAAATAGTATAGTATCATGTGTAAGTTGTTAAAATATCAAATTTATTAAACTGGTGTCCGGTTCCGATTCTGTTACGATCATCTTCAACCATTAAATCTCATTCAAAACCGTTACACAAATTTTCAGGTAACAAGACCTAGATATAAAATAATTTAAGCAGTGAAACTACTTTAAAGTGCACTTGCTTGTCCACGCATGAACAGGGCTGGAGAGGGTGCGACGAGAAGCAGCCCGCTGTATAGCGCCGAAACACACTGTTGGCTAACGCTTAAGCTCCGCCCATTTTCTCAAGCATAACGTCATTTACAGCCATTGGCTGCAGACGATCACATAATTTTGTAATAACACTGCAATAAACTGTAATTATTGAAGTTTTAGTAGCAGAAATTACAAATATGATACGATGTAATTATGAATTATGCAACGAAAAGATATTTTATTTATAACAGAAAATCGAAAGAAAGGAACATCCCATAACATACATTGAGGAGACAAAAGTCATGAAATACCCCTTACTACCGTGTCGGACTTCCTTTTTCCTGTCGTAGTGCAGCAGCTCGACGTGGCATGGACTCAAAAATGTCGCTGGAAGTGCCCTGCAGAAATCTCATTCAGATGTGACCACAGAACTTCGATCACCTTCTGCGTACGCCGTCAGTAAACTTGTTTATTGCTTTGTATAGGTCTGAAACTGTTCTCTTAATCCACTGGTATTCTCGGCACACTCTTGACGCTATGGATCTCAGAATATCGAATTCCCAAACGATTTTCTAAATGGAATGTCCCATGCATCTTGCTCCAACTATTATTCAGCGTTCAAAGTATGCTAATTTTCATCATCTGCCCATCATTACATCGAAAGCCTTTTCATACGAATCACCTGAGTACAAATGACAGCTCCGCCAATGCACTTCTCCTTTATATCTTGTGTAATCGATACTACCACCATCTCTTCATGTGAATATCGCTAGCCCACGGCTTTCGTCATCTCAGGGTACGGTGTATCAACGTGGACTGCTCTCTGTAGGAGACTGCAGTAGCTACACTAGTTCCAATATGGCTCGCAGGCCGCCATGTGATTACCCAGGAGATGAAACCTGGATCAATGTATACTGTTATCGAACAACGAAATTATGTAATTAATGGTGGCCTGTCACAAACTAAAAGGAAGGAAATGCGTCACGATTATACAGGGTGAGTCACTAACTACTGCCACATAGAATAACTCCGAAAGTATGATAACAGCTGAAAAGATTGTTGGACAAAAGTTGCATGGGGCAACGGGGACCGTAATATGACGTGTCAGAGATATGAAGGTCAACTTTTTTTTGTTTTTTTTTATGGGATGCTTTAGTTTTGTAGTCGCAGGTTCGAATCCTGCCTCTAGCATGGATGTGTGTGATGCCCTTAGGTTAGTTGGGTTTAAGAAGTTCTAAGTGTAGAGGACTGATGACCTCAGATGTTAAGTCCCATAGTGCTCAGAGCAATTTGAACCATTTAGTTTGGTTGTTATCTTCTGATAGCGGCTATTGAGACGAATCCAATGATGTGTAAGGTCTTTGAAGGTCAACGAAGGTTAAAAAGGTGGCATGAACTTCCATTCACAGAAGGTGTTCGAAGTGATGACCTTTGTTATCAATGTAGTGCTGCAATCTTCATATCATGGATTGAGTGGTATTCCTTATCACATCGGCACTTATCGAAGCACATGCTCTGACAATTCTCTCTGCAAATCGTAAGTATTCGCCGAATACGGCGTATCCATCTAACGTGCCATTGACATTTAAACTCCATTCGATGGTTTCGCCATACTACATTAATAGGAACGGTAAGACTAGTATCATTGAATGAAGCGAATGTGAATGTTTATTCCTTCGAAGAACAAGTTGATATGCTTCTCATTTACGGAGAATGCCAAGAAATTCGGTGAGAGCTAGAGACTTATACGCTGAAAGATATCCTCAACTTACTCACCCTACATGTCATACGAAAATTATTAACGATGAAACAGTAATTGGTGCACTTTCCACTGTGGTTCGAGATCCTTGTGTTAGTTCGCGTCAAATCGTAAGGGAATCTGGCACGATTCAGAGTAGTGTTATTCGCCTTCTTCATAGCCATAAATGTCAATCTTACCATATCAGTCCACCAAGAATTAACTGGTACGCATTGTATGCGTGGCATTGCATTCTGCCGATGGGCTCAACTTCAGATTCAGAGGGATGGCTTTTACTTACTGACGGGGCTACATACACGAACCAGGGAAATGTTAATGTGCATGACTTACATTATTGGGCTGCGGCAAGTTTCACACCAAAAACCGCGGTCGGTGAATGTATGGTGTGGGATTCTGGAGGACACAATTATAAGCCCCTATTTCATCGAAAGAAATCTTAATCGTAGGAAGTACACGACATTTCTGCAAGAAACATTAAGGCCTGTTATTGGAAGAAATACCTTTAGGAACAAGGTACCACTCAATCCATGATAAGAAGATTGCGGCACTGCATTGATACCAATGGTCATCACTTCGAACACCTTCTGTAAATATACTTATGTGGATATGGTGTCAGTTCATTCGGACATGTCCGAAAGAACAGACACCATTGATGACATGCAGCCGTGTCGAACTAGATTAGAAATATGTACCTTCAGCTGCTGACGGGCATTGATATATATCAACGGGGACATGTGAAAATGTGTGCCCCGACCGGGACTCGAACCCGGGATCTCCTTCTTTCATGGCAGACGCTCCATCCATCTGAGCCACCGAGAGCACAGAGAACAGTGCGACTGCAGAGAGTATCTCGCGCACTCCTCCCGCGAGACCCACATTCTCACCTTATATGCCCACACACTACATTCATAGTGTCCCTACCCAACACACGTGGAAGACATTCTGACCAAGTCTCGTAAGATTTCGGGTAATATGTGTGCATCCGCACAGAAGAGGAAGGTAATCGCCGGTATTTCCAGAACTATATACTTATAGGGACATGGTGTCTGTTCTTTCGGACATGTCCGTTTCTAGTACAAGTTTGTGCCTCACCGATAATGACTTAGTTATTGACTGAGCATCAGTATGCAAAAAATAAAAGACAGTAAGAACAGCTATCGACAGACAGAAAACAGGTTAATTTTGACAGAAATGAGAATCGCAGATTACTCCGTGCTGACAAGTAGGCCCTGTTCGGCCCATGCAGGTCAATGACGTAAGTGCAAAAGCTTCCACATCCAGTTTCAGTACTGATAACGTCACACATGAGTGAAACAAGCCGTGAGGGACAGTGAAGACAAATCAAATAAAACAAGCGATTAACAGCTCCCTGTTGCTCCCTTACCTTACACATGAGCTGTCAATGACCACATATTCGAGGTGCTGCGCCGGGCATAAATTACACCCTTGTTCTACGCAAAGTACCAGCCTTGTCTCGGCCTCCTTCTCTCATTCTCAATTTAGTATTTCAATACATTAAATTCAGTTTACGTGAGTGTGATCTCATGTGATAGGTTAATTTACAGGTAGATGGCGAGTGATTGGTAGGTTCATATATAATATCAGTGCATGTGGTGCAATACACAGTAGGTCAACTTCCTCCGAAAATGCCATTGTCCTACGCTAGTGGAACGGGAGGAACTTATGAAAGGTTTCTCCTTGTTAACCTGCCAGGCTGAGGAGGCTGGTCACATGTAATAGGGCTGCTTGCTGCAAATTCACAAGAGAACTCTATCTCAATAGAAATGAAGAGTAAACAGTGCGGAGAGACCACATGTATAATGAAACTGAGCCTTCTAATGTATGCAGTGGCGAAGTGTTTCAGGATAGATAACATTTTTCCAGAAACTCGTGAGAGCATAGAGCACTTAAAGAAACATGTTCGGTGTTCTGACTTGCATTGTTATGGGTGGGTGCGGGGGGGGGGGGGGGGGGGCGGTGGGGACTTGACACGTACAACAGAGCCGGCCGGTGTGGCCAAGCGGTTAAAGGCGCTACAGTCTGGAACCGCGCGACCGCTACGGTCGCAGGTTCGACTCCTGCCTCGGGCATGGATGTGTGTGATGTCCTTAGGTTAGTTAGGTTTAAGTAGTTCTAAGTTCTAGGGGACTGATGTCCTTAGATGTTAAGTCCCATAGTGCTCAGAGCCATTTTGAATGTACAACAGAAGCTGGAAGGGTACATTTGGGGTCGCACGTGTTTCAGGTGGGAGTGCTTTCGATTGACTCTCCCGAGCTGACTTAGGTCGTTGGAATTAAATACACAGTCCAGTCACATTTATAGTACCACCGAGAATGTACGATGTCAAGGTGCAGCAACTACTCACTGAAGACAGAGGAAGTACTAGGAGTTGAGTGTATATAAAGAATGCAGGGGGACGCGGAAAACAGTGCAGTCGTTGTCGTAATGCGGAAACGGGCGATATATCTGACGTCCAAAAGTGGATGATCACTGGCGTTTCGGCCTAAGGTGGAAGCATTTCCGAACTGTTGAGCAACTGCCTGCTGTGTACGGGCCTAAGCAGCAGGCATCTTTCTCGTTCACCCATGCTGTTCATTAACGACGAAGGATGGAATTTGCACGTCAGTATCACAACTGGATGTCCACTGAGCGACGACAGATGGACTTTTCAGATGAACCACGTTTTATGCTCCATCGACTTAGAACAAACACTCTGCAAGAATCGTTGGAAGCCTCCAGCCCAGAGATGGGAGTATTACGGTCTGCGGAATATTTTCGTGGCGCTCCCGCTATGGTCTCGTCTTTCTGGGAGGCACAACGGATCAGCGCAAGGCAGCATCAGTCCTTGAGAATCATTTCCACCACTACATGTACTTTATTTTTCCTCGGTACGACGGCATCTACTTGCAGGACCGTGGAACGGTCACACAACTCGCATTGTATGTGCCCGAGGATGAGTTTATCCGTCCACCCTGGCCGCCAGATTCCCCAGATTTAAACACAGTCGGCTGTTCGCGCCATGGATCCTACACAGAGAAACCCAGCGCAGCTGGCCACGGTACCGGAGGCAGGGTGGCTTAACATCCCTGTCCCTTCCATAACCTCAATGACTGTCTTCCTACACGTCTCGCAGTGTTCCGCTGCAGTAGGTGCCTATTCAAGCTTTTTAAAGGTGGTCACATTGATGTTAATAGACAGTGTTTATTCTATCTTTTTTATGTGGCATATCGCAACTGGTTGCGGGCGAGAAAAGGGCGCACTACTCTAAGCTCAAGTGAGAAGCCACGCAGTGACACAAGGGGATCCCGCGTTGAGAAGTCTGAGAGTAGAGTCTAGTTTCTAGAAAGTACTTGCTCACACTCGGAGTTAGAAAGTTTTCGGTGAGCTGTAGCTTACCTTGATAGGAAATCGAAGTCTTCCATCTGGCACTGTGCAGTGCAGAGGATTTCGACCATTGGCATCGGTGGCTTGCGGAGGCATACTAAGGTAGCAGCGTATCTGCGTACGCTACTCACAAACGAAGCGAGGGCGCGATCTCCAGCCCCAGTCCGTGTCTACAATCTCAGTCACTGAGCCAGCTGTGGTGGGAACAGCATGCAAGGCTAAATTTGGAGACAGCAACGAGGGGGAGGATGGTAGATTTCAGGTTATGCAACGTGGGGGTTAAATTAACAAGAATGTGTGTTTTGAGCCACTCGTCCGGGTCACTTTTATTTGCTCCACCCTGTATTTCTACAATATTTTCAGTTATTCCAAACGGAAACCGCTGGATGATTAGAGCAAACGTGTAGCGTGAGCATTGGAAAGCTGATAAAGGCTAACACCAGAAACTTCCATATTAACCTCATCTACGGATCCGGATACACCAAAATCAGCAAGCGGCAACCACCGTGCGTCATCAATGTCTCACTGCAGAAAAATACTATCCTGTAAGGAAGCTACAGATTCACTGTTTCCTGTCAGTCATCTGATGGAATAGCCCGGCCAATAGCTGCATTCCGTACAGAGACCCCTTCACAGGCAACGGGACTCACAGCTATCCGATAACATTCAGAGAGATGACATGGATTGTCACGTAAAAACAGAAAGTTCAGTTTAGCCGTCGTGAAGATGATCGTCACAGAAAAGGATGAAACGCTGGTTTTAATAGCGATTTTGGTTTAAAAATGAAGTTTGTAGGGTGCAAAATTATTTTATTCGTATGGTCGCGGAAATCTTCACTTTAATACCGCTGATGAACCAAACATTATAATTGCCTTTTTAATAGCGTGTTGGTACACCTTAGGAACCGAAGTCAGGATCGATTCTGCCTGGCATGGATTCGAGAAGTATGCACAGGTACGTGGCCCTAGAAATCTCTACTCAAGTCACGGAATTCCCATAAATTACGGACCAGTGATCTGAGAGCGTGGAGATGGCAGCCACGTCTATCCGATCGGGTTCAGATCAGATAAGTTTGGTACTCAAGGCATGAAAGTAATTTTAGACACTTTGCTACAAATAACCAACAGCTGCTGCCAAGTGTTCGATTTTTATTATCTTTCAAATATTTTCAAGCTACAGAACTCCTAAAAGTCTCATGGTGAATTCCAGTACAATTTTAAAATTTGTAATTCACCATAAAAAATTAAAAAGTTCTACTAGATGATGGCGTCATTATTGACAATAATTGCAGTTCCATAAAAGTAAAACTCTTAGAGTACGGTGGTTATTCACAACAAAATGTCTTTTATGAAAGCTATGAGTTCACTATAATGCTCCTAAAACCACTGCAGAGCACTCTTCTGACCTTGTGACACAATTATCTTTTTGGAAGAAATCAATCCTCAAGCCATACAGGTGGTCCGCAATAATGCTCACGTACACCACAGCTATCATTCTTTCTTTTTTTACTACCAATGGCCCCATGAAAGCACAAGTGAATGTCCCCTGTAGTATATTACTGTTCCCAAAAGCCTGCGCCCGTGGAGTGGAGCACCTTTTCAGCAGCCCTTCACTTGAATGTCGGCGTAACATGACAACATCATCGGCCTTGTGTAAGAAGAAACGAGAATAATGTGGCTTCGGGCATGATTCCACTGATCAACAGTCCAACCTCGATCAATTCGTGCCAAATGCAATCAACATTGACGATGTTGATAGGACAATCTGCTTTGGACCCCTACATTCAATGACGGCTAAAGATATACGTAAAATAGTTAAGCGAGTCTAAAGTTTCCATCCAGTCACTAGTCGAACAGTCTGGTTTGGTAGTAGAAGATAGCAAAAGGACGGCTCAAGTTTTAAATTACACGATTAAGAAATAGTTCACGCAGAAGAATCGCACAAATGTACCGTCGTTTGACCATCGCACAGAGTCCCGTATGGATGACACAGCAATAAGCATCCCTGGCACAGAGAAAAAACTGATAGAGGTGAAAACAAATAAATGGCCAGGTCCAGATGGAAACCCAATATGGTTTTACAAAGAGTACTCTTATTACTAACCCCGAATTTGCATTTATCGCGAATCTCTCGACCAGCGCAAAGTGGCAAGCGACTGGAAAAAAGAGCAGGCGACTTCTATATATATAGGAGCGGTAAAAGAACGGACTCTCAAAATTACAGACCACTATCCTTAAAATAAGTTTGCTCCATAATTCTAGTTCATATTCTGAGTTCGAATATAATAAACCTCCTCGAAATCAAAAAGCTCATATCCACGAAGCTTTAGAATGCATCGCTCTTGCGAAACGCAGCTTGCTCTTTTCTCACATGATATAATACGAACTATGGATTAACGGCAATAGGCAGATTCCATATTTCCATATTTTCAAATTTCCGAAAAGCATTCGACATGGTACCCCACTGCAGGCTCTTGACGAAGGTACGTGCATATGGAATAGGCTCCCATATATGTGACTTTGTCGTAGACTTCTTAAGTAATAGAAACCAGTACGTGGTCCTCGACGGCGATTATTCATTGCAGGCAGGGCTAGCATCAGGTGTGCCCCAGGGAATTGTGACCGGACCTTTGCTATTTTGTGTATTCATAATTGATCTGGCAGGCTAGCTGAGCAGCAATCTGCGGTTGTTCGCTGGTGATGCTATGGTGTACAGGAAGGTGTCGAACATGACTGCAGGTTAGTACAAGACGACATAGACAAAATTTTTTGATGGAGTGATGAATGGCAGCTGACCCTTAATGTAGAAAATTGTATGTTAATGCGGATGACAGGAAAATCTAATCCGTAGTGTACTGCTTGACACAGTCACGTCGTTTAAATATCTGAGTGTAACGCTCAGAAGCGACATGAAATGGAAGGAGTATGTCAGGAAAAAAATGTGTATGAAATCTTATGGGACTTAACTGCTAAGGTCATCAGTCCCTAAGCTTACACACTACTTAACCTAAATTATCCTAAGGACAAACACAAACACCCACGCCCGAGGGAGGACTCGAACCTCCGCCGGGACCAGCCGCACAGTCCATGACTGCAGCACCTGAGACCGCTCGGCTAATCCCGCGTGGCAGTATGTGATGACTGCGGTAGGGAAGCCGAATGATCGACTTCGGTTTATTGGGAGAAATTTAGGAACTTGTATTTCATCTATAAATGAGTGCGACCTATTAAGTACTGCTCGAGTGTTTGGGATCCACTCCACATCGGAGTGAAAGAATACATCGAAGCAATTCAGAGTAGAGCTGTTAGAATTTTTCCGGCAGGCTCGATCAGCATTCAAGTGTTACAGATATGCTTCGGCAGCTCAAGCGGGAATCCCTGGAGGGAAGAAGAAGTTGATTTCATAGAACACTACTGAGAAAATTTAGAGAATCGGCATTTAAAACTGACTGCCAAAGGATCCTACTGCCGCCAACATACATTTCGTTGAGAGGCCACGAAGATTAGACATGATAAATCAGGGCTCATACGGAGCCATACAAACAGTCGTCTTTCACTCTCTGTGTCTGCGAGCGGATCAGGAAAGGAAACGACTAATTGCGGTACAGGGTAGCCTCCGCCACGCACCGTATGGTAGTTTTCGGAGTACTTGTGTAGATGCAGATGTAGACGTAGAATGTCCCTCACCGGTGCGCAGTAAAACACATACGCATGATTCAACACTGCCACAGATTTTCGTTTATACTGCACACATGGTCGAGGAGTAGCATCTTAGATTAGTAATCGAAACATCCCCGGTCCCGGATCAAAAATCATCAGCAGTGGCAGCTGAAGACTTCAATCAGAAGCAGTTACCTTCATTCTGCCAACGGCCTTGCCAAAGACGGCGTGGGATCTGACAGAGGTTAAGGCACTCGCTTGTCCTTCGGGTGGGAAACTGCTCCGAAAAGGAGGAAGAATCAGCAGAAACGGCATGAGTATGCAGAAGGAAAGAAAACCACTGCATTAGAGACACACAAGGTTTTTCCCACAGGATATGTGACCTGAAGTTAAAAAGTGTCGTGATGATCTCTCCATTGGCAAAAGATTCCAGAACAGTCTCTCATTCCGATCTCTAGGAGGGGACTGCCAAGGCGGAGCTCTCTATGAGCAGTGAGAGCATAAAAAGTAATGTTATTTACACTCGTCCACGTATCAGACATAAGGCCTTTGCGGTTGCCAAATCACTTTCAGTTTTATCGAATAACCCATAACACAGACTAGGATTTTGAGAGTTTGAGAATGTTAAATTAAAATTTGAGCAAGCATACTGGGAAAAAGCATAACAAATAAGCTGTACAGCCTGTGCTATAGGAGCTACGAACTTGTCTAGTCATGTTGCCACAGGTTCTACCATTGCGTCTGTACTGTTACTGTAGAACATAGTTGGTTCAAAATGGCTCTGAGCACTATGGGACTTAACATCTATGGTCATCAGTCCCCTAGAACTTAGAACTACTTAAACCTAACTAACCTAAGGACAGCACACAACACCCAGCCATCACGAGGCAGAGAAAATCCCTGACCCCGCCGGGAATCGAACCCGGGAACCCGGGCGTGGGAAGAACATAGTTGGTCATCACTTTCAACTCATTCGACGAACTCCGCCATACATTTCAGAATACCGACATCCATATCTTTCTTGTAACGAATATGTGCAGTCAAGCCAAGCATTCTCTCCTGCTATGTAAATATAGACTCCATTGTCCTAAGACAGCAAAGAAGTAACAGATGAAGATGTGGAGTAGTGGAATACAAACGCTTTGACTTATTATCGACAACGCTACTGACATCCAACAGTAATGAAGGCTAACAAGTCGAATATACGTTCGGAAATATCAAATCCTTTAACAAAATTTGCCTAATCTGCGTCCTCCAGAGACCTCCGAAAGTAGGAGCGGTAGCCTGTTTCAAAACCGATCTTTTAAAATTCGTTTCGATTTAGGATTATACAAATAATGCTAGTAACACATACTCTGCCCCTTTGCCTTGAAATTCATCTGTGTAGTTTCATCTTCAAATGTAACTGTATTTCAGCTTGCACCTAAACATAATGCAGCCTATAGTCACACTCTCATATATATATTTCCCACGAAATCCACAAGCAAAGAAATTCGTACCTGGAATGATTTAACATCATCGTATTGATGACTTACTCTCTAAAATATCCAGCCACTAAATTGAAAATGAGAACATACAGTAGCATAGAGAAAAAAAATGAATAGGACCTTTTTACAGGAAATATAATGTAGTTTAATTTTTTATTGCAACACTTCTTTGCTACAGCCCACGAATTCCGAGTTATTCAAGAAAAACATACAAATGTAATTGTAAATGGGTTGTGTCTCAGAACCACTTTGGAGTAGGGCATATGTCCATATTTAGTTTTTTGCTTCATTCCTTTCACATCCCTGAATATTGAGCATTCCTCCTGAGACAACCTGTATACATGGATTGTCATATGTTTTAAAATAATTATGTTTTACAAATACTGTTATTTTTATAAAAAGCTGAACTTGGATAGAGAGTGGTTCAGTCAGGAAAGCGAGTTGGAAGCTGTACCAACGTGGCAAGAGCACCAAGTGACACCTCAAGTCGCTGTATACTCTGCTCCAAGCGATCTCATCCGTGTGAGTGGTGGGGAGAAGCGAGCTACCTCGCAATCTGATCCAGAGAGTGGTGGGGAGAACTGAGCTAGCGACCTACCTTGTGGTCTGATCCCTTAGAATGGTGGGGAGCACTGAGCTAGCGACCTACCTTGTGGTCTGATCCCTTAGAATGGTGGGGAGCACTGAGCTAATGGACAACACATAATCCAACTGGTGAGAGTGATGGGAGCGCAGAGCTGTTGGAAGGAGAGTTATGCCTAAATCACATTTCTAACATTCCTGGAATACATTCCTAACGTGTGGTGGCTGAAGAATGCAGCTTATATGATCGCTGACAACATTCAAAACATAAGAAATAACAACTCAGTCGAAAAGTATGTAAACGCATATTGAGCTTCTGAAATTTGAGATTTTCTTTTCAAATGAATCATGGAAACATGATGCTGAAAGTGTTTCCATCCTAGATGTAGTGTTCTACAGAAACAACCACTCGTCATTCTCGCACAGAATGGGAATTCACCTTCACGAGACTGAATCTTCATCTGGGCGACGGTCATTATCGCAAGGAGCTGCCCGTAGCCTTGACGTGCCATGAGATGATTATGATTATCCATGAAGACAAAATGAGTAATAAGTGAATGATTGAATATTTAACCTGTAATCAGTTATCTTCTGGTCACAGTACAGTTTACATGTATGTTTAGCACTACTGTAAGTTTTGTAATACATGGCATTATTTTGTACTCTGTGTTGACGAATAAACCTGCTTGACACGTTAAAGAGAGAGAAAAAGGTAGCTGCACGGTAAGCGCGGTGGATTGCTAGCTAAAGAGACCCCAGCAAAATTGTCGGCTGGGTTGAAGCTTTTTTTCTCCTGTGGGGGACTAGGTGTTGTGTTGTGCTTACTTTCGTACCGTCATAATTGGCATTACTATTGAGATGGCTGAATGGATACGGCGTGACAGCCAATAAACTGATAAAAACAAACGGAGCTTTCTTTATTTTCTGTTGTTTTCCTGGATGAGAAAAGTTCCATGTACTAACAAGGTACGCAAATCCACATGTGCACATGATCTATAACACATTTTTTCTAGTTTGGGCAACGTTTTCTTGAGGATGTGGTGCGGGTCACCATTGCAGCAGCCTACCAGAGAATTTTCCTCTGCTCCTTAGAGCCATCAGAGATGGATTTTGAAATCAGATGAGCTACCATTCACTTTTTTTTTTCTGAATCATCCATCACCCAGTCATTAGAAGGATCTGGTCCTCTGTACCAATTCAGGAGCAGACAGCTCATCTTTAGTTCTCAAGCATTGTGCCGTAAATTATTGGCCTTTTTCGAAATCGGTTAATGAGTTTCCTCACTTGAGGTTCGTATTGTTTCTAGACTGGTTCCCTGTTCGTCTGTGCTCCGCTTATGTACAACGGTGAGCAAAACTTGAGCTCAAAAGTAACTATCGCCGTATCTGTCAGTGCCAGGTAAGATAGCTAGATGACACTTGTTCCATACATGGAAAGAACTGCTATAGTGTAGTAAAAAAGAAGGTAACTGAAATAAATACGGAATCAGACGAACAGAAGTATACTCTTACTCAAAGACAATAATGACACTGAAGCCACCACTACCTATGATAGGCTCCTGGACGTTACAAAAGGCGAGAAATAGTCCTCAATAGCGTGTGTGGTGACTATGGATAGCAATGCGTGCTCTTCAGTGTGCCTCCACCCTGGCCGTATGATGATAAGCAATGCTTGTAGTAGAGCGATCCATTCCTCCATCAGCACAGTTGACAACTGCTGAATGCTCGTTGGTGCATGTGGACGTGCTGCGACACATCTTCCCACCACATCCGATAAGTGCTCAGTGTTTAAGTCAGTAGAATTAGACATTAGCCGTACATCCTCTCGTCTCTATCAGCGCTGTTCGATGCTATCGCGCAATGTCATTCATGAAAATGAAGTCTGGCAGAACTAAACCTTGAAAAGAGGCATATAGGAATGAAGTACATTGTTAAAATAACCCTGTACAGCTCTTAAAGATTTGGAAGACGTTAGGGCTAAGCAACACCACTCTTCCCAACAACGTTACAGCTGGACTTTCGAAACGACCATGTCCGACAATGTACGTTGGTGCATTACGTGTTCACATATGTCACAAGACGAGGGTATGTCCAGAATCACTACAGACTGAATCTGGTCTCATTCCAGAAGAGCACTCAACCCAAGTAACATTCAGTTTTGTAGTGGGTAGTGGTGGTAATATTTTGGCTTATCACTGTATCCAGTTCGTAGATGTGCTACTGCTACTATATGCAGTTGCGTTGGCATGTTAATGATATCTATATACAAGCGCGTGGTATAGTTCATTGCAGCTTCACGTTTGTCAGTGTCGCCTTTATAGTGTTGCTGTTTTAATGGCCGGCAGTGCATACGTGTGCCACAGAGCTGGTGGCCAGTACAGCACGTCACAGGAGAGTGGCGGCTCCAGCCTCCCCCGCGTGGTGGGTGGTAGTCAGTGCAGCCGCCTCAGCCGTCGTGGGTGCCGCAGTGCGTGACGGCCAGAGGGCCCTGACAGCGGCCACGCCCACGTCCGCGGGAATTACGTGCAGTGCTGTACAAACTCCGGCCCGGCTCCCACACGCTGTCCTTTCTAATCCAGCAGCGCCGCCCCGTTTAATGGCTACCTACGTTCTGTTAATTGCTTCAGTTGCGTGCGCATTTATCAGTTTATTGCGCTCAGGAATCGTGTAGTGCCTGATCAAATGCGACGAGACTGTATCGGCATGTAAGCGGACGATGTAGTTTATACCCACAAGCAGCTCTGGAAAATACTGACAGTCAAACGCACGCATGCATGGAAGAGCGCACACACACACATACACACGAACACAAACACACACGCACGAACGGAGAGAGACGGAGAACGAATTTTGGAGAAGATGGACACGTCACAAGGTTATGTAACTTAGAACTGACGCAAGTCCTCGCAGGTCTGTCGTAAACAAACATTCTGGAAAAAAATTATATAAGAAACTAGCTAATCCCCGGAATGACGTGCAATACGTTTTCAGTTGTTTTCTAATTAAACGGAGAAAGCTTATTCAAATGCTTTGGGATATACAAAATTTTCGGTCTTTCCCTCCGGCACAAAAACATGGTTTTTGCCTGTCCACTCGTTCGAATGCAACAAATAATTTACCATGGATTTTGCGGATTTAATCCACACACTTGAAGTGATTGACCTTGTGAAGTGGTGTTGGTCACTAAGAATGGTAAACCCTTGTACTTAGCGGGAGACACTATTGTTCTACGTATCTTTATGTGCTCTCTGTGTGCTGAGAGCTAAAAAGAACGACGTAACGCGATCGACGGGCATGCTAGAGACACTGCCCAACACAAATGTGCAAAACTTCATCTGATTTTCATTGTGGTTTCCATTCGCGACCGATCGTTCCTTACTTTCTGAGTAACTCTCGTATATATCAACCACGTGATCAAAAACTCAGTATAAATTTGAAAACTGAATAAATCATGGAATAATGTAGATAGAGAGGTACAAATTGACACTCATGCTTGGAATGACATGGGGTTTTATTAGAGCTAAAAAAATACAAAAGTTCAAAAAATATCCGACAGATGGCGCTTCATCTGATCATAATAGCAATAATTAGCATAAGAAAGTAAGATAAAACAAAGTTGATGTTCTTTGCAGGAAATGTTCAATATGTCCACCATCATTCCTCAACAATAGCTGTAGTCGAGGAATAATGTTGTGAACAGCACTGTAAAGCATTTCCGGAGTTATGGTGAGGCATTGGCGTCGGATGTTGTCTTTCAGCATCCCTACAGATGTCGGTCGATCACGATACTTGCGACTTCAGGTAACCCCAAAGCCAATAATGGCACGGACTGAGGTCTGGGGACCTGGGAGGCCAAGCATGACGAAAGTGACGGCTGAGCACACGATCATCACCAAATCACGCGCGCAAGAGATCTTTCACGCGTCTATCAATATGGGGTGGACCGCCATCCTGCATTTTGGTTCTAATATACCCCATGTAATTCCAAGCATGTATCTCAATTTTTACCTCTCTATCCACATTATTCTGTGATTTATTAAGTTTTCAAATTTATACTGACTTTTTCATCACCCGGTATATATATATATATATATATATATATATATATATATATATATATATATATATATATACCGGTCTGTTTATTCTTAAGTAAGACAGGAGAGTACTTGCATAGAGGAAAAATATACCGTAGATTACCTAGCCCTTTATACATTCTCACTCAGTTTCTCGCCAGCCTCCCATAAACCCGTCAGGAAATATTCTACTCAGCAGTTCATCATGATGAAAGGCAAGAGGTTCTTCTTATTACTGATGATTGCGAAAGTTGTTTATGACTAAAAGAAACATGTTTCATACAAGCTCGACGTAGTATTGAAGCGATGTTTGTTACATTTTTGTTCTGCACTTTTTCTATTGTGCCTTTTTGTTGAGGAAGTCGTGTTTTCTTGCGCTATATGATAAATCTGTATTGCTCTCTTTATTTTTTACAACAACATCCCTCTGTTTCACTTAAAAAATCACCAATTTTCGAATAAAATCTGGATTAGACCCTGACAATTTCAGTTTTGTTATAGGTACTGTTTATTCTTAAGTAACAGGAGGATACCTATACAGAGCAAAAATATTCCGTAGATTACCTAGCCCTTTATACATTCTCACTTAGTTTCTAGACCAGTTCCTTCGGTTTTTGAGGAGAATCTGGTAAGACGCTCGTCACATACGTTAAGAAAGCGATCGTTATGGGGTAGCACCCAATAGGTAGGCAGCACAACAAACATATAGCTAACACGGGGACGACCTTAACTGAGCAAAGTTACTAGCAAAACGATCATAGTTCACGCTTACTTATGATAGTGTACGGTAGCCTAAGGTAGTTTTACAGCTCTACAATGTCACACAGGTAAGCGACTAATAAATTAGTCGCCCTATTAAAAGAACTGCGGAACGCTGTAGGTGGTGTAGAAATGGTTCCAGACGGTCATGTGACCGGCCATCGCTGACGTACGTCAAGGCAGTGAAATTGTCACTAAACTATAACAACGTGCAGTCGGATCGCAATGGTGTCACTGTTCACGGCATATCAGTCAAGAAAAAAAAGCAGAAATGCAACCCCTGCTTAGAGATACTCACTACCAAAGAAAATATCTTTGAAAATAACTATCTCTCAACAAGCTTCTGCAAATAAAATTTACAAACGTGCTACCAGTGTTTGCCTCGGCTGCAACGTTTGACGGTCTGTTCTCCTGCTCACCTTCATATAACGTATCGCGTCAAGCCTCACGACGCACCCCTAGAGGAAACGCCAGAGTCCACTGAATTTTTCAGGTGGCTCGCACTTCCGGAAAGAACTTGTTGAATAAATGACACGGCCTTAAATAATTGAGGGACCGTTTAGTCAAGTGCTGTAGCACGGCTGCCGAAGAAAAGAAAGTGCCATAGTGCTTACATGTCTTTCCTGGCTCATAACCAATCGAACAAGACACATTATAATTAACTTACTGTCCATGATGGTAGGCCACAGCTAACGCCAGGAGGATATGTGTAACAGAGATGTAACAATTAGTCTACAACATTCCAGCCTAATGTTTCCCATTGCACACAGAACACACTGAAGAAGCTTATCGTGTTTAATGTTCGCGTTTTTTAAGCGTAGTCGTAAAAGTGATAACTACCATATCGGAAAAATTCGAACTGTGGTCGTGAAAGCTGTAAAAACACCACGACGATAAGGCATTCGAGTTTCCAGAAAGTATTTATTTGGTTATAAATCCAGTATCGGACAAGAAATATTTAACACTCAGGTTATTAATTTCGGAATCAGGCCTGAAGATGGTCATCGTTGGTCGAAATTACTAACCTGAATGATAAATATTAGTGGTCTGTTACTGCCTCTGTTCATTCACCCATAAACGAAGCCTTTTTTCTCCGAATTGTGGATAACTTGGCGGAGACGTTAGTTGTAGGAATCTGCCTTTTGGGTGGTCAGGAAATGTTTCATCTGCGCAAGGAAAACCTCGTCTCTATTCTGGAAAAGCTTGCACAACAATGATTTCTTCATCCAAGAAAGAATAGGAAATCAGGCACGGGTTGTACTCTGTCGTGAAGGATGATGGGGGGGGGGGGGGGGGAAATTATGCAAAGTTCGGTAGCCCAGGGAAGCAGCATGAACTGGTGGACGTTGCCATGTATCAAAACCACCCCTTTGAACAACTGAACAACTATTCGCAACGCTCCATCTCGCCAGCCGCCCATAAACCTGTCAGGAAATATACTCTGATGGTTTGCCCTTCGAGCATATTCTGCATAATCTGCTAGCACTATACTATAGCCGTCCTACAGAACAGGATGATGGTTAAGTCTTCATATTTTTCGGTGATGGCAATTCTACATGTTTTCAGAGCTTGCTTTGCTCCTCTCTCTCGGGTTCCGTCTGTACCTCAGCTTTCAAGCTGAGATATGTTCTTTATAACTGGCTACAACCCGGCAAACTAAACGTCAACAACAAACTAAAATAGGCTAATTTGCTACTTTTTCCCCATGTACCACCCATTTCTGTTACATATTCTTAAACCCATTCTGTACTTTCTGTACACATGTCGGGGTATTTTGAAGCCTGACACGTGCTGAAGCAAAATGTTCTGCAGTACTAATTGAAAATGGCCGAAAGGTCGAAACTGCAATTGGAAGTAAATAATTTCCACAGCAACGGCGAATATGGTGTTCTTTAAAAAATTCTACAACATTGTGAACACCTACCACTAGAAGTTAATCATTTCTGTAATTCGTCGACGGAAACATATATGTCAATATCGAATGATACTTGTTATTCGTTCTAGAAGCAGGTATCCATGCTAAGGTGATGGGTAAATGTAAGGCTAGAGATCTTCTTTTCCTTAGTCGTACGAGTAAATATCATTGTGACAACTATATAAAAACATTCGTCACAGGGGAGACGCTTTCATTTATAAGGCAAAGTGAATGATACCCATTGATACGCAAACAAAAGATTTTTGAGATGTAGAAAAGACTTCAAAGACGTAAATTTTGTTTCAATACAGTAAAACAGAATGACTTCATAAATGACATTACACAATGTTATGTGGATTGAGACGTAATAGATTAAATTTAAAACTTCCTACGTATAAATACTTCTGAGTTGCAGAATAAGATACCAAATGCTGATTGCATTAATACACTCTCAAATCCCACTGCATTAGCCTCAAGATATTTTATATGGTTTGCCAGGTTACCGAGTACATGTTTACCCGTGTACATCAAATATTTTCTGGTAACGTACACTCCTGAATTTTTATAGTGGAGAAAATATTAACTAATGTATGTGGATAGTCGTCAGAATACCAGTTATGTTCATTCCAGATATTCTCACAGTGGTTATTTCATGAAGCGAATTGGCACAAATATTAAGTCTGTATGTTAAAACCCAAGATAATTTGGGTTCAGATTATCTCGTAGGGAACTAGGTTTCGTAAGAGAGTGTGAGAGTAAGCTCAGATGTACTGAGGTAGAGCAGCAATAACATAAGGTTGCCAGTACTCTAAAACAATTTAATTCATAACGTATACTACCATTCCGTTAAAAGCCATGTGTTACACTAAGTTGAAAATAAAATTTATTACGTTTCATTCTAGATGTGGAGACAGTGATTGAGTATCTTTGTTGACATACCTGTATGTGTGTACTCAAATCAAGAATTATTTCAAAGCAGTTTTCTTACAATTCGTTACACGTTGAAAAAATGCACCAATTACATTCGGCCCATATGGAAAACATGATTAATATGCTTTCATTTCAAACCATTTTGCATTTCCTTAATGAAACATTCCAGACGCGAAATAAGGATACGGCTTTTTCGTAATCTCTTATGGCTTCCTAAACAATTTTTTCAGTTCACAGAACTTCTTCAAATAGTGAAGAGTAAACTTCTGGCAAAATGACCAAGAATTCTTACAAGTTCTTGTATTTTTGTTGTTGTTGTCGTTGTTGCTGTTGCTATTGCTGCTCCTGCTGTGCTGGGCTCTCAGACACATAGCAGCGGTCTCATTTCAGATCCATATACCCGATACTATTTCTTCTACAAGTAAGCTAAACGCTACCACCAAAGTTGCAGAGCAGTAACGGGTATTTAATGAAATTTCTACATCCAGATAATATCGTAAACAAATTTAAAGTTCTGAAGGTGCTTCCACATTCAAAAGAATATTGTTTTCTGTCAGTCAAGGGAGATAGTCTTTCTTGTCTCTGTTCCTATTCTCTGCAGGATTTCAAAGGTCTTACTAGAGAAGTATTCTGTTTCTTTCTGTATTACAATGCAAGATCGTAGTTCCTTCTCCAACAAAGTTACTTTTACGAGACGAGGTTTATTTCCAGTGCGTATCCCATTTCTCTTTCTAGTTTTCTGTTTGTTATTACACCCAGCAATTCAACGGCCAAGCCTTTAGCCTGTTAATCCAGTTGTTCTGTAGGCTCTCTACTGAACTTTTCTCATCGGCGGTATTATAATGCTATTCTGTAAATTTTTTGCTAAGTATCGTGTATCTTTAATTTTGTACACCACGTGAAATAATGTAGCTTCTATAATTTCCATTAACTTAGAAGCTGTGCATAATCGATTGCTGCCCGTTTATTTGGGTTCAGATCATATAATCCCTGTCATAATATAGTCGTAATCCCAGATTACGTTCCCCTTGAATCTTGTTCGTCTCTTCTATTGCGCTGTTTGTCTCCAGTACATGATGACATTCGATGTACACCAGTCGTCAGTCATTTCAACTGAAGTTACTCATCATATTTCTTTACTTCATCAAAAAAGTTGCAACCTACGTTTTTATTTCTTATTTCTTTTAAAAAAAATTTCTGTTTGGAATTTGGTTCTTTTCGAGTACTGGTCTTTTCTTTCAAAGTGATTTGCATTATTTGCTTTCTTGCTCACTGTAGTTCTTTTTTTCCCGATCAATTGATTGAAATACTTGTTGCTTTATTCGTAGCATTTTCGCTTCTTCTTTGGCTATACATGTAATTCTCTCTGAAGGCTTAATTGGCTCCAACCTTATTAGACGGCATTCCAGTTTTGTTCGAATACTCCCAACGTTTTAACTGCACTTAGAACCTGATGCCTCCTGTTACTCAACGTCGGCTGTCTTCTGCTGCTCGCCCCCGATTACAGATTTTCCGTTAGTTTCGTGTAATTTTATTGCATATTCAGAAATAATCTGTGTGCACTTGCCACGTACATGTGTAAGGACGCTACACATAAATTAAGTGCCTTTTTTTGAGAATGAATACCACGTTAACCCGTGTAATGTCTACCTATTTAGAGCAGCTTCAGTATGACGCAACTTAAAGTATATTCTCTAATTTTTCAGTTCCTCATTCAATTTCTGGAAGATTATTTTAATGCAGATGTGTAACATTCTGGACGATTTTAAAAAGTAAACACAAAATAACTTTACAATCAGCCAGAAATGTTTCAAGAATTGTGGGTTCCTATAGAAAAAGTGAAATATAATCTACATTTCGGGACAAACAACTAAAGAGTGAAAGTGTTGATGTTACTCAAAATAGCACAAATGATATCGGTGTAGTACACGCACAGTGGAAGCATAAAATTACGCATAAATATTAAATGTCGAGGAACCAGAATACTTCATTAAAATTTGCTAACATTCGATACTAAATCAGGTAAACTGTAAAATTCTATCGTTCCCTCAGAAATGGTACGCGTATTTGCACATTCAGATGAAACTGCAGAAAATTCAAAAAAGAAAAGAAGAAATGAACTAAGTGACATTTAGCACACCGTGTGAGGTTCTTGAAGATTTGAAACAACAGACAGCGCTTTTGGTGCGAAATGAGCAATCACAGCAAGACCATCTGTAAAGGGATATGTGTTAGATCATATCAGACACGAGTTTTTTGTTTATCTTTTGTATTTCCTATTTATAGAGGTACGCTCCCGTCGTAAAGTTTCTAGTGCGCGAATGAGTTGTTTTGATCGGCCTGGCTGCTACCGTCAACGAAATTCTTTCCCATGCATTATGCGCAAAGGATACGGATGTGTGACTGCAAGACTATGAAGTAAATTGTCTCACTGACAGTCACAGGTACGCCTAGAAACAGTGATATGCGAATGAAAGAGGCTCGTCGTCGTGAATTCCGAACTGTATGAAACAATATGATTTGATTGTCTTCCTCGGCGAGTTGAACTAATGTGAAGTTCTAGGGAAGCCAGGGGAGTGAGTTTGTCTAAATGGCACGACGTTTCGATATGTTTCATCCCGTCATCTATACCACGAGATGATGGGAATGACAGTATTCTTCTGGTAAAGGTTATGGGAGTGACACACAATGTAATGTCGCGCCATTCCGACCATCGCAACTGTCTGCAAAGCCAAAACCTTTTCATTCATACGAAGAAAGTAACACTCGAAGACAGCAAAGAGAGTGTGTGTACACATGGTGGATACTTTGTGTCTTTTATTTGTTAATAAATGGCTAAATCAAACAAATTAATGTTGCCAGTTTAGGGGTACGTGGCCAAAGTTGCCCGACCTTAGACGTAGCCAGATTTATGGGTTCTCCTTCGAACACTATTAGTGGATTACTTTGCTAACAATACTGCCCGTCACCACCAGGTATGCTCAGTGAAGGGGGTGTAGTTTCCTGAAATACATGTTTATGGATGATCATTAGTTCCTCCGAAACACAGACAAGCAAATCCTGCGGTACAGATAATGAAAAAAAGTCCGAAAGGGACTTGAAAGCCCAACGGCACCGACCGGCCGTCGTGTCACACACAGACCTTATGTGTCACCGGATGCGGATGAGGAGAGGCTTGTGATCAGCACATCGGTCTCCGGACCGTTGTAAGTTTTCGTGACCTGTGCTACTGTTTCTCAATCAAGTAATTTCTCAGTTAGGCTCACAAAGGCTGAGTGCGCCATGCTTACCAACAGCAATCAGCAGACCTGACAGTGACCCACCCAAGTTCTAGCCATGCCCGTCAACGCTAAACGTCGGTGATCTGACTGGAAATGGTGTTACCAAGGTCGTTGTCACAGATAACAAACCAAAATGTAAATGGCAAAATACAAAATAAAAACTCGTTGCAGCAAGACGCCGCAAACCCTGCGTGTTTCCTGTGATGGCACTTCAGCCTTGATGTGTTCACTCGCATATGTACACTACTGGCCATTCAAATTGCTACACTACGGGGATGACATGCTACAGACGCGAAATTTAACCGACAGGAAGGAGATGCTGTGATATGCAAATTATTAGCTTTTCAGAGCATTCACACAAGGTTGGCGCCGGTGGCGACACCTACAACGTGCTGACATGAGGAAAGTTTCCAACCGATTTCTCATACACAAACAGCAGTTGACCGGCGTTGCCTGGTGAAACTTTGTTGTGTTGCCTCGTGTAAGGAGAAGAAATGCGTACCGTCACGTTTCCGACTTTGATAAAGGTCGGATTGTAGCCTATCGCGATTGCCGCTTATCGTATCGCGATATTGCTGCTCGCGTTGGTCGAGATCCAATGACTGTTAGCAGAATATGGAATCGGTGGTTTCAGGAGGGTAATACGGAACGCCGTGCTGGATCCCAACGGCCTCGTATCACTAGCAGTCGAGATGACATGCAACTTATACGCATGGCTGTAACGGATCGTGCAGCCACGTCGCAATCCCTGAGTCAACAGATGGGGAAGTTTGCAAGACAACAATCATTTGCACGAACAGTTCGACGACGTCTGCAGCATCATGGATTATAAGCTCGGAAACCATGGCTGTGGTTACCCTTGACGCTGCATCACAGATATGAGCACTTGCAATGGTGTACCCAACGACGCACCTGGGTGCACGAATGGCAGAACATCATTTTTTCGGATGAATCCAGGATCTGTTTACAGCATCATTATGGTCGCATCCGAGTTTGCCGACATCGCGGTGAACGCACATTGGAAGCGTGTATTCGTCATCTCCATACTGGCGTATCACCCGGCGTGATGGTATGGGATGCCATTGGTTACACGTCTCGATCACCTCTTGTTCACATTGACGGGACTTTGAACAGTGGACGTTACATTTCAGATATGTTACGACCCGTGGCTCTGCCCTTCATTCGATCCCTGCAAAACTCTACATTTCAGCAGGATAATGCACGGCCGCATGTTGCAGGTCCTGTACGGGCCTTTCTGGATGCAGAAAATGTTCGACTGCTGCCCTGGCAAGCTCATTCTCCAGAACGCTGACCAATTGAAAACGTCTGGTCAATGGTGGCCGAGCAAGGGACGTCTGGTCAATGGTGGCCGAGCAAGTGGATCGTCACAATACGCCAGTCACTACTCTTGATGAACTGTGCTATCGTGTTGAAGCTGCATGGGTAGCTGTACCTGTACACGCCATCCAAGCTCTGTTTGACTCAATGCCCAGGCGTATCAAGGCCGTTATGACGGCCGAGAGGTGGTTGTCCTGGGTACTGATTTCTCTGCACCCAAATTGCGTGAAAATGTAATCACATGTTAGTTCTAGTATAATATGTCTAATTAATACCAGTTTATCATCTGCATTTCTTCTTGGTGTAGCAATTTAATGGCCAGTGGTGTATCACCAGCAGGAGAACTGACCTCAGGTGAACTAAGAAAGGGAAGGAAGATTAATTTTAATGCCCCGAGTCACAAGTCACTCAGCGTAAAGTCAAAACTGGAAAGGCTGGAGAAGGAAAGTACCCGTGTCCTTTTAAAGGGAACCATTTGATATTTGCCTTAAGCGATTTCGAATTTCAAACTCGATGGCCCCTCCTGGATTGGAGCCGCCTGTCTAACCAGTGCCTCAACAACTACGTAATCTCGTTCGGAGATCATGACTGAAAAGTGAAGACGTTTAATCGACTTAACAGACTATGAGAAAGGGGATAAAATAGTTGACTATCCTACCGTAAGAATACATTCGTTGTATATTGTTTTGGAGTGTGTTCCTCGCGACATGTTTATTCAACGTGGGGTCCAACTACATACAATGCTCTACATTCAGACGTGTAGCACGATGAAGCATATCAAATAACGTAGTGTTACTCATTGTGCATATAGAGCATAGGACAGAGAATACATGATTAAATTTTTAGCTGATCTGGTAGTATACAATGTCCCTCTGCCGGTGGCAACAGCTGCTCTAACTCCGCTGCGTTACGAAACAGATAGCGGCATTCCATTCCCTGCAGCTTCAGCTCAGTGGCAGAATTCATCATTGGTAGCGGCTGGTTTGCGGCAGCGTGCAAGACTTTAACTCATGACTAAATGTTTCCAGTGACAGGTCTGGAGATCCGACAAATAGTCCGACAAATCCTGTGTCAAGAAGGGTCAGGACAGCACGGATATCATACAGCCTGCCTTAATATGTCAATAACGTAACACGTGCAGTCCAAATCATCGGCTGTATGAAACAGAAGTGGTAGTATTGTGCGCTCAACAACACCAACGAGTTGACTGCCAGTCTCACAAAACGAATGCAATCTGGCAAGGTTCCTCGCAGCGTTCACACACAGACGACACATTGGGACTCTTTGTGTCTCGCCTCGGCGTTGAGAGCGTCTGTCGGCAGATCTCCCTCTGTTGCCGTGACAGCGGAAGCCGCAGCAATGGTTGCCGTGGTTACAACTGCTGGTGCTCCAGACGTGGTTGTAACATAGGTCTGGATGCTTAAACAAGCCCATTTCCTGGCTCAGGGTACGAGATCCTGCACGAGCGAGCGGACGTGTATGTCGTCTCAGGCACTAGTCGCATGAGGGCGTTGAGATCCTCTGTGACGTTGACTATGGATCTCGTGAAGACAGCGACTCCGTATCCGGGTAACAGTAGCGGGAACCCGACCCACGGGAGCAAAAATATAGCAATCTCGATAATCCTCAACCCTTCTGTTTATAATTCCGACCCGCGCTAGTAAAAGCTGCGTCTTTTCTCACGAAACATGGCACGATCTCTTCAGTAACAAATAAAATACAAATGCGATGCTATAATTAGAAATCAGCTGAGTAATCATTTCTTAATGGTTACAGCGCAGCTTTTCGAGGTCTTGGTGTTTGGATTCTAGTTGACCTACAAGCTGTATAGCTTTTCTTCCGCCGTTTTTTCCCAACATTTGAGGCTTTAATGAACCAAATTGGCAACACATGGATAATTCAAAATATTTTCCATATCTGGCCACTACTTTCCCCCATCTTTCGGACAGTGTACGTATCCTGCGTCCATAAAATTGTTCTTCTTTTGAAGAGATCCACAAACCGATCCAATTTGTGACTTCTTCATGAGATCGGAAGTGATTATCAGCCAGGTCATGAGCCATTGATCAAAACAGGTGACAGTCCGAGGGAGCAATGTCTGGAGGAGAATACGGCGGGTTGGAGAAGACTTCCCGTTTTGACATTTCCAAGTACGTTTTGACCTCTTTTGGAACGTGGGGTCGAGTGTTTTCGTGCTGCAAAATCACTCTATCGTGCGTCTCGCTGTATTACGGCCGTTTGTCTTTTAATGCTCTGCTCAAACGCATTAATTGCGTTCGATAACGAACACCTGTGACTGTTTCACTTTGTTTTAACACCTCATAGTACACGAAGTAGAGCTGGTCCCACCAAATGCAGAGCATGATTTTGAAGCCGTGAATATTCGGTTTGGCCGTCGACGTGGAAGCATGGCCGGGATATCCCCATGATTCTTTGCGTTTGGGGTTCTCCTAATGAACCCATTTTTCGTCCCCGGTCACAATGCGATGCAGAAAACCCTTCTGTTCTGTTCACAAACACACAAACTCCGTTCAACGGAATGTAATGTGTGGACATTAAGTTGGGAATGTGGGTCTCACGTGGAGCATGCAAGGGATAAATTCCTGCTGTGGCACTATCTTCTGTGCCCTCGATGGCGCAGATGGATAGAGCGACTGCCATGTAAGCAGAAAATCTCCGGTTCGAGTCCCGCGCGGGGCACACATTTTCAACTGTCCCCGTTGATGTATATAAGCACCTGTCGACAGCTTAGGGTCTTGATTTCATTATCATCTCTTGGTTTCAGCTCACACGGGACCCAAGTTCCTTCTCTCTGAATCATGCGCATACCCTTGAGACGTTTAGAAATTGCTTGCTGTGTCACTCCCATTAATAATGCCGATTCTTCTTGAGTTTGACGTGAGTCTTTACTCAGCAATGTCCCCAATTCTGCATCTTCGAAAATATTCTCTCTTCCACCGCTATGTCGTACTACGACGTTAAAATCACCGTTCTTGAAGCGTTGAAACCACTCACGACACGTTCTTTCACTAAGAGCGCCCTTACCATACGTACCTTAGAGCATTCGATGAGACTCAGCAGCTGTTTTATTCATACTGAAAGAAAACAGTAACACCTCCCGAAAATGACGAGAATTAGGCTCGTAAACTGATATTTTCAATCAAGAACAACTTTATGACGCAGACACAAACCGACAAATGTTTGAATGAGATTATGCTGACCGAGGTACACCTTAACTGCCTGACGTCTGCGATCTGTTTATTTCGACCGATACTTATCGCTGTCGCCACCTATCGGCAAATGGCGGAAGAAAAGTTCAAATGGCTCTGAGCACTATGGGACTTAACATCTGTGGTCATCAGTCCCCTAGAACTTAGAACTACTTAAACCTAACTAACCTAAGGACATCACACAACACCCAGCCATCACGAGGCAGAGAAAATCCCTGACCCCGCCGGGAATCGAACCCGGGAACCCGGGCGTGGGAAGCGAGAACGCTACCGCACGACCATGAGATGCGGGCGGAAGTAAAGTTGTGCACCTTGTAGGGACATGAGGTAAAATTATTTGTTTTAGCGCGGACCAGCACTGAAAGACCTGAGTCGAAACAAGGCCCCGAGAGTAGACAACATTCCATTATAACTACTGACGGCATTGGGAGAGCCAGTCCTGACGAAACTCTACCATCTGGTGAGCAAGATGTATGAGACAGGCGAAATACCCTCAGACTTCAAGAGGAATATAATAATTCCAATCCCAAAGAAGGCAGGTGCTGACAGATGTGAAAATTACCGAACTATCAGTTTAATAAGTCACGGATGCCAAATACTAACGCGTATTCTCTACAGACGAATGGAAAAACTGGTAGAAGCTGACCTCCGGGGATATCAGATTGGATTCCGCAGAAATATTGGAACACCTGAGGCAATACTGACCCTACGACTTATCTTAGAAGCTAGATTAAGGAAAGGCAAACCTACGTTTCTAGCACTTGTAGACTTAGAGAAAGCTTTTGACAATGTTGACTGGAATACTCTCTTTCAAATTCTGAAGGTGGCAGGGGTAAAATACAGGGAGCGAAAGGCTATTTACAATTTGTACAGAAACCAGACGGCAGTTATAAGATTCGAGGGGCATGAAAGAGAAGCAGCGGTTGAGAAGGGAGTGAGACAGGGTTGTAGCCTATCCCCGATGTTATTCAATCTGTATATTGAGCAAGCAGTGAAGGAAATAAAAGAAAAATTCGGAGTAGGTATTAAAATCCATGGAGGTTCGCCGATGACATTGTAATTCTGTCAGAGACAGCAAAGGACTTGGAAGAGCAGTTGAATGGTATGGACAGTGTCATGAAAGGAGGGTATAAGATGAACATCAACAAAACCTAAACGAGGATAATGGAATGTAGTCGAATTAAGTCGGGTGATGCTGCGGGAATAAGATTAGGAAATGAGACACTTAAAGTAGTAAAGGAGTTTTGCTATTTGGGGAGCAAAATAACTGATGATGGTCGAAGCAGAGAGGATATCAAATGTAGACGCAATGGCAAGGAAAGCGTTTCTGAAGAAGAGAAATTTGTTAACATCGAGTATAGATTTAAGTGTCAGGAAGTCGTTTCTGAAAGTATTTGTATGGAGCGTAGCCATGTATGGAAGTGAAACATGGACGATTACTAGTTTGGACAAGAAGAGAATAGAAGCTTTCGAAATGTGGTGCTACAGAAGAATGCTGAAGATTAGATGGGTAGATCATATAACTAATGCGGAGGTATTAAATAGGATTGGGGAGAAGAGACGTTTGTGGCACAACTTGACTAGAAGAAGGGATCGGTTGGTAGGACATGTTCTGAGACATCAAGGGATCCCAAATTTAGTATTTGAGGGCAGCGTGGAGGGTATAAATTGTAGAGGGAGACCAAGAGATGCATACACTAAACAGATTCAGAAGAATGTAGGTTGCAGTAGGTACTGGGAGATGAAGAAGCTTGCACAGGATGGAGTAGCATGGAGAGCTGCATCAAACCAGTCTCAGGACTGAAGACCACAACAACAAGCGCAGACCAGCGACCATTTGTATAGCCTGTCTCACTGTAACGGCATTACAGTTGTATGAAACAAAGTTTGATCAGCGAACTGGAGCTGGCGTCTAGGGAAATTGTGCGAATTCAATAATTCCTTTTGCAAAATATGTTAACAACGCTGAAATTAATGCTCAGTTAATGGTACCATTTCTATGTGCACCGTTCGGATTTGATGTGCAAATATGTGGGAGATTTTTTGAAACGCGCCACTTCTATACCTTAAACTTGTACGAATCGATTCAAACTATTCACTAAGTTACATAAACGTATCAAGTCAAAAACAGTTTTTTTTCATCCAATAATTTCATGTCTTAAGATACGATGATTTAAATTCGGTGTAAATCTAGTATGAAAAAATCATTTTTATTTGAACTGAATGCAAGATAGCGGTTTAAAGTGATTCGCATAAATAAAAAGAAATATGTTCTTGCGATAACTTTGAAAACTTGCTTTCAAAACTGTAGCTCATTTGGATTTTACGTGCAATAAACACGTTTGTTATGAGTTTCTTTTAGGCACGCCACTTATGTGATTCATACTTGTGCGTAGGAGATCAAATTTTGTAAGAAGGTAGACAAATATATGTAATTAATGGTCATCTTGTTTTGCGAACGCTTTATCCGTTGCCGCGAAATAGGCAACGTGGTCCGAAAGAGAATTAAAAACCTTATACCGTTTGAATGCTCGCCTGAGTCAACAAAAGTTTACATCGGTTGCCAAGCTATGTCGGTCTAATGTCGAAATTGTGGTGGAATAAAACTTAGCATCCAGAATGAAAAATTCTCCGTCATACCACAAGGAAAGGCGAGTAAGTCTTGGGCCGATTTAGAAATGTAAAGGAAGAGAATTACTTATTGGAGTTACCTGGCAGCTTCAGAGACCTTAAATCAAAACAATTGCATATTAGCACTTTTTTACTAGTTCACGCTCTTAGCTCCAAGATGTTGGCACATCTGCATTTTGCAATGTATGGACTGAATTCCCAGATCCTGAGTCCAAAATCCACAATATTCGCCAGCCATAGTTAACAGTATATTATATCATATGGCTGAAGAGCATGAATGTAATACCCAAAAATGTTTTTCTGGGGGAGAGGGACAAAATTTCTTAAATTTCTTGAATCCTGGGAAGAGGGGAGGGATTATTTCATGTAGCATGTTATGTAGCATATTACATGGAATGAGTACTAACACTAACACGTAAAGAAGAGCGAACAGAGCAGAATGTTGCGATTTAAATATCTTTGAAGCTGCCAGATAAGTTGAAAGGCTAGCTCCTTTCTCTTATATCCCTAGCCTTGTCCAAGACATATTCGCCTCTTTGTGCCAGATAGGAGCATTTTTCATTCTGATACAGAGTGTAGATGACTTTTTTTGTTTTTAGGGTTTCGTTACTCTGTTGGTAAAAACCGAAAGCTTACAGGATCACTTTGTTGTCTGTCCAACTGTTAAGACTCCTTTTTTTCTGACGAACATGTTGAAATTTATCTCAGGCACTAAGGCCTATGGTCCCTTGACGGTGTAGACAATTTAATCTTCTAACTCAATGCGATGAAAAGATACAGCCATCTATCTCATATTTTGATACTCGCAAATTCATTCGCCAAAACCTGTAGATAAACTATCAACATACATGCCAGGCCTGGTGATTTAACCGGGAAGTGCGTGCCTGGGATCGAGAGATATTGGTATCAAACAGATTTTACCAAGGATTTTTCAGTCTTTGGTTTATGCTAGCATTTAACTGTCAGCGATGTGAGGAGTCGCTAGAAATAACACGTGGTTAGGATTTCACGTTAAACTGTACGTCCCCTTCCCAAGGTTGGATAGCCGAGGTTGGTAATTGGCAGGCAAGTTGCCGTCCAATAGAGAGACCCGCACCAAGCCAAGTAACTGTGCCAATCCTCAGACCCTCAGAACACGAGTTATATTCGCACTTGTCTGGCCTTTTTTTTTTTTTTTTTCTTTTTCCTATCATCAGTCTTCTAAGTGGTTCGCTTCCTAGGAACAAACAATCGATTGAAATTTAAAAGGGCTGTATGGAGAAAATCTTGGCAGTACTGTATTTAACGGTCTACCTGTTACATAATTACTGTACTACACACCATAAATAGTAAGTGAAAAAGTGAAATCAAACTAAGCAGAAGTATTACCAAAATCCGTTACAAGTTAAGTACCTTTTGATTTTTCTTTTTATGAATGGGAAACTCAAAGTTTTTTTTCATACCTTTTCATAGTTGTTCAACATGCCCACCTCGAGATGCATGGCATATTCAAATTGTTCCCACACTGCAGCGACCATGTCTTGAGTTATAGCTTCCACAGCTTCTGTTATGCAATGTCTCAGTTCATTCATTGTTGTTGGTAAAGGAGGCACATAAGCAGCGTCTTTTATACACCCGCACAAGAAATAATCACATACCGTCAGGTCTGGTAACTTTGGTGGTCCGTAAGGCTGAATAATTTGGTCCAGAATAACCGACCCATCGTTGAATAATCGTTTGATTTAAAAATTCCCGCGCTCCAAAATGCCAGTGTGGCGGTGCTCCATCCTTGGTAAACGAAGTCGTTCGGATCACCCTCCAACTATAGGAAAAGAAAGTTCTCAAACATGTCGAGATATGTGCTTACTGTTAACAGTGTTCTCGGCCAAGAATAATTAACCATACATCTTTTCCCGTAAAACTGCACAAAATATATTAAATTTTGGAGATTCCCTCTCATGTTGTACTACTTCATGTGGCTGTTCCGTACCCCATATTCTCACATTAAGAAGTTTCAATTTTCCATTTAAATGAAAGAAGAAAACTACCATCCTCCATCATTCCTAGAACGAAATTACAGAACTCCACACGTTGTTTTTTGTCACCTTCACGAAGACCTTGCAGTAACTGAATGTTGTATGGTTTCATGCGGAAACATCGACGCAACACACGCCAGACGGACATCGGGGGCCTTTTGAGCTGTCGGCCTGCACGGCGAACTCATTTCTGCGAACTCCTTGTGAAACTATAGGGGATGCGTTAAACGTCTACATCAAGAAACTCGGAGACGGTCCGGCGATTTGCCTTCAAACAAACAACTTGTTTCTCAGAATTGTTCATGGCATGGTCTAATGCCCTGTGCTGTCGGAGGATCCACACCATACCTAGTACGAAAGTCAGGCTGAACAGTTATTGGCTCTGAGCACTTTGCGACTTAACTTCTGAGGTCATCAGTCGGCTAGAACTTAGAACTAATTTAACCTAATTACCCTAACGACATCACACACATCCATGCCCGAGGCAGGATTCGAACCTGCGACAGTAGCGGTCGCCCGGTTCCAGACTGTAGAGCCTAGAACCGCACGGCCACTCCGACCGGCTGAACAGTTATTACTGACCCGCACTGTGCAAAATGTAGAAAACAAAACACCTCGTGTTGTCCCGACACACCATTTTTACTAGAACTGAAGTGGGTGCACATTGCTGCTACCTAGCGGGAACCTTGTAAAACTCGAGAGTTTCCTCTTTCTAACAGTATGTTGTCCACGCACGTATCTCAAATAACATAATAGTTATAATTTTTTTTTACATCTGATGATTCTTTTTGATACACCCTGTATTTACAAATGCTGTGCAGAACACAACCTTACAACGACAAAAACTGTAGAAAGTGGCGGAAACTGCTTGCGGCGGTCTCTAGTGCGCTTTTGTTAATGTAATTCTAAAATCAGTCACTAGGCTCAAGTACCGACCGAAACACGTCGTGTATTCCAAGGCATACCATCCTCTACGTACTACACTCTCCTCTGCCACAGAAATTATTCCCAGATGTCTTAACAGATGTCCTATCATCCTGCCCCTTCTCCTAGACAGTGGTTTAAGTACTTTAGTTTCCTCGCCGATTCTGCGAATAACATCCTCCTTCGTTATTCTGTCAGTCCAAGTAATTTTCAAGACCCTTCTGCAGCACCTCTTCGCAGACGCTTGGGTTCGGTTCTTTTCCGATTTTACCACGTCCATGTTTCCCTACCACACAATGCTGTGCTCCAAATGTACATTTGTAAAATTTTTTTTCTCAAGTTAAGGCCGATGTTTGATACCAGTAGGTTTCCTCCGGCCAGATATACACTCTTTGCCTCTGCATGTCAGCTTCTTATGTCCTCCTTGCTTCGTTTTTCATGTGTTATTTTGCTTCCAAGGTAGCAGAATCTCTGCAAATAGAAAACTCCATGGTTACCAGTTTCGTTGCTACGTTTATCTCATTTTCGCCACTGCGCATTACTTTCGTCTTTCTTCGGTTTTCTCTCAATCCACGTTCTGTACTCATTATACTGACGATAGCAATGTCATCAGCGAATCTCATCGTTTATATCTTTCCATCCTCCATCTGAATCTCACTCTTGAGCTCATCTAAAGGCAAGTTCCCCTATTGACTGACTCACTGACTCATCATTGCCCAGCCCAAATCTCTGTAGTCAGGAGCTTGAAATTTGTTGAGGATGTTGATCTTATACTGCAGGCGTTGTTTAACAAAGGAATTTTCGAAATTCCACCTCTAAGGGCAGGGGATGAAACAGGCAACCAAAGGTTTTTTTTTTCACTCTTAAGGCAATTTTGAAACTATATCACCGACCGCTGTGGCCGAGTGGTTCTAGGTGCTTCAGTGTGGAACCACGGGGCTGCTACGGTCGCAGGTTCGAATCCTGCCTCGGCCATGGATGTGTGTGATGTGCTTAAGTTAGTTAGGTTTAAGTAATTCTAAGTCTAATGGACTGATGACCTCAGACGTTAAGTCCCATGGTGCTTAGAGCCATTTGAGCCATTTTAAAACTAAACCTACGAAAATAGATTTTGGTATTTCGGTCTGAAATAAAGAAATAGGTGTTCGGCATTCTTGAGAGTTTAACCACTATGGGAGTGACGCGTAGGTGAAAGGTTTTTAATAAATAATTATTAAAGAACTACTGAAGTATTTTTAAAGTTGCATCTGTGATAATTGGTATTTTACTTCTCAGATACAAATAGAGAATTAAATGTTTCAGTATTCTTGGAAACTCAACCCCTGAGGAGATGAAATAGAGGAAAAGCTTTTTAAGAAAATATTTCGTTATGGAAGTATTTTTAAAGCTAAATTTACGAAAATTTAAATCTAGCTTCTCGGTAAGTAAAAGAAATACGTATTTCAATATTCTGGATGTTCGACCTCAATGGGGGTAAAATAGGGGTGAACGTTTTTATGGAAATGATTCAATACGCAAGCATTTTTAAAGCTAAATGCATAAAAATGTCTATTTTAATTCCCTTTTAGACATTAAAGAATACGCATTTCACTGTTTTCATAAATTCAACAACTGAGGTGGTAAAATGTTTTTTGAAAGAGTATCATCGTGAAAGCATTTTTAAAGCTAAGTCTTTGTTATTTTTGTGTGGCTTGTCGGTTAGAAATTAAAACAACACGTGTTTCATCGTGTTTGGAAATTCAGCCGCTTAGGGGGTGAAATAGTGCATGAAATTTCTTAAGAAAATATTTCGTTACTGGTATTTCACTTCTCGTTTACATAGATACAAATATTTGACAGTGAATAAAGTATCTTTGGAAATATCTCCACAAGTACGCGAAAGGGACGATCAACAAATCCTCGAACTCCAGATAACAGAAGCCAGCCGTTGTGGCCGCGAGGTTGTAGGTGCTTCAGTCCGGAACCACGCTGCTGCTGCGGTCGCAGGTTCGAATGCTGCCTCGGGCATGGATGTGTGTGATGTCCTTAGGTTAGTTAGGTTTAAATAGTTCGAAGTCTAGGGGACTGATAACCTCAAATGTTAAGTCCCATAGTGCTTAGAGCCATTTGAACCATTTTTTAGATAACAGAATCACCGTTTTGTCGGGAGGACATTCGGAAAAAACCATGCTTCCACGGCCTTAGTTAGCGTAAAAGTTAAGAAAGTGTTACAGTTTGTGAAGAACATAAAAATTCAATTAAAGACAAAGAAAAAAATCTGTGCAGATAATATACTCTGCGCCAGCGAAGCTTGGTGCCATTGCGCTGAATAATAATCATTTTCATATCCGAGCACGAATACACCTCATGCCAATTCATTATTTTTTCATGCCGTCTTCGTGGTGTAACTTCAGTGGCCGGCATTGTGGACTGATCATCCTCTTCGGAATCATCATCGTCTTCTTTTTTCAAGCTGACTGACGGGGGAAAAAAGGATAGACATTGTCAGCATTATTGAATGATTTCTCATTCAGATATTTGGGCCAGCTTCTCCATTGCATGCCATAAGTTTCCTCGCCCTTCAGCTAATTTGCTTCTGGCAGCTTGCTGCAAGTAGGCGGGTTATTAAAATTCCAGAGCCGGAACGGGAAGCGGAAGTAATCGGCCCGCGTACAGGCTGGCAAGGCGAGACCGCCCCGTGCCCGGCGTGGCTCGCCTCATTTGCCGGCGTAACAGGCGCATCAGAGGGGTAAGGCGAGCGCGCGCCGGCAAAGGCCCGCAATCTGTGCGCTACAGCCACGCAATTACCCCGGCCTGCTAGCACAGCCTGCGCGCCCTGCCGCCTTTAATTCGGGTGCAGCCGCCGGGATCCCGCCCGGGATTGGGACCCTACGGAGAACGTCTTGCCCTGATTGGCTGCAACTTGCTCCGGTTTTAAGGAACGCCTCTTTTTCCGGCCCAGTAATGACTGATGAAACACTTGTCTCATGCAGTTGTTTCACCAATCACGGAAGAGATGAAACTGGATTACTACGTTAAGGTAGTCATGCGCAGTTATGTTTCATCAGTCACGGAAGAGATGAAACTGATTTACTACGTTAAGGTATATAATGCGCAAAGTTACCCTTTCTGTATACACAAATCATCAGACTGAAGCCAACGTCTTGATGATATCGCCATAATTCTCTGCGCTCGCCTTTGGTTGTAGTTTCTTCGTTCTGCCCATAACACAGGCTGCCGCAAAAGTACGATAAATCCTCAGTGCCTTACAGCACCCACGGTTGGCCTATGTGACCGTTTTTCTTTTTGAATTATCAGTCTTGTGGCCGGCCGTGGTGGCCAAGCGGTTCTAGGCGCTTCAGTCCGGAACCGCGCGACTGCTACGGTCGCAGGTTTGAATCCTGCCTAGGGCATGGATGTGTGTGATGTCCTTAGGTTAGTTAGGTTTAAGTAGTTGTAAGTTCTAGGGGACTGATGACCTCAGATGTTAAGTCCCATAGTGCTCAGAGCCATTTAAACCATTTATTTTATCAGTCTTCTGAGTGGTTTGATGCAGCCCACCACGAATTCCTCTCCTGCGCAAACCTCTTCATCTCAAGAGTAGCATCTGCAACGTACGTCCTCAACTATTTGCTCTCTTCTTCTACAGATTTTACTCTATGCAGCTCCCTCTAGTACCGTGTAAGTTATTACGTGATGTCTCAACAAGTGTCCTGTGCTCCTGTTCCTTCGTCTTTTAAATGTTTTCCGTATGTTCCTTTCCTCACGAATCCCTTACTTTATGAATCCATCTAATTTTCAACATCCTTTTGTAGCACCACATCTCAAATGCTTCGATTACCTTAGTTTCATGTTTTCCCACAGTCTATGTTTCTCTACCATACAATGCTGGGCTCCAAAAGGGCATCCTCACAAACGTCTTCTTCCAACTAAGGCCTATGTTTCATACTAGTGGACATTCTTGGGCAGTAATCCAGAACTCGTCTGCCTTTTATGTCCTCCTTGCTCCGTCCGACATAGGTTAATTTGCTCAGTGACCAAATGTACAATAACCGAAGAACAATACTCACAAAAAAATCACACTCACACACACACACACACACACACACACACACACACACACACACACTGCCTCACTACTCACCCTCACTCCAAACCCATCCCAACACTCGTCTCTACTCTCAGCTTTTGCAGTTCTCATGCCCCCACAGGCAACTAGGGATGGGAAAAACTGACCGACTAGAAGCGATACCGATTTTCCAGCGTTTTTTTGTTCTGTATTATAACATTCATTTTATGAAATATTTTTTTACAAATGAGCGAGTAAGAAACTGAAATTTCAGTTAGCCATAGGATCAGTGCTGTAATTTTTTGTTTTAAGTACACCTTTTTTGAAAACGAGTAATTTTTATTCGTGCATTGGTATGAAATATTACCTTGTACCAGAAAATGAGAAATGCGATCGGTGCTATTTTAATAACAGTGCCGACAGAAACGAGCAACAGACACCTTGGATAAGAACTGGTACAGCGTTGCTGGGACAGTAGTGACCATTTTGCTATGTGTCTTCTCTTAAGGTGCGCTCCTACGCGCGGTGTCCAAGACTTGTCACTACCCGGTCTACACGGCAGTTCCTCGCTATCGTCACCAGACATCCGGTGTACGGCACAGTTTCACCAACCCCAGTCTTGAAACGTCTTTACGAACGAAGTGACGTATCAATGATGTACAACGCTTCATTTGCTTTAAAATTTTTATCTGCTATGTCTATGGCGAAATAAGTTATGGTAACAGTAGTAAGTTAAAAATTTAACAACAGCTCATTGATAATATTCAATAATAACAGGAATTAGCTGATCTGCTGCCTCTGTCTACATAATATGCCCCGTATCTACTCGTAGCCCTTCAAAATGGAGAAATTAACATAGAAAACAGAGTTCTTCAACCTCAGTTTTCACCGTTTAGCAATGATTGTTCGTAATGCCCAAACAGAGGTAGGATCCCCGATTACAACATGATTTCGTACTAGAGTTTCACAAACTTAGAATCGGTGGTGTATACTGGTGATTTTTTTGTAGCATTCAATCACTGATCACTCTTCGAGAAAAGCAGCTAGTGGTGAAGGGATGAAGTCTTCTTTTCTTTGCTTATTTCACTTAATATTTTAATTCTATATTTCTGGAAGCTGATTGACTCAGCATTTTTCATTCTTTGTTCGATTTCTACGTATATTCCAGGAAATAAAAGGATTAAAAAACCACAAATGTATTCTTTCCGAATGCAGTTATTTTGAGTGAGTTTAACATTCAGATTGTGGAAAGAAATCGATGTCAGCGACAACCGGTTGTTTCAGAGGTAACCGTCATCCCTACAGTCAATACCTAAAGCACGTAAGCGAGAAAATGTGCAGTGTGCTACAGTACACGTTACGTGCAGGGAAATGTTGAAACGTAACATATCAATTGAAAGTATCTAGCACATAATACAACAACACATGGATACATGAAAAGGCATAAAATGAATGTACGTGTGAAAAACATCCCCATATATTTGTAAGTATAAATAGAGTCTAAAAAGCTGCCAAGAATCACTACAGATCTCCCACCAATAAATGTATAATTAAATAATTTTCTTTGCATTATAGACCACTGAAAATGTCAATCCCGATTAGGCAAAATATATTTGATGCACATAAGTAAAACAGTCCACTGCCAAAGAAGGAATTTCGCTTGTCTCTGTCACACCTTAATTAACTCTGTTTTCTCTTGAACTTCTTTAATATTTACTCATTTTATTTTGTTTGAGTCCAGGATGTTTTTGTGGCTCAGTTCTTTTACTGTCCCCTCACACTGCGCTCTTCACAACTGGAGCTTGAGATACTCCGAATATACTTCTTGACAAATTTGTTCCTCATTTACATATTAACGTGGTAATTTGTTAATAAACTACTCTTTTTTTGAAAGCTTGTTTGGTCACTGAATTTTTCCTTCTAACGTCTACTATATTTCTCTTGTCGTATATTACTCTACTTTCCTAGTAGCAAAACACGTTTATCTGCGTTATTATTGACTTTCCTATCTTAATGGTTGCCCGTTCGAACTATGTATAACCAATAAATTGTCAATTTTTTTGTCCTTGATAGCAATTTGTGGTTGTCCAGTCAAAATTTTTAACAAATATTTCATGTCCTTTTCGGAATCTACTAAGCCTACTACTTCATTTGAAAATCGAATACTATGTATTTGTTTATTTACGCAGCTGCAGAGAATATATTAATCACAAGTGAACCCTGAAAGAGGTAACAATATGCGTTAATAGAGAAAATAAAGAAGTCCAGTAAAAATGGATCTGGAAGCCAACCGACTGAGGTTACCAGTCACCAGGGACTTCAGCATCAAGAATTTGCCTACTTAGCAGTCCCCACTCTTACCTGAGTGGTCAGTGCCTCTGACTGTCGTGAAGTGGGTCTATGTTCGAATCCCGGCCTGGTCGAAAATCTCCTCTCGGAGACTGGGTGTTGTGTCTTCCTCATCATCGTTTCAATATCATCGACAAGCAAGTCGCCCAATGTGGTGTCAACTGTAAAGACTTGCAACTCGGTGGCCGAACTTCCCCACGTGCGATCATTTCGCTTTAATCCTACGTCGTATTAATGTACACGAAATACAAACTTTTCTATTAAGTCACCATATAAATTGGCAAAAGTGTTTTGAGGAGTGTGGCACATTCGTAATGGGACTCTGCACACGTTGCTGCTGATGTAAGAGGTGCCAATATAGTCTAAGGTGGATTACTCTGAACAGCGCGCGTACCTATGCCTCCTAGATCACTTGACTTCTGTATATTTATGTCATGGGTCATTAGAAAGCTGAAGAGTTCAACACTGCAGTTCATACTTTTGAAGTGTTGGAGGAGGAAATTGTGCATGATTGCCTAGATTCACTTGATGCGAGTGCAGTGTTTTATGGTCTTCAGTCCGCAGACTGGTTTGTTATAGCTCACCCCGTTTCTCTGTCGTGTGCAAGCATGCGCGAATAACTACTGCAATACACATCCATTTGATGCTGCTTACTATACTCCTCTCTTGGTTTCCCTCTGCAATTCACTCCACCCCCTCCCCCGGTCCCTCTATCCCCTTCCACAACTCTCACTCCTCCCCCTCATATATTTCCCTCAAATATTAAATTGACGATTCCTTGATGTCTCAGAATGTGTCCTATAAACCGTACCCCAAAAATAAAGCCTTTTGTTTGTAGTAGGCCTAATAGACATTTGATATTAGTACTTCGTAAATTATAGTCGTGTTATAAAAATGACCCTTTGTGCCAAAACAGTCTCGTTTATTTGGTGTGTGTTACAATTGCTGCAATATTAGAAAGGCTATTTTGTTCTGACAGACAGTGGCAAAATAGACGTAATCACATCGGGAAACCATATCAGTCTTAGATACTATTTGTATTAACAGCTTTTACAGTATTTCGATTTTTCAAGTAGCCAAACGTTTGACAAACTTTGATAAGGAAATAGATTCTTTCGCAGAAAGGAAAGCACGCCATGTAAAGTTGTAGCAAGATTAGAGAGAAAAAAAATGCTGGGAGTTAAGGATTGAAGAAATGTGTACTGTATTGTTTGTCTCTTGTCTTTTCTGGTTTTGGAAAGCACGCCATGTGAAGTTGTAGCAAGATTAGAGAGAAAAAAATGCTGGGAGCTAAGGATTGAAGAAATGTGTACTGTCTTGTTTGTCTCTTGTCATTTCTGGTTTCATGTATCCTATATTTAATTTTATGTCACACAAAACAGCATGTTATTAGATAATGGGCAATGATGAGTGCAATTTTTCTGAAGAGTTCTTGTTCTCCCGATTACAAATAATCCCATCCACTATTAATTGCAAGTTTTTCTTAAGAGGTCCACGATGTCAAAGCGGCCGACTGGAAGCAGGAGGGACACCACAGGACATTTTAATTTCCACTGTCCTGAATATAGTTTGATGGCATCCATTACAAAATAAACACGTTTCAGTTCCACAGAGCGAAGTACAGTGACTTTCGATAGAAGAATGCTGTGTAAAGAGGCGTGGCACTGCACTTTGACACACTGAAAGCCAAATAATGTGTATTAAGTTTCCTCGAACAAATGGCTCTGATCACTATGGGACTTAACAGCTGAGGTCATCAGTCCCCTAGAACTACTTAAACCTAACTAACCTAAGGACATCACACACATCCATGCCCGAGGCAGGATTCGAACCTGCGACCGTAGCGGTCGCGCGGTGCCAGACTGTAGCGCCTAGAACCGCTAAGGCCACTTCGGCCGGCTTCCTCGAACACCTTTGTTTTATGTATCAGACTCTTTAGAAAGATGTGCGCCATAAAAGGAACATATTTTTAAAAATTCGGCTTTTTTTTAAATTTTTCGACCTATAACGCTATATATAAAGCTAACTATATAGTATTGCCCGGCTCGGAAATATAGTAGATCCGGGGTTGATGCGCAGAGCAGTCTGAGTTACAGTGGCGAAGTCGATTGTCTCCACGTGACCCGCGTTTAAATTCAGTGATTTTGCTGTTTCCTCTTCGTTTACTGCTCTCAGATCAAATGAAAACAAAACGGATTTCTTTGGCCGCGAGCTATCAAGTAAATTAAAATACATTCACATAATTACGGAAGGCTAAAATATGTTATTAGTTTCTGATTTTATTTTATTTCCACCTTTCTGACAGTCACGCATTAATCGCCTTGCAGAACAGTCAAGTCATTTTTGTCGATTTTCTGAAGAAATTTGGCTTTTATTAATCTTTTACACTGAAGCAGTTAATGTAATTGAAAGGAAGTGTTTAATTCCACTCTATTGGCTACTTTCAATTGTTCGCTGAATTTCAGGTGTACGTTTCCATCTTCTGGCACGTACGGCATTACGCCATAATAAATAACCAGACATGAGATAATGCAGTACTGGTACTCCAGAAAAATTTACATCCCGAAAACCACACTGAAAAGCTTAATAACAGGTCGAGGGCTACTTATCAGGGAATCTGGACATACGAATCTGCACTTTAATTATGCACTTTAAGTGTGCACATTTTAGTATGGTTCACGAAATTCCGATGCTCATGGAGTATGTCTGATGTCTTTTTTCTTTTATGATATTTTGTAAGATCTTTTAATGTTTTACACATACGAACGCACGGGCTTCCTACGTCATCGTAACTATGCAAGCGTGGTGGCGCCTGATGTATGGCGCTCTCTGGGAACTACTGAAATGAACCTATTTCTAACAGGTCGCGTGATAATACTGCGAATGGTGGTTTGAAAAGCGTTACTTTCAGAGTAAATTACATTTTACGCAAGTTGAACTATGAGCGAAAATGTACGATGAATTTCTTAAATCACAGAGCGTTTGACTCTTATTTAAAAATCAACTCTTTGATGAAGAACCCTTTAGAAGAATTTCGAGCCCAGACGACCAGCCATTTATGTCGTTATTAAAAATTTTACTGGGACGTTTGTGTGATGTACGAGCACGCGCAAAAAAGATCAACATTATATGTGAAAGCTTAGCTTGTCTTGCAGCTTGTTAACCTTAGAGATCCGTATTATACGTGAAAGCCTTGCTGTTCTTGTAACAACACTATGTATATTAACTTAAACCATTAACATTTCCTGTTTGTGTGTTCGAGCTATTTAGTGAGGTTGCTCTTGGCTGATTACATCACGTGTCCTATGCTCTGAATATCCGCTGCAATCGGCTTGCGAGATCACTTGCTATGAACTATGACAGGCTTACAGAAGCCCATCGCAATCTCGATTTCGATGCTACCGAAAGAAAGGTTTGGTGTTTGGTGGAATTCGAATTTATACTTTCGCAATACGAAAACATGCAGCGTACATTTTGCTGCACTCCAAAGATCTTTCTAAAACGTGTTTATTCCCTGAGTTTCGATATCTAAAGTGCCGGGAAATTCTACACCCGTGCATAAAACCATAACTACTCAAAGTATTGATAGGTTTTACAGTTTCGGGGGAAAAGATACTGTAACTTAACAGGGAAAAGGTGTGTTTTCACCCAGGAGAAAGTGTGTTTTTAACCGGGAAATCCGGGAAAAATCAGGGAATTTTTTTCTTGTCCTCGTATACACCCTGATGTAACACCTCTAGCAGGTGTGTGTGATGTGAGTGTATAGTTAGCTGCAACATGCAAAGGGTTCGAAGTAGTAGAAGGGGTGTTTTTTTTTTCAGAAAGCAAGTTGGTTTCATTCAGGAACCAGTACACCATGTTATTCATCACTCTTTTGGCTACGGAACCGTATTTTCCAACATTATCTTCACTCAACGCGACGGCCTTACGTCACCTTACTGGGGAGGCCTGTACGCTCGCGTGGTATCACTCTAGTGGTCGACGTGCGTCATTTATCCACCCATCATTCAGTTACTGCTTTCCATGGAGTGCATCCTTCATTTGGCCAAACAGATGGAAGGTACGAGATCCGGACTGTCCGGTGGATGAGAAAGACCAGTGCAATGAAGTTTTATTCTCGAGTACGCCAAGTTGTGTGAGGTTGTGCTTTGTCGTGGAGAAGAAGTTCGTTTGCATTCTTGTGGCAACTAACACGCTAAAGACGTTTCTTCAATTTCCTGAGGGTAGCTGTATGCGGCCAGTCGACATGCTGGAGTCGTGTAGGTTTGCGTGACCTTGTTGCGCAAATGACAGACGCCTCGCCCAACGACTCACCCTGCTTTTGTTCAGTGCCAGGTTTCCGTAGACATTCTGCAAGGACTATAAATATCAGCGATGCTCTGATTTTCCGATAAAAGAAACTCAATGACAGCTCTCTTCTTGGAACGCAACTCCTCTACCGACCCCAGTTTGAATGTTACGCATAGCACCGCCACCTATCGGAAATTCATGAAACTATAGGGGCTGAAGCGTGAATATTTCACCGTGTCCTACAGAAAATTCCGTAATTTTTCAAAGGAAATTGGCCGAGGAAAATAATGTGTTGAATTGTTTATTCAACGCCCCTCGTTAGTATATCTTGGTTGAAGACAGTACACTGGAAACTCTACATGTGAAATTTATTTGTACTTACTAGGCAATATTTCATACTGAAGTCAGAGGTGATTTGTAACCACAAATTTACAATACCTCGCGAACAGTTCTTTTGAGGACGCCAGGCCTATTGGAAAGTTTTTTCTCTGTTGTCATATGAGTAGGGACTTCACAAAGTAAGTTGGACGTAACTAAGCCTATTGCGCAACAAGACTGGCGTGCGTTCAGAAGAGAGTTTGTGTTACGGGCTCCTGCTGTTTTAGGCATTCTCGGTGCGTCGCAGTGTGCGACTGAAATGGCGCGGGAACTGGAAACGTACCCTAAAGTTCAAGTATCCGGAAAATCATCTAAATTGCGCACACGCTCGCCACGAAATTCTGGCAGTATAGGGACCAAAAGCAAAGTTGCATCTCACCGTGGTGAAACGAAGCCAACAATTTGAGCCACGCCGCACAGACGTTGATGCTGACCGGGAAGTCCGAATCTTGCACGATATGATTTCTATCTTTTCGGCAAGGCTAAAAGAACATCTGGGATGAAAGAGATTTTACAACGACGACGACGTTCACACCGTGCTTATCGAATGGTTCCGTGGCCAGGGACTTTATTTCTGCCACCGACAAAGTGAACCATTGCTAGAATTTCCCACCGTTCTTTACAGGAACTTGGTCAGTATGTTGAAAAACAGGTTCATGTGCCTGTGTCACTTCGAAAGGTAGTACGGCTCTCAAAATTGCTTGCTCCATAATAATAACATGTAACTTATGTCCTCTTGTACTACCACCCGTGCCAGTACGGCTTTAGCGGCCGAGCTCAGTGGGCGTGCTGTGTGTTTCCGCGTGCAGCGCGGGCGCGCTCGCCATGGTTACTTCCTTCGGTCGACAATAAGGTGACGCCGTAGCGCGTCAAGATATTGGCGAATCAACACCGAAAACTGACATTCAGATTCACTATTAGAAACGATTTTGCTAGACCAAAAGCATACGGTGTCGAGCGCTTTTTAGAGGCCAAGATCCAGGCTGCCGAAACCATCGCCATTCACTTTTCGATCGTTAGTAACACGGTCTATGTGAAACTTTCTAACGGCGCTACAGGCGGGAGGGTGCATCGCGACGTAAAACAAGGACTACAGATCTGCCACGCAGACAGAAATGTCGTTAGCGTTGAGGGTTATTCATGCCGGACTGGGATATCGGACTACGCGCATAGTCGAACTGCCCTTCGAAATCCCAGCGGCAGACGCTGCGCTTCTCCCCTATTCCTCGAGTTAAGACTTAAGTTGGATACTAGCAGATTTCTCTTGGCCCGGAATGCCTTTTCGCCAGTGCTAGTCTACTTTTTATGTCCTCCTTGCTCCGTCTGTCGTCGATTATTTTGCTGCCTAGGTAGCAGAATTCCTTAACTTCATGTACAGCGCGATTTGGTGAAGACTGCCAGTCTCGCTAGCGGGATGAAAGCAGAGCTCACCATCTGCAGCATCGTCGACAGGACTGACTGCGGACCTTTGGTACAGAGCCGAGTGGAGGGTCTGAATCAGAGGCTGAGACGGTTCTGCGACCGTGTGGGCTGCAGATTCCTCGACTTGCGCCATAGGGTGGTGGGGTTTCGGGTTCCGCTGGATGGGTCAGGAGTCCACTATACGCAACAAGCGGCTACACGGGTAGCAGGGGTTTTGTGGCGTGGGCTGGGCGGTTTTTTAGGTTAGATGGCCTCGGGCAAGTACAGAAAGGGCAACAGCCTCAACGGGTGCAGGGCAAAGTCAGGACATGCGGGGACCAAGCAGCAATCGGTATTGTAATTGTAAACTGTCGAAGCTGCGTTGGTAAAGTACCGGAACTTCAAGCGCTGATAGAAAGCACCGAAGCCGAAATCGTTATAGGTACAGAAAGCTGGTTGAAGCCAGAGATAAATTCTGCCAAAATTTTTACAAAGGTACAGACGGTGTTTAGAAAGGATAGATTGCATGCAACCGGTGGTGGAGTGTTCGTCGCTGTTAGTAGTAGTTTATCCTGTAGTGAAATAGAAGTGGATAGTTTCTGTGAATTATTATGGGTGGAGGTTACACTCAACAACCGAGCTAGGTTAATAATTGGCTCCTTTTACCGACCTCCCGACTCAGCAGCATTAGTGGCAAAACAACTGAGAGAAAATTTGGAATACAAAAATGGTTCAAATGGCTCTGAGCACTATGGGACTCAACTGCTGAGGTCATTAGTCCCCTAGAACTTAGAACTAGTTAAACCTAACTAACCTAAGGACATCACAAACATCCATGCCCGAGGCAGGATTCGAACCTGCGACCGTAGCGGTCTTGCGGTTCCAGACTGCAGCGCCTTTAACCGCACGGCCACTTCGGCCGGCTTTGGATTACATTTCACATAAATTTTCTCAGCGTGTTATAGTCTTAGGTGGAGATTTCAATTTACCAGATATAGACTGGGACACTCAGATGTTTAGGACGGGTGGTAGGGACAGAGCATCGAGTGACATTATACTGAGTGCACTATCCGAAAATTACCTCGAGCAATTAAACAGAGAACCGACTCGTGGAGATAACATCTTTGACCTACTGATAACAAACAGACCCGAACTTTCCGACTCTGTATGTACAGAACAGGGAATCAGTGATCTTAAGGCCGTTGCAGCATCCCTGAATATGGAAGTTAGTAGGAATATAAAAAAAGGGAGAAAGGTTTATCTGTTTAGCAAGAGTAATAGAAGGCAGATTTCAGACTACCTAACAGATCAAAACGAAAATTTATGTTCCGACACTGACAATGTTGAGTGTTTATGGAAAAATTTCAAGGCAATCGTAAAATGCGTTTTAGACAGGTACGTGCCGAGTAAAACTGTGAGGGACGGGAAAAACACACCGTGGTACAACAACAAAGTTAGGAAACTACTGCGAAAGCAAAGAGAGCTTCACTCTAAGTTTAAACGCAGCCGAAACCTCTCAGACAAACAGAAGCTAAACGGTGTCAAAGTTAGCGTAAGGAGGGCTATGCGTGAAGCGTTCAGTGAATTCGAAAGTAAAATTCTATGTACCGACTTGACAGAAAATCCTAGGAAGTTCTAGCCTTACGTTAAATGAGTAAGTGGCTCGAAACAGCATATCCAGACACTCCGGGATGATGATGGCATTGAAACAGAGGATGACACGCGTAAAGCTGAAATACTAAACACCTTTTTCCAAAGCTGTTTCACAGAGGAAGACCGCACCGCAGTTCCTTCTCTAAATCCTCGCACAAACGAAAAAATGGTTGACATCTAAATAAGTGTCCAAGGAATAGAAAAGCAACTGGAATCACTCAACAGAGGAAAGTCCACTGGACCTGACGGGATACCAATTCAATTCTACACAGAGTACGCGAAAGAACTTGCCCCCCTTCTAACAGCCGTGTACCGCAAGTCTCTAGAGGAACGGAAGGTTCCAAATGATTGGAAAAGAGCACAGGTAGTCCCAGTCTTCAAGAAGGGTAGTCGAGCAGATGCGCAAAACTATAGACCTATATCTCTGACGTCGATCTGTTGTAGAATTTTAGAACATGTTTTTTGCTCGAGTATCATGTCGTTTTTGGAAACCCAGAATCTACTATGTAGGAATCAACATGGATTCCGGAAACAGCGATCGTGTGAGACCCAACTCGCTTTATTTGTTCCTGAGACCCAGAAAATATTAGATACAGGCTCTCAGGTAGATGCTATTTTTCTTGACTTCCGGAAGGCGTTCGATACAGTTCCGCACTGTCGCCTGATAAAGCAAGAGCCTACGGAATATCAGACCAGCTGTGTGGCTGGATTGAAGAGTTTTTAGCAAACAGAACACAGCATGTTGTTATCAATGGAGAGGCGTCTACAGACGTTAAAGTAACCTCTGGCGTGCCACAGGGGAGTGTTATGGGACCATTGCTTTTCACAATATATATAAATGACCTAGTAGATAGTGTCGGAAGTTCCATATGGCTTTTCGCGGATGATGCTGTAGTATACAGAGAAGTTGCAGCATTAGAAAATTGTAGCGAAATGCAGGAAGATCTGCAGCGGATAGGCACTTGGTGCAGGGAGTGGCAACTGACCCTTAACATAGACAAATGTAATTTATTGCGAACACATAGAAAGAAGGATCCTTTATTATATGATTATATGATAGCGGAACAAACACTGGTAGCAGTTACTTCTGTAAAATATCTGGGAGTATGCGTGCGGAACGATCTGAAGTCGAATGATCATATAAAATTAATTGTTGGTAAGGCGGGTACCAGGCTGAGATTCATTGGGAGAGTCCTTAGAAAATGTAGTCCATCAACAAAGGAGGTGGCTTACAAAACACTCGTTCGACCTATACTTGAGTATTGCTCATCAGTGTGGGATCCGTACCAGATCGGGTTGACGGAGGAGATAGAGAAGATCCAAAGAAGAGCGGCGCGTTGCGTCACAGGGTTATTTGGTAACCGTGATAGCGTTACGGAGATGTTTAACGAACTCAAGTGGCAGACTCTGCAAGAGAGGCGCTCTGCATCGCGGTGTAGCTTGCTCGCCAGGTTTCGAGAGGGTGCGTTTCTGGATGAGGTATCGAATATATTGCTTCCCCCTACTTATACCTCCCGCGGAGATCACGAATGTAAAATTAGAGAGATTAGAGCGCGCACGGAGACTTTCAGACAGTCGTTCTTCCCGTGAACCATACGCGACTGGAAGAGGAAAGGGAGGTAATGACAGTGGCACGTAAAGTGTCCTCCGCCACACACCGTTGGGTGGCTTGCGGAGTATAAATGTAGATGTATATGTAGATCCTCAAATTCGATGTTTTGTTCCTCACTGTTCTCAGTTCTCCTACTTCTCGTTACTCGATTTACTCTCAATCCACGTTGTCTTCCCATAAGACTGTTCATTCCATTCAGCAGATCCTGTAATTCTTCTTCACTTTTGCTGAAGATAGCTGTTTCGTTATCTAATCTTATCATTGACGTTCTTTCACCCTGAATATTAATTCTTGTATTTCCGTCATTGCTTCTCCGATGTGTAGATTGAACTGTAGGGGCGACAAACTATATCCCTGTCTTGCACCTTTTTTAATTCGAGCACTTAGTTCTTGATCGTCCACTCTTATTACTCCCTCTTGCTTCCTGTAAATATTGTATATTACCCGTCTCTCCCTTTAGCTTATCCATAGTTGTCTCAGCATTTCGAACATCTTGCACCATTTGACAATGTCGAACACTTTTTCCAGGTCGACAAATCCTATAAACTTGTCTTGATTATTCATTCATTTGCTTTCATTATCAAATGTGTCAGAACTGCCTGCCTTTACCTTTCCGAAGCCAAACTGATTCTTTTCTAACGGATCGTTAATTTTCGTATCTTAGCTGCAGGGTGCTCATCTCGTTGTTGCTGTAATCGGAGGTAGACGTTCAGCCGCTGAGTCTGTAATTCTTCCATATTTCGCTAGTAACCTTGATACAGAAATTGTTACTAACGTGGTCATGCTGAAGTGCTCAGATTTCGCCCTATTCAAGACCAATTTTATCGGAAAGTCGAAGTCGAGTTTGTTCCATTCCAAACTCAATCATTCGGAGTACAGCACAGTACACGGTCATCCATTTCGAGTTTGCGTAGCCGGTACGCCAGACGCAGCGGTAACTTATACACGATATTTCCACTCACCACAGCCAATGTCGACTTGCGCTGCTAGGCAATGAGGCGGGTCGCTTCTGAAGACCATTGACTGCTCGATCGGAAGAAAAGACCGAAACAATATCTCAAAATAAGTTGAATCCTGTAGGGCAACTTCTGTGGAACGGTCGTTTCTAGGCAATTCATTAAGCCGAAGCCTACAATTCGGTTTTCCTACAGGTGAGCTTGTGTTATCGTACAGGATGGTTTCACTTAAGCTTTCGCTACTTGAGAAGATCCCCACGAGAAAAGAGTGCGCAAAGGACAATGAAGAGAAATAACGAATCAACCGTTGAAAAAACATTTTCGTTTCCACTTGAGAGGGTAAAATTTGTTAATTTGCGTACCACGTTTACGTTCCAGGCGCTGCATAATTTGACGACCGTTTGCATCTACGACAGCCTGAGACCGCACTAGAGACTGCTATACTGCTGCCAGAAACATCTTAGGTGGGGGGAGGCTAGCTACCTCACTCTCTACACCCATCCTCAACCTCAAACGTGTCTTAGTGTCCCATTGATAAACACTATCCTTCAGACAACCCCACAGCCGAGATCACAAGGGGTTCAATTCTGGCGATATGGGTGGCTGCAGAGTTTGGAACGGTCAGCCAATAATTCGGTTTTCTCCAAATGTGTTAAGTAATAATTGAGTGACCTTACGAGCAGTGCGTCGATACTCGCGTAGATTAGCTATACTGTTGCTGTTGTTTTGATAAAACACCTTTAAGAGTACGGCCATGCTAACCCTGTCCAGACCTATGCTAACTGACTGCAACTGTAATGCACACTAACACTTGTGTTTGAAGCCTATGTCGACCTAACAGTATCGGAACCTAAAGGCAAATCATGACACTGGCAGCACTAACAAGGCAAATCCTGCAGCGCTCAGACTGAACGTCATTCGTATAAAGTTGGGTACCCATATGGTAAATATTTTTCCGTCCACACTGACTCCATTAGAGAAAGTTTAATTATAACCACCCTGTACCTCAGTTCCCTATGGAGTCATCCTTATACATATATTTTATTACATCTGATTTATACACCCTCAAAATAATTATTTTTAAGTAGCTCCGACCAAAGTGTTCACGTAGTTTGATTTGTTTACGAGGCATATTTGCAAATCTTCCCAAATGCTCGCCTGATATTTGGCTGAAGAGAAGTGGGTTATAGAAGGGTCCAGAAAGATGTAGGCACTGTTTGATAGTTAATACCTTTGCAAGAAAATGACATAACGTTGCAATTTTGCGTGGTAGGTAGTGTACGACGAATTCTGAAGGCTGAAAAGTGGAAAGTGCACATTTCAAGATCGCTGCACGCTATAAACGAGGACGATCCGGACTGAAGGATGGAGTACTGCAAGTGGTTTGAAGACATGCTTCGCGAGGATGAACGGTTTGCAAAGATGGTTATCTGGTCTGACGATGCACAATTCAAACTGAGCGGTACATACAGTGCTTACAACTGCTTGTAATGGGCTCACCAGAATCCTCACATTTACGTGGAAAACATGTTAATCTACAGGGTGTTAATGTGTGGTGTGATCTGTCATCGCACAGTTTGACTCATCCATTCTTCTTTGAAGGTACCGCAACTGGTGGGGAGTATCTTCATATGCTGCAAACATCGATTTTTACCTGTTTTCCAAGTGGTGTTTGGAAATTCGAGATTTTATCTACAACAAAATGGCGCTCCGCCTCACTACCACAAAGATGGCCTACGTTGTTATTGTTGTTGTTGTGGTCTTCAGTCCTGAGACTGGTTTGATACAGCTCTCAGCTCTCCATGCTACTCTATCCTGTGCAAGCTTCTTCATCTCCCAGTACCTACTGCAGCCCACATCCTTCTGAATCTGCTTAGTGTATTCATCTCTTGGTCTCCCTCTACGATTTTTACCCTCCACACTGGCCTCCAGTACTAAACTGGTGTTCCCTTGATGCCTCAGAACATGTCCTATCAACCGATCCCTTCTTCTAGTCAAGTTGTGCCACAAACTCCTCTTCTCCCCAATTCTACTCAATACCTCCTCATTAGTTATGTGATCTACCCATCTAATCTTCAGCATTCGCCTGTAGCACCACATTTCAAAAGTTTCTATTCTCTTCTTGTCTAAACTATTTATCGTCCATATTTCACTTCCATACATGGCTACACTCCATACAAATACTTTCCGAAACGACTTCCTGACACTTAAATCAATACTCGATGTTAATAAATTTCTCTTCTTCAGAAACGCTTTCCTTGCCATTGCCAGTCTACATTTTATATCCTCAAACGCTTCCCTTGCCATTGCCAGTCTACATTTTATATCCTCTCTATTTCGACCATCATCAGTTATTTTGCTCCCCAATTAGCAAAACTACTTTAAGTGTCTCATTTCCTAATCTAATTCCCTCAGCATCACCCTACTTGCATGAAATTCTACCTGGACGACGGGTAGCTCGCAGAGGAGCTGTTGAGTACCCACCACGGTCTCCAGACCTTACACCTCTTGATTTCTACTTATGGGGGAACTTGAAAAATAAAATTTATCAACAGAAACCAGCTACACTGATCGAGCTACGAGAAACCATCGAGGCGACCTGTACAGCTATCATTCTGCTAACACTGAAGCCTTATTTCGGTCTACAATTCACCGTGAGTTACTTCCAACACATAAGGTAGCCTTCCCCCCACCCAGTGCAAGAACTGTAACAGTATGTCAATTTGTTCCATTAATATTGGCTATCAAAATTGTCTACATTTCTCGGGACCCCTCTGTTTAATGTATTCGCTCACTATTCTGGGTAAAAAATGAAAACTATGAAAGATGATTTTACAACAGTAGAAACAAAGCTTGCGGCTGTAATGTATCATCTAGTCATCGATGGAAAGACTATTTTACTCTCTTTGTATATCTCTCACCACAAGGAAAGATTGTAAGATCAAGAAAGGTATATAGATATTCCTCAACGTGTGTCGTAAACAGAATGGAAAAGACTATGATAATGTTTGTCTGAAGTGCTCTCGTCAACATGGGTTACTGTGTCTTCACGGGATAAATATAAATGCAGACGAAAGAGCCAATAACAAAGGGAAACTTCACTCTTCATAAAACGAAACTCGTATAGATCTAGGTTACTGCCGGAAAACACTCGCTGTAGAGGAAGCGAACGACCCATGTGTTATTTATGTGGCGCCAGTGACGCCGTCCGTCCCACACAACCCCTTTCTCCGACCCCAGCTTCCCATGTTCACAAGTTCCAAGGATCGTTCGCTGAGATGCTCACATTCACAGTGGAAACGGAGACATTTTAATGAAGTCCATCCGTCCACACGTGTTTGGCCTATACGAGTAACTCGTCTTGCAAAGTTCATTGTTTGAAGCCCAAAATTTTTTTTTTTAAATATTGTTTTCTTTTCGTGGATGTACTTCTAAATTGAAGTCCTGCTGTAGGTAATTTTCGCTGAAATAGTGTAAAGTAATTTTCCTGTTTTGAAATTTGTTAACCGCATTTGTTCCCTGCATGAGCTGTTCTTCTACTGGATGTGGCTGCTTCTCGTAAAATATTCATGGAAATTTTCAGACCGCTTTCACTAAGTTCTTGAAGGAGATATTATCATGAAAGCGTTGTTAAAGCACAATTATTGCGGAAAAGCCGGAATTTCTGAAAACTTGTTACCCAGAATAATTGCGCCAGCCTTAACAAAAGCTGCTGATGTAATTGTTTCTGCACGAACGGATTAGACTTATGAAGCGCAAACTGCAAACATGAGAGAAACAGTGTTGTACTATTTAATAAATGCATAAGATTCGAATAAAGTTCATAAGACATTCCTGGAAAATGATCCATTCAAATAAGGCGCTTTTAGTCGCTATGTGTATCGATAAAACAATTATACATTGATTCCTGTTCGAAATATTTGTTACGCTTTGAGATGTCACTCCGTCTTCATATTGTTGATTACTTTCATTCATTCAAACAGGCTACAGAAGATAGTCGTTAAATTTCATTCTTCTTCATTTTATTGAAGTTTTTTTTAATTTTTATGGAATTCCACACCAAATTTTGGCTACTACTGAAATGTTATTTGTAGTTCACAACATGTAGCACTCTCCGCATATTGGTGCTTATCTGCCAGGCTCAATCTAAAGTTCTTCCGAAGTAAGTGTAGCTCTGTTTTGCCTCCATTTCATTAAGCAGTATTACATAATACCTCCACTCTCAAAATATTCCCCTTTCATCTTTGTATTATGCAGTAAAGGAAGCAAGTGTCATCCCTCTGACATACTATCTTTCTTCTCTGTGAAAGAACATGATATGTTGAGAGATATAGAAATTATTGCCAACTAAACACTGGAAATACGATGGTTTACGTAGTAGTAGTAGTAGTAGTAGTAGCACTCCGTCTTCAGGCCACAAGTGGCCCATCGGGACCATCCGACCGCCCAGTCGTCCTCACATGAGGATGTAGATAGGAAGAGCGTGTGGTCAGCACACCGCTCCCCCAGTCGTGACGATGGTTTTCTTTGACCGGAGTCGCTACTGTTCGCTCGAGTAGCTCCTCAGTTGGCATCACGAGGCTGAGTGCACCCCGAAAAATGGCAATAGCGCGTGGATGGTCACCCATCCAAGTGCCGGCCACGTCCGACAGTGCTTAACTTCGGTGATCTGACGGGAACTGGTGTATCCACTGCGGTAAGGCCGTTGCCATGGTTTACGTAACTATGCCAAAATTTCTTCAACAATTTTCACAACTGCTTGTGTCTAAAAAACTGTTTCACGCTACTTAAGAAGAAAGACGAAACACTGGTGCGCTAAATTTAAGGACGAAAGTAGCTTTCGTGTCATGCGTCACTGTAAAAAATTCAATAAAGCTACGGCGATTCGTAATGGTTCCGTGCACATTAAATAAGCAGGATATGATTCTTAACAGGGTGTGTAATCACCACGGACGGCAGTACTTTCTCTATGCATGTGAACATGCTGCAATAGGTCTTCTCAACATATCCCTCACGTTTTCGCTAGGATTTAAGTCAGGGGAGCCAAGACGTCATTTACATGCGCAGTAGGATGAGATCGTTCATTGTAATTCCTAAAAAGAAGTCAGGAACGAATGCATCCCTAAAAAGACGCACATATGGAAGGAGCAAAAATGTTAACCTAGGAGTCTAACATGTTCAATGATTTGGAGGTGAGTACGCCCATCCAGCATTATGCCTCCCCACACCATAATATCTGGACATAAACGATCGTGTTCGACAATGCTGCACGTACCCTAATATGGCGAGAGGTGGGAACACGTAATACACCCAGGAACATTGTCGAAGATGATCGTTTTTGTGGTGCAGATGTTATGGGGTGGGCAGGCATAATGTTGCAAAGGCCTACTCACCTCCAAATCATTGAACACGTTACACTCACCGGTCAACATTACTGCGGCACGGTACTCCTTCCGTGTGCGTCTTTTTAGAAGTGCCTGCGCCACTGACCTCATTTTTACGAATGTCAATGCGAGACTACATCGAACAGTTCTAGAATAGGAGCAGCTCTTGGGGCGAGAGGACATTAAGCGAATGGACTGGTGTGCCCGTCCTCCCAACATAAATACAGTCGAGCAATTGTGAGATGCGGTACTGAGACGTTGCAGTACGTCCACATGCACCACGGGCTTTCCAGTTGTTGTCAACATCGCTGGCGGAACGGAACGCCGTACCACAGTAAGTCCTTTATCGTCCTTGTTGGGATCATGGGAGCCGTCCGCGGTGATCACACATCCTATTAAGAACTATGTCCAGCCTTTTTTAATGTACAGCGGACCATTATGAATAGCGGTGACTTTAGTGTAATTACGGCAGTGACACATCATACGAAAGTTAGTTTCGTCCTTAAGTTTTTCGTAACAGTGTAATAGATACAAGCTCAACTAGAAAATGATCGTTAGTGCAGAGTTGCTTGCGGCTCACATGAAAAGAGCTCTCGAAGATTGGATGAATTTTACCTTTGGCACGGTGTTCTTCGAGTGCAGCGCTGTAACGTAGCATATCGTCTACACGTAACACAAGGTGACCGCTCGCGTGACATCTACGACGGGAACTGGTGGCGTGCGTCTGCACGGCGATAATTATGCAACACGCAACACGCAAAGCGTGACCAGACTATACGACTGCGGTGACTTTATCAGGTGACTCAGTTCCACGGTCGCCGGACTCGCAGCAATCTTGATATGTGGGAAATGTTTTCCTCCTTCGATGCGTAACCTATCAGCTCATAGGGTGCTGTCTCCTCAGTCGATGTTTTGGAGAATATTACGGCAATATTACACCATTACGTTGTCTTTGTTTTGCAACTTCCTCAATGTTCAGCTACCACCCACTTATTTCGCTCTAATCAACCATTCCGAACGCGTTTAGCTCAAACAAACAACTGTCAATTTGTTCTTATATTTCCGCGCCATACGCGTTTTTTCAGTTTTATGTTTTTTTTTGTTTCAGTTATTTGGAGTTAAATCATTTGTAGATTAATTTAATTAACGTGTGTTATGTTGCCAGTAGACTGTTATTTACTACTGTTAAGGTAACAAGCTGAAACTGTAAATTTTTTCCATACGAACAGTTGACGATTTTCATCAATTACATTAGAAAGGTGTATATTGCTCAGTTAAAACTGTTATTATTATTATCAAAATAATAGTTGTTAATTATATTTTATTATCTCGGTATTTTTAATAAATTTATGTGCTTGGTGCGAAGTGACTTGCGTGACATTATGTTCCTACACTTTTAAAATGGATTCAACTTGTTGCAGTAGAGAATCATACAAATTCAGAAATCAGTTTTAAATCTCTCTTGGTAGCTGAGTTTATAATAAAATCAAGCTCAATGAATATCCCACCAGTTCTTCATACAGTTGCTACTTCTTACAACAACAGCAAGAAATACGGCCAGGCACAGTGACATTTTCCGGTTGTTTCCTTGATAAACTACAGCCAACTGGTGACGTCTTGGTCACCAGTGAATAGATAGTCCAGACAGTATTTAATTCAATATTGCAGAGTTTGTCTCTTGGAAAACATACTATCATATTCAGCAGTGTCTTCGTCAAGATTGACGCAAATATGACGATCTTATTTGTTGTTGCATCGTTCATCTCATCTTCTTTTGTATTCTCTGGAAAGAAGCATTGATAGCCAAAATGGAAATCAGCTGAAAACTTCAGTTTACGAAAAATGTGTAGATATACAATGAAGTACATCGCTTCTACCAAAAGAACAACCATGACGTGAATCGCAGTTTATAAGTAGCGCCATTCACACTTTTACTCTTTCCCTTTCTTCCTTTATAAGATTTTTCTAGTTTTTTTTTCTTTCCGGATTTCTCCTATTGGCTGTCTTCCTGTTAGATATATCCCTGTATATATCGAATATTCATACCAGTGTTAGATAGTTTTTCCTGAAAGTATTTTTCTACACCGTTGTACGCAAGTGCAACATGGGCGGTAAACAGTTCAGACAAGCTGAGAATAAAAGGTTTTGAGACGTTGTTCAACAGAATAATGATGAAGATTAGATACGTCGATCAGACAACTAATGAAGAAGTACTGTATCTACCTGGGGATAAAAGCAATTTATAGCATGAGTGAAAGAAGGTATCTGTTGATAAGATGCATCCTATGGTATCGTCAATTTGGTAATGAAAGAACGTCTGGGAGGGGAGGAGAAGTCAATTTGAGGGACCCAGTTCTTGACAGCAGAAAGCAGATTCAAGTAAATGTATTGTAGAAGCGACGCTTATATAAGTGGCTTGCACAGGATAGACTATATGCATCAAATCAGTCTTCTGACTGAGTACCACACCAACAGCATGAACGTTTTATAAGTTCACATGGCACTATAGAGTTCAGTGTCTTTGTTGTCTCAGTAGAAGGCAACATCGACTGGACACCAAAGAATTCCAAATATTAGCATGTATAAACACTTGAATGTATAGCAGCTTTGGTTAATCCAGACTTGAGAAATATGATAATTTTGTTATTTACCGTATTTCCCGATGTTATTCAATATGAATACTGAGTAAGCATTGAAGGAAGACAAGGATAAATTTAGAGAGGAAATTAAAGTTCATAGAGCGGCAATGAAAACTTAAGGTTTGCATATAACATTGTAATTCTGTCAGAGGCTGAAAATAACTTAGAAGATTAGCTGAAAGAAATGGATAACGCCTTGAAAAGAGCTCATAAGACGACGAGCGACAGTAAAACAGAGAGACTTCAACATGATCGAATTAAATCAGAAGGTGCTGGTGGAATTACATTTTGAAATGAGACACTAGAGGTAGTTAATTAAGGCGGCAAAGTAATAGACGATAGCCAAAATAGACAGCATAAATGCACATAGCCAGTAGCGAGAAAAGCACCTATGAAATGAGACATTTCTAAACGTCGAATATACGTCCAAGTTTTAAGTCTTTTCTGGTGATATTTGCATGATATGTAGGATGTTCTGAACTGAGCTGGGACAAAAAGTAATTTATCGCACGACTAAAGGAAGGGCACATCGGCTAATGGATCACATCATATTTGGTAATGGCGGGAACAGTTGGGTGTAAAAATAGTGGAGCTTCCTCTCAAGGGCCCGCATCTCGTGGTCGTGCGGTAGCGTTCTCGCTTCCCACGCCCGGGTTCCCGGGTTCGATTCCCGGCGGGGTCAGGGATTTTCTCTGCCTCGTGATGGCTGGGTGTTGTGTGCTGTCCTTAGGTTAGTTAGGTTTAAGTAGTTCTAAGTTCTAGGGGACTTATGACCACAGCAGTTGAGTCCCATAGTGCTCAGAGCCATTTGAACCATTTTTTTTCCTCTCAAGGTACAATAAGCAGTTTCAAATCGATACATGTTGTATTAGATATGCAGAGATTTAGAGGTTTACACAGGATAGTCGACCGCGGAGAGTTGCATGATACTGGTCGTCAGAATGAATACCACAGCAAAGCAACAAAAGCATAGTTACTGTTTTTTATAAGATATGATATTGATTTGGATACATTTAGAGCAACATAGTGAGAATATTAGATTCTGTGGTAGGGGGAAAATTTAAATCAGTTCCAAAAGCACCCATTATGATGCAATGAAAAATTTAATTGTAACAGTAAGGGAGAGAATTGTACTTTCGTACACCTTCCTGATTTTCAGGTCTCTCCAGCCCTGTGAGAGAAGTTTAATACATTTTGTTATTACGTTTTTAAATGATCCTATTCCCCTTACATTACCAAATATATTCTGGAAAATTATGGTCGTCCTAAGTGTGACAACATGTTAGAATGTACAACATTGTAGTACACAAAGAAACAAACATCTGTCTGAAATTTAAAAGTACTGCAGTCTAAAAAATATTGTCAATACTGTATTTATGGTCTACCTGTTATTACTCTACTACACAGTCATATTAGTACCAGCGAACTAAGAGATTCTGGAGTGCCTGGCCTGATAAATGGTGTCTGAATACGAGATATTTTTGGAGTGCTCAGATGATGATGGCTGTGAATCCAACATCATTACTCAGAACATACAAGATATAACTCAGGATTTTTTTTTTCTTTTTGTCAGGGGATGAACGGACACATGGATGTGTAGCTAAACCAACTGTCATTCAATATCTACATGCCCCAAGTACTTGCAACCATTATGGTGATACTTTGGATGCTATTTCTTTAGCACACATGGTTGGTTTGGCACAGGAAAAGAAGAAACTAGAAGTAGTAAAATAGAAAGACAAAAAAACTTCACGTGAAAAGCAATGTCATTTAGTCAGGACATGATAATGAAATGACACTGATGCAGAATTGTTATTTAAAATATTGTCATTTAATATGGTTTTTTTTTTTATCTGCGTTTCCGGACTGGGTCCGTGAGAATCCGCCTCAACATCTGTCCATAAATTTTAAATATGTAATGAAATTATTATTTTTTGCTGTTGGGACTATTTGAAAGGGAGAGCAAATGTGCAAACACAGTTAGTTAGGTAGTTAGCTACTTAAATGTGCCTTGGATCATTTGAATGGTTCTTTTGGCGAAATTATGGGTAACGAGTCTGTTTACCGGTTGTGTATACATGATTAGTGTTAACATTAATGAAAACATTACTATTATAATCCTATTCGTGCAAGTACGATTAAAAAATCTCTTACAGGCCACCAGTTTCCACATACAAATTTGTCAATGGAATAGAAGGAGTTGTCCAGGAGAAATGATTGTTGGTTTAAAACTTCCTATAGGCAAACATCTTGTGCTATTGACAAAAGAAAAACTTTTTTTCCTTCAAATTTAAGTTCTTTCTGACCCACTGACTGCTGTAATAATAGGAAATAAATATCATTTTTTCGTCTGATGTTGTAAGTAATACAGAAATATTTGTCTCAAATTGTGCTCGATTATTTATGAGAAATTTCGTTAGAGAATACACGTATTGTGATAGCGGTGTTAAAATACATTGAGGAAATATCTACATGACATTCACATATTATTCTTACTGCCCGTTCCTGTACCATCACTATTTTCTTTCTGTTTGATGATTTTCAGAGGAAATTATTCCATGTTATTCAGCAGAAATATACAAAATATATCAGAAGACTGATTAGTTTGCTTCCAAGATTAGCAATTGTACAAAGAGCAAAAGTAGCTGAACTTAATTGATTGAGAAGCTCCTTTTGATTTTTGTTCCATTTTTTTCCTAATTATGTACTCCCAATAATTTGGAGCATTCAAACCCATTTACTAACTATTGTTCCCATGCCACATCAGTTGTTGGTTTGAGTATTTGTTGTACACAACTGAATATAATATATAATCTAAAAATTTAGAGAGTTTTTTTTTTTCAGGAAACAATTTAATATTTCTTGAAGAACATCGCCACAACTCGTGGCGATAACATATTCGACCTTCTGGTGACAAACAGACCCGAACCATTTGAAACAGTTAACGCAGAACAGGGAATCAGCGATCATAAAGCGGTTACTGCATCGATGATTTCAGCCGTAAATAGAAATATTAAAAAAGGTAGGAAGATTTTTCTGTTTAGCAAAAGTGACAAAAAGCAGATTACAGAGTACCTGACGGCTCAACACAAAAGTTTTGTCTCAAGTACAGATAGTGTTGAGGATCAGTGGACAAAGTTCAAAACCATCGTACAATATGCGTTAGATGAGTATGTGCCAAGCAAGATCGTAAGAGATGGAAAAGAGCCACCGTGGTACAACAACCGAGTTAGAAAACTGCTGCGGAAGCAAAGGGAACTTCACAGCAAAGATAAACATAGCCAAAGCCTTGCAGACAAACAAAAATTACGCGAAGCGAAATGTAGTGTGAGGAGGGCTATGCGAGAGGCGTTCAATGAATTCGAAAGTAAAGTTCTATGTACTGACTTGGCAGAAAATCCTAAGAAATTTTGGTCTTATGTCAAAGCGGTAGGTGGATAAAAACAAAATGTCTAGTCACTCTGTGACCAAAATGGTACTGAAACAGAGGATGACAGACTAAAGGCCGAATTACTAAACGTCTTTTTCCAAAGCCGTTTCACAGAGGAAGACTGCACTGTAGTTCCTTCTCTAGATTGCCGCACAAATGACAGAATGGTAGATATCGAAATAGACGACAGAGGGATAGAGAAACAATTAAAATCGCTCAAAAGAGGAAAGGCCGCTGAACCTGATGGGATACCAGTTCGATTTTACATAGAGTACGCGATGGAACTTGCCCCCCTTCTTGCAGCGGTGTACCGTAGGTCTCTAGAAGAGCGTAGCGTTCCAAAGGATTGGAAAAGGGCGCAGGTCATCCCCGTTTTCAAGAAGGGACGTCGAACAGATGTGCAGAACTATAGACCTATATCTCTAACGTCGATCAGTTGTAGAATTTTGGAACACGCATTATGTTCGAGTATAATGACTTTTCTGGGGACTAGAAATCTACTCTGTAGGAATCAGCGTGGGTTTCGAAAAAGACGGTCATGTAAAACCCAGCTCGCGCTATTCGTCCACGAGACTCAGAGGACCATAGACACGGGTTCATAGGTAGATGCCGTGTTTCTTGACTTCCGCAAGGCGTTCGATACAGTTCCCCACAGTCGTTTAATGAACAAAGTAAGAGCATATGGACTATCAGACCAATTGTGTGATTGGATTGAGGGGTTCCTAGATAACAGAACGCAGCATGTCATTCTCAGTGGAGAGAAGTCTTCCGAAGTAAGAGTGATTTCATGTGTGCCGCAGGGGAGTGTCATAGGACCGTTACTATTCACAATATACATAAATGACTTGGTGGATGACATCGGAAGTTCACTGAGGCTTTTTGCAGATGATGCTGTGGTGTATCGAGAGGTTGTAACAATGGAAAATTGTACTGAAATGCAGGAGGATCTGCAGTTAATTGACGCATGGTGCAAGGAATGGCAATTGAATCTCAATGTGGACAAGTGTAATGTGCTGCGTATACATAGAATGAGAGATCCCTTATCATTTAGCTACAAAATAGCAGGTCAGCAACTGGAAGCAGTTAATTCCATAAATTATCTGGGAGTACGCATTAGGAGTGATTTAAAATGGAATGATCATATAAAGCTGATCGTCGGTAAAGCAGATGCCAGACTGAGATTCATTGGAAGAATCCTAAGGAAATGCAATCCGAAAACAAAGGAAGTAGGTTACAGTACGCTTGTTCGCCCACTGCTTGAATACTGCTCAGCAGTGTGGGGTCCGCACCAGATAGGGTTGATAGAAGAGATAGAGAAGATCGAACGGAGCAGCGCGCTTTTTTACAGGATCATTTAGTAATCGCGAAAGCGTTACGGAGATGATAGATAAACTCCAGTGGAAGACTCTGCAGGAGAAACGCTTAGTAGCTCGGTACGGGCTTTTGTTGAAGTTTCGAGAACATACCTTCACCGAAGAGTCAAGCAGTATATTGCTCCCTCCTACGCATATCTCGCGAAGAGACCATGAGGATAAAATCAGAGAGATTAGAGCCCATACAGAAGCATACCGACAATCCCTCTTTCCACGAACAGTACGAGAATGGAATAGAAGGGAGAACCGATAGAGGTACTCAAGGTACCCTCCGCCACCCACCGTCAGGTGGCTTGCGGAGTATGGATGCAGATGTAGATGTTGTTGATTTCTCCCTAATGAGATTTATTGTGATACTAGACCTAGTATCGTCTGCAAAAAGTACCAGTTCTACTTGTAGAATGTTAGGTGGAATAACATTCACATATACAGAGTGTTTCAGACGAATGGTCAGCGACATGACAGGAGCGTTCATTTGAAGCAAAAAACTTCGTGTGGATATATACTGTATACCGAATGGTTTCCGAGATGGAACACATTATGTAATGTATTTCCTGCATTAATCAATACACTGTCAAGTTTATACATGTACAACAATTAGTAACCATTAAAACATGCGTTTTACAAAGTATAAGTTTAAAAAGTACGTATTTTTAACACACCCACCTGCGGAAACTCGTCATGTCGACTACTCTGCACCATTTCAACAATGTGTCTCTGTTCCTGTACAGGTAATTGAGCTACTCATTCAGAAGGAAAAATGGGAACTTGGAAGAATACCTGTTTCACATAGAGTGATTAAAACTCTGGCAAACATTCAACGGCCAGGACTGCGACCAATCGTAAAATCACCGACGGTATTCTTCGACCGCAGCAGAAGCACGACCATCACAGAAACGGCTAACTTGCCCCACATCTGCATATTCTTCAGTAGGGAAGTTGTATGGCATTTTAGCCAGCGCCTATATAAACACAGTTCACCGATATTTAACTCTGATACATTCCAAATCCCTCGAACTACTTAACTCACAAAACACTATGGACACTGCGCGTTCAATTGGCTAGTTTATTGGTAGAAATACATCTCGAGCAAAGAGCTTGAAAACAACGAGGTAGGTTGGCCTATAGTAAAAAGTCAAAGAGATTGGTTGATTAAGAAACACTTACTCGTCAGTAGCACCAAAAACAAATGCACATTAAATTTATTCTGTCTCGGCACCATCTCAGTATAGCCTATAACCATTTGAAGTATTTCGCTTCAAAGGTTGGTTAAGGAAGACACACGTCCTCGTCATTAGAGACATAAACAATGCATATTGAACTTATTCTTTCTCAGAACTATTCTCAACATAGTATGTAACCAGTTGAAGTATTTTACTTCAAATCAGCGTTCCTGTCATATCCCTGAATACTGACTGTTGATTTTGGGACACCTTTTAAGAGGAATAGGAGTGGAGCCAAAGCTGAACCCTGTGGCATTCACTCTGTGATTATTATTCTTTTTCCAGTCACCAAAATTGTCTGCCTTTCCAACAATGTTTCAATTATTGAGTTCAACATTTTGCATTACTTGTGTTCGCAGCTGTCTAAGCTGTCTAAAGACAGAATTTGTGACTCCACGTATTGAATACCGAGGATATTTTTTTCAGTGATGTAGCTTATTGCATGGGATTTGTTATAGGTGTGGGGGTGGGCGGAGCAGTCACGCACGACCTCGCGTGTGGCGGCGGCAGCGGCAGCGGCAGCGACTGCACAGCGCGACAGTAAACCCGTGGCGACCACCCACTGACATGCCGCTTCATGCAAAACGTGGCCCGCTGCCCGCTCCCCGCCTGCTATTTGCCTTCCGCCGCAGATTTATGTGACGCCAGCACGGTCGGGAGAAATGTTCACGCTACGCGGTCGCCTCGTCCCTCTGTTATCTTCAATGCAAATTTCGTGAAGCTGTGCTGCGCTGTTCATCCAATCCATTATCCCCCTTTATCCCTCTCACGGTGACCATCAGCACTCTGTGTTTGGATGGGTCAGAACAATTCTTCAGTTTGTCAGTTTCACGTGCGTGCGGGCATGTGCGCGCGCGCTTGTGTTGTCCGTGTGTGTATCTTTGTGTATGAGTGTGTGTGTGTTTGGTTTCTTTTCCTTTCAAATATGGCTATGTTCCAAGGGTTCAGCATGGCCTTACATGATCTACAACGGAGAGTAGGCCGATAACGATCATTGTACGAAGGGTGCTTATATAACCTTATCACCACTAAAATAAGAAGTAATTATGTTTTTGTTGTTTGCAGGTACTTGTCTGCAGTCTACGTAGAACTTTTAAATCACCACCCTATAATATGTGAATGTATTGTTCCTTGGTGTTCTTCTCAAACTTTCGCCCCCTTTCACTTTTCATGTGCTGAATTTTTTTCTGAAACTGCCGTCTCCAGAAAATTAAAATTCTGCCATTTATGAAAACATGTTCCAATATCCAACTGATTTTAAAATGTTGCCGTAGAGAATATTTTATCAGTACTATATTCAATATTATTACTCTACTACACACCAATTTCAAATTAAAAATGTAAGTGTAATTGTGGCTTAAATTCAAAGAAGTAGTATCGAAAGCAATTGAGAGATTTATATCAAATAAATTAACAAGCGGCGGAGCCGATCCCCTTTGGTACACAAAACGGGCCAGAATACTGTTGCAGCCACAGCGAAAGAGGCATGTCAAATTGAAACGAACACAAAATCCCCAGGACTGGCGATCTTTTATTCGAAACTTAGCGTTGACTTCAATGCTTGTAATAGTTTCCACAACGAAACTTTGTCTCGACATCACAGAAAATCTAAAGAAATTGTGGTTGTATGTGAAGCATGCTAGTGGCAAGACACAGTCGCTGCCTGTTCTGCGCGTTAGCTATGGAAATACTGTCGACACCAGTGATACTAAAGCAGAGCTACTAAACACAGCCCTCCGAAATTTCTTCACCAAAGAAGACGAAGTAATATGAGTAACTTAGAAGGGGATATCCTCGGCGTAGTGAAGTAATTTAAACTACTTACTAAAAACAAGTCTTCCAGTCCAGACTGTGTACCAATTAGGTTCCTTACAGAGTATGCTAATACAATTGCTCCGTACTTAACAATAATATACAACCGCTCGCTGGACGAATGATTGGTACCAAAAGCCTGGAAAGTCGCACAGGTCACACCAGTTTTCAAGAATGGTAGTAGGAGTAATCCGCTCAATTATAGGGCCATATCATCAACGTCAATATGCAGCAGGTTTTTGGAACATATACTGTGCTCGAACATTATGGACTACCTCGAAGAGCAGCGTCTATTGACACATAGTCTACACGGACTTATAAAACGTCGTTCTTTTGAAACACAGCTACCTCTGTAATTAGACGGAGTGTTGAGTCCTATTGACAAGGAAATTCAAATTGATTCCATATTTCTAGATTTCCAGAAGGCTTTTGACACTGTACCACACAACCGGATTGTAGTGAAACTGCGTTCTTATGGAATATCGTCTCCGTTGTGTGACTGGATACGTGATTTCCTGTCAGAGAAAAAACTGGTTCAAATGGCTCTGAACACTATGGGACTTAACTTCCGAGGTCATCAGTCCCCTGGAACTTAGAACTACTTAAACCTAACTAACCTAAGGACATCACACACATCCATGACCGAGGCAGGATTCGAACCTGCGACCAAAGCGGTTCCAGACTGCAGCGCCTAGAACCGCACGGCCCCTTCGACTGGCTAATACAATATATTACTGTTAGAATGGATTCCATGGAACAACACGTACTCAAACACTTACGTATAAGGAATGTCACCTAAGCTGACACGCTGCTAAGTGATACATCAAAACAAAAGTCTTGGATTCGAACCAGCGACCGTAGCGGTCGCGTGGTTCCAGACTGTTGTGCCTAGAACCGCTCGGCCACTCCGGCCGGCCCTGTCAGAGAGATCGCAGTTCATAGTAATTGACTGAAAAACATCGAGTAAAACAGAAATGATTTCTGGCGTTCCACAACGTAGTATTATAGACCCTCTGCTGTTCCTTATCTACATTAACGATTTTCGAAACAATCTCAGCAGCCGTCTTAGGTTGTTTGCAGATGATGCTCTCATTTATTGTCTAGCAAAGTCATCGGAAGGTCAAAACAAACTGCAAATCAATTTCAAAAAGAGTTCTGCGTGGAGCAAAAATTGGCAATTGACTCTAAACAATAAGTATCAGATCCTTACCAGATAGGATTAACGGAGTACATCAAGAAAGTTCAAATAAGAGCAACTTTTTTGTATTGTCTCGAAACAGGGGAGAGAGTGTCACTGAAATGATACAGGATTTGGGATGGTCATCATTAAAACAGAGGCGGCGGAACTTCTCACGAATTTTCAATCACCAACTTTCTCCTCTGAATGCGAAAATATTTTTTTAACGCCGACCTACGTAGGGAGAAACGATCATCATAATAAAATGAGGGAAATCAGAGGTCGCACGGAAAGATATAGGTGTTCGTTTCTTCCTCGCGCCTCTTCCAGGCACTTGAGTGTGATTTTCAGAGTATCCATGTAGATGTAGTTGTAAATAATCAGTAAGTGAAATCAAATTACAAGTCAAATACAGTTACCCATAATAAACTTAAAAATATGGTATAACAGGTGTGGGATTCGTTATGAATAGGAAAGTAAAGAAAATGGTGAGTTACTACGAACAGTTCGGTGATGTGCTGGTTCTTATCAGAACCGACAGCAAAGCAACGCTAACAAATAATAGTTCATGCACACACGGTGACGACACAGAAGAAGAGGAGATAGAGAACGTATATGACAATACTGAACAGACAATTCAGTACGTAAAGGAAGATGATTAATAATCGTACGGGACTGGAACGCAGTAGTTTGGGAAGGAATAGAATTACGGGATAGTATGGGCTTCGCAATAGGGAAAAGAGAGGATAAAAATTTAATTCTGTAATAAATTCAGCTATTAACAGTGAATACACTGATCCGAAATCACAAGAGGAGGATGGATGCCTGAAAAAAAAGCTCGGAAACAGAGGAGCATTCCAGTTGGATTACATTATGGTGAGACAGCGATTCTGAAATCAGATCATTTGTTGTAAAGTGTGCCCAGGAGACGATATAGATTCAGATTTTAAGAGAATCGTCAGGTAGGATCAAATTGGATGCAAGTGAGATTCTAAAGTAGTAAGGAATGAGATGCGGTTAGCGCCTTAAAATCATTTGAAGACGCTGACCACGCCATCTGTGTTTTCACTTTTATGGTTACACTAAAATATTTAGTTTGTTGCTTGATGGCACAGAGACGAAACCTGCATAAGAGAGGTTTTCTATCATTTTGCATGTGAAATTTGCGTCTGATATTGTATCTTGATAACGTCAAAGGGAACGAAATAAGTTAAATCGCTAAATTTGAAGTAAAGTGTTTATTTAATAGGAAAACAAAAGCGTGCGCACGTAAATGTCTTCTCTCATGAAAAAAATAATGTCGGGCTCCTTAATGATATAGTGAAAAGATAGTCTTGCGTTTCAATAAGTTCATGATGGGTGATGGCCAATTTATAGTATGATGAGCACTAAGCTCTTTCGAGCGCTTCAGAAATGTTTACGCAATGTGAAGTGCACTCAAGCCCTGATTGCAATCTCATCTCTCTTCAGAGGACGGAAAATGGAGAAACACGAATATTCGCGACAGGATCGTAATGAATCTCTTTTCCTCCGACAGCTTAAGTAGAACGACGTGACACTCACCAGTAAATTGATCACCAACATTATTGAAAATACATTCAGTTTCATGTGAAAACGCTGAAATAGGTCGAATCTAAGTTACGGTAAACGGTGTGATTATACGAGTTAAGCTACGTTGATACTGGTAGGACGATTGTAATGCAAGTTTCTGTCAGAGTCGGGTCAACTGGACCATGTGCTGATATAATGTTACGTTTCTACATCACTATTCGATCGAGAACAAAAATTGTCTGTAACTGTTACACGTGTCAGCAATCGTGCTGTATTGGCATTAATTGCCTTCTGCCTCGCTAAGATTCCCTCCCATTTTACAATTCGATTGTTTTATATGTCTGAGTTTTCCACAATAGCCTGTTTTGCTAGTGTGTTTTATAAACAATACAATAAGAGATTGCTGCACGTCATGGATGCATCAGCTGTTTCTCATATAGCCAATTTTGTGAGAGAATCAGTTTATCGATTCGTCCACGTCACAGTTGACAGTATCGTAAACTTTCAACAGTAGGGGCTTATCTGCTGCTGAATCCTTTCAGCTCCAGACAGCAAATCGGAGAGTGCGTTGGAAGTAACTAGCACAGCTTGACAGCAAATGAAATTTTAGGTTTGTGTCGTACATTAAACACTTAACCAGACAGCAAACATCCGGAACGTATGTTATTAGTTTAAATGAAGGAACGTCATGAAGTAAGAATGTAGTTGTTCTTCTTACAAAATTGTGCTTTTCCTAAAATTCCCTGTGTGGTGGGATTTTCGCCGATATCAAATACGTGCCTATAGCAGGAATGATCCTGCAACGTACTTTACATAGATAAGTATAAGCAGTAGCTACTGGACAACGGCAGTAACAGACAACGTCAGAATGAGGCAGAAAGCGATCCAGTGGTCTACATGCCTCATTTGTTTTGAGGATACAGGAAACGTGGCCCTACCTTATGAGAGCGCCTTAACATAAAGGGAGATTTTCTGCCTTAAGGTGGAGATACTTTTCGTACACAGCAGTTCAGAGCACGGCTTGCGCTATGGTACAAGTTCTCACTCAAAACACGCGACGAACGTATTCCTAAGTACGTTGGTAAACAAAACAGCAAGAATTAAAAACGGACTTGATGGCAGAAGAATGTATTTTGCAAGTTACTAGGTGTTCCAATATAACTGTAAAGGAACAATGAGCTTGAGGAAAGGTTGCCAGAAAACATAAATGGGAGTCGCATGTAGGAAAATAGATTAGATAAAACACTGGTAAGGAGAGGAGGTCTTCTGTTCGCATCAGTTTTAAATCTACATCTACATCGAAACACATACTCCGCAAGCCACCGTACGGTGTGTGGCGGAGGTTACTCTGTACCACAACTAGTCGTTTTCTATCAGGTGCCATTCGCTGCTGGGAAGAGGAACAAACGTCTATCTCTAAGCCGTCGTATGAGCATTAATTTCTCGTAACTTCGTGGTCCCTATGCGAAATATATGTTGGCTAATCTTCAGCATTCTCCTAAAGCACCACATTTCGAAAGCTTCTATTCTCTCCTTGTCTACACTGTTTATCGTTCTTGTTTCACTTCCATACATGGCTACACTTCATGTAAATACTTTCATGAAAGACTTCCTGAAACTTTAATCTATTCTTGATATTAATAACTTTCTCTTCTTCAGAAACGCATTCCTTACGATATTTTGCTCCCCAAGTAGCAAAACTCATCTCCTACTTTAAGTGTCTTATTTCCTACTCTATTTCCCTCAGTATCACCTGATATCATCGTTTTGCTTTTCCTGATGTTCATCTTATATCCTCCTTTCAAGACACTGCCAATTCCGTTCAACTGCTCTTCCAGGCCCTTTGCTGTCTCTGACAGAACTACAAGTCGTCGACAAACCTCAAAGTTTTTATTTCTTCTCCATGGATTTTAGTTCGTACTCCAAATTTTTCTTTTGTTTCCTTTACTGCTTGCTCAATACACAGATTGAATAACATTGGGGATAGGCTACAACCCTATCTCACCCCCCTTTCCAATCACTGCTTCCCTTTCATGCCCCTCGCCTGGTTTCTGTACAAATGATAAATAGTCTCTGTAAGACCATCTTTTTTGAAATGGTTGCGGAACTCAGCTGTTCGATAGATGATGTCAAATTAAATACCTTTCTGCTGTCAAATTTCAACATTATTTTATTTCCAGCGTTCTACTACGCCATCTTCAGGCCCCTGATCGACGTGTAGGAAAAATCTACCTCGATTGTGATCAAAACAGGGCCAGCAATATTGCTAACAGTAGATACTTGCTACAGTGATCTCTTCAACCTTCACCTGCCGACTATAATAGCCTTTCACTCCCAGTATTTTACATCTGCCACCTTCAGTATTTGAAAGAGAGTATTACAGTCAACAGTCTCAAAAGCTTTTTCCAAGTCTACAAATGCTAGTAACGTAGGTTTGCCTTTCCTTAATGATACTGGGTACTTTTATGGCTCAATATTATGTAAAAATCAACACCTGTTCTTACAGGAACTGTTTATAATGTATATCTTTTACAGATTTTTTGTTGATATCAGGTAATGCAGTACACTTTCTAAACAAATTACAAGTATTTTGAATATTTTTGAACCTGCTTAGGGTTATTAAAATAATTACGAAGAAACTGAAGCTTTTTTTCCAAAATGCTTCCTCAAATTGAGGTACCATTTAATCCAAAGTTATACATTTGAAGGAGACCAAATTATTACCAGCTGTGCATGATATGATGGCTGAGGAACGACATGTTTAATTCCACCTATTATGTATATTACAATTATAAAAAATATCACATTTTACATTTTAATTTTTATAATTTATTTTCTCATAAAAATCCTACTTTATCTATAATTTAGTTGATTCTGAAATAAAGCTTAGGCCTAGTACATAAGTATGGGCTATTGCAAGTTACAGAAAAAAAAGCGCAATGCTTTATAAACTTTAGGAAATATTTGTACCTGAATTCTGAAAAATACAATGTGTGGGAAATTGCTAATGAAGATATGAGTCCAATTAAACTGTGCCTCAGAACATTCGTGAAGCATAGTCTTCCTCTTGCAGCATTTCTTCATCTTCACGCTACCTCTTGGCATTCCTTTTGGCACTTATTGCTTGTTTGGTAACGTGAATAGCGAATCTTTCAGCTTCATGCACTCGTTGTCTGTCACATGCAAGCAATTGATCTTCCATATTAGAGCTACATTTTATGCCTAAATTTGTTAGTACGTCCTACCTTCCTATCACTCCATCATTTAAACATGTCACTGCATCTAGTACATCAACTTTTAATGTATCTGTTCCTACAAAAACATTCTTGCGTAATCTTTCCCATATGCAGTGGTTGAATATTTCATTTGTAATTTGAGTGCCCCCTAAAGAGATTTACTAAGCAAAACAGGGTCACTCAGGTCTCCAAAAATTGGTTTTATTTCATTCAAATCAGGCTCAGGAAGAGGACACTTACGATGGTATACTTGACCACTTTCTTTTGCTTTTTGGAAGCCACACCAAGAATTTGGTCCTTCAGGGCAAAGTCTGTGACCAGGGTGGTCATCTGCGGACAACTTATGAAAGCAGGTGGCCCATACAGCCTTTCGCATTGCTGTAACATCATTCAGAGGTGCAGTATGTATATTGGCCAGTCCATAATAACTCTGAAGAAGGTCTATTTCAGTTTCTGTCACTCTGCCTTGGCTAAGTATCACCATAAACATTGAACTCATTAATTTTATTGAAAGCTTTAGAGTCCCCATCGCCTAGCTACTTCGTAAATCTAACGTTATAAACGGGCACCGACCTCTGAAGTATTTATCGTGCTCCATAATACTCTGTACCTACACTGTAACCATCATACATCTTAGATCGCTGATGTTCAATATGTTCTCCAGTGTTACCATGGCAGGTGTGGCAGTACTTATATAAGCACTCAACATCAACAACTTTTCCATTCTCCAGAGAAGTAGCACTTACAACACCATTCAAGGAACGATGTCCTCTACTTGGCCATGTCCCATTAAGTGCAACAGCAATGTCCCTAGTTCCACTAATATTTACAATTTCTTCTACGGCACGTTCCTTAGTTGCTTTAGACACAACTGTCAAAGAACCTAAAAGTATTTATATGTACTTGCTGAACCTACTGAGAGGAGGAGGAAGGTGTATCAAACCACAAAAGTTTTGAGCAGCCTTTTTTCTTTTTCCTATTGCACGTGTTACATACACTAACTTTAAGTTCACTTCATATGAATTATGCACAATGTTCGAAGTAATTTTCTAGGTAAAATTATTGCAGGATCTACACAGAATAATTAATTTTGACGCTAAACCCTTCCTGTTACTTCAGTTATTTCCAGACAGCCTACAGCATCACATTATTTACATTTCGCCACATCCTTTGTCAAGGACGATAAGATGCCCACATCATCAACAGAAACTCCACTACAAACAGCATAATTGTTAACAAAAAAATTTGAATCACCAAGAGGCGTGCCATGTGGAAATTTCTTCCCTGAGGAACTGATTCACAGGTTACTTTCAACAGTGTGGCTTGCTTAGTTTGTGAACTGGTTACCACGGAATTTCCTTTTATTTAATTTCTTGATACGTTTCATAGTACAACCAGGGACATTGCTGTTGCACTTAATGGGACATGGCCAAGTAGAGGACATCGTTCCTTGAATGGTGTTGTAAGTGCTACTTCTCTGGAGAATGGAAAAGTTGTTGATGTTGAGTGCGACATTTATTCCACACTAAAGGATATGTACTTCCACAAATATATGGAGCACTTGGGCAACAAACATTCAGTAACACTTGAACAAACTGCTTCAGCGAAACGAATGTAAATAATTGCAGACACTAGAAACCTGCACTGTTACCAACATATACAATGTATCATACGTATAATCGCTGGAAACAGATGGTCACAGTTCTTTTCAAAATAATACTGGTTTCTGTAACAGAAATAAAGGGGTCGTCGCTGCATACTTGACCGTAACTTTAAAATTTGAAGCCCTATAATGCATATATCAATGTAATCATTAAAAAATTTTGATTTTTACGCTGTTTATAAGTACCCTGTATCCTTAACCTATCTTCTAAGAAAAGTCGTAGGGTCAGTATTGTCTCACGTGTTCCATCATTTCTACGGAATCGAACCTGATCTTCCCCGACGTCGGCTTATACCAGTCTTTCCATTCGTTTGTAAAGAATTCGTGTTAGCATTTTGCAACCATGACATTAAACCGACAGTTCGGTAATTTTCAAACCTGTCAAGACCGCCTTTCTTTGGAATTGAAATTATTATATTCTTCTTCAGGTGTGAAGGTATTTCGCATGTCTCATACATCTTGCTCACCAGATGGAAGAGTTTTGTCACAGCAGGCTCTCCCAATGCTATCAGTAGTTCTAATGCAATGTTGTCTAATCCCCAGGCCTCGTTTTGACTTAGGTCTTTCACTGCTCTGTCAAATGCATCACGCAATATCATAACTCCCATTTCTTCTTCATCTACGTCTCCTTCTGTTTCCATAATATAGCCCTCAAGTACATCGCCCTTGTATAGAACCTCTATATACTCCTTCCAGCTTTCTCCTTTACCTTCTCCAAAAATGGTTTAAATGGCTCTGAGCACTATGGGACTTAACATCTGAGGTCATCAGTCCCCTAGAACTTAAGAACTACTTAAACCTAACTAACGTAAGGACATCACACACATCCATGCCCGAGGCAGGATTCGAACCTGCGACTGTAGCAGTCGCGCGGTTCCAGACTGAAGCGCCTAGAACCGCTCGGCCACACCCCCGGCTTACCTTCTTCCCTTAGGACTTGTTTTCCATCTGAACTCTTGATATTCATACAGGTGGTTATTTTTTCTCTAAAGGTCTCTTTCATTTTCCTGAAGGCAGTATCTATCACACCCCTGCTGATATATGCACCTACATCCTTACATTTGTCCTCTAGCCATCCCTGCCTAGGCATTTTGCATTTGATCTCATTTTTGAGATGTTAGTATTCTTTTTTGCGTGCTTCATTTACTGCATTTTTATATTTTCTTCTTTCATCAGTTAAATTCAATACCTCTTCTGTTACTCGAGGATTTCTACTAGCCCTCGTCTTTTCGCCTACTTGATCTTCTGCTTCCTTCACTATTTCATCTCTCAAAGCTCCCCATTCTTCTTCTACTGTATATCTTTCCCATGTTCTTGTCAACCATTCCATTATGCTCTCTCTCCGAAACTCACTGCAACCTCTGTTTTTTTTTCAAGTTATCTAAGTACCAACTCCTTAAATTCCTAACTTTTTGCAGTTTCTTCAATTTTAATCTACAGTTCATAACCAATAAATTGTGGTCAGACTCCACATCTGTCCTTGGAAATGTCTTACAATTTAAAACCTGGTTACTAACTCTCTGTCTTACCATTAAATAATCTTTCTGAAACCTTCCAGTGTCTCCAGACCTCTTCGACGATAACAACCTTCTTTCAAGCGTTAGCTATGATTATGTCACTCTTTGTACAAAATTCTACCAAGCGCCTTCCTTTTTCATTCCATAATTGTTTTGAAAATTTATGGTAATTGCCAATGGGACCAAACCGCTGAAGTCATTGGTCCCTAGGCTTACACACTACATTATCTAACTTAAACAAATTTACGCTAAGGACAACACACACACCCATGCCCGAGGGAGGACTCGAACCTCCGACGGAGGGAGCCGTGCGAACTGTGGCAAGACCCGTAGACCGCTCAGCTACCCTGAGCGTCTTTCATTTCTTAACCTCAGTTTCTATTCGCCTATTACTCTCCTTTCTCTTCATTTTCCTCTAATCGAATTCCAGTCCCCCATGACTATTAAATTTTCGTCTCCCTTCACCATATGAATAATTTTATTCTTCGCATCATACATTTCTTCAATCTCTTCATCATCATGCGGAGCTAGTTGGCATTTAAACTTTTACTACTACAGTAGGCGTGTGCTTGGTTTCTGTCTTCGCTACAATAATGCGTTCACTGTGCTGTTCGTAGTAGTTTATCCGCGTTCCTATTTTTTTATTCATTATTAAACTTACTCCTGCATTACCGTTATTTGATTTTGGATTTATAATCCTGTATTCACATGATCGGAAGTCTTGCTCTTCCTGCCACCGAAATTCACTAATTTCCATTATATCTAACTTTAGTCTATTCATCTCCGTTTTCAACTTTTCCAACCTACCTCCTCGATTAAGGGATCTGACATTCAACGCTCCGATCCGTAGAACGCCAGTTTTGTTTCTCTTCATGACGACGTCCTCCAGAGTAGTCCCCGCCAGGAAATCCAAATGGGACACTATTTTACCTCCGGAATATTTCACTCAAGAGGACTCTATCATCATTTAAGAGTACACTAAAGCTGCTTGCCCTCGGCAAGAATTACGGTTGTAGGTTCCCCTTGCTCTCACTCGTTGGCAGTAACAGGACAGCAAGACCTATTGGTAGTAGTAGTAGTAGTAGTAGTAGTAGTAGTAGTATTTTACCATGAAACTTTTTGTTAATTTTCTTCTTTATTTAAGAGGAGATTTATAACCACACTGAAATTTGTCCCATGCAAAATTTGAAAACCAAACTCTCAAGCATTATCGTATAATGATTACAGTTAAGTCTGTTTCTCACTTCCGTTCTGTAATGTAGTCTGTCTTCATCTACAGTGTATGTAAAACGACTTATTACGGCACTGTAGTTGTCGATGAGTGAAACGAGTCAGTTTTTCTCTTAAGTGAAGAACATTAACTTTAGTGTGATAAAACAAAAAAAACTGGAAGTAGGTAATGATCCTTTCTTTACTGAACACAACGGCAAAAGATCCAGTTGCTGCTGTTCAACAAATGCTATTGCAACGCAGTTATACTGACAGAAAGTTCATTAGTTGTCAGAACTATTTATCTAGCGTGCTTCCTTACACCTTAGGCTTTTAGTAAGTTGTTCACGTGTTTAAACATCACTGTACATTAATTTCACAAATATATATATATATATATATATATATATATATATATATATACTATTTCTCGTGTTTTTGCACCATTAGTATCATCTGCATTTTCGTCTGAAACAAATGACACTATACTACATCTATACGTCTCGCTGCTGCCTGCTTTGTATTTAAGTACACTGGTACTTTAGACCGTACTCTGTATTTCCTACGCAAGGACCTTTCCCAAAATTTCATCAGCCTAAATAAATACTTTATGGCTCCCCAATTCATTCCTAGAGAGTATTCCACAGTCTTTCCCGCGCTTTATTCAAAAAGCGCTTTCTTTGTGTACTGCCGTAGACCCACGCAACAGCGGGAGCTCTGCTAATGAGTTGCCGGCGATCTCGTTAGGATTATCGTCTCGCCGTGGCGGTAGCGTACCGGTCCTCGGCCCCTCTCCACGGCTTCCTCCCAATTCCCCATTATTAGCTGCGCTGTTAATTAGCCGCAGTTTCCCATTAGCCATTCTCGCCGGCAGAATTGCGTCGCAGGCACCGCCACCGCCGCAGGCGCCTCCACGGCTGCGCGTCCGGAGTAACATGTTCCTTAGGGACGGCTAGCGGGGGACCCTGTGGCGTCCGACAACAGATAGCCCGTATTCATACGAGACATTTGTTCACTTGTGCTGTCAGTCAGTAGGTGAAACGTGAAACTGTCAGCCCATAGTGTATCTCCGAGTTTATACTCCGGTTTAATTGCTTTTTTGTGCAGTATATTTTGAATTCTAATCTGGTAAAATTCTATCTACCGGTCTCACACAGAGTCACAAAAGATTTTATTCTAAAGTTGAATCAGCAAATGGATCAAATTCATCTCTCCAGGCACTCTGCGTCCATAATGCATCGAAACGAACGATGACACAGAGAGAGCCGAAATACTAAACTCCTTTCTCCAAACTGTTTCACTAAGGAAGCAGAATTAGAGAAACTGATGCAGTTCATGTACTTGGGAAACTTGCTGGCAAAATATGCCACTGCACAAACGAATTTCGAGCAAAAATCACGATCACCGAAGTCGTATCAACAAGAAGAGGAATCTACTGACCAGCAAGTTGATCTTGGAATTAAGGAAGAAACTGGTGAAATGCTACATCCGGGGCATTTAAGTGTACTGAGAAGTGACATGGAACATGAGTAAGATGGAGAAAATATACCTGGAAGATTTTGACATGTGGTGTCGGAGAAAAATAGAGAAGATGACAAACGGTGGTGTACTGAGAAGAGTAGAGAGAAGAAAACTGCTCTGAATACAGTTCTTCAAAGAAAGATCAATTATACCGGACATATAATTAGGTACGAGGGGCTCATAATGATATCATCGAAGGGAAAATCAAAGGACTATAGGACGAGGAAGAAGAAACGTTCAACACCAGTATCACATGAAAGATGAAAGGAAGAACAGAAGACTGAAGAAAGACGTTGAAAACAGGGAATATTGACGTTAGAAATCCCCCGTACGAAGACAGAGAACTCCCCACTAGGCAGAACACTGTATGATAACAAGAATAAGGAAGATAGAGCTACGGTTCCTCCTTTAAGTCGTAGCACTAACGTCAAAATAGAAGGCGTCGAAACAAGGGACAAGGGTAGAAAATCAACTTAAATCGCTCAACACAGAAAAGGCCATTGGACCAGACGAGATACCAATTCTAGTTCTACACACAGCGTGCGAAAGAATTTGCCATTCTTCTGCCAGCGGTGTACCATAGGTACCTAGAGAAGCAAAGCGTTCCTAATGATTACAACAAAGCACAGGCCGTCCCGTATTCAGGGAGAGTCGTCGAACAGACACTCAAAACTATAGGCCCATATCTCTCACATCGGTCTGTTGTAGAATTTAGGAACATGTTTTACGAGTGTTCTCGTATTATGACATTTCTGGAGACATAAAATCTCTTTCACAGGAACTAACATGGGTTCCAAAAGCAACACATGTGAAACCCACCTTACTCTGTTCGTCCACGAGACCCAGAAAGCAGTAGATACGGGCACCCGCGTAGATTCTGTGTTCCTTAACTTCCGTAAGGCATTCGATACAGTTTCACATGCCACCTAGTGAACAAAATAGAGTTTCCAGCTAACAGATCGTACTATATCATTCTGAAAGAAGAGAAGGCTTCAGTTGTAAAACTAGCTTCGGGCGTGCCAGAGTGGAGTGTTATAGCATCGTTACTTTTTCACTGTATATACAAATGACCTTTTAGATAACGGCGGAATTTCCATGAGACTTTTCAAGGAGGATGTTGTTCTATAAAGAGAAATTACGACACTAGAAAATTGTTACGAACTCCTGGAAGACGTGTAGAGGATTTATGCTTGGTGCAGCAAGCGGAAATTGACGCTCAAGGTAATTAAATGTAACGTACTGCGTATACATACACAGAAAAACCCATTATTGTATGATTAGACTATTACAGAACACTCACTGGAAGCACATACTTCCGTAAAATATCCAGGAGTAAGCGTACGGAGCGATTTTAAGTGGATTGACCACACAAAATCAATCGCGAGTAAGTCGGATGGCAGGTTAAGAGTCATTGGAAAAAATATCAGGAAGTATAGTACACCTACCATGGAGGCACCTTTCAAAACCCTCGTTCAATTAATACTTGAATATTTCTCGTTATTCTGGGGTACGTAACAGGTGGAATTTACGTATGAAACACAGAAGATCAAAAGAATATATCGCTCGCTGTTACATATATCTCACAAAAAGTTCATGACGGTAAAATTATAGAGTTTAGAGGTGTACCAAAACTCATTCTTCCCGCAGACCATTCGCGACTGGAACAGGAAAGCGGGTCTATGACGGTGGCACAGAAAGCACATTCCGCTACGCAGTATAAGATTGCTTGCGAAATAGTAGATGTTTGATGATGTCTCCGTCTATTAGGTTTTGTGTTAAACTTATTTGGAGAGGCTCTATAATTACACAGTCACGGCACCATAGCTTTGGTCTTATTCCACGGTTGTTATCAAGGCAGTAATTCATAAAGATGATTCGCTTGACTCAAAGCACGTTTAATTAAGGGATTATCTTCAGTAGTATATGTCTTAACGCGAGTGTATTACAGAAGACACATTGTTCCCGTAGAACACTAACGATCCCCCAGAGATGGGCAGATGCGCGATTCTCTGTTTTCGTTTCTGATTATCGGGTTTCCATCCACCTCTTTCACAGACGTCGATTTCATCTGAACTGCCCATTCGATTTGTCGATAATGTGCGCTGTCAAACCAGTGACCGACCGCACTTCTCACGAAGCCGCACCCACTGTGCCATTTGTATTCGATTATTAGGCTAAACGGCTCGAATTCGATCGTGGTACAACAGAATGAAGACCATTCAATTGCAGTCTGAGGCAATTTCTTTTTCCCTAATTTACATGTAATTCTTTCGAAAGACGCCTTACGAGGCGTTTCGGTAACTGCTTATACATATAGAGCAATTTATGAAGGTTTGGATAAGTGGGCTGTTTGGTCGGGGGAATACTTTTCGTATCCGTTTCTTATTGAAGATTCAGACATGGCTACTTACATTCTTTCTTTGAAAGAATGGATGTGAAAAGATCACAGGGCAGATACGAAGCACAGAGAAGGCAACTTATGCATCACTTATCGCTAATATTATATTTATTCAGAATACTTCGTATGTATCGCTATAGATAAAGAAAATCAATAAACGGTAGCTGTACCCAGTACTTTAATGAACGCGAAACAAATTCTATGGAACTGGGATGTAAATACTTACTTGTTAGTAATAAAGATAGATTACCATTAATTTCTAAGATAGTTTCTATCTCCATACACACAGCCGAGGAAAATTTTATAGTGACATTGACGCCCATAAAACTGTCACTCAGCGGCACCTGCTTGATGAGAAGATGCCGCAATGGGACAACATTTTGAAAAGCAAAGACGGATCTCGTGCATTAATGAAAAAGAGTAATGTTCTTAAGTTCAGTTAGATCACTGCAAGCTGTAAAGGAATTACGGATATTAACGCAGTGGAATTTAAGGAGGACTGAGAAGTGATAGGAATCACTAAAGTAGGAAACATAATGAGGGTACAGACGCTTTAATTAAATGCCTGTGCACCGGAAACTACTTGCTCGTGTGCAGAAAGAGGCATACACTGAAAGAGTGCACGCCCTATTTCTACTAGCAGTTTTCTATAGATGGAAATAATAAGATACAATAACTAACAGTAATGAAGCAAATTACATGCACTGAAGCTAAAAAGAGTTTGATCCTCTGCAATCCCCTGCTGTGTTACTTACATTACATCAGTAAGCACTTTCTGAAGACAGTGCTTCCTCACAGACTAAAATAACAGAAAACTCCTGCAACAACTGCACCTGAAAGAGCAAGAGGATCAGGACAGTAAGTATACAAAATATTGCAAAAACTGAAATAGGACAAGTTTTTAAGAGTTGACTCGTTGACTTCCGAAAAAAGTTTAAATCCGAGAAACTAGATTTTACAGGAGAAACGATAAACTTCGGTGAACGAGTTCGAAAAGAAGTTTTATTTGTGTCATTTGTTACATGAAAACATAAAACTCATATGTAGTAATGGAACTTATCTAAGGTAACGTACCCAGCAGCATTACGAAAATAATGAAGCGTTCTTTCATGTGGGGAAAATCGGTTTTTGAAATCCTGGTCAAAGGGAGAGCTCCGATTTTCAAAGAGGTGGTGTGAGGAATTGATCTCTTGCCATTATCCCACCATCTGGATACTCGGCATTTATGGAGACAATAAATGAAGCAAAATCGCTCAGGTGTATACTAGTAGTTCTATTCAACCAATTACAATACATCTGCTGTCTTAACGTCAGCCATCGCGCATATGCTGCTGTGAGCTGTAGGAAACAATGCTTTTTATGTCAGGTAATTCCAAAGCCCAAGTAATAACACTGGAAAAGAAAAGTGAGCTACGTTACTCACAATTATTAGTATAAACGAAGGCCATCGATTGTTTTAAAATGTTACTGGTCGTACATTTTAAACAAAACAAAGAAGATGGCAATGATGCGACTTTCAGAGCAGAGTGAAAGTTGTCTCTCAAATATTGTCGCTACTGGTCCGAATTTAATGTGGAATTAAACGTCCCATTTAAGCAGTAACAGTCGTCAGTATATGTACGCAGAATGACTGTTGCAATACACATGTCTCTCAGATTGCGCAAGGGACCTTCAATAAGCAATGCAACAGATTTTTTTGTTTTTTCGGAAATCAGGTTGCTTTTGTTCAGGATTCCAGTACACCATACTTTTTTTCCATTCCTTTGGCTACAGAATCCTATTTTTGTACATAATCTCCTTTCAATGTGATGGTCACACGCTTTCTTACTGGGAGGATCTGTATCCCGCATGGTGCCACTCTATAGATCGACGTTGGGGCCAAAGTCTTGCTATATGATCTGCCACCCCATCATCCACTTATTGATTTCCGTGGAGTACATTCTTCATTGGGTCAAACTGATGGAAGTTACGAGATCCAGGCTGTTCGGTGGATGAGGAAGAACAGTCCAATGAAGTTTTCTGAGTTCCTCTCCAGTGCGCATACTTGTGTGAGGCCGTGCGTTGTCGCGGAGAAGGAGAACTTCGTCTGCAAACACGCTGAGGCGGTTTCTTCAACTTCCTGAGGGTAGCACAATACACAGAGTCAATCGTTGCACCATGAGGGAGGACATCAAACAGAATAGCCCTTTCAGGGTCCCAGAAGACCGCCCCCACGACCTAACTGGTTGAGTGGACGACTTTGAACTTTTTTTTCAGGAAAGAAGTGGTGTGGCGCCACTCCATGTCTTGGCAATGAAGTGATGAGCCCATGTTTCATCAGTTTGACGATGCTGACAAAAATAGTCACAACCAGACTCGCAACGCGAAATCAATTCCGTGCAGATAGTCCTTCGTTGCTCTTCGTGTTCTTCTCTTATGGGGGGGGGGGGGGGGTGGAGGAATCTTTACTAAGAGTGACGCCGAGTTTAGCAGCGGGGTGTGTGAATGTGACTCGTCGATCATCTTGAATGAGAGCGTCCACACATTGCAACACTGCAGAAGTCAAAACTCCGTGCGGCCGGCTAGCACGACGAGTTCTGACAGATTCGCGCCACCTTCTTGCGATGATGACACACGCCTCCCCCAACGTCTCACTGTGTTTTTGTTCACTTTCAAGTCTCCGTAGATATTCTGCGAGCCCCTAAGAGTATCTGCAATGCTCTGGTTTTTCGCCAAAATAAACTCAATGAGAGCTCTCTGGGTGGAAAACACTTCCATTACAGTCACCAATTTGAAGGCTGGGCATAGCGCTGCCACCTATGGAAACCTAATAACACTATAGGGTCTGAAGCAGGAATATTCCATGATGCCTCACAACAAATTCCGCATTTTTTTCAACCGAAACTGGCCGAGAGAAAAACATCTGCATTTCTTATTGAACGCCCCTTGTACCAAGGTGACCTGAAGCGTAGGTATGGACGACACCAATGCGACACAATTGTGCAAGTCGGCAGCAAGCATTTTGATAGGGACAGCTTTGTCCTCTCACACTGGCATGCGAAAAACTATTGCCTGTTAATGTTTGTCCGGGATCGGGGAGCGCACTCACTGCCAGAAAAACAGAAGGTGCAGGAAATTACATTTGGCAGACGCCCACGCGCCCACACATTCAGTAGGGCTTAAATCAAGGCAGCTGTAATATGAGCCTCTAGGAGGTTGATCGACCCCTTCCCTGTACCTCTCTTCCCCTCTCTCTCTCTCTCTCTCACTCTTTCCCCCTCTCCCTCTCCCAACTTTCCGGCCTCCCGTTTCCGCCACCCTGTGGAGTGCGCGGGCGGCAACCGTCAGTGACCGATATTGCGCCCTGCGGTTCTGACCTGCGGCTAAGTCACTACCCCAGAGTGCGCCAGTAAGCAGAGTAGGGGTCGCTGCCTCTGTGATATACAGCCGCCCCAGCGCATCTCATATTACAGATTACGGCCACCGTCAGCCGTGCTGGAGCGACTCCGACCGTTTCCGCTCCGTGTGGGGCACCGCCTGAGCGTTATCCTTGTAACGCTGAGCAAGTAGCTGTTACCTCAGACTCATTGCCAAACTGTCATAGCGGCTGCAGATTTATTAGGTGCTTGATATCTTCAATGGATGACTTGCCAGTCCTAAAGTCATAACTTCTACAAATTGCTAAAATTCTTGTTGCATGAAAGCTTTATGAGACATGGCGATCGTCTTCTGTGCTTGAAATTCTCGGCGTGACCACAAGACACTTATTTTCTTTCTTCCTTATGCGTTTTGGAATTTCACCATTTGTCAAAATTACAGAGCACTCATTAATATGCTCTTGTTTTGGTTGCTAAATCTTTTTCTTACTACTCCTTCTAATGCGTTTTGCTTTACAGTAACGTCAGAGCTTTGGCACAAAGAACTAAGAGTAGAATGGATGTGACACACTTTTATAAAACTAAAATATCACAGTAACTGTGGCGATGCATAAATTGTATTACATACCATATGGATACATAGCAGGCCTGAGATTCATTGGAAGACTCCTAAGGAAATGCAATCCGAAAACAAAGGAAGTAGGTTACAGTACGCTTGTTCGCCCACTGCTTGAATACTGGTCAGCAGTGTGGGATCCGTACCAGATAGGGTTGATAGAAGAGATAGAGAAGATTCAACGCCGGCCGCGGTGGCCGAGCGGTTCTAGGCGCTTCAGTCCGGAACCGCGAGACTGCTACGGTCGCAGGTTCGAATTCTGCCTCGGGCATGGATGTGTGTGATGTACTTAGGTTAGTTAGGTTTAAGTAGTTCTAAGTTCTAGGGGACTGATGACCTCAGATGTTAAGTCCCATAGTGCTCAGAGCCATTTGAACCATTTTGAAGATCCAACGGAGAGCAGCGCGCTTCGTTACAGGATCATTTAGTAATCGCGAAAGCGTTACGGAGATGATAGATAAACTCCAGTGGAAGACTCTGCAGGTGAGACGCTCAGTAGCTCGGTACGGGCTTTTGTTAAAGTTTCGAGAACATACCTTCACCGAAGAGTCAAGCAGTATATTGCTCCCACCTACGTATATCTCGCGAAGAAACCGTGAGGATAAAATCAGAGAGATTAGAGCCCACACAGAAGCATACCGACAATCCTTCTATCCACGAACAATACGAGACTGGAATAGAAGGGAGAACCGATAGAGGTACTCAGGGTACCCTCAGCCACACACCGTTAGATGGCTTGCGGAGTATGGATGTAGATGTAGATGTACATTTAGTCAAAGCTAAATATGTTACTCAACAAGAGAGATCAATCTTGTTCTCGCCATTCGGAGCTTTGCAAAGTAAATATGTTCGGCCGCCAGATGGCTCACGCGAATGGTGTAAATCGAACACGATCTCTAAACAATTTCAATGTGAGGCACATACACTCTTCCATAAATATTTTAATTTCAGGTTGAAAATATGACGTTATAGAACAGAATATTACTTTCCTATAAACGTTACTATGTATCAAGAAAAGTGTGTCTTGTATAACATTATGCTACATTTAAAATAGAATTTCTGAAAAGTAACCGAAAGTGCCACTGATACATGTGCAGAAGAAACATAGGTCTTCAATATTAATACCATAATACATAACTAAGGATCTTACATATATATAAAGGAAAGTAACTTTATTTAGAGGCCAGGACAAGAAATAAATTTTATATGACATACTGGATGGAAGGCTGTATTGACCACATGACAGTAAACAACACAGACCTTTGCTATACACAATGTGACAGGGCCGTACGTATTGTGCAAACACTAACATGCTTGAATGAAATTTATATGCAATAAAAATAACATTCTTATGTGAAAATTATATATAGTTAAATAGTTATTAATACCAGACATAGAAATAGTGTGATATCTGCTCAGATATTCAACGAAAGCAAGAACATCAACAGTTATGTACGATGCACTGTGTGAAGTGCGTAATTAGAAGAGTGGTAATCCACAACGAATCGTGCTTGACACTAATGTCCAGCATTACATTTACATGCAAATAAAATAAATTCCGAAGGAAGCGCTGTTGTATGAACGCTACCACAAGTGACCGCGCGGTTTGAGGCGCCATATCACGGATTGCGCTGCCCCTCCCGCCGGAGCTTCGAGTCATCCCTCGGGTATGCGTGGGTATGTTGTTCTTAGCATAAGCTAGTTTAAGTTAGAGTAAGTAGTGTGTAAGGCTAGGGGCCGATGACCTCCATCGGAATTAACGCACATCAGAATGTTTCAGAAATGGTTCAAATGGCTCTGAGTACTATGCGACTTAACTTCGGAGGTCATCAGTCGCCTAGAACTTAGAACTAACTAACCTAAGGACATCACACACATCCCTGCCCGAGGCAGGATTCGAACCTGCGACCGTAGCAGTCGCTCGGCTCCAGACTGCAGCGCCTAGAACCGCACGGCCACTCTGGCCGGCTCAGAATGTTTCAGTTTTGTTGTATGAACAAAATAATGCAGCAATATTACCGAAAGCCTCACCAGCTTTCACTTTAAGTGTAGCTCAATGTCTGAGAACGAATGAAGAACTTTATGTCCAAAGTGACGTTGCAGAACACTGTCGATACAAAGCATCGCGTGTAACTTACTCTTACCGCGTCGCTCTTTTCAGTTCAGAGGGCAAAGTGATCACGTAGAAACGTCTAAAAAACACAGTGTCTCCCGCCGAATCTGGTGAGAGATTTCGCCTAAAGCTATGCAGCTCACATAACATAAGTGTCATGCGTTTCATTCTTCAAGACAATTTTCAGCCACATTCTGCAGGGGCAATGAAGGCTCTCCTGCAGCATTTTCGATGAGAAGTGTTTGATCATCCGCAATATAGCCCTTAATTGGCTCCCTCCGTTGTTCATCTCTGCCCACACGGACCGTGGGTTACGGAGACATTTTGGCACAAACAACTAAAGGCACACCAGCGTAGAGAATTGGCGGAAAGCACAGGCGACTGCTTTCTGTGACAACGGTACTGGAAAGTTTGTACAACGCCACGACGAAAGTTGGAGCGGCGACTCTTTAGAGAGGTAGCTGGAAGGTGTGGCCGTTGCAAATAAAAATGTTTGATTTTCACTGTGGTTTTCATTTCGCGTCCGATCGGACCTTACTTTTCGACTAGCTTAGGTTCAAATGGCTCTAAGCACTATGGGACTTAACATCTGAGGTCTTCAGTCTCCTAGACTTAGAAACTACTTAAACCTAACTAAGCTAAGGACATCACACACATCCATGCCCGAGGCAGGATTCGAACTTGTTACCGTAGCAGGCGCGCGGTTCCTGCCTGAAGCGCCTAGAACCACTCGGCCACAGCGGCCGGCTTCATATTTAGGAATAATTATCCTGTGCAACCTTAAGTGGAATGACCATATAAAACAAATAGTAGAAAAAGCAGGTGCCAGACTGAGATTCAAAGGAACAACCTTAAGGAAGTGAAACTTACCCATAAAGAAACAAGCCGCTTATTCGGCCGATTCTTCAATATTGGTCACCAATATGGGGTTTTTACCAGATAAGACTGATAGAAGAGACTGAGGTTCCAAAGAAGAGCAGCGCGTTTCGTGACGGAACTGTTTACTCGGCGCGAGATCATTACTGAGGTGCTCAGCAAACTCCATTGGCAGATGTACAAAGAGAGACATTGGGCATCTTGGAAAGGTTTACTATTGAAATTTCGAGAGTCCTCGAAGAGTAGGACAATATATTATTTCCTTCCAGATACATTTCCCGGGGCCGCAACGAGAAAATTGGCGAAATTAGAACCAATACAGAGGCTTACCGGCAGTGATTCTTCCCACGCGCCATTCGTGGATTGAGTAGGGTAGAGAGAATCACGTAGTGATAGTAAAAGAACCCTCCGCCATACACTGTTAGGTGGTTTTCGAAGTATGATGTCGAAGTAGGATTTGTGCTGTTCATTCATCATTAAACCTCGAAAACGACATCGTCATCATTTTGGCAATGCGTGTCACGCAATGATTTCTTCTTGGAAGCAGGCTTCTGGAGGCGATATCTGTATAATACTAGGGGTGATACAAAATTTTATAGCACAAAGAAGCAGCATGTAAGGCCGTGTCCTGTGCAGAATGATCCAGGGCCCTTTCATGGAGCTAAAACACACCACAGGACTGTTTCCCACCATGATTTGTCTTGACAGCACTTGCAACCTGCTCATGAGATTTCGGTCATATAGTGCTATGACAGTTTCCTCATTACGAGTGTCAACTGTTACCATCACACCTCGTAAGTTCCAAACAACATTCAGTATTATTTTGCCCGATGACGGTAGGGTCTGTGTCTGTTTCTGTGGGGTGATTCCACATATTTCGAAGGCACAGTGTGCCTCTTTGACTCGGGGTCACAGTGCTGTCCATAGTGATTAAGTATTAAGGAAATAACTAGTGTTGGCCTTGCGTAGCTGTAACATATCCGGTGCGGCCGCAGCTCGGTGGTCTTTTTGCCAACTGACAGCGACTTTTGTCATGTTAAGAATGTCAGTATGTTGAAAACTAATCGGTGACTGATATTCACTGTTTATGCTGTCATCTCGATTGCGAAAATCCGGGCTTCTAACACCATGTCTTCAACTCGTCTTGCAATCATGTTCCTTCACAGAGAGGTGAACTCCATCTTCATTCTTTGACGTTCAGATTCGTCCGACCACACTCGAATCGTCAGCGTCACCTAATCATTTTCTCATGTGATGGTGCATTGATGTCCCACACAGTGTCAACTACACAACGATTTTTGCCATGTTGTCCCCATTCAAGTATAGGAAACAACCTAACGTGCTATACTCCATTTCATCAATGTGCTGTGGCATTTTGTTGTGCAGTCCACGGGACTGTGACATGGGGTTTCAGAATGTACCAGGACTGCGAACCTGTACTTGTAAACAAACAAGATATTAGTACGTAGCTTTTTATTCGACATTATAATTAAAGCGTTATTTCTACCCGTCACAGATATAGTTTACATTCCTCGTGAAGCTAAAGTAGTGGTCGTTGTGGAGCTGTGCCATTAAATGAGCTTGTCTCAGACAGTACCTGTTTCACTAAGGAGTGCGATTACTAATAATGTTAACTGTATATAATAGCTTCAGCAGAACGATCGGAGCTAGGTACACTTGTTGGGGATTTACAGAAGCTCTGCTCCATACTTCTCTGGAATAGCATTTCCTCCACCGAGCGTGATAGCGCAGTGGTTAGCATACTGGACTCGCATTCGTGAAGACGTCGGTTCAAAGCCGCGTCCGGCCATAGGCCATCCTAATTTAGGTGTTCCGTTATTTCCCCAAATCTCTTCAGGCAAATTCCGGAATGGTTCCTCTGCAAGGACATGTCCAATTTCCTTCCCCATCCTTACCTAATCCGATGGGACCTATGACCACGGTATTTGGTCCCCTTCCCCCCCCCTCCCTCCTCCGACTCCCCCAAACGAACTAACCAACCAACCAACCAATAGTAGTCCATAAATAAGAGCTTTCTATTCCAGTAATATATAAAGAGGGTTTTTATGTATATATATATATATATATATATATATATATATATATATATATATGTGTGTGTGGGTGTATGTGTGTGTGTGTGTGTGTGTGTGTGTGTGTGTGTGTGTGTGTGTGTGTGTGAATTCCTAAGGGACCAAACTGCTGAGGTCATCGGTGCCTAGACTTACACACTAGTTAAAGTAACTTGCGCTAAGAACAACACACACGCACACGCACACACGCACACGCACACACACACACACACACACACACACACACACACACACACACATACCCGAGGGAGGACTCAAACCTCCGGCGGGTGGGAGGGCTTTGATGTTGGAATATATAAGAGAGACAAGGAATATAAGTAGTGTAGTCAGCAAGATCATTTCCCATAGAAGTCAACCGTCCGGTTTAATGTCTCGGCCCAGAACACAGTTTTAATCATGTAATAAAGTTTAACAGATGCCCACATGTCGCTGCAGATTATTTTTATTAATGACATTTATTGTTTGACACCCGCAACGTTAGTTTTTAATCTCTGATGATCCATCGTGGATACGGGACAACGCTGATAGTCTCGCCGTTGAGCGCCCATATGCTCCTTCCTTCCATACGGTACAGAGGCTGGTCGAATCGGCAATTTATTTTATTTAGACGACCCATTTAGGCATCTCATTAAAGCTATCTCTAGGCACCTATACTTACCATGTACAGACAATCAGATATATGGATATTTGCATAACTGGAGCCGTCAATACCTGGATTCCGTGAACTTGTTTTCGGAATGTTCACTTTGAAGACTTGACACGTCTTTCACGGAATCCAGATATTGACGTCTCCAGTTATGCAAGTAATGATATATCTGATGGTCTATAAATGGAGTACATAGGAACCTGAAGATAGCATTAATGACATGTTGAAACTGGTCATATAAATAAAATAAATTCTGGAAACATATATTTTCTTTTTTTGCCAGTAGTTTTTTACGGAATAATATCGATCTTCTAGAAGAAAGTTCTTTTTATATATCATTCGCACCTAATAATAAAATGGAAATAGCTACAACAAATGATCGACTTCCAACGACCCTCTTCGCGTCAGCGCCCGTCTATATAAATTTGACTGTTGTATGGCAACGAAGGCCATAGTTCCAACAGAAATGTGCAGTCGAGAAGCAGATGAGGGGTGGAATGCGGATGAATAAGAGCCTATTGATTACACGGTTCGAGATCGGCAAGTAAATTCGAATCAGAAGTCTGTTAATGAGGGTGGTGTTGCTCTGCCAGTCCTCAAAACCGAACACCATTGCCTTGAAACCGCTTCTTTATTCAGTTACACTATTTACATATGCAGCTGCTGGCTTCTGAATACTGTCGGCCCGTTAGATTAGGACTACAATTACGCCGGACTAGAATAACAACAGTTGCGGTTCCTACTCATGCTGTTTACTTACTTTTATTTGTTTGTCATTTATTTCATCTGGAAGTGATACGGCCTTCAGGCATTGGGTTGCATTATAAATGTTTTAAATAGCGGCAACACCAATAACAGTGGAAACGATAATAATCACTATAACACTTATTGTACAGGAGAAATAGGCATTAATACTAGTTTGTATTAGAACATAATTTATTTTTTTATTTTTCTTTACTGAACTGTTGTCTTTGTAGTCAGTATCGATTGTGTGGCATAACCGGTCAAGCGAAAACATTTGGTTAAAAATCAAACATTGTGTTAAGCATTTTCCTCGTTAAGCTTTTCTCAATGTGGGTACTAACTTCTAACGTAGGAATAAAAACGTGGAGAAGAAGTTGGGTGGGTAAAGGAAGAAAGAGAAACAATAGAGTATGTTTGGTTCATAAGATATAAGTAAGAAATGAACATAGTTAGGGATGAATAATGTAGACAACGTGACACTGGTACTATTTCGTTTTGGGCGGAAGAAAAATCAGCTGGGGGAAATTAAGCCATTGTTGACTGATAAAACTTCAATTTTCTCTTGAATGCAGAGATATTGTGGATAAGACGGAGATTAATGTGTACTTTGTTCCAGTGTTGTATTGTTGAAATAGAGAAGGAGATGAAGAGAGATGAGGTACTATGCAAAGGTACAGCCAAGGGGCTGGATGTATCCTATTTTGTATTGAGTTATGGACTGTTGATGGGTATTTGATAGGTAAGGAGGCATACTGACCACACCATTAACTACCAAAACGAAGAAGAAAACGGAGCCTGTGGAAATCGCATTACCTGTCTGGTCGCATCCAAACTAACTGAACGTAGAATGGGGTGACGTGATCAAACAACTGAATTTTACACACAAGAAAGCGCGGTTATCTCTTTTCAACTGATATGTGAGATGAATATCTCGTGTGATATTCCCATTGTGTCATGCTAAACTACACCACATTCGTAAATATTTGGCAGGGCAATCGACGGGACCCTTTTTTCTGCGGTGTAAATGTTTTTCGATAGAGATTTTTCTGCATACCGTGACAGTTTGTTCTTCCCAGTTTAGATATTCTTTCAAGACTATGGCGAGATCTCTTACTATTTTTGATAGGGTAATCGGATAACAGCATATACTATTAGAGGTACTGAATCACGAAAATATCAGCTGATTATCTTTCTATGCAATATAAGAATGAGCTGAGCCTTCTCAAGATTTGCTTCATGGCCCAGGTGTCATTCACAAACGTCGTCATTCGTACCTCATTTGGCAGCAGCAATGTATGATCTTGGAGTTGCTAGCTCATAGACACAACTGGTTTTCACTAATATGTAGGTGGCGGATACCAACATGTAGGCTGGTATATCACGGATATACCAGAAAAGCGATGGTCCAAAAACTGAACCCGACTGGACTCCAGAGAGCGTGTGTTCGAATGGTGACGCCTCCCTCCCGTTCCCTTGGGTTAAAAGTAGAGAGTTTCTTATGTCATCTATAAAACTTGATTATCGTGGCATGACCAACAGAAATGGATAAACTTTTCCTGGTGCCCGTGTTACAACACAAGAAAGACACATTGACGAAACTTTTTAAAGTAGCTGTCGAACAAAAGCACTGAACTCTTTGAGAAATTTAACTGTTTCATTACCATAAATATAAGGGCCTATCACAAAATTTCCCTTCGAGGGCATTGCCGCAGCGTATATGCAACTTAGCGCGACTCCGACTCGGACATACAAACACAAACATGTGGGCAATGGATTAGTGTGTCATTCGTGTCTTTCCGACGTCCTCGCGATAAATGCAGAGACGTGGACTACGTTGAAATGCTTCCAAACAGGGCCAATGCTCTTTTATTCTTCTCTTGACTACCGAAGGACAAACATCGGTAGACATCCATCGGACAATGAAGAATGTGTACGCCACACTATGTCCGTCGAAAACTATCGTTGTGGATGGTGCACCAAGGGGTGCTGCTGCTTCGTGATAACGCATATCCTCATACTGCAAATGTCGTAACGCAGAAGTCACGCCAACTCAAGTAGGAGAAACTCCAGTAACCGTCCTAAGGTTCTGATCTCTCCTCATGCGATTAAAATACCTTCGCTCCTTTAAATAAAAGCATTTGAAGGGTCGACGATTCCTGTCGAGCGCGGATGTGCAGCAGGAAGATAGTCTTCTTCATGCACTAGCAAGACATGGTGTTTTAAAAGACGAGTATCTTCCATCTGGTGCGCAGGTGGGATGATTACTTCAGTGGTTATGGCGATTTTGCCTGATTGGCATACCGATTCTGGACTGTACGACCTTCGAACAGTAACTTTTTGATTGCCTCTTATAAAATAATTATATCGAAATCCGTATTCTGTGCTCAGTAGACAGTTCATTCCACACAGTACGTCCTGTAATTCATCCGCTCTTTCACTCAGGTTAGAAAAATCTACAGGAATTCTTTCAGTGATATCCGGAACCAATGTTTTATTTCCTTCATGGCCTATTGGATTTAGAACACTGCGCTCTACGGGATGGAGGCAATATCCTCATCTTACAGCGTTACTAAAGCCTACACTTTGTTCTTCGTCTATCTTATTGTTCGTCCTTCGTTCTTATACATAATTTATATTACCATTCATGCCATACAGGTTCCACCAATTTTCTGAGAGATGGAGCAATTTAAATTGTTAAACGATTTTCCTAGGTCGAAAAAATCCTATGAATGTGTCCTGATTTTTCTTAAGCTTTGCTTCCATGGATAGATGCAACATCACGATTGCCGCATAGAGCCTTTACGTTTAATAAATTCGGACTGATAGTCATTTAACATATCCATAATTTTCTTGTCCTTTGCTTTCTATAGTATTCTTGAGAGTACATTTGATGCATGAGCTGTTAAACTTGTTGTGTGATAGTTCTCGCACTTATCTACTTCAGCTACCTTCAGGAAGGTAGGATGCAATTTTCCCAGTGTCTGGTGGTATCTCTGTACAATCACAGATTCTAAAAACTTGAATAATCACTTGGTTGATATTTTATCCTACAATTTTAGAAATTCAGAAGTAGTGTTGTCTATCCGTCCCGCCTTAATGTATGGCAAGTCTCCCATAGCGACCTCCCTTTCCTCGTTTTATCATATCATCAGCATAATCCTTCTCCTCGTTGAGGCCTTCAAACGTCTTTTTACCATCCATCTGCTCTCTTTTGTGCATGAAATAGTAGAATTACTCCACTGCTCTTAATGACTTGTATATTCTTACGACTTTTAGTTTTTCGATATCTTCGCATTTTTCCTGGAGCTGTTTCGCTTTGGCTTCCCAGCACTTCCTATTTCTTTTATTCATAATCGGCTTACGTTGTTTGATTCCCTTCTTTTATGAAAATTGATGAACACCCTTCTTTCACCGAGCAAGTTTTCTTCTAAGTTACCTTGCTTGTATCTATACATCTCTGTCCAGCTTCTGGGATTCCCATTTTCAGAGACGTTCATTCATTGAACTGCCTACTGTGACATTCATTATCGCAGTATTTATAGCCTAAGAGAACATCAAAGACGTCTCATCATTCCTCAGTACTTCAGCATTCCACTTCTTTCCATGTTGTTTCTTCCGGACGATGTTCTACCTTCAGCCAACACATCATTACTAAACTGTGATCTCATTCTGTATCTGCTTGTCGATCCGCCTTACAATAGCTGTCTGGCCTTGATAGCTGGAATTTTGCCTTGTCAGTGGGTGTTTCTGACCAGACGCCTTTCTCTTGTGATTTGTGAGCACTGTATTCGCCATTACTAGCTGAAATTGCAAAAGTCCTTTCATTCCGTTTCTCTGTCTTCAGTTCTTTCTCATCGTAAAGCACTCCAGTTCCTCATGATTATTAGATTTTCGTCTCCCTTTGCATTGGACATAGGCAACCTTTCGTGATATGCGGACCTGATTCAGATACTTTAGCTCGCGGGCCGCCTTGTCACGTAAACCTACAACAGTGCCGCTAGCGAGTTAAGTCAAAACTGTAGCATCGGTGACGTAAACGGTTATGGGGTGATGCACGGATATACAGGGTGATTCAAAAATGCATGTAAATATTTCAAGGGTGTATTTGTGAGGTAAATATAAGACAAAAATGTTCTATACAATTTTTTCCATACTTGGCTTATTACAGAGTTATGAACAAAACAGGATAATACATTCAATACAACGTAAGGTATTTAATTCCCAGAGTTCACAGTTTAATTACAGTGTATTTGGACTAACAACGCAAACTGATAAATAAACATGACGTAACAAACTGAAACAATTCCTCGCGAACACTGTATTAATTTAGGTCCTGTTGATTGAACTACAGCAATGCACAATAACTAAGGAAAATTGAAGCATTTTACAGACTGTACTGTACTGTACTGTATTTGCACAAATCTTAATGCAATGCATGTTCAAAATGCTGTCCCAGAACTTGCAGACAGACCCGTGCTCGTCGCATCAATGATCTCTGCACATTACACAGTCCGTTCAACTCTCCACGAATAATTTCACAACCACCTTCAATTCTTTGTTGTAGCACTTCTCTGTTCGGTACTGCAGAAGAATACACCAATGTCTTTAGTCGGACCCATAAATAAAAGTCTAAAGGGTTCAGGTCAGGTGATCTGGCTGGCCAAGCAATTGGTCCTCCGCGACCTATCCATCGATGTGGATACGCAGAATTGAGGTACGCCCTTACGTTGCGGCTGTAATGGGCGGGAGCACCATCGTGCATAAACCACATGGTGGCTCGTGTTGCAAGAGGGACATCCTGTAACAATCCAGGCAATTCTCCCTCCAAAAATTCGCAGTACGCGTGCCCATTCAGCCTTGGAGGCAGAACATGAGGTCCGAGTAAGTAATTCCCCACAATACCACACCAAATGTTTATGGAGAATTGATGTTGATATCCACGCACAATTCTCGCGCCAGGATTCTCGACAGCCCACTGGTGCATATTATGCGAATTGATTACACCCGCACGAGTAAACATGGCCTCATCTGTGAATAATATCCGCCGAATGAACATTGGATCATTCAAATGACGCTCTTGTAACCACTGGCAGAATTGCTGACGGCGAGGATAGTCTTCAGGTGTCAATTCGTGCACTTTTTGCAGGTGAAATGGATGCAACTGTTGTCTCCGAAGCAGCCGCCATACAGTAGATTGTGGAAGTCGTACAGCTGCACTAATTTGTCTCGTACTGATAGATGGATCTTGGTCTACCAGGTCCAAAACATGTTCCTCTACGTTCACTGCATGCTCAAGTGGTCGACCTGAATGTGGCCCAGGACGAATGCCATACTCCCGCATACGTCTGTCCACAGATAGAAACGTCTGATGACTTGGTAACCGTCTTCCTGGAAACAGCTCACTGTACCTTCGTCTTGCTGCAAGTGCATTTCCATCTGCTGCACCATACACAAGGTGCATATCAGCATACTCACTGTTTGAGTACATCATGTGCACGAAACCTTTAGCCTTCCGACGATGAATGAACGACAGGACGTACTTTTCCGTTACCAACAACATCAGCGCCATCTTCCGTACAGTAGGAGTAAACATCACGTGCAAACAAAAACAAACACTATTCATGCAGTTTCGAATCAACTGTTGGGAGATACGTATGTGAATTACGTACCAGAATATGGCATCCTGCTGCTTGCACTGCCGTCGTTTTGATACGAACATGACTTTCGTATTTAACGATAACTCTGGAATTAAACGTTTATGGAAAAACATTTATAGAACATTTTTGGCTTATATTTACCTCACAAATACACCCTTAAAATATTTACATGCATTTTTGAATCACCCTGTAAATAGCATTCCTTTTCCGACACGCCACGTCAAAGAGTTGCGCTTCAAAACACGAGTTTTGGGAGGACATTTATTTGCATTCACTCCGTTTTCAGATGTTTTCATCTATTTAAGTGTAGTGAAGATTGCACCTTTACTTGCTGGATTTTACGATAGCTTTCGAGAAACCTCCGTTGCAAAAAACTGCAACGCCGTTATTAAAGAAACAGTATTTGCAACGGGCAAATAAATGTATACATCTGAATATGCAATGCCAGGCAGTTTGAAATGTAACCATGGACAAATAAACATGAGAACTGACAACACGTAACTAGTTTTTGGCCGCCCGTGCTTTACATAATGAACTACATGTTAAATATCCTCGTAAACTTTCTCTATCACTTCATCTTCTGCTTGTGATGTAGGCAAATATACAGTAAACTACAGTTGTTTGCTGTCGGTTCTGATGATAATAATCCGATCACAGTACTGTTAGTGTAACTCACTCTCTGGCCTACTTCGCCGTTCATGACAAATCGTACTCCTGTTACGCCATTTTCGGCTGCAGTTGGCATTATCTTGTATTCATCTGACCATAAGTCGTTACTTTCTTTGCATTTCACTTCGCTATTCTCTGCTAATCTAGATTCAAGCTATGCCTATCCATTTTTAGTTTTTCTAGTTTACCTACCACGTTGAAACTGACAATCCACACTCCGGCTCGTAGAATGTTACCTTGTTGGTTCTTGATTTTCTCATCGTTATTTGCGCTTTGGCTGTCCGCTCCAGGGTAAGTAGGAGTGAATAATCTGGAATCTTTCGCCTGTGGAGACATCATCGTGACTCGTATCCAATCACAAACCACAAGTGGTGTGGACACACATGCAGTTACTTCCATTTTCTTCTGCATCCTCCTGCCGTTGATCACTGTCGATTATTTCCTCTTCTCCTTTAGGGGCAATTTACTGTTCCACGGTCTAAAAAGTCCCCCGTACTGCTCTGTCTTTTTTCACTAGGCCACTGGCAGAACGAGGCCCACTGCTAATGGTGGAATCCTTCGGGTATTAGTGCTAATGATTTATTCAAAATATGAACATCGACTTGGCTCGAACCCAGGTCCCGGAAGTTTTGATTTCTAGTCAAGACGTTGCCGTAGACGACGGTGAACTTAAATAAGTAACGTATGTGTTGTCTGTTCTTTTGGACATGTTCTAAACAACAGACACCACACATAAAGTACAGATGCACACGGCCTGCCGGTGTGTCCGTGCAGTTCTAGGGGCTTCAGTCTAGAACCGCGTGACCGCTACGGTCGCAGGTTCGAATCCTTCCTCGGGCATTGATGTGTGTGATGTCCTTAGGTTAGTTAGGTTTAAGCAGTTCTAAGTTCTAGGGGACTGATGACCACAGATGTTAAGTCCCATAGTGCTCAGAGCCATTTGATCCATTTTTGAACCGATGGACGCAAAATTAGAGCTCTTAAGGAGATTGGCGAGATGTGGCGAGCAATGAGGTTAGCCGTGACACTACATTAGTAGTGTGTGGTATAAATTGAGTATTAGTGTCTGACAGGAGGCGTGCTAGGGTAGTCCCTGCGACTGTGGTGGCCGCTGCGTCTGTATGGTGTAGCAGTCGGCACATCTGCCTTTTAAGCAGGAGATCTGCTTTCGAATCTCAGTCTGGTACAAATTTTCAACTCTCCTCACTGATATAGACCAGTATTTACTGTCAGTTTACGTCGTTAATTCCTGAACGGAGTTTTTAATATCGCTTTATTGGTTCTAAATACACCTAGCTGCACTGCTCACACAAAGTAAGAAACAGAAACGGAACCCATACACATTTCACAATATATATAAATGACCTAGTAGATAGTGTCGGAAGTTCCATGCGGCTTTTCGTGGATGATGCTGCAGTATACAGAGAAGTTGCAGCATTAGAAAATTGTAGCTAAATGCAGGAAGATCTGCAGCGGATAGGCACTTGGTGAATGGAGTGGCAACTGACCCTTAACATAGACAAATGTAACGCATTGCGAATACATAGAAAGAAGGATCCTTTATTGTATGATTATATGATAGCGGAACAAACATTGGTAGCAGTTACTTTTGTAAAATATCTGGGAGTATGCGTGCGGGACGATTTGAAGTGGAATGATCATATAAAATTAATTGTTGGTAAGGCGAGTACCACGTTGAGATTCATTGGGAGAGTCCTTAGAAAATGTAGTCCATCAACAAAGGAGGTGGCTTACAAAACACTCGTTCGACCTACACCTGAGTATTGCTCATCATTGTGGGATACATACCAGGGGGAGGAGAGAAGATCCAAAGAAGAGCGACGCGCTTCGTCGCAGGGTTATTTGATAAGCGTGATAGCGTTACGGAGATGTTTAGCAAACTCAAGTGGCAGACTCTGCAAGAGAGGCGCTCTGCATCGCGGTGTAGCTTGCTCGCCAGGTTTCGAGAGGGTGCGTTTCTGGATGAGGTATCGAATATATTGCTTCCCCCTACTTGTACCTCCCGAGGAGATCACGAATGTAAAATTAGAAAGATTCGAGCGCGCACGGAGGCATTCAGACAGTCGTTCTTCCCGCGAACCATACACGACTGGAACCGGAAAGGGAGGTAATGACAGTGGCACGTAAAGTGCCCTCCGCCACACACCGTTGGGTGGCTTGCGGAGTATAAATGTAGACGTAGATGTAGATTCCGTTATCATCCCAAACGACTACATGCGTTTTCACTTCTAGGTTCTTGTCCATCCACGTACTGCTTCCTCCTACACAATCACGTTCGCAAAGACGTTGCTTCTGCACGTTCTAGACTCTCTTGTGATGGAAACTATACATAATGAACGTTTGCAATGTCACACTAAAACAGAAATTGTTCTGAGCCAATCGTGACCCCAGTCGTGCTGGGCCACGCAGCTTTAATATCGATAACCTTACGAGACCGTAACATTTGCACCGTACAGGGAAAGTTGTTTATGTCGACACGCGTAGGGCCGGGCTGGTGCTACCGCCGCACCTGCGACGCGCCGCGGCCGCGGTGGACAGGTGCGGCGCCCGTAACTCACTCGCCGCTACAAACGACCCTCCGACCGCCATTCTGCGCGGCCCGTTTCCTTTTTCTGCTTTTGCGGGTCCGTAAATCAGGCCACGCGGGTGGCCCGCGGGCCGTGACCAGCGCACGCCCGCCGCCCGCCGCCGCCGCCTGCTCGCTCAATATTTACGGGGTCAGCCCGCGCCGCGCCGCTCCGCGCCTCGAGTTAGGCGTCGATATGTCGATACGAGAGGCGGAGCGCGGCCCACTGCCGTGTCACCGGCGTGTCCCGGGAGCGTGTTCGCGTACGCCTGCTGCCTTGTCGACGTACAACGTGGACATTATCGACGTGCGCCCGGGCGCGCTACACGAATACGTCGCGTGGTGCGGGCGGGCAGTCAACCCAGCTTCGAGCACAGATGGACAAACCTTCACTACATTGCCTCTTCCAGTTGGTTTATTTACCATTCTCACCATACCACCATAATAAAGGTTGCTCTAAAAAGAATATACATATTTGGAAATCGCATATTTATTGAGTTGATGCATAAGTTCTTACCATTTTCACATAACTACTCTGTAGGAATCAGCATGGGTTTCGGAAAAGACGATCGTGTGAAACCTAGCTCGCGCTCTTCGTCCACGAGACTCAGAGGGCTATAGACTCGAGTTCTCAGGTAGATGCCGTGTTTCTTGACTTCCGCAAGGCGTTTGATACAGTCCCACAGTCGTATAATGAGCAAAGTAAAATAATATGGACTATCAGAATAATTGTGTGATTGGATTGAAGAGTTCCTAGATAACAGAACGCAGCATGTCATTCTCAATGGAGAGAAGTCTTCCGAAGTAAGAGTGATTTCATGTGTGCCGCAGGGGAGTGTCGTAGGACCGTTGCTATTCACAATATACATAACTGACCTTGTGGATAACATCGGAAGTTCACTGAGGCTTTTTGCGGATGATGCTGTACTATATCGAGAGGTTGTAACAATGGAAAATTGAACTGGAATGCAGAAGGATCTGCAACGAATTGACACATGGTGCAGGGAATGGCAATTGAATCTCAATGTGGACAAGTGTAATTTGCTGCGAATACACAGAAGGAAACATCATTTATCATTTAGCTACAAAATAGCAGGTCATCAACTGGGAGCAGTTAATTCCATAAATTATCTGGGAGTGGGCATTAGGAGTGATTTAAAATACACTGACCGTATAAAATTATCCGTCTGTAAAGCAGATGCCAGACTGAGATTCATTGGAAGAATACTAAGGAAATGCAGTTCGAAAACAAAGGAAGTAGGTTGCAGTACACTTGTTCGGCCACTACTTGAATACTGCTCATCGGTGTGGGACCCGTACCACATAGGGTTGATAGAAGAGATAGAAAAGATCCAACGGAGAGCAGCGCGCTTCGTTACAGGATCATTTAGTAATCGTGAAATCGTTACGGAGGTGATAGATAAACTTCAGTGGAAGACTCCGCAAGAGAGACGCTCAGTAGTTCGGTACGGGCTTATGTTGAAGTTTCGAGAACATACCTTCACCGAAGAGTCAAGCAGTATATTGCTCCCACCTACGTATACCTCGTGAAGAGACCATGATGATAAAATCAGAGATATTAGAGCCCACACAGAGGCATACCGACAATCTTTCTTTCAACGAACAATACGAGACTGGAATAGAAGGGAGAACCGATAGAGGTACTCAAGGTACCCTCCGCCACCCACCGTCAGGTGGCTTGCGGATTATGGATGTAGATGTAGACCGCCGAGCACCAAAGACTTCAGTCATCGATAATAAACTCTTCTGCACTACCATAAGAGTAACTATTCGATTCCACGACTGTAGAAATCACCTGGTTTTGACGCGAGAAATCGTCAAGCCACGTTCGGATCACATTTTCATCCGGAAAGGATACTCCTTGAAGGTTGTTCGACAAAGAGCGGAAAAGGCGTAAATCTGATGGCGCAAAATCACATGAATAAAGTGAATGCGGAATGACTTTCCAATCCAACTACTGTGTTGTGCTTTTTGTCAATCTGGCAGAAAGAGCGCGGGCGTTACCGTTTAGTAACATCACTTCACGCAGTCTCCTGACCGTTATTCTTGGACTGCGTCCGCTAGGCGTCTCAGTTATTGACGATAAATGTCAGCAGCGATGGGTGCATCTCGAGGAACATTTCGTAGTACACGCAGCCATTCCTTTCTTTTCCTTATGTTAGGATTAAGACTTATTTATCGTCACAAGTAGCGATAAATTTTAAGAATGGTCGTTGTTGTTCCCGGGCCACCAGATGACGAGCAAGCAGAGATGCACAGATAGCCCACATATAGCCCACATACACCTACCTGCTCATTTTTGTAATTTTAGCTTAAATCGTACAGTACACATACACCCGATTTTATAACTTCCCCCATTGCATGCAAATGGTGCACGATTGTGGAATGATCACTGTTCGTCACATTTGCCATGTTCTCGAGCACACTAATGCGGATCATTATGCATTAAGCGTTTAAACGCTCTTAGTCAAACCTCAACGTGGAGAATCAACAACATCGATACGCTCCTTCCTAATACAGGGGAAGCATTTTCTTGCCGTGTCCCTTCATTGAACTCAAACAGAAGAATATATCGGAAACGTTTCGATTTCTCCACTTGGCGTTCCATTTTCCAGCGTCCGCAGCTCCACTCACTATTTCGAAATATGTAAGCTCAAATAGCAACAGTGAATCAAAAATAAAGAGTGGCAAACGATAAATTAACCATAGCAAAAGGAATACCCACATGTAAAACAGAAACGCTACGAACTTATGCACCAACCCTGTAAAACATACAACTATTAGGCTTCCTATAAATACTTACGCAAGTTTACATTACGGTCGTTTATGTATCCTCCACCAGCGTCGCGGACAATATCGTATCAATACTCGAATTCCTCCCATATTTGGGTAAGCGTGTCCATCCTAACTCAAGTGATGGCATTACGGATCCGATTCTTTAACTCTTCTCGGTTCTCTGGAGGTGCAGTGCATTAACGTTGTCCTTCATGAAACCTCACAGGAAGAAGTCACAAGGCGTCAAATCCGGTGAACGTGGAGGCCGGCTGAGAAGTGTCAAGTTACCTGCTGTTTGACGGTCAAGCCAACGGCTCGGAGAGCTTCATTCTGATATAAATGCACTTGGTTACTCTAATGAGCGAGTGCCCGATCTTGTTGAAAAATGTTGTTCTTATTCATCCTCGGAAACAACTAGTTTTGTGACACAGGAAGATACTGCTTACCATTAACCATGCTGAAATGAAAGAAGAATGAGATGAGATGAGTGGGATTTCGCACAAAAAACACTGATTTTGGGAGAATCTCGTACATGTTGAATATGTGCTCGTAGGTTCTGTACACTACGTTTGTTTACATTAGAAATCGCTTCATCACAGGACACGATACCTTGTGCAGAAGTGTTATCATTGTCAATGGCTTTCCGCAGCTCGATAGAAAATATTTCTGTTTGTCGTCATGACGTAGACCAAGTAGGAGCTGTAACTTGTACGGCATCATAACCGACTGACCTCTCAGTACACGCCAAATTGTTGTTGTAGACAGTTGTAACTCCCGGGTGACACGACGAGTTTGAAAACGGTTTGGATTCGTGGGACATTTTCGTCGGAAACACGAGAGTGGCCAGGACTCATTCCTTTACATAAACGTCCTCTGTCTACAAACAGTCAATACCCTCTGCGAGTTGTCCACCAAGGATTAGCTTGGTACCTCACTCTGAAACGACCTTGCGCTGTAATCACGGAATTACATTTCGCAAACTCGAGAACCAAAATGATTTCTGCTGCGGAATAGCCATTTTGTAACATGTGAAGGTGACCAGTCAAACAGAAGACAACCGAGCGGTAATGCATATAAGCTAGACAATGTATTCGTTCCTCCAACAACCGACCCGTGGCACAACGCTCGGTAGTTTGAAAGCATAAAACTTTGTAATACGTACAATAGTTTTGGGACATTATCCGATTTTACATGACTATGAGGACAGTTATAATGTTTCCATAATAAACTCGAAAAAGAAAAATTATTTAATATTTTGATTGACTCTTCAGTTTCCCTAGGAGCATTTGTTGATTGGACAATCGATGAATGTACTGCCGGTTCGTAGTATCAAAGTGGCACAATATTTCGGCGCTCAGACATGTCTACTCATCAGATTCGCTGGGGAACTGAGCTCCCGCGAGTCTTTCCAGCCGGTCCGCGCCCGCGGCCGCGCGTCGGCGGTCGTGGAGACGCTAAATTTGGCGTCTGTGGTAGCGTTTTATTGGAAGGAAGCGGCAGTTACTGCCTTTGTATATGGTGCACTATCGGGGAAAAAGCAGACGGTTGTCGAAGAAGCGCAGTGTCTTTTGCCTGCCCCCACGAGCACTACTGGGAAGCGTCAAAGATGATCTCGGTTTGCGGAAGTCCGGCGTATATCTGATTCCGTGTCAATCTGGAAAGACACGTATTGAACAGAGTGCACCGTCGAAGATCATTGCCGAGAATACCGGAGGTGCTCTCGACTGACGTGTCCCAAGAAGCCAGCTGTCGCAGAGCACTGTTTGTCTGAGTATCAGGCGATGGAGTACGAACGTACCAGCTTCTTCATACAGCCTTAAATTTACTGGGACAGCGTCGTTAGAAAGGCCACAGACATTCGCACCAGGGACGACCTTAGCAATCGAGATTTCGGCTTTAATTGTAGCAAGGCATGGGAACCAGCACTAAGTTTTATTTAAGACGGCTCTCAACAAACAAAACGATCTGTTGATCGGAGCGGAAGAGAATATGCTTCAACGCTACCATAGCCGCCGACCCTAGCGTCTCCGTGACCGCCGACGTGTAGCCGCGAGCGCGGACCACGGTGGGAACATGCCGCAGAGACGCAGGGAAGGGGCTATAAGTCGGCCGCACTCTTTGTTCCTCAACGCACCTGACGGTGACGGCAAGTTCTATTGCCGAAATATTGTGCCCGTTAACACTATGAACCAGCAAAACATTCGTGGGCTTTTCGATCAATGTTTTGGTTGTTTGCGGAGTGGGATCTACAACCCTTGGAACAGCAACATAGCACGTCACGACAGTATCAAAAGAAAAATGGGTCGCTTAATGACCCACCTATCTACTTGTGTCATGGTGCTTTATTGACGTGTGCTACCAATTCAGCACGTACTGTGGCAGCGTTGTTTCTAACCAATTTTTTTAAAAAAAAACCGTGTGATCAAGTGACCATTTGGGTGACTATTTCATTGTACTACCTTTAGTGACGTGCTGCGGTTACTGGAGGGAACAACCAATTCAGTTAGCTGTTGAAAAACAAGCGATTCAGTAGGTTGCAGTTTCGCGTATCAGTTGGATTATTTAACAATTCTTCTGAGTGAAACAAATCCTTAGAAGCAACTGGATTGCCGAATGAAAACTATACAGTCAAACAGTTACAGTTTTTCGTATAACTTGCATTATTATTCATTCATTTCTTTCGAGTGAAACTATTCTGTTGAAGTAACCAAACGTAAACAGTCGACAGATTCCATTGCAGGTAATTTTGTATACTGACTGAGTTATTCATTCTTTCTTTAAGAAGAAACAACCTGTGCTTTTTCTCTGAGTCTGAAACCTCTCTTGAGTGTTTTAGCTGATGGGAGTATCCGTGCAGTTAGTACTAAAGGAGGGTTATAATTAAACTATCACTACTTGAGCCAGCGTAGACGGAAAAGTACTCTAGGAAAGGTGTTCAGACAGTGTGCTGCAGGCTCGTGTTATTTGGTAGTGTTAGTGTGATGACCTGCCGTTGGCTACTAGTGATGATACGGCTACATAGGGCTAAAAAAAAAAAAAGCATCAGTGTGCGTTACAGTAGCAGGCGGTGAACGTGGGTCGGCACAGGATGAGCAGAGCCTTACTCATAAAACTGTATTATCGAAACAGTAGCAACAGTGATGCTGCTCTTCACCAATATGGAAGCATTAAAAGAATACGGAGAGTTCCTCTTTCCGCACTGTGGCCGAAGAACATGATTCCGAAGTTCAACTTAACTGGCGATTTGGGAATTACTTCTGGGAGAAGCAGACCGCCAGTTGCTCCACAAATTACTCAAAAGGGGTACTACTGCCATAGCTGAGAATACTGGACGCAGTGTGCGATCTTCAAGCAGTACATTTATCTGCGTCACGACAGATGAAGGTTCCATAGTCCAAAAAGCTGCAAACAATTGTGAAACAGTATCCCTACGACTTCAATTACTCACCAATTTTTGCCACCTGACCCAGATATTTGAGTAGATATGCTTTTACATTTCCTGCAAGGGGTCAAGTTGGCAACATGTGTCCTTGGATCATTTTGGAACTCGGATCCCAAGGCCCAAGGACATGCTGCGTGAACGGTACGCGCTACTGTGATCTGCTTCGCCAATATGTGATCCCTACTCTACGGGAGAGAGGTGCTTTGGACTCAGTTGTTTTCTTGCAGCGTGGAGCTCCAACTTGCAATGCTCGTGATACCGCTCGGTTGCTCTGTATCACATTTGGTTAATACCGGATCACTGGCTGAGTCAGTGCCTGATCGTTCCAACTCCGTGGCCACCAAGATCACCACATTTAAACCCGTGTGATTTCCGGCTGTGGGGTTACGTGAACGACAAGTTTTATAGTCGGAAGACTAAAACATTTTGGAGTTTAGCGAGTGAAGTAACCAACATCCCCCTCACACCTAGATGCTCCACGCAGTAGTATAGCAATCTTTAGTGCGGTTCTGGGCTATCGCGAATACATGTGGCCGTCACATTGAGCAACATTTGTAACACAGAGTATAAACACGTTACGCAATCAACTAATTTTACCCTAAAATGTGTAAATTAAATGTTTCTCCTCCGCATGTCCTTACAAATGTTTCCACAAAGTTGCTTTGTCCTATAGTCACTCGTTTTTCATCGGGGCCGTCTCACGTAGCATAAGTTCAGTAATAACCGCCCTCCACTTTCATTAGTTAAACTAAAGCAGTCGTGTACAGGTTGGTAGCCCTGCAGCCAGGGTACGTGAAAACTTCTGGAGGGGTTCACCAAAGTTAAGATACACATAAGCATATTCATTTAATTGTGCACTGAATAGACTAGTTCTTCTTTTCATTGATTAAAAAATTGCTGCAGATTAAGTGGTTCCAGATGTGAACTGCTACGTACTGACCATCTACAAAAGTAAAAACTCAATCAGGAGCCTAATGAAACTTTATAGAATGAGTGAAACCAAAATTGATAGTTTCATGTTGAATGATTGTGTTTCTTGCTACTAATTCCGTATCAATTCTCACAGACAATAAATAGAGTATAGTAAAATTTACGTCATTTATTCGCATATTTAACGCTGAAAAGTATACATAAATCGGTAAGAATAAGTCAAATTATATTCTATGTATGGCAGATTATAGTCTTTATTGTCCAATACCGTATCACTGATAAAGGTTACTAAAGTATTCCTCAATCGGAGTAATTCCACAATATTACAAATATATTTAATTAAACTTTGTTCATTTGAAGAAGTAAACTTCGAAAGCAATTAGTGTGCTGTTTCTGATGCAGTACAACAAAAGAAAATAAACGTTTTCAGAAACTCTTTTTGGTGATGTGAAGGAAAAGTTCGTCACGAAGAACTGTTCTTCAACGAAATGAAAATAGATTCTTCAGAGCATAGATTACGTTCATCTGATCAAATAAAAGCCTATCTTCAAAACAAAGTTCTATCTCACGAGCAGCACGACTGTCCACATTGGAGAACACTGAGACTCAGATCACAGATCGCGTGAGGGCAGTCGTTCGGGTGGCGATGGCGACGTCCGAGCCGAGGCTAAGTCCAAACGGTGATGACACATCAATCGCTGGCTGGCGAAGACGGAACTGGCTCTAGTCGTCTCCGCTTGGGTAGGTTACAATCTTTCTATTTCCTATCGAAGTTGCGGCGGACGCAGCAAGAGTTGAATTCCAGGAGTTACCCCTATCACTATCTTCTCCGCCCTCTGGCTGCTTCCCTGGAGACCCTCAAAAGGCTGAGCTGGATAACACGGAAACCAGCCTAAACGCAGGGGTCAATCTGGTGATAACCCGCCAGGTACAGATGCGTTGTGGGTTGGCGGCGTCGCAAGCGAAACTGAGAGACACGCCACTTACGTTTATTGCAGTTTCCACTACACTCTCGGGCCTACAGTAATTTTCTTCCAATTGTTTGGGCTTCCTAGTCACCAGCATTCACTGACGGAAGGAACTCACTTTCAATCTTGCTTTTGGACACGTCCGCAGGAACATTGCGCTCTCTAAACAAGCATTTGAGCGTTCCCTATGCCAGTTCTAACATAGTCAAATCATTAAAATACGGTGGAAACCGAACGAACGCGTGGCCTCTCTCTCCGGGCAATTCGTAGGTCACATACGTATTTTTGGCACGGCTATGTTCTCGAACCCCTCCATGAACCATGCACCTTGCCGTTGGTGGCGAGGCGTACGTGCCTCAGCGATACAGATAGCCGTACTGCAGGTGCAACCACAACGGAGTGGTATCTGTTGAGAGGCCAGACAAACTTGTGGCTCCTGAAGACGGGCAGCAGCCTTTTCAGCAGTCGCAGGGGCAACAGTCTGGCCTTGACTGATCTGGCCTTGTAACATTGAGCAAAACGACCCTTCTGTGCTAGTCCTTCGAACGGCTGAAAGCAAGGGGAAACTACAGCTGTAATTTTTTCCGAGGGCATGCACCTTTACTGTTTGGTTAAATGATGATGGCATCCTGTTGAGTAAAATATTCCGGTGGTAGAACAGTCCTCCATTCGGATCTCCGGGCGGGGACTACTCTGGAGAACATCGTTATCAGGAGAAACAAAACCGGCGTTCTACTGATCGGAGGGGGAATGTCAGATAGCTTAATCGGGAAGGTATGTTAGATTTTTTAGAAAGGGAAATGGATAGGTTAAAGTTATATAGTGGGAATTAGTGAAGTTCAGCGGCAGGAGGAACAAGACTTTTGGTCAGGTGAAGACAGGGTTATAACTACCAAATCAAATAGAGGTAATGCAGGAGTAGGTTAAATAGTGAATAAGGAGCGCTTGTAAGCTATTACGAACAGCACAGTGAACGCATTATTGTAACCAAGATTGACACGAAGCCCACATCTACCACAGTAGTACAAGTTTATATTTGAGGTTTGAAAATGACATTGTAATTCTGTCAAAGACAGCGAAGTACCTGGAAGAGCAGTTGAACGGAATGGACAGTGTCTTGAAAGGAGGATATAAGATGAAGATCAACAAAAGCAAAACTAGGTTAATGGAATGTAGCCAAATTAAATCTGGTGTCACTGAGGGTATTAGATTAGAAAATAACACACTTAAAGTAGTAGATGAGTTTTGCTATTTGGGGAGCACAATAACTGATGATCGTCGAAGTAGAGAGAGTATAAAATGTAGATGATGAAGACATTGAAGAAATATATGATGAGATAAAATAAATTCTTCAGCTAGTGAAGGGAGACGAAAATTTAATAGTTGTGGGGGACTCGAATTCGATAGTATGAAAAGGAAGAGAAGGAAAAGTAGTAGGTGAATATGGAATGGGGGTAAGGAATGAAAGACCAAGCCGCCTGGTAGAATTTTTACAGAGCATAACTTAATCATAGAATCATGAAAGAAGGTTGTATGCATGAAGGAGGCCTAGAGACACTGGAAGGTTTCAGTAAGATTACATAATGATAAGACAGACATTTAGGAACCAGGTTTTAAATTGTAAGACATTTCCAGGGCCAGATGTGGACTCTGTCCACATCTATTGTTTATGAACTACAGATTAAAACTGAAGAGACTGAAAGAAGTTGGGAATTTCAACAGATGGGATCTGGATATACTAAAAGGACCAGAGGTTGTAGAGAGTTTCAGACAGAGGATTAGGGAAAAATTGACAAGAGGGCAAAGAAATACAGTAAAAGTAGATTGGGGAGAATTGAGAGATGAAACAGTGAAGGCAGCAGAGGATCAAGTAGATAAAAAGACGAGATGTTGAATTTAACTGATGAAAGGAGAAAATATAAAAATGCAGTAAATGAAACAGGCATAAGGGAATACAAACATCTCAAAAATGAGATGATACCACGTGAAGAATTTGACAGAGCACTGAAAGATCTAAGTCGAAACAAGGCCCCGGGAGTAGACAACATTCCATTAGAACTACTGATAGCCTTGGGAGAGCCAGCCCAGCAAAACTCTACCATCTGATGAGCAAAATGTATCAGACAGGAGAAATACCCTCAGACTTCAAGAAGAATATAATAATTCCAATGCCAAAGAACGCCAGTTGTTGACAGATGTGAAAATTACCGAACTATCACTTTAATAAGTCACAGCTGCAAAATACTAAAGCGAATTCTTTACAGATGAATGGAAAAACTGATAGAATCCGACCTCGGGGAATATCAGTTTGGATTCCGTAGAAATGTTAGCACATGTGAGGCAATACTGATCCTACGACCTGTCTTAGATTAAGGACAGGCAAACCTACGTTTCTAGCATTTGTAGACATAGAGAAAGGTATTGACGATGTTGACTGGAATATTCTCTGTAAAATTCTGAAGGTGGCAGGGGTAAAATACAGGGAGCGAAAGGCTATTTACAATTTGTACAGACGGCAGTTTAAGAGCCGAGGAAGCAGTGGTTGGGAAGTGAGTCAGACATGGTTGTAGCCTATCCCCGATGTTATTCAATCTGTATAATGAACAAGCAGTAAAGGAAACAAAAGAAAGAATTTGAGTAGGAATTAAAATCCGTGGAGAAGAAATAAAAACTTTGAGGTTTGAAAATGACATTGTAATTCTGTCAAAGACAGCGAAGGACCTGGAAGAGCAGTTGAACGGAATGGATAGTGTCTTGAAAGGAGGATATAAGATGAAGATCAACAAAAGCAAAACTAGGTTAATGGAATGTAGCCAAATTAAATCTGGTGTCGCTGAGGGTATTAGATTAGAAAGTAACACACTTAAAGTAGTAGATGAGTTTTGCTATTTTGGGAGCACGATAACTGATGATGGTCGAAGTAGAGAGAGTATAAAATGTAGACTGGCAATGGCAAGGAAAGCGTTTCTGAAGAAGAGAAATTTATTAACATTTAGTATAGATTTAACTGTCAGGAAGTCGTTTCTGAAAGTATTCGAGTGGAGTGTAGCCATGAATGGAAGTGAAACATGGTCGATAAATAGTTTAGACAAGAAGACAATAGAAGCTTCAAAGTGTGGTATTACAGAAGAATGCTGAAGATTAGATAGTAGATCATGTAACTAATGAGGAGGTACTGAATAGAACTGGGGAGAAGAGGAATTTGTGGAACAACTTGACTAGAAGAAGGGATCGGTTGGTAGGATATGGTTTGAGGCATTAAGGAATTACCCATTTAGGACTAGAGGGCAGCGTGGAGGGTAAAAGTCGCAGAGGAAGACCAAGAGATGAATACACTAAGAAGATGCAGAAGGATGTAGATACCTGTAGATGGAGAAGCTACTACAGGATAGAGTTGCATGGAGAGCTCCATCAGATCAGTCTTTGTACTGAAGACCACAACAAAATGAACAACACGTTCTCGAATTAAATCGAACATAAGCTGTTTCCTTATGCTCTCATTTCAGGCATCAAAACTGTTTTGCAGCCATTCAAACATCATCGCTTTGATACTCTACTGTGGCGGAGTTTTGTGCATCTTTTTGGAATGGTATGGAGTGTTTTTCACCACAATTACTTACCTTGGAGAAAGATGCACCAAATGTTGAAGTCTCAAGACGCCCCTGCCACTGGATTTTCCCAGCAGATCTAAGCCTAAGTGAAAGGGAATTTTAAAAAATGTAAGAAAGTATAACTGAATTGTGTGCAGAATGTACAGTTACAGGTAACAAGGAGAGCTCCCTAACTATAGGATCGACTTCCTGAAACCACTTAGGTAGTGTAGATTATCGTTCCAAGCGTTACATCGTGCACCACAATTCCATGAATAAACATAATGATGACAGTCATGTCTGTTACTACGTGGAGGTTATGACAAATCCACTTTGGCATTTCACCTTTACCCACCCAGCAGATGAAACTAAATTTGTTTACACAAACAAAATGACCGCTTTAGTGTATTTCACATTATGAGAAAGGCACTTTCAAAGCACTGTCGAACTGATGAAATTACCTTTTTTGCAGGGACTTTCTGATGCTCATTTTTACAAAATTGCGAGTTCTTTTCGCAGAGCTGAATCTTGTCCCCCTATGTATGTCACTTTTCATCTTGTCGATTGAGAGAGAGGGTGGAGAAACTCTTTATTTTTCCTCTTCTACTGGCAGCATTCAGCGACATTATTATTTTCCTTGCTCCATTGCACAGTATACTAGGCCGAATCCTTCTACTAGGAGCAGAGGGAGTACCTGGCTTTGCTATTATAACATGAATAGTTTCATCGCTCATCAAGAGATGTATTACTTTATTACGAAACACTACTTAGGACAACCATCACTTCACAATGGCTACGTAGGCATGATTCTATATTAGATCGCTGAAGTTGGTAGCAGCTGGACGAAGTTCCTGTTGAGGTCTTGAAGAAGAAAGGAATATTGCCAAAATTTAGTGAGTCTTTACATTTCGTTTTACTGAAAAAGTATGACGATATTTATCAATTAGACCATAACCACTTCTTCAGGCACTTATATGTGTTGAAGGTATGAACAAATCATACTCTGGCACACAATCCCGCTTACATTTAATAACTTTTGAAAAGTAGCACTAACAGTGGTCCACGATCATAGTGAAGTGCTACTTATATTCAGATTCATACATTCATATATTAGTACTTCAGAATCACTGTTAAGCTTACCACTAGCCACTACTGTAAACAGCCTGACACCACGTTTCCATTAACAGCCGAGCTGATTCCGTCAGATCACCGATGTTGTGCACCACCTGGCATGGCCAGCACTTCAGTGGAGGACCCCCCCGGTATGCTGCACATTGCTGGAAGTTTTTCCTTTGCCTTCAAGGCAGAGGGGTAGGAAGGAGACCCATATCACCTGTCTCGGCGACCATGTCCTGCATTAAATTCCAAACCTCTCTGTAGAATCTCATGAAGCGTGGTTACGCAGCATTCCTCATGGTGATCCGTCTGTCGGACGCGGACATTAGGTTTTAACGGGTTCCTTGGTGCTACTCGAGGGGAGTAGGTTATGTACCGACACCAGGTTTTGCACTCCTCATTCTCTCAACATCATCCAGTGCGCATTGGGTGGTTATAATAAAACCGACGGTGTTCCGAGTGCTGCAGTGCGGACTGTATGCACCAAGGACGCTGAAAAGTCGTAGGGATGTTCATTAATTAGTGCGCTTAGCGAGTATGCTGAAAAAAATAATAGTCCTCTTTCTGCCACCACGTTGGAACACGCGCTGTAATCAGTCAGGCTGTGAAATGTTTTCTGTTTGATGTCAGTATGCTGTTTGACGCTTGGCAACACGTCTTGATTTCTTTTGTGAAATAATTGTTGGTGTAAATATTTAAGATGTTTAAGTTTTCCGTACGAAAAACAATGGCTATTGCAAACATAGACCGTGAACTGTTGGTAAAATAGTTTCATCAGAAATCAGAACGGCAGTAAAAGTGGCTCTGAGCACTATGGGACTTAACATCTGAGGTCATCAGTCCCCTAGAACTACTTAAACCTAACTAACCTAAGGACATCACACATATCCATGCCCGAGGCAGGATTCGAACCTGCGACCATAGCGGTCTCGCGATTCCAGACTGAAGCGGCCACATCGGCCGGTCGAACGTCAGTAACAGTAGAGTTGCGTGAGGGAATATAGCCAAAGAAACATCTGCGAAGAGGCCCCTAGCTCAGTAAATGGGCTAAAGAAATTTATCGACAAACAGGTGAATTAGATAGTGCTGCACATAGAGGGAGGCGGCCCATTCCCACGTCAGTTGTTCAGGAAGTAGATTTAGCCGAGGATGCAACACATGTCTGAAATTCTGCAGCCAGTGCTCGAGTTGTGACAATCCAATTATCTTCATCCTGGTCAAGAGTTGAAAAGATTTTGTGGCGCATTTTACACTGGTACACAAGATCAAATGAAGCCCCAAGATTGGCTACAACGCCGTAATTTTCCTATCCTTTTTTGGCACAAATCGAAACGAATGGCATGTGGCTTTGGAATATTCTTTGGATGGACATGGCACCTTCTACTCTGGACAGTGCCATGATTGTACGGAGCTGTCGCATATGGAGCTCTACTTCACCACATGTTATTCAGGAACATCCACTATACCCAGCTTACATGACTATGTGGTGCGGTTTCCTAGCTCAATGAAGGAGCTCCCTTTTTCTTTGGAGAGATGACACCTCACGTGCCTATTAGATACATGTTATAAGCACCTCGTTGTGCAACATGTGATTCTAGCTTTGCAAGAACCGAACTGACTATTTTGAATCAAGATTAGGCGACACCACTTGTCTCCTGCTAGGCGAAAGATTTGCTTCGAAACCTTCAGCAACGACATCGTCTTCTCTAGGCAATTTCAAACTGTGTGGCCTTCATATTTGCCTTCACTTACCATGACATAGTAACTGTAAGTACCAAGGAATGGAATGAAGTGCAGTATATTAGCCGCCGTTGGGTTCATCCACACGTATGTCAGTTGTCCAGACACTGGACATGTGCATCTATTTTCTGCAAATAGGTTGGACAGTGTCACTTGGGCAGGTGCCACCAGATGCTGGGCAAAGTGCTGAGAGCTGACGCTGCGTTCCCTGTGGAAGTCCGCAGACTAATGGCATGTACACACCAGCCACATGGAACTAACGCCAGACTGAGCATAAACAGGATGGCCAAACAACACGCTAACTGCGTGCAGAGAAAACCTGCATTGGTTACCTTACAACCTGCAGCAGGGAAACCAATGTTGAGAGCCTCACAGCCAGCCAAGACCAGTTGGGGCACGAGTGGAGGCCTATACATGCATCAACCCCTCTCAAGTGACCGTGTCCTATCAAACAAAGAGTCAGAGGGTGGCAAACCTTTGACATTTGACACCTTGGGAATTCCCACCAAACCACAACTGCTCTTTCTCAGGTGGCTACTTCTTGTTTGTGGTTGAACCAATGGTCCAAACACGCAGATGGAGGTCTTTATCCCTCCTCAGAATATCATTTACCTATGGCCTAATCATCAGTGAGGGTATTTAAACCCTGCTCTCTTCACTCTTGTCACATTCTGCTATCGTCCACAGTTGCATTACTTTGATCGCCTGTTTCTTGCAAGATGAAGCGTTTTTCAAGCAGCACCACTGGTAGTGCCAATCGCCCAAGGCTAGGAGAGCTACCTGTTATGTACATATTTAATTTAATAACGTGATATTGGATGTCACAGTGCTCAGATTTCAGTATCTTAGCATTCTTTCAGATTTAGGTTTCATAGCATGAGATCGAATTCTGTATTGTATATTTTCGTAAAAAAAGTGTCATAGTATCAGATAAGTGTGTGTTTAGATTTCGTAGTGTTTGTTCAGATTTCATAGTATAGAGTTTGTCAGAGTATTCGTAAAACATCTTCCAGACAGTTCCTCTACTGTCCTACTCTCGAACAGCACATGACAAAAGTGAATATCTAAAGTTTTTCTTGTGAGCTCTCACTTTATTGTTGTATTACAAAGGTCATGTCTCCCTGTGTAAGTGGGAGTCAACTAACTGTTTCGTCAAGACAAGGACGAAATAGGTGAAAGAAACTTAGTATTTTGTGATTATCTCGTCCCATAGCTGAGTGGTCAGAGTGTCTGCCACTCAGGGGGTCCAGGTTCGATTTCTGCCCGAGTCGGAGATATTCTGCCTTCGGGGACTGGGTGTAGAGTTGTCCTCATCATCATTTCACCATCAATGACACGCGAGTCGCCCAGTGTAGCGTCAACTGATAAGATATGCAACACAGAGGCTCTCAATACCGTACAATAATTTATTTACTTATGTACGTTGTGGAAATACCTCACGTATTTGTTTTAATGGTGCCACCTACACATCACATCCGTGACAATCTCCCCCTGTTTTGCGATGCTACAAAACTTGCTGTCTTTCTTTGAACTTTTTCAGTGTCGTCTGTCAGCCCTATCTTGTAAGCAGCACATACAACGCAGCAGTACTCCAGAAGATGATGGACAAGTGTAGTCTAGGCATTCTGTTTATTGCATCATCTAAGAGCACTGTCAATAAAAAGTAGTACACGATTCGCTATCTTCATATCATTTCTCAGTTCTTATTGTATAGGTTTTCACATTACTACGGTTTAGGATCCAGGCAACGAGCGCACTGCTCGACACAACAAAATTAGAAGACTAGGTTAGTCAACTAAACACTTTGTGCAGAATGGACGCGTCTCATTTCCACTCAATTTGTCGTATATCAATATCAGGTACACAACGTTTCTCGTGATTTTTGACTTCAGTGCTGTCAGTCCAGTTATAAATCTTGACCGGCTCGGGGACAGAGACATGTTTACCAACAGCCGACAGCGCACACGGTCTTCGCACAGTAACCAGCAGCTAGGTACGTCGCTCACTAGGGAAGACACTAACAAGCAAGCGGGGTTCGTGCAGCTGCGCGACTTTCGCAAAGTGGATGCCTACGGCAGTCCACTCACTACCTGTTGCTGGCCAGCCCCGACTGCGTGAGCGCGGGTCTGCGCGCGCGCCGGCTCCCGGCGGCCATTCCGGCGGGAAGAAATGCCCTAACTACCCCTAGTGGGCCATCGCCGGAGCGGCAACGGCGCTCCCGTCGTTAGTGGCTGATAGGACGGGACGAGACGGGGAAACCGCGTCGTTATGCGCTCGACGTAGCGCCCCGGGCACGCTGCCTTCCTTTTTCCCTCCTTGCTTGCGCTGCCTTTTACGGTAGAACCCTGTGTCACGGATCTCCACCGCACAAAGATGAGAAGAAGATTCCCTGTAGGGAATCAAATTCCAAACAGATCCCCTTTCACCTCTAAATTAACTGATCAGAGCAATAACGATATTACCACTGTTTGTGTCTTAAAGACACCTGTTTCTACATCCATTTAATCACTTGTTGGATCTAGGAGCCTCAGCTATCCAGCAAACAGTTCTACAGAAATTTGAAATCGATAAAATATAAAAGGGAAGATAAATACATGACCAAACAGGTAAACACTGACATTTAGAAGAAATAGAGAACGCCCAAATCCATATAAAGTATACGTTAACGAATAAATATACTACAACGGTTGTATCATTGTGAATAAACGATAAATACAAAAACTTTATAACAGCGAAATTCGAAGAGATCAAGATAATGACAAACATCAATAACCCACCAAAATATTTTAAAGAGGGAAAGCACAAAATAGCAGTCGTCAAAGAACTCAAATATCATGGAGAACGGATCAAAAGGACTGACTTCGACAAAAAAGCAATGGAATCCAGATGACGTAAAGATGAACTGGCCTTCCAGCTCATCAAAAAACATATATAAAAAGTCCTTCTCGTTTTGTTACTGGGTGGGTGTGGCTCGCCACGAATTCCTCTCCTGTGCCAAACTCTCCATCTCAGTGTGGCCTTTAAATCCTACGTCCCCAATTATTTGCTGGATGTATCCCTATTTCTGACTTCCTCTATATTATTTCTCCTCTACAGCTTCTTTCATTACCATGGAAGTTATCTCATGACGTCTTAACAGAGTCCTGTCATCGTCGGTGTTTTCCATGTCTTCTTTTCCTCATCGACTCCGCAGGATTCTCCTCATTTCTTACATCATAAGACAGCCTAATTTTCAATATTCTTCTCTAGTGCCACATCTCAAATGCTTAGATTCTTTTCTCTTCTGGTGTTCCCACAGACCCTACTTCACTACCATACAATGCTGTACTCGTACATTCTCAGAAATTTCTTCCTCAAATAAAGGTCTATGTTCGATACTAGTAGATTTCTCTTGGGCAGGAACGCTCTTTTTGCCAGTGCTTTTTGTATCCTCCTCGCTTTGTCCGCTATGGGTAATTTTCGTGCCTAGGTAGCAGATTTCCTTTACTTCATAATCCAAAATTCTTATGTCAGTTTTCTCACTGGGCTCATTTCTGTTACTTCTCATTACTTTCGTCTTTCTTCAGTTTAGTCAGTCCACATGTGTATCCATTAGACTACTCACCGTTTTCAGCAGAGCCTGTAATTCTTCTTCACTTTCACTGAGTACAGCAATGTCATCAGTGAATTATTGATATCCTTTCACCTTGAATTTTAATTCCACTGTTCGATGTATACAGTAGGAGCAAAAGACTACATCTCTGTCTCACGCCCTCTTTAATCCGAGCATTTCATTCTTGGTTCTCCTGTATTAGTATTGATTCTTGGTTCTTAGACATTCTTTATTACCTGTGAGTGCTTTAGTGACGGCTATATGCATGTTGCATCATTTTACATTGTCGAACGCTTTTCCCAGGGCGACAAGTCCTATGAAAGTATCTTGATTTTTCTACGAGTCTCGCTTCCGTTATCAACCACAAGGTCGGAACTGGCTCTCTGGTGCCTTTATCTCTCCTGCAGCCAAACTGATCGTTATCTAGTAGATACTGATTTTTCTTTCCCATTCTGCTGTGTATTGGATGTATGAGCTTTTAAGCTGATTCTGCGATAATTCTCGCACTTGTCGGCTCTTTGTATCTTCCAAATTGTGTTTGTTAAGTTCTTCTGAAAGTCTAAGGGTACACAGTCAGTCTCATACACTAACGTGCCACCTCCCCCAGTCGTTTCGCCGGCCGCTGTGGCCGAGCGGTTCTAGGCCCTTCAGTCTGGAACCGCGCATCCGCTACGGTCGCAGGTTCGAATCCTGCCTCGGGCATGGATGTGTGTGATGTCCTTAGGTTAGTTAGGTTTAAGTAGTTCTAAGTTCTAGGGGACTGATGACCTCAGATGTTAAGTCCCATAGTGCTCAGAGCCATTTGAACCATTTGAACTAGTCGTTTCAAATTCCGACGGAATGTTATCTACCCCTTTGCCTCCCTTATTTGAACTTAAGTCATCCAAAGCTCCTTTACATTCTGATTCTAATACTGGTCCTATAGACTCCTGTTTCTCTTTCTATCGCGTCCTTAGAGAAGTCTTCCTCCTAATAGAGTGCTTCAATGTACTTTTTGCACCTATCCGCTCTCTCCTGTGCGTCTTACAATGAAACTTCCATTGTATTCTTAATGTTAATACTTGCTTATAATTTCACCGATGGTTTTTTGATTGATCTTAGCCAGTCTTTCCAACAGTAATTTCCTCTCCGATTTCTTTACTTTTTTATGTAGCTATTTCGCCTTAGTTTCCCTACACTTCTTATATCTTTCATTCCGAATTGACTTGTATTTCTGTATTCCTTAATTCCGATGGCCAGTTTTGTAATTCATCGATCAACTGAAGTATTTCTTCTGATACCCATGGTTTCTTCGGTTTTGCCTTCCTCTTACCTATATTTCTCTTTCCAACTTTTGTGATTGCCCTTTTCAGAGATGTTCTTTGTCTTCAATAGAACTGTCTACTAAGCTATTCATTATCGCAGTATCTATTGCAGCAGAGTATTTAAGCTGCATCTCTTCATTCCTTTGCACCTCTGTATCCCACTTTTTTCTGCACATTGATTCTTCCTTACGTTTTTCTTAAAAGTACTTTTATCATTACTAAATTGTGACCTGAGTCTACATCCGCTCATGGGTACGCCTTACAATTCAGTAGTTGATTTTGGAACTCTGCCTGACTGTGATGTAATTTAAATAGAATTTCCTCGTATCTCCTGGCCTTTTCCAAGTATACCTCCACCTCTTGTGATTCTTGAACAGGGTATGCAGTATTCATTCACGTACAGCCCCATTCCAATGCTCCATGACTTCTAGATTTTCATCTCCTTCTCTCATATACCTTTCAGTCTCTTCATCTTTGGCTCGCGGTATTGGCATGTATACCTGAACTATTGTTGTGGGTGTTTTTTGCTGTCGATTATAATGAGAACAACACTACCACGGAACTGTTCACTGTAACTCACACGCCTTCCTATTCAGAACTAGTCTTACTCCCGTTATTTTCTGGTGCTGTTGATATAATCCTATACTAACCTGACCAGAAATCCTTGTCTTCTTTCCATTCCACTTCACTGACCCCCACTATATCTAGAATGACCCTTGGCATTTCCCTTTTGCGGCTTTTTGGCCTCCCTATCACATTCAAGCCTCTGACATTCCACACCCCAATTTGTAGAATGTTATCCCTTCCCTGTCTGTTCCAGTATTTCTAATGGCCACCTCCTCCTTGGCAACCCCCTCCCGGAAATTCGAATGGTTGACTATTCCGGACTCTATTGCCAATGGAGATATCAGCAAGATACTTTCTCAGTTGCAGGCCACTTATCATGTGGATGTGTGTGTGTGTGTGTGTGTGTGTGTGTGTGTGTGTGTGTGTGTTTCATGTATGTGTAAACATGCATGCTCATGCGGCGTAACTCACAAATAAAAGCTTAAATGGTGACTACAGCTGAAATACTATCACCAACCCTGGTGAAAGTCTGGTTAACACAGACAGCAAGATATTTTAAGAAACATAATTTGCCCTAGATTTCACTGTAATGAACTAATCAACATCTGAAATGAAACCCTATACCAAACTATCAAATAACTCTCACACAGTGAGGAAAAGAACAATTGATTTGTATGCAATAAACCCAGATAGATTAATCAAAAATATGTCTGACTACTTCCTCGACAAAAAAATAGTCAAATTGGTTTAAGGAAACGGAGTAGAACTTAAGAGAATCCAAATCACATTAGATACGCTCAGAGATATAAATATACAATAACTAACGAATGGCTAGAAAGACAGGTTCCGAGTCAAAACTAGAACGAAGAAGAAAGGAAAACATATATACACACACACACACACACACACACACACACATACACATACACACACACACACACACACACAAAACCGAGACTCTTTATCAGTACTTTGAAGAAAGTGTGTTACGATACTTGCAGATTTACTTTGGCATGCTTTGAATGTAATACTGTGTTGTAGAGCCATCGTTAGTACTATATATTATCTTCAAAGATCCACCCATCAGGGTCTCTCATCCAGATTCCAGGACATTGTCTTAACGAGAAATGTCTCCGCCAACCTTAAATGGTTTTCGTTTGACTCATGGTCTGCCACTGGTGTGTACAAACGCATTCTGCAACTAGTCACCGTAGCTGAGGGCACTAAAGTGCGTCTTTGTGGTTGCACCCGAATCGGACGTAGCCGTTTCGAATGCTGGTATGGAAGAAATTTTCACCGCTAGTGTTTGGCCGCAAAGTAAAGAACAGTTCGTTTTGTAAAGTTCTTGATCACCAGACTTTTCGCCAAAATCCCGGATTAAACTCCAGACCTCTCTGCAGTGTCATGAAGTGAGAGCATGCGACACTGTTGATATCTATCCTCCTGATGCGAACATTAAGTCAGGCGACCCTGACAACATACCACACACAACGATTCATCGCAGTTCGCACAGAGCTGTATGATACGACATGTGATGTGACACGTGATACGACGCAGAAGTTGTGTTGAAGCACATAGAAACCAAGCTGAAGTAAATGAATTGGTTCACACTGGGATGACAGCGATACGACACCGTCGCACATGTTGCAACCCTTTGCTTGTTTTAATCATAAATATATGTCCAGGTGATGCTAAATGTTATTATCTTTACATAAAGGAAAGTATTATCTTCTCAAAAAACTTCAAATTGTGAGCTACACACTTAATTTTTACCTATGAAATTAGTCAGTTTACTCATGGCACTTTTGTTGCCTATGTCTGCGGTCACTTTCAGACCTCAGATTAATCAACAAACTAACTAATTTAGTACGACTGAATTTGGAATTACTCGTGTTTCCTTGTATCAATAAAATAAAAACAGTGAATGGTTGAAGGAGTATGAACGAGAACAGTGGCGTGTTTAAGTTTACAAAAATAATGACAAGTTTTTATTATCTTTTTATACTTACACTGATCTGATAAGTCTTACAAATATAAATCAGAAAAGGGGTGGTGTTTGATTGGAAAACATTTATTGGGGTGAAAATTATCTAAATTCTCCGCTGAATTAATTCCTCTTACAATACAATCCTACTTTGTTGACATGAATCCACTGTGAGGCCAAATTCTGTTCAAATGGAATCAACTATGGCCAAGGGCACCACAAATTACGGTTCATGGAGAACGGGATGCCGTGAGTGTCATTTAACAACCCTACGCCGATACAGCAATACTCTACTGCTTCACCTTGATTTAAGCAGCAGCAGAAAACGGCACGATGTGGGCCATGAGCAATGCGCTGCGACAACTGTAACGTTTTGACAAATCCACAAAAACTTGCAAACTATGCGGACTGACGTTCTGATTATGAGTTCTGATTATTAGAACGTGGAAAACTTCCCTATGAGTGTCTGAAATCCCGGTAGGTTTCGGTGTGAGGTGGTCTGGCCAATAAATTTGACTCACAGGCACGACGACGTGTGGTGGAATTCTTAAACGTCAGATGGCTGACTCAGGAGGAATAAGTTCAGCCAAGAGACACATGATATGTCTGAGATTATATGCAGTTCCACTATCGGTACAGTTGGAAACTGCCACTGACTCTTAGTCCACCACAAGTTGCAGAACACAAGACCTACCAACGAGGCAAAAATACCTGAAGTTTTCCTCCAGAGGAGAACCAGAGGGCGAATCAGGCAATAATTTCAAGCAGCTTCCACCAAGCTTTGGTACGGGAGCCTGAATTAGCAAAAATAAAATAAAAATACGCCTCCAGGTTCTGCAAACCAATCGAACTGTCCTTGTGGTAGCCAATCTAGACATAGCACCAGGGTTCCTGCGCTGAGGAGGGGGGGGGGGGGGGGGGGGCGAGCAAGCCTCTGCTTCGCATATCCTCAGAGGAGCCAATCAGCGACTCCAAATATCTCTTACCTGAAAAAAATAGGCTAGGGAAGCGTTAATCTCACGGCAAGCATGGTCATGTTTTGGCAAAAAAAGGTCTGCCTAGATGAGATCACGGTCCCTGATTTACATAGAGATCTAATCTTTCAAGGGCGACCATTTTCAGTTTCTGAAAGAAGGCTGGTAAGCTTCCTAGACAGTCATTCCTGTTAAATACAAGTTTTTTCCATTCGCTGAAAGAACCTGGCGACTTCCTGACGTCACGGGAGTTACAGTCTTGCCTCTACTCAACACATGCACCAGCCAGCCTGTTCGTAATCATCCCAGCTTCTAACGTGAGAATGCTTGTAGTCTTATAACTCAGATTACAGCTGTCTCTCAGATTACATCTGTCTCTCTTAAATTGTTTCCTCCAGCCACTTTTTGTCAACTGGACACCTTCATTACAGTCCCTCAATTGGCCCAGGTAAACTGTTTTGCAAACTGGAGCCCTCCTGCTCCAACCATAAGTGAGAGAGTGGAGTGCCATGGCCCACACTCCCTCTGCAGGTACAATTCAGAGAGAACTGTTTCTCTGAATTGCTCACACACCCAGGTCGCTGGACATAACATTTATAGCTCTCAATCGGTCTTTCTCCCTGCTCTCCGTCGCCTCCACTATGACACCTACAGGCCGTCTACAGGCTATACATCCAGTTGTATGAATTTCTTGTCCACAACTTCCTCACGTAAAAAGCCATAAACCACACACTAAATATAGTACTGGGGAGCACAAACATCATGACCCAATGTCTATTGTGTCGTCTGGAGCAACAAAAAGTACTGATAGCTCCATGCAACTGTACGCGGAATGGAGTTTGGAGCACCAAATGTTTCGTTATCACTTGTGTTTTATGTAAATGATACAAAACAAAATCAGTCTCTCTAGATACAACAGTTTTGTAGTAAATTTTTTACATGTTGCATCAAAAAATTGTGAAATGCTGCCTTTGTGCTCAAATGTTTTCTCTACTATGCAGTCTTTCTCACTCGATTCAAAGTAAACTATTCGTTAAAAATGATGTTTCACCTATGATAGTCCTACATAGCATCTTCATCATGAAATGATTTTCTTTTGACTATTGCCTGTTGTTACTATGATTCTTCGAAAATGAATAAATCAATGGGCATATTTTGAAAAGTTTCCAGTTAAGAATGTAGTCAGTGATCAGTTTGCCTTTGGTGCATTTCTGCAAAAGAAATGTATCTAACAGGTCGAAATTGCTTTCAGCATTGGAAGGAGAGATATATATCTCTTGCTAGTCCTGAGTAAATAAATGTATTTTCACGTTTGGCCACAACAAGCTCCGATGCGCCACACTCGATGATTTGTATGTATGCTATTTGTGGTTTGTCTTTCATAAGTAATTTATGAAGTCAGTTTCAGTTCCATTTTGGTTAACATTGCATTAAGAATTATTTTAATCTTCAAACCACAGATAGACAATGGAGGAGCTAGCACCACGTTTAGCTATACACATTTTTTTCTTGTCCGCTGTTTCATTCACGAAACAATCAGTATGGGTTTCTGTCCACAATTTTTCGAACAAGTAGAATGTTCCAAGTAAGCAACGAAAGTGCAATTATATTTTGCTATTGACATAACTAATGCATTCATCGTTCTGGACGTCACCAACTTGAAGACAGCCATACTGCGAAAGGACTTGAATCTGCTAAAAACTTGTATGAAAGAAGAAGAAACATGTTAGTAACAAGAAATAGAGATGCTATACCTAATTATTTCGTAAGAGCGGCTGATAAAGTGGCTTGGCAGGGCAGCGAAATCTGAAGTCTTAGGTTGGGGAGAATAATTATGAGCTATTTCATTCATTTCCATTTAACTGTACAATTTTGTTGATTTTCTTGTTCCATCTGCCTTGCTATTTTACGATGGTTGCGTCTGCAAATTCTTCTGAAACATGATGAAACGAATTAATCTCCTATTGATAACTCTTGCTCACGCTGTGATGCCCTTTAGAGGAGTACGTACTGAACATGGTTAGTGCTACATCGGCGAGTAGTTTCATACCGGTGCAGAGGTCAGAAAAACAGGAGAGAAACAACGACGGCGCAAGGCGGGAAGACCGCCTGCGGACTGGCGCCGGAGTCGAGCAACAGGGCTGACCGAACGGCGGACCCGACACAACAAGAGCAAGTGAATGGCCGCCTATGCAACAACGAAGCGCAACGAAATTTCGACACAGCGCTGTCAACAGGTCAAATACGAGGAATAATGAAAATCGAAATCAAAGAAGAAAGCCGCTATCAAAGTGCAGTTGTCGGCGAGTCCACAGTAGTACGGCGGAGATTGTAACGAACGCTATCAGACAAAATCCACGACTGACATAGCGGTCGAGGTGCGGCCATGAGGGACAATTTTGGCCGGTGTATTCAAGTGGCAAGAGAGGAGAGAGTGCAGCGCTGGGGCTACACTGCCCTCTATCGTCCATTGACGTCCATTTGCTCCGGCGGGCGCAGCCCGATACCTAAGTTTGTTTAACGCTATATTTTATCGATGTTTCACATTTTCAATTACGTAATTGTCAAGGCGATAATATGGCTCAGTTCATATGATGCAAAGGAATCAATGCTGTTATTGCTGCTGGTTCACGAAACGAGCCCGGTAATACTATTCTTTGTCGATCCTCTCAAGAAGCTATAATCCATCCTGGCACTACCCCTCCTACCTTTTACAAATCCCTTCAAATCCTAGAACGCCATGCTCTCCGCCTCGCCTATCGCATCCGTCTCCCCTCCCCCACGCGGATCCTGTACGACCTTGTTCCGCTCCCACACCTCCTCCTTTTCCTCGAACGGATATGGAACACCTACACCTCCTGTAAACTAGATCCCCCTCACCCGCTTGTCTCTCCCATCCTCTCCCACCCCTGTCCGCTGCTGCGCCTGTATTCCCACGTCCCACCTGCACTCCATCTCTCCACTCTCCTTACCCTCTCCCAAGGTAGCTTCCACCAACTCCCCCTCCCTGACGATGCCCTCATCCCCTCCATCTACCCATCCTATCAATTTTGATCCTCCTCTCTCACTTCCTGTGTTTTTTCCTCAGGGCAACCTCTCTCCCTTCTCTCCCTCCTCCCTTCCTCCCCCTTCCTCCCCCTGGACTTACCTACTCCCCCCCCATGCCTTCTTTCCTCCCCGCACCTCCCCTGCCACTGGCATCTCCACTCTCCCCTCTCCCTCCTCCCCTACCTTTTTCCCCTTCTGGCAGGTCCCCGGACTCGCCGAATTCTCATGAACATTAGCGCACCGGAGATCATCACCATCGGTTTTGTGCGCGTGCGGTCGTGTTTGTGCTTCTGTGTTTTCGCCGCCCACGCTCCTTCGTTCACGTGTACCGTCTCAATCATCAGTGTTTGTGTACAGTGCTGAAAGTTTCCTTGTTTTTTCTTCCCGTGTGAACGGCCTCGTGTTTTTTAGTTACTGTGTCTACTGTTTTTTGAACACCGTTATCTTACTTCTGCGTCATCATTGGTTTTCTCTTTTTGTACTGCCTGTGGATGAAGACCGGAGTGTAGTTGACGCTGCCAGCCCACCTTGTGTAAGGTGTAAAATGACAATAAAGAAAAAAAAAACTGGCACTAATGAATTCCCGCTGTCTTGTTGCTCTCTCATATTCCCCCCATGGTAATACGCACACACAAGCGTCGCACTGCGCGATATTTATTACAACATTCAGTGGGAACATCGCCATACAGTCATATACATTAGATAGACACACTTTAACACACCACAACCGCCTTTACGCGCGGCCTGTGTAGGCTGTAGCCTACTGTCCCGGACTATAAAAATTTGAAGTAAAAAAGCGTTCGTTTTATTACTGTGTTGTGGAAACACTAATAATAAGAAGATTTAGCTAAATGGAAGTGGCATGTGGCTAGGGTCTCCCGTCGGGTAGACCAGTCGCCTGGTGCAAGTCTTTCGAGTTGACGCCACTTCAGTGACTTGTGTGTCGATGGGGAAGAAATGATGATGATAAGGACAACACAACACCAAGTCCCTGAGCGGGGAAAATATCCGACCCCGCCGGGAATCTAACCCTGGCCTTTAGGTATGACATTCCGTCGCGCTGACCACTCAGCTACCAGGGGCGGACAAGATATAGGTGTAATTACTTTATCTTTTCGTTCGGCCGAATTTTCAGTGGACAGCTGATATGAATTAAGTCAGCATTCACTTTCAGTTGGAAAAAAATCATTAACTTTTAAAATAATATTTAACGAAATTGTACCACTTATGAGTTTGGTTCTGCAGAAAGCTGGTTTCTTGCGTGCGCCCCACTTTTCCCTTTTTAAATTCCAGAAGTAGGTTCATAACTATTAAAAATTCATGAGCACAAATTTTCAGGTCTATCTGTAAGGGGTTAGGAATCTGTGTGAGGATAAAAGAAATTGTCTTATGCCTTAGTCCGTTTGAAAAACGTGGTATACTAAAAATCTTTTATTTAAATAATTATTTTCTCCTTTTTAGTCTTATGACTGTCAAATTTTTCAATTGATTTCGAACATTTCGATGAGATTGCAGCAGGAACATGTGGCAAAATTTCAGGACTTTCTCTTCACGTGAGTCAACCTAAACATTGCTTCCTTCTACGATTATCTAATGAAAAGACCTCGAAGGTAAAAATTAGACAGAATCGAGCTCACGCAAGGACTTACCAGCAACCAATCTTATATCGACACATTCGCAAATGGATCAGCAAAAGGGAGAGATAGCAATGGTATACAAGGTACTCTCTGCTACAAAACAGTCACAAAAGCGGGTTAATACTGCATTGTCGTCTAGTTAGTGTCCTGTTCATCGGGAAATGATAGTGGTGGACAAAGTGCACTCCAACACGTGCTAGACAAGAAAGCGCGTTCATATTGCATTGTCATTCAGTTCTAAGCAACGTAGAAAGTTTGAAGTTTTTAGCTCATCTGGAAGTTATTTTAAAATATAATGCAAAATTATTACTGAACGAAAAGACACGAAAATGACTTCATCATAATTAAAAAAATCATAGTGAAAATATTTCCTTTTAGTACCACGGAGGCAAGGCCCTGATGCCTTGACATATGTCCTATCATCATGCTCCTCCTTCTTCCAACGTTTTCCTCTTCTCGCCAGTTCTGTGGAGAACATCGCCATTTTCAAGCAGTTCAACTAATTTTCAAAATCTTTCTATAGCATCACATCACAAACACTTCGATTCTCCTGTTTTCCAGAGTTTAATATAGCCAGACATACTAAAAAACTAAACTCAGCCCGAACAGGCCTTGAAGACTGTCGTGTCATCCTCAGTCCACAGGCTTCACTGGTTGCCGAAATGAAGGGGCATGTGGTCAGCATAGAGCTCTTCCGGCCGCATGTCAGTTTACGATATCGAAGCCGCTACTTCTCAATCAACTACCTCCTCAGTTTGCCCCATAAGGGCTGAGTGCACCCCGTTTGACAACAGCGCTCGGCAGACCGGATGGTCACCCAACAAAGTGCTAACCCAGCCCGACAGTGCTTAACTTCGGTGACCTGACGGGAACAGGTATCAACACAGCGGCAAGGCTGTTGGCCAACCACATCTATAGAAGTAATAAAAAGTGGTTCAAATGGCTCTGAGCACTTTGAGACTTAACATCTGAGGTCATCAGTCCCATAGACTTAGAACTACTTAAACCTAACTAACCTAAGGACATCACACACATCCATGCCCGAGGCAGGACTCGAACCTGCGACCGGAGCGGTCGCATCGGTTCCAGACTGTGGCGCCTAGAACCGCACAGCCACTCCGGCCGTCGATGCGACCACCATGATGCTGTAAACAGAACCTCGATTCATCCGTAAAACTGACGTTTTGCCATTCATGCACCCAGTTTCGCCCTTGAGTACACCATCGCAGGCGCTCCTGTCTGTGATGCAGCGTCAAGGGTAACTGCAGACATAGTCTACGATCTGATAGTCAATGCCGCTGCAAACATCGTCGGACTGTTCGAGCAGATGGTTGTTGTCTTGCAAACGTCCCCATCTGTGGACTCAGGAATCTAGATCTGGCTGCACGATCCGTTACAGCCATGCGGATAAGATGCCTGTCATCTCGACTGCTAGTGACACGAGGCCGTTGGGATCCAGCACGGCGTTCTGTATTACTCTCCTGAACCAACCGATTCCATATTCTGCTACCAGCCATTGGATCTCGTCCAACGAGAGTAGCAATGTCGCGATACGATAAACCGCAATCGCGATAGGCTACAATCCGACCTTTGTCAAAGTCGGAAACGTGATGGCACGCATTTCTACTCCTTACACGAGGCATCACAACAACGTTTCACCAGGCAACGCCTGTCAACTGCTGTTTGTGTATGAGAAAGCGGTTGGATACTTTCCTCATGTCAGCACGTTGTAGGTGTCGCCACCGGCGAATGCTCTGAAAAGCTAATCATTTGCATATCACAGCATCTTCTTCCTGTCGGATAAATTTCGCGTCTGTAGCACGTCATCTTCGTGGTGTAGCAGTTTTAATGGCCAGTAGTGTAATTTGTTTCCTCTCTCTGAAATTCTAAAATGAACAGTCAAAGCACCCAGAAGCTACAAATTTTTGAATTTCACACGACATTTTTATTTTTCCAAAATTAGAAATACTCTACACAGATACACAGTCGACCATTGAAGTTCAATATCTTGACTGCGATTCGCAACTTCAGTAGTACTGGCGTGTAGTGTACTTCATGGTTGATAAGCAAATTGTTGACATTTCAGCGCAGCCGAACAAATCTTAACGAGCAGTCAAATGAAAACGAGACAAACCATATAAAGAGCACGGTGCGGACGTAGAGAACGCAGTTATGTTTGTTTACAGCAGTGTTCTCTCTCGTGAATCAGGAAGGAACAGAGCGAACTTTCACCGCTGCGCCATTTGTATATTAGACATCCTCGACGTGAAGTCATCAAGTCTTGTGTGTATCCGACTTCACTATGGAGGACGCAGGAAAGAGGAACAGCGAGGTGTAGTGTGGTTTTAGACTTCGAAAGCAGTAGCTGGAAGTGAAATAAATGCCTGAATGTCTATTGTGTATGGCGAACTCATTACGTCACGTCTACGTGTGTCTGCGTAGAATGAACGGTTTTTAGAAGATCAGCTGTCTTTTAAAGACAGCGGTCGCCTAGGGCAGGCTCATAGGGCCATTGCTGCGGTGGATGCTGACGTCAGAAATGACCGGCTCGTGTTGGATATCAGTCACGGTGCCGCCCACACCATCATGACAGGGCATCTCAAGTTCCGGAAAATCTGTTCGCAGTGTGTTCCCCATAAACTACGGTTCCGAACTCTTCCGTGCAATATTCATATTTTCGGAGCCTTGAAGAAAGACATTCGTGACCGTCCATTTGCTTCGGACGACGAGGTGCACGCCGAGGTACAATCGTGGCTCCTTAGACAACCACAAACTTATTTCTATGAAAATATATACCGTCTTGACTCATAGTTGGGTAAATGTATTAACAGTTCTCTCGATTACTTTTGAAATAAGCCGGCCGCTGTGGCCGAGTGTTTCTAGGCGCTTCAATACGGAACCACGCTTCTGCTACGGTCGCAGGTTCGAATCCTGCCTCGGGAATGGATGTGTTTGATGTCCTTAGTTTAGTTAGGTTTAAGTATTTCTATGTCTAGGGGACTGATGACCTCAGATGTTAAGTCCCATAGTGCTTAGAGCCATTTGATTTTGAAATAATAAACAGTTTACGTACTTCTTTTCCATTTGTCTCGTTTTAACTTCTCATTATAGGTAGGAATAATGCTGCCCATATGCTGTATACGAGGAAAGATTATGCACAGCGTTTTTCACTCAGAAATCAGATTTGAATGTGGGTTTTTAGCGAGAAGATTACATAAGAAGTGAAGTGTCTACCGGTACGTGGTGGAATTCTACAGCGACATTATGGTGGCCTATCGAGACTGTACTTGATTGTTCTGTGGTATTTCAGCTCGAGTCGATCGGGATTCCACGACTGCCATGCGAATATCGAATCCATTGGCTCAGGGAACGACACAGAACATAATCCAGGACCTCAACTGCTCCGTTTGTGCATACAGAATCATGTTTCGTCTTCTTTGTATGGACTCAGAAATTAACATAATGGTACATAGGCCACTGGGTGCACAAGACGGTCACCTCTGAGTCGCATGTCGGCAATCTGGACAGTGGCCATTACGTTTATGACGTGCTAATGTCGTTGGCGGTTCCCTGTCTTCCACGTCTCCGTGACGATTTATTTCCTGAAGATAGCACTCCAGATGTCCAAACCAAGCTCCCACTGAGGGGGCTTTCGACTGTTGTCCGAGCCACCACGTTCTTCAGACCTCTTACGCACTGGAAACATCTGGCCATTAGCTGTAGAGAGAATGGCATGCCACCACTCTTTAGCCACTAAGATTGATGAAGTCTGCCAAGCTTGAGCAGCACGGGGAGGTAAAGCAGCAGAGGAAGGACATTTCCGTCCTAACTCTGATCGACTCAATACTCATCTGTATCGGTACCAGAGTTAGTTGCTTCCGCTGAACTTCTCACCCTGCATACTTATATTGACCTAAAAATTTACTGTATTATGGAATAACTTCGAGAGAACCATCGGTGATGTAATGTTAATTTTCTTTATTGCTTGACGACTAGTGTCGAGCCTAAGATTGTAATCAGATCACCCAATAATCTATGCACTAGCATACATTATGACAGCCACATTACTGTTCATTCTAATTGAACACATTTTGTAAAGCTTGTTAGTTTAATTAGGTGAATGAAGTTCAGCCCTGTGTTGCTTTGCAAGACGTATTTAGGATAACAGTCACGTGGTCGTCGTAATGTATGTTATTGCTCAGTTTATTTGTTCATTTGATAGTAAACTCATCAAGGTATAAAAAAATTAATATTGCAGCATCGACGGTTCTTTGTAATTTATTGCATAAGTTCGTAAACCGTACAGTTTCTGAAGTCCTGTCTTCCAGAATGCTGGAAAATCGTAGATAACACAAATTTAAACATGTATATGAGAAGATCGTGAAAACTTAAACATGATGCAGTAAATGATTATCGGTACAATCCGTTCATAAGCCTGCTGTCTTTCAGCTTGTTCACGCACTGCTCAAATTTTCAACAGTATGAATTATGCACGGAGCGAGATGTGTAATGCATGTAATCACCTTCAGGAGGACCAGAAGTCATACTTCTCCAACTATCCAGACTTACGTTTCCCTCGGTCCTATAAAGCAATCAAGAGGAACCCCGGGTGATTCCTTTGAATAAAATAAAGCGATTCATGAACATGCTTTCTAAAAAATTATGAAAGTTTGCATGACACCAATAATAGTCATTATTATTTAAAGAAGTGTACTTGGAAGTTCTGGCATTCCTTTTAAAAGCACTTTATCAGTAAGCCTCCTCATGCATTTCATGTCCGGGCTAGTTTTTTGTCACTAATGGCTTCGTCGTATTCAGCATTAAACTTTAACCTTCTTTCTTCCCCTGTTGTTTGTGCAGTGAACAAGTAGTTGTCGCTCGCGTTGAAAGACTCCCCCCCATCTAACACGCAGTCTGCTCCGAAGCTTAGCGTACCCGTGATGGTGCAGGGGGCGTCGTAGTCTGAGGAGCTGCCCTCCTGCTACTTAAGCGCCCTCAGCGACGAGCGCCGCATTTGCTTCAGCCAGCCAACCGGCCAGCCCATTTCCGCTCGCGGAAACTAAGGCCTGACGCAAATACCCTGAAGACAGGAATAGTACGCTTCCTATTCCCAGCCACTGCGGAAAATCTGTCACTGTGCTATATTTAGATCTTCACAATGTTGCTGGGGCAAGAAGATAATTCTCCTTCTGTCAGTGAAAAACAACATTCTCTTTTACATCAAAAGTCCACCGTAGACACATTTCAGATCAACGCTTTCACTCTCCAATCGCCAGATTCTGGAATTGTGAAAAACACCTTGCAGCTACTAAAACCTAATTACTGCACCAAAAACTTTTACAGCCAAAAATGCTAGTCGTATTACTGCAATGGTTAGTAACGTGCCAGTCTTTAACAAAATGCTGCTCACGACATGTGTTAAACTTTTATCTCTGTAAAGCATCCGGTCTCGTTAACAGTGAAAATGACTAGACTGGGGCATCTTATCCTGTCGTTGCATTAACCATAACCATTTTGAAGTCAATATAAATGACTTTAGACTGCAATGAAACAACCTGAATCAGACTTAAACTTCAATTTTTATTTCTATCACCCCTCTGATTTTTATATATACACTGATCAGCCACAACATTATTACCACCGACCTACTATCGATATACACCCATCTAGGCGATATCAGTGTCAACTGGCGAGGACTGACTGCTAATAAGACACACGAGCAGTGCATGTAGTATCAGTGCGTGTGCTGTCCATGCGTAGAATGGGGAGGGCGCGCGATTATTCTTGACCGAGGGCAGCCTCAGCACGAACATTTCGGAAACTGCACGACTTGTTGGATGTTCTACGAGTGCTGCCGTGAGTATCTTCAACACAGGAAGAAACCAACGTCAAAGTACGTCCACATGCGATGGGGTTGGGCGGCCACCCCTCATTACAGATGTCGGACGTGATAGGTTGGGCGGACTGGTAAAAAAAAAAGGCAGGTGGAGAACTGTGGCTGAATGAACACCAGAGTTTAATGCTGTGCAGAGTAGTACAAGTGTGTCTGAACACACAGTGCACCTAACACTCCTAACGATGGGTCTCTGCAGCCGATGACCCACGACGTCGGCAACTAGACTGAAATGGGCACATGAGCATTGGCACTGGACGTTGGTGTAGTGGAAGAGCGTGGCATGGCATGATGAATCCCAAAACATTCTACATCATGCTGATTGGAGAGCTCGAATCCGTCGTCCTCCAGAGAAGCAGCTCCTTAACACATGTACTGCGGGACGGAAACCAGCTGACGGCGGCTCCATTATGTACTTGGGGACGTGGGAATCCATGGGTACAGTGGATCTCCTGAAAGGCACAATGACGGCTGAAGAGTATCGTACACTGGCTGAAGACCGCGTACACCCCTTCATCACGATCAAGTTTTCGACGCCAATGGCATTTTACAGCAAGATAAAGCGCCGTGTCACAATGCCACGAGTTCCAGTTGATATGCTGCCCTCCTCCACCCCCCTCCCCTCCCCAACTCACTAAATCTGAACCCGGTCGAACACATCTGTGATGTGATCGAGAGTTTAGTGAACTTCCGCTCAATCGAGAAAACATGGAAACTGATGATAATAATTAAATAGAATATCACAACGATAAAAAGTTACTGTTTAAGAGAAGCGATAATGTGCTTTAAAAACAATTGTTTTCACTCCACTGTCTATGACTTTTAATGTTCTTCATTCCCTGCGCCTAGAAAGAGAGCGGGCAGCAATGATCATTGGAGAGTCGGTGACGTTTAAGTTAAATACAATGCGAACTAATAGCGGGGCAAAGGGAATCTCAATTGAGAAGATCTGTAGAGGTTGTAAAATACAATGCGAACTAATAGCGGAGCAAGGGGAATCTCAATTGAGAAGATCTGTAGAGGATGTAAAATACAACGCGAACTATTAGCGGGGGAAGGGGAATCCCAAATGGGAACATTTGTAGAGGATGTACAGTTTTTTCGTTTGCTTAACAACAGACTGACGCGCCCGAAAGACGAAGGAGGGAAATGGCGTATGGAAAATAATATTGAACGTCCAGGACGAAATGTCGCAGACTTAATACATGACGCATAGCGCACGACTAAGCGCATTTGCTCATTCGTATAGCGTGTAAAATCGTTCGACTTATTAAGTAAAAAAGTTTTTCATTATAATCTTTTAACAGAATCAGGATATTTTACTTAATTATTAGATCAAAAGATTTTCACTAGCTGTTAAAATCTCTGTTTTCGATTTTACAAAACACTCGGAAAATTCACTACGTAAAGGAAGCTGAAAATCTAATAGTCATGGAGTAGTGTAATGCGATGGTAGTGGGAGGGATAGAAGAAATATTTAGGCGGATATCGTATTGGTAATGTACCCGCGGTCTAGGGGAAACGTCTTTGATTCATGATCAAAACGTCTTCGGTCCCGGGTTCGATCCCCGCCACTGCCTAAATTTTGATAAATAATCAGCATTGGCGGCCGAAGACTTCCGGCATAAGAAGTCTGCCTCATCCTGCCAACGGCCTTGTCAAAGAGGGCGGAGGAGCGGATAGAGGCTCAGGGCACTCTCTTGTCTTAGGGGTGGGAAATTGCCCCTAAAGGCGGAAGAATCAGCAATGATCAACGACATGAGGATCGACAGGACATGTGACCTGTAATTGAAGAAGTGTCATGATGATCTCTCCATTGGCAAAAGATTCCGGAATAGTCCCCCATTCGGATCTCCGGGAGGGGACTGCCAAGGGGGAGGTTACCATGAGAAAAAGATTGAATAATCAACGAAAGGATAACGTTCTACGAGTCGGGGCGTGGAATGTCAGAAGCTTGAACGTGGTAGGGAAACTAGAAAATCTGAAAGGGGAAATGCAAAGGTTCAATCTAGATATAGTAGGGGTCAGTGAAGTGAAGTGGAAGGAAGACAAGGATTTCTGGTCAGATGAGTACCGGGTAATATCAACAGCAGCAGAAAATGGTACAACAGGTGTAGGATTCCATATGAATGGGAAGGTAGGGCAGAGGGTGTGTTATTGTGAACAGTTCAGTCACCGGGTTGTTCTAATCAGAATCGACAGCAGACCAACACCGACAACGATAGTTCAGGTATACATGCCGACGTCGCGAGCTGAAGATGAACAGATAGAGAAAGCGTATGAGGATATTGAAAGGGTAATGCAGTATGTAAAGGGGGACGAAAATCTAATAGTCATGGGCGACTGGAATGCAGTTGTAGGGGAAGGAGTAGAAGAAAAGGTTACAGGAGAATATGGGCTTGGGACAAGGAATGAAAGAGGAGAAAGACTAATTGAGTTCTGTAACAAGTTTCAGCTAGTAATAGCGAATACCCTGTTCAAGAATCACAAGAGGAGGAGGTATACTTGGAAAAGGCCGGGAGATACGGGAAGATTTCAATTAGTTTACATCATGGTCAGAGAGAGATTCCGAAATCAGATACTGGATTGTAAGGCGTACCCAGGAGCAGATGTAGACTCAGATCACAATATGGTAGTGATGAAGAGTAGGCTGAAGTTCAAGACATTGGTCAGGAAGAATCAATACGCAAAGAAGTCGGATACGGAAGTACTAAGGAATGACGAGATACGTTTGAAGTTCTCTAACGCTATAGATACAGCAATAAGGAATAGCGCAGTAGGCAGTACAGTTGAAGAGGAATGTACATCTCTAAAAAGGGCCATCACGGAAGTTGGGAAGGAAAACATAGGTACAAAGAAGGTAGCTGCGAAGAAACCATGGGTAACAGAAGAAATACTTCAATTGATTTATGAAAGGAGGAAGTACAAACATGTTCCGGGAAAATCAGGAGCAACAGAAATACAAGTCGCTGAGGAATGAAATAAATAGGAAGTGCAGGGAAGCTAAGACGAAATGGCTGCAGGAAAAATGTGAAGACATCGAAAAAGATATGATTGTCGGAAGGACAGACTCAGCATACAGGAAAGTCAAAACAACCTTTGGTGACATTAAAAGCAACGGTGGTATTATTAAGAGTGCAACGGGAGTTCCACTGTTAAATGTAGAGGAGAGAGCAGAGAGGTGGAAAGAATACATTGAAAGCCTCTATGAGGGTGAAGATTTGTCTGATGTGATAGAAGAAGAAACAGGAGTCGATTTAGAAGAGATAGGGGATGCAGTATTAGAATCGGAATTTAAAAGAGCTTTGAAGGACTTACGGTCAAATAAGGCAGAAGGGATAGATAACATACCATCAGAATTTCTAAAATCATTGGGGGAAGTGGTAACAAAACGACTATTCACGTTGGTGTGTAGAATATATGAGTTTGGCGACATACCATCTGACTTTCGGAAAAGCATCATCCACACAATTACGAAGATGGCAAGAGGTGACAAGTGCGAAAATTATCGCACAGTCAGCTTAACAGCGCATGCATCTAAGCTGCTTACAAGAATAATATACAGAAGAATGGAAAAGAAAATTGACAATGCGCTAGGTGACGATCAGTTTGGCTTTAGGAAAAGTAAAGGGACGAGAGAGGCAATTCTGACGTTACGGCTAATACTGGAAGCAAGGCTAAAGAAAAATCAAGACACTTTCATAGGATTTGTGGACCTGGAAAAAGCGTTCGACAATATAAAATGGTGCAAGCTGTTCGAGATTCTGAAAAAAGTAGGGGTAAGCCATAGGGAGAGACGGGTCATATACAATACGTACAACAACCAAGAGGGAATAATAAGAGTGGACGATCAAGAACGAAGTGCTCGTATTAAGAAGGGTGTAAGACAAGGCAGTAGCCTTTCGCCCCTACTCTTCAATCTATACATCGAGGAAGCAATGATGGAAAAAAAAGGAAGGTTCAGGAGTGGAATTAAAATACAGGTGAAAGGATATCAATGATACGATTCGCTGATGACATTGCTATCCTGAGTGAAAGTAAAGAAGAATTAAATGATCTGCTGAACGGAATGAACAGTCTAATGAGTACACAGTATGGTTTGAGAGTAAATCGGAGAAAGACGAAGGTAATGAGAAGTAGTAGAAATGAGAGCAGCCAGAAACTTAACATCAGGATTGATGGTCACGAAGTCAATGAAGTTAAGGAATTCTGCTACCTAGGCAGTAAAATAACCAATGACGGACGGAGCAAGGAGGACATCAAAAGCAGGCTCGCAATGGCAAAAAAGGCATTTATGGCCAAGAGAAGTCTACTAATATCAAATACCAGCCTTAATTTGAGGAAGAAATTTCTGAGGATGTACGTCTGGAGTACAGCATTGTATGGTAGTGAAACATGGACTGTGGGAAAACCGGAACAGAAGAGAATCGAAGCATTTGAGATGTGGTGCTATAGACGAATGTTGAAAATTAGGTGGACTGATAAGGTAAGGAATGAGGAGGTTCTATGCAGAATCGGAGAGGAAAGGAATATGCGGAAAACACTGATAAGGAGAAGGGACAGGATGATAGGACATCTGCTTACACCTGAGGGAATGACTTCCATGGTAATAGAGGGAGCTGTAGAGGGCAAAAACTGTGTAGGAAGACACAGATTGGAATACGTCAAGCAAATAATTGAAGACGTAGGTTGCAAGTGCTACTCTGAGATGAAGAGGTTAGCACAGGAAAGGAATTCGTGGCGGGCCGCATCAAACCAGTCAGCATACTGATGACCAAAAAAAAAATGATATTGGTAGTAGGAATGAGAGAGGCGGAAGATTAATCAGGTTCCTCAACAAATTTCAGCTAGTAACAACAAATACTCTGTTCAGGAACCACAGGAGGAGGAGGTATACTTGGAAAAGGGCGGGTGATACAGGAAGATTTCAGTTAGATTACATCATGGTCACGCAGAGAGTCCGAAATCACATACCCAGGAGCAGATATAGACTCAGATCAAAATTTAGTCTTCATAAAGAGTAGGCTAAATTTGAAGATAATAGCCAGGAACAATTAATAGGCAAAGAAGAGGAATACGGAAGTACTAATGAATGAAGAGATACACTTGAAGTTCTCTGAGGATACAAATACTGCGATAATAGATAGCTCAGGAGGCAGTTCAGTTTAAGAAAATAAGACATCTCCAAAGATCTATCGCAGAAGAAAAACATAAATATAAAAGGGAACTGCGAAGGAACCATGGGTAACAGAAGAAATACTTTAGTTGAAGGATGAAATAAGGAAGTACTAAACTGTTCAGGGAAATTCAGAAATATAGAAATACAAATCACTTAGGACTAATAACAGGAAGTGCTGGGAAGCTAAGGCGAAATGGCAATAGGAAAAATGCGAAGAAATCGAAAAAGGAATGATGTCCGAAGGACTGACTCAACTCATAGAGAAATTAAAACAACCTTCGGTGAAAATATAAGCAAGGTATGTAACATTGAGAGTGCAATGGGAATTCCACTGTTAAACGCAGAGGAGCGGATAGGTGGAAAGATCTGTATCAGGGTTAAGACGTATCTCATGACGCGATAGAAGAAGGAACAGGAGTCGATATCGAAGAGAAATGGGATCCAGTATTAGAATCAGAATTTTTCGGAAAAACACCATCTACATAATGCCGAAGATTGCAAGAGCCAACAAGTGCGAGTAATTATCGCACAATCAGCTTAACAGTTCAAGCATCAAAGTTGCTGACAATAACAGTATACGGAAGAGTGGAAAAGAAAATTGGGGATGTGTTACATGATAATCAGTTTGGCTTTAAGTAAGGTAAAGCCACCACAGAGGCTGTTCTGACGTTGCGGTTGATAATGAAAGCAATACTGAAGAAAAATCAACACATATTCATAGGTTTTCTCGACCTAGAAAAAGCTTTCGACCATTTAAAATGTTCTACAGTGTATGATGTTCAAAATTCTGAAAAATAGGAGTATGCAACAACCAAGAGGGAACAATAATATTCGAAGAACAAGACCGAAGTGTTCGGACTAAAATGGGTGTACGACAGGGGTGTAGTCTTTCGCTCCATTCTTCAGTCTATGCTTCGAAGAAGCAATGACGTAAATAAAATAAAAGACTGAAACTTCTCCATTACCGTGACTGTTAGTGGAATGTAAATACATAAAAATTGCAACCACCCACATTTTTGAATAGTTATTTATTATTCCATATCCGGTTTTCGAACCTTTACAGGTTCATCACAAGATGGTTTTCTGGAAGTTACATCACTATTTCTGACATAATGCTGAGTGCTGGGTCTCGACAGTATGGGTGACTTTTTTCTGTTAGTGTCCATCTGTCTGCTTCTATTTTGATAGCCAGTTGGTACATCACTTCACACACTTTTGCACATCTACAAGCATGTACACTGTGATAGCGAAACATTGCCAGCATCCAGCCTGTGCTATGCAACTGTTACTTGTAAACCGCTTCATGGAATAATAACTACTTAAAAAAGTAACTGGTTGCAATTTTATGTATTTACATTACAATAAAAGAAAAGTTAAAGAATGGGATTAAAATCTAAAATGAAAGGATATCAATGACAAGATTCGCTGATGACATTGGTGCCCTCAGAGAAAGTGAAGAAGAGTTACAGGATTTGCTGAATGGAATGAACAGTCTAATGAGTTCAGAATGTGGCTTAAGAGTAAACCGAAGACAGAGGAACGTAATGAGACGTAGCAGAAATGAGAACAGCGAGAGACTTAACATCAGGATTAGCGATCAAGCGATCACGTAGTAGATGTTGCTAAGGAATTCAGCTACCCAGGTAGCAAAATAATCCTTGACGTATGGAGCAAAGAGGACATGACAAGCAATTATTACTTGCAAAAATGGCATTCCTGGCCAGTATAAGACTACTAGTATCAAACATAAGACTTGATTTGAGGAAGGAATTTCTGAGAACGTACGTTTGGTGCACAGAATTGGGTGGAACATAGTCTGTGGGAATACCGGAAAAGAAGAGAACCGAAGCATTTGAGATGGGTTGCTACAGATGAATGTTGAAAATTAGGTGGACTGATGTGGTTAGGAAAGAAGTAGTACTCCGAAGAATCGCCGAGGAGTGATATATGTGGAAAACACTGACACGAAGAAGGGACAACACGATAGGACGTCTGTTAAGACATCAGTGAATAACTTCCCCAGTACCAGGGGGAGCTGTAGAAGGTAAAAACTGTAGAAAAAGTCAGAGATTGGAATAAATCCGGCAAATAATTGAGGACGTAGGTTGCAAGTGCTAATTTGAGAAGAAGATGCTGACACAGGAGACTAATTTGTGACGGGCCGCATCAAACCAGTGGAAGACTCATAACTCAAAAAAAGAAAAGAACTCGCTCACTCCTAAGATGTTACTCTTTTGTTGGCACTGCTGGTTCCAGAGAAGTGACCGATCTGCAAAGACATACCCCCAAATTGTGTCTTCTCTGGGCATCTATTCGCTGATGATGCCTAACATCCGCGCCTTGTGCCGGACCGAGGAAGAAGGCGATAGACCACAAAGACGTACTCCCTCTTGCTATATTAATTATTTGTAAACTTAGTTTAAAGTAAATCAGAGTATGGAGCAAATGGAAATTGACTCGAACCAGTTGTAGAAAGTGAAGAGAAAGACGCAGTAACTGTGAACAGAATCAGAGACGTTCTATGAGATGTGAAAAACAGGAAGATACCGGTAAGCAATAACATAAGTACCGATTTAATCAAATATGTATATCATCATAGGAGTCCTCAGATGAAAGAAATTCTGAACTGGTGGAAATTATCCATAGTAACACCAATATTTGAGAAAGGGGTTAGGAAACACTGTAAGAATTATAGGGGAATTTCTTTACGTAACAGTGGATACGAAATACCTTCTCGAAGATAATAACAAAAGGGCCCACAGTAATTTTAGAAAATATCTTGCTGGAGGAGTAAACGGTATTCAGAAAGGATAGGTACTTCAGACAACGCATTCGTCTTCAGACAAATGATTTAAAATAAGATACAATTTAATTGAAGGAAGAACATTTGGTTGATAGAAGAGCATGTCTGTTACATGCTGAATACAAAAAAAGCCGTTGACAATTTAGCTGGGGGAATACTGTGGGAATTGCTAGGCACGAAAGGCATACAAAGCCATTTACTAAGAGTATTCCAGAGCATTGACCAAGACTCCAGCATAGCCACTGCCGGAAAAGAGCACGTTAAAATTACGGCAAAAAAATATAGCCTCAACACAAAGATGTAGTTTTTCCCAATACTTCTTACTATCTTACAACAGCTGAGAGGAAACACATATTCTGGTGTGCATCTGCATGGAGCAATGTATTTCGTCGATTCTCTCCTGTCTACCATCTTTATGTTTCGCGCAATTGAAGGTGGATGCCTGTGATCGTGAGAGAGTCTAGAAGAGAAAAAGTGCAAATTAAACTTTTGTCCTGTCATCACTGGTAAGTTGTTTTAATAATGTTCGCACTGGGATGATTTAGGCCCAGTTTGCTAACAATACTGTCATTGTTATTTTCACCAGTTTAAGCTGCTACATGAAGTAACGCAGGAGGGATGCGACCATTATGAGAATCTTCCTGCCCCATTTTCTGGCCGCAACTAGTAACAGTCGACTTGTCGTTAAGTCTTTATTTACGCTTTTCCGACATAGTCCATTATCGGAATATACGATAAAAATAAATTAATGCATAGTATTGTATTACGTTATACCAAAGTTATCGTTGGTGTCGGACAGACGGTGGCCCATGCCTGAAAAGAAGTTTTAGCAACAAGTGAACTATTGTTATTGCCGGCCAGAGTGACAGTACGGTGCTAGGCGCTACAGTCTGGAGCCGAGCGACCGCTACGGTCGCAGGTTCGAATCCTGCCTCGGGCATGGATGTGTGTGATGTCCTTAGGTAAGTCGCATAGTGCTCAGAGCTATTTGAACCATTTGAACCATTTGAACTATTGTTATTAGCAACCAAAAAGGGGAATAAGAGCTGTTCGTTATTACATTACCACCAATTGAGGAACTTCATGTGAAAAGCATATGCTTAGTTCCACAGTTACTGGGATTCGGAGTCATGGACTCCATTTGTTGCACTAATTTCTAAGATCAGAAATTATTCCAAATAATAGGTGGTACTGAATGTCGTCCCAGAATGAATCATTACAGCACTCAGTGACCGTGCATTCGTTAACTGTTAATTTTCGCTCTGCAATAAGAGAGATAATACGCCATTAATGAGTGGAAGGCTATACAAAAAGAGCCATCAACACCGGCACAGGAAGGACGACGTAATCGTCCCTTGACTAGAAGCTCCCTTTGAGAGCAACGCACGTAGACATGGGTCGTTACTTTTAAAGGCGGGAATGGCTACCCAATTTCCTGCGTTAACGGTGTGACATATAGGAGACCGTTCAGCTGGTAGTTTGCCTCTCCGATCCCTGGCTCCGATAACGTCTCAATATTGGCCCCGGGCTGCTCGCTGCTATGACTGGCTGCACGTGGCGCTCGAAACAATCCCGCAGCTGTGGCGCAGTCGCCCGGGGACAGTCGTTACTGAATACGCATAGAATCTGGCCTCAAATAGAAGACAAATAACAGAATCCCTTTGACAGAAATTTGTAAAACTATATGCTCTGTTATTCTGCGCTATCTGTTTTTAACTAACGAATTTAATTATGCACTGAAAGCCGTCCTCACGGGCTTTGAAGTGTTTTCGATGAAGAAATATGTAATTATATTTTATATTTCAGAATTAAAATGCGGTGTCTATGAATTTCCGATCATGATCTGTTTTTATAGGAATATGTAGGAAAGGAAAAATTTATGTCACTTCAAAACATTAATGCCTTTAACGACTCAAACAATTTCGACGTTTCTCCAAATAGTCTATAACGACCGTATACCTTTATTTCCTATATTTTAATATAGTGTTCTCTTTATGTTAGTGTTTTCGAGAGTCAGTTCAGGTCCGTGAAACAACGCGGCCTTGCTACAACCTTCTCAGATTGACGTAGTGTCTCAGAGCGCAATCATAAACAAAACCAACTACAGTATTTACACTTAAAAGACTATATTTAACTACAAAGCACTCTGTAACTAATAGTGACCATGTGTTTACAAAGTGAAATTTAATTTGGCTATCGGACTTCTTCTGAAGCGTTTAAAATTCAAACCATTGGGTAGTTATAATTAGCAACAAGGTATTCGATGCACTTCACTGCTCACCAGCATTTCTGTTTTCCACTAAGCACAGCGACTGCAACCACTACTGGAACGGGATCTGTGACCTCACTCACCTTGTGAAATTCTTCCTGAAATTCAATGCTGCTATTTATTAAATACGGTAGCCACGTTCTGAAGGAACGATTGTTGAAAATTACATCCGTTCATTCAGTTTGGAACAGTTTTTCAGTTAATTTTTAATAAAGTTAAAATTTGCTTTTGAGAACCAGAATAAAACCGACATACTTATTCTCCTCCTTTCAGTACTTAACGTTTCCCAAATTCAGTTACAGTTAATAATTGCTATTGGGATGAAGAAAATGTACTGTCGTAACTTTAAGACAATTACTTTATGCAAATGAATTTTACTAAAGTAATGTAGAAAAGCGACTCAACAAAAATGCGTAATGTTGCGACTCTTCTGATTTGGAAAACACTGCGGCTGGTGTTAGAAGCATCATCATTACATCTGAACATAAAATTTAAAAAAAAAATGAAATGGGTTTTGAAATCAGTCACGCTCTGTACGTCTGGTTTCAATATATAGTAAAAAGTACACATGATCACAAAACGAAGTAGTTAAGACTGTCTCCCCTTTATATTAATGACAGTTGAAAGTTCGTAGTTTGCCTTGTTAACTGCAGTGAAGTTGGTGGCGTAGTGTCAAAAAAAACCATTTATCCAAATTTTTTCATGTCTCTGGTTAAAGCGATTCACCATACTTTCGCCAATAGTGCACATATTCGGCTTACATGAAGTATAGTTGCGCACCCGCTGAAAACTCATAACAGACCGTCGTGATTCTTCCAGTGATGACTAATAATTACAGAGACGACTTACTAATGCAGAAGTATTGACAAACAACTTCCTGCAATATTTTGTGCAGATATTGGCACGGAGTGTAAAGTTTTTGGGATCGCAACAAAAAAGGGTGACAGCTCACTGTCACTGCTGTCAGCCTACTTCTGGCCCGCTCAGTCTGCCTGCGGTAAACGTTCCTCCACGTAAAAAAGTTGTTCCCAAGACAGAGTACGACAATTCCACCCTATGCCCCCATCTTTTCGCTTACCGCCGGATCTGCCTATTTCTCTTGTAGTAAGGATATTCCCGGAATGGAAACGACAAGGGCAAAAGCTGAGCTTCCTTCAAGGCGAATGGCTTCCTTCTTTCTTATGCACGTTTGCCTACATGTTTCCATAATAAATAATATTAAGTTAGGGATTCGGTCAGACCGTACGCCTTTTTAAGTCATCATTCTTCTGGCTGTCTGATGTGGCCCGACACGAATTCCTGCACTAATCTGTTCACTTCAGAACAGTACTTGCACCGTATGTCCTCAATTATTTCGTAGGTATATCCAAATTTCTGTCTTCCCCTGCAGTTTTTACCCTCTATAGTGAAGAATCTGATAATGTATTACAACCCCCTAATGTCGGCCCCAAAGGGATCGCAAACAAAAAATTAGAGTAACTATAGCACTCACATAGGCATCTAAGCAATCTTTCTTCCCGGACTCCATGCCTGCATGCAACGAGAAAGATGACTAATACAATTCAGTACACCCTTTGCCAAGCACTTTCCAGTGGTTTGCAAAGTATGGATGCAGGTTTATATGAAAGAACAATACGCTGTCCTGGTTGATTAATTTTATGCAGACGCAGTGGGAGGGATCCGTGAAATGGAGTATGATGATGGTACATGACGGTATTGTGTCTAACTACACGTTACATGTTCTACATGAGACCATGGTAAGGGAACATCAGATTATCAAAGCAGTACACGTTTTTAGCGTTGTCAGAATGTACAATGTCTACCGCTTCCTTTTCAAGAGAAAGTGAAGGTACTGCGCACGTGTAAAACCATGCATCAAGAGAGCAACATAAATTTTCTCTTCCATTAAGTTCCCAAAGTAAATCTATCGTAAATTTTTAGTGCGAAACATGCATTTATTAACAATTAAATTGTGGTAACTTGTTTATTATGGAGTTATGATTTTAACAGATAGTGGCATTAAGGCAGGAAGTACAACTTTAAAGGACTCGAAGTCCAAAACTTCGCTGTGGGCGTACAAAATGTGAGCTACTGGAACAAAATGCGTTGGCTCCGCATTGGTGGACTTCCTAGAAAATGAGTTAAAAGATGACACATTATTCCCTGTTTCGACTGATTTCTCCAGTAAAGTTAATCTTAAAAACTTTTCTGTGTCGATAAATTTTTTTCTGAGGTATTCTGGATAAAGGAGAAATTACTAAGCTTCAATGAGGTTAGTATTGAGACAGCTGATGCTATTTTCGAAAAACTAAAATTTATTTTTGATGAACACAGTAAGGGATTTTCTAAGGTATCAAGTTTCCGTACACACAACGCAACAGTGAACTATGGAAAACATCACACAGTTTTTACAAATATTAAATCTTTAAATATTAATATGATTGAAGCGAAATGTAACGTGTTATGGCCAAAAATACATGTGAAATGATTAAATTCCACGTCGCGAATCTATTCTTGAAAGTCTGCAACGAGTTTTCATCCTTTAGTAAGAAAACTCATGAACTACAAAAAGTTGTGAATTTGTTGAACAAAATAGTCAATTTTATGGCACAGTCCTGTACGGTGTTTGTTGCTGCCGGCTCTTTAACGTTTACTATGCGACTCGGCAACTATTTAAACGTACTTTCTCTCTCAAACGGAAAAAAAGAGACCAACAGTTTGGTATGGCCATTCGTGAAAAGCATGAACGACGAAAGCGAATGCGATATTGCAGTGCGGGAATCCGAATAAGGAAAAAAGATCAAACGCCATTTTTTTTTCAGCTTATGATATGAATCAGGAATACTGTGTATCAAAAATCAACACATATTCCTTCTCCAGGTTGTCAAAGCAGACCACCTGTGCTGTGAACAAAGTTCCCTTATCTTTTCTCCCATATTTCTGTATCATCACAAAGACGTTCAAATTTCAAGATCCACAATCCATCAATCGCATTTTAGTTGTAAATTTCATTATTAAAGGGAGAAAAATTTAACTGTGTTACAGTAGAATTAAAGCGATTTTTTTAAACAAAGGCTTTGCTGTTTCTCATATCTGAAACCTACTGAGAAAAACTTTCCTCGTACTTGACACTGTTGTTTCGAAACAGTAAATTTCAGCGCAAGAATAATTGTCTTAGCTATATTTCAACAGGCTTGGAAAGTGAATAAAAGTTTTTGTTTGAGTCTTGAGCAAAAAGAAATACTTTTTTCGAATGAAACATCTTCTTCTAACACTATAAAAATTGTGTTTATACACTCCTGGAAATTGATATAAGAACACCGTGAATTCATTGCCCCAGGAAGGGGAAACTTTATTGACACATTCCTGGGGTCAGATACATCACATGATCACACTGACAGAACCACAGGCACATAGACACAGGCAACAGAGCATGCACAATGTCGGCAGTAGTACAGTGTATATCCACCTTTCGCAGCAATGCAGGCTGCTATTCTCCCATGGAGACGATCGTAGAGATGCTGGATGTAGTCCTGTGGAATGGGTTGCCATGCCATTTCCAACTGTCGCCTCAGTTGGACCAGCGTTCGTGCTGGACGTGCAGACCGTGTGAGACGCCGCTTCGTCCAGTCCCAAACATGCTCAATGGGGGACAGATCCGGAGATCTTGCTGGACAGGGTAGTTGACTTACACCTTCTAGAGCACGTTGGGTGGCACGGGATACATGCGGACGTGCATTGTCCTGTTGGAACAGCAAGTTCCCTTGCCGGTCTAGGAATGGTAGCCGGCCGAAGTGGCCGTGCGGTTAAAGGCGCTGCAGTCTGGAACCGTAAGACCGCTACGGTCGCAGGTTCGAATCCTGCCTCGGGCATGGATGTTTGTGATGTCCTTAGGTTAGTTAGGTTTAACTAGTTCTAAGTTCTAGGGGACTAATGACCTCAGCAGTTGAGTCCCATAGTGCTCAGAGCCATTTGAACCATAGGAATGGTAGAACGATGGGTTCGATGACGGTTTGGATGTACTGTGCACTATTCAGTGTCCCCTCGACGATCACCAGTGGTGTACGGCCAGTGTAGGAGATCGCTCCCCACACCATGATGCCGGGTGTTGGCCCTGTGTGCCTCGGTCGTATGCAGTCCTGATTGTGGCGCTCACCTGCACGGCGCCAAACACGCATACGACCATCATTGGCACCAAGGCAGAAGCGACTCTCATCGCTGAAGACGACACGTCTCCATTCGTCCCTCCATTCACGCCTGTCGCGACACCACTGGAGGCGTTCTGCACGATGTTGGGGCGTGAGCGGAAGACGGCCTAACGGTGTGCGGGACCGTAGCCCAGCTTCATGGAGACGGTTGCGAATGGTCCTCGCCGATACCCCAGGAGCAACAGTGTCCCTAATTTGCTGGGAAGTGGCGGTGCGGTCCCCTACGGCACTGCGTAGGATCCTACGGTCTTGGCGTGCATCCGTGCGTCGCTGCGGTCCGGTCCCAAGTCGACGGGCACGTGCACCTTCCGCCGACCACTGGCGACAACATCGATGTACTGTGGAGACCTCACGCCCCACGTGTTGAGCAATTCGGCGGTACGTCCACCCGGCCTCCCGCATGCCCACTATACGCCCTCGCTCAAAGTCCGTCAACTGCACATACGGTTCACGTCCACGCTGTCGCGGCATGCTACCAGTGTTAAAGACTGCGATGGAGCTCCGTATGCCACGGCAAACTGACTGACACTGACGGCGGCGGTGCACAAATGCTGCGCAGCTAGCGCCATTCGACGGCCAACACCGCGGTTCCTGGTGTGTCCGCTGTGCCGTGCGTGTGATCATTGCTTGTACAGCCCTCTCGCAGTGTCCGGAGCAAGTATGGTGGGTCTGACACACCGGTGTTCTTTTTTCCATTTCCAGGAGTGTATTCCCCTGTAGCTTCTAAATAAGATAAGTTAGATGAGACGCAACATCTGCCTTGAAATAAAATTTCAGATGCACTAATCGCTCCTTATTTCTGTATAATGACACACTTCTCAATGATAAATGCTGTAATTTCTATTAATAAGGAAGCGAAACGTTTCTAAACGTTTCGTCTTAATAACGAAAATAGCTTGTTAAGCAGCAGAGGAACTGCTGCGCACTCACCATTACAACTAAAAGTTCTCTAAATTAGCAATGATTAAGAGCTGTAGCGCTGTAAGTGTGCGCCCGCATGTGGTATTTTGTGGATGAGCCAAGGTCAAGGGGCCTAATAGCCGCATGCAGCTCGCGAGCCGCGGTTTGTCGACCATTGTGAAAAATTTTGGTCCTCTGGGGCACGCCCGAAGGTACTCTTACGTCTGAATCCTTCCTTCCGATCGGAACGATATGCTGTGTTCTGTTGGCTAGAAGCTCTTCAGTCCGAACACATATCTTATCTGATACTCCGTACGCTGGTATTTTGCCCCTTAGGCTGCAGTAAGGGACTGTATCAAATGCCTTCCGGATGTCAAAGACAACGCGTCATTACCTGTGCGCTTGAATCTACTACTTTATGTATCTCGTGGACGAAAACAGCGAGCTGGATTTCACAGGTTCAGTGTTTACGGAACCCATGTTGGTTTCCACTAAGGAGATTTTCGGCCCCAGAAATTAAATAACATGCGAGGGTAAAACATGTTCCAAAATTCCACAAATGACAGGCATCAGAGGTATAGACCTAAAGTTCTGTGCGTCTGTCCGACGACCCATCTTGAAGACGGAAATTACGTGGGCTTTTTCCAATCCTCAGGAAAACTTCGCTCCCCCAAAGATCTATGGTACATTGCTGCTAGAAGACGGGCAAGTTCTTTCGAGTATTTTACGTAGAATCCAGATGAAAGGGCAAAGGAAGATTGGGTTTAACACTCCGTCGATATCGAGGTAATGAAAGGTTGAGCACAAGCTCGGATTATGTCAAGGATGGAGAAGGAAATCGGCCGTGCCTTTCACAGGAAACATCCAGGCATTTGCCAGGAGTGATTTAGGAAAATCACGGAAATCCTAAATCTCAGTGGCCAGTGTGGTAATCAGTGCGCCACCTCGCTCAGTCACATCCAGTGGCCTTCCGTCCGCTGAACGGCGATGAATTCGCAGCGTTAAAAAATGTAATTGTAGCTTTTAAAACTTCAGATTTACCAACAGACGAAAAATGGGTTCATTTGTATAATACAACTTCAGCTCAAACTCATTACAGAGACAGAAATTTGTTTCGTTTCTGTGGAACGAGTGTTTTTCCTGACGGAAAAGTTCTGGACTGATGAACAAAAGAAACATAAGGCGAGATCTCTGGATAGTGAATGTCTTATTAAAATAAACTAAATATGAGCTGCTCAGAATTCTATCAGCATGTTCTACATGAGTAACAAACTTCTTAAAGTCATATAGCAGAGGACAAGTACGTCTATAAGTTCCAGCCCCAGCCACCATTGATTTTCACCGGTAAAGGTGAACACCGTTAGCTTTTAAATATTTTGAGTTTCATATACAGTATTCATAGTTTAGTTTTAGACTGCGGATAAGAACCGACGAATGTTAAAAAGAACTGGTCATTCAGTATAGCCGATTAAGTGCTACTATTTGTTTGCAAAGTGTGCCAAGTTTTGACTTGCCAAAGGTGGCAGTTTCCTGCCTTTTGACTTGTCAGAGATGGCAACTGTGGAAGAAAATTATATACGTTTACAGAATCGGATATAAATGTGAAGTGTTGAAGGCAATGCAACAATTTCCTGATCAAATTTCTAAGTGACTTACAAGACCTTCACATACTGGCTGCCTCTCTAACTCAGATTTTACGTTATGGGTAACAATAACGACGCTACAAGAGTCATATAAAGGCGAACTGTAGGCGCCCCAGTGGTCCCGGTCGCCTACGGTGGACTGGATGGCCGAGCGGTGACCTCTCCAGTTGTCAGGATGCTAGGAAATGACTGTGGACGCGTCAGAAACGCCAAAGAAACATTATTAATTCATAACACCTTTATTCCTGCCGAGTACAATGTGGCTTGGTGACATCAACGACCTTCCCGAGTCCTCGCTGACTCGTAGCGATGACACCAGCTCCGGGCCGCACAGTCTTGATAGCGCAGCGCCGGGTGCTGTGGTGTAGCGAAGGAATGTCCTTACTTCGTACTTCAGCCGCGTGTGGCTGGTGGCGCCCGGCTGGTCGGCCGGCTCGGCGTCGGACAGCAGGAGGCTCCGGGTTGGAGTCCCGGCGCTGTAGGCACGAGAGGCGCTCTCGTAGTGCGGAGTGTACTCTATCCCACCCATCTTCTTCCCTGCTCCTCCTGGTGGCTCGTCCGTGGTGGACGGGCGAAATGGGCTGCAGTCCCCCAGCTTCATTGGCTCACCCGGTTGTGACGGTGGATGCACAGGGCATAGGCCCCGCATGATCTCGACGACGGCTCACTGATGTGGTCAGCATTGGCGGCGAGCGAGTCTGCCGCGATGTCTGCTAATCCTGGGTTGACGATTGACAGTGGCAGCAGAGAGGACCAGAGCTGGTACTGTCCCCTCACGTCTGCTGCTGGATGAGCCGCCCTTACTGCAACATCTCCTTAAGAAAGATTAACATGTCGATCACTGAGCTGAGCGCTACGCAGCGACCCAGTACACATCTAACTGCAAGTGCCTTGTTGCTATCAAAGCTGGCATATTAAAAGGAAGCACGAGCGACGTCCTTACGTCATGCTCGTTTGTAATTGACGCATTCGTTCCACTTATACTGCTGATTCATCTGTCGTACTTGCCCCTTAGGTGTTCTTGCGACAGAGTTATGTGTTAATACGCAGACTTACGCGAAGCTGTGAAATGCGGTACAGCTGACGCTACACTTCTGTCTTGCACTCTACGAAAGTCTCCGTCTAACACAAACCCGCGTGCTAAGCAATTCTCTCTCGCCTGTTGCGTGTAACCAGGCCATTTCCCCTGCGTGACAACACATTCCTATAAATGTGCAATCCTCCCACCTCTTGACTAACGTACTGCCTCTGGCTCTCGGCATAGGCAACGAAACTTTGACAATATTCCATGTTTCCAACTCTTTACTATTCCGCGACACTACAGAACAGCGACGTACCGAACACTATTCTGGAAGACACAGTAGAGAAAGCGACAAAAATGTTTACTGTCGAGGAAGTAATATTACCAGAATTGGAAGAAGCATGAACGAGAGCATGATCAAATGAAGAAGGATACTACTGTTATCATATATACACACTAATTTGAGAGAAAGTATCCGGAAACTAAACGTCTCGAACACATTGTTGCAAATGAGTAAAATTCGGTTTGAAGAAAACACTGAAATAAAGAGGCTAGAAGCAATTATGACGTAAGGCAACGAAAGTATATATAGAGAGATAAAGTTTCGTACCGTAGATGTAAAGCTTTATTGAAGTTGTTGGACATTGTTGATGTTATTTGTTAATAACAACAGAATATATAATAGTTAACAGAATATGTAACATAACGATACACAGCATGTATTTTCTGCCCTAACATAGGATGAGATTAATCGTTGTCGTAATAGTAAAGCTCTAAGCAGACTGTTCTTAAGTTCTTTGAGTAGGTAATACTTTTCGGCAAGACAGGTCACTGTTGAATGAAGATTAAAAACTGAAAATATTTGCTGTAGCGTACTGGACGGTGATTAATAACTGAAAACATAATTTTGTTAGGATGATGGCGAGTAATCCTACAGCAAGTACGTTCCATCGTAATTGTGCATGATTTTACGCATGAAAAGGACGGTGGATGTCTATCAACGTTGCATTACTGTATTACGTGTAGTACCAAGTGTAACAACCTAATACTCACGTAATTGCTCATCAGAATTTAGCACAATATATACTCACTTTTAACTGCCAAAAACAAATCGTAAGTACGATCTGTTTTAGCCCTCATTCAGAATCCATGTTCCATGGTGCTAATTGTTACTTTCACTATAAGCGAAGCTTAACAAATATCAGTGTTGAATTATCAGAACTATTCAGTTACAAAGTGCCTATCAAAAAATGTTAACCGTTTTTCTTTGCAATGCACAGAGCATTTGTTTGAGCAGCTCTGCGAAATCTACTCTGTACTAATGTGGTAACGATTTATTGCCTCAGGGTAATAATAATTAATTTGCAAGAATGAGTATTTGTATGGAAATTGAGAATGCACATACTGATACGATAATTGATTTCTCAACATAGCCACTCTGGCAACAAATACATGTCTCCCAACGAGAGACCAGTTTATTGATACCATCACTGTAGAATATTTGACTTTGTTGATGGAGCCACAACTCCACTTCTGCTTTGCCGCATCATCACTATGAAAATGAAGGCCCCTTGAAGATGTTCTTTAAATTTTGGAAACAGATGAAAATCAGAAATTTTAAGATACCGTTTTAAGATTAAGATCCTGTCTTAAGGTTTCAAAATGTAACGAAACAAGCACAGTTTTAGAAATGTAGAAATTAGTGGCTCAGAATCGAAAAGTTCCATTAAATTTTAATTTGGGATTTTTCATGCACACAACTACTAGTGTCAGTGACAAAATGTTGTCAAAATCAGAGATGTCAAGAACCAGACCATTGGTTGGTTACACATGGACTGTCCTTTCAATGTACCATGTAGGAGACTTACTTCCATACACATACAAAAGATACTCTTGCAGACTTCTTCATATATGACAAATATTTCATGCATATATGAAAATATATTTCAGAACATTATCCTGAACAATGAACTTTGCATAGTAACATAACTTGTTGACTACTGCATCCTAGACGTGAGAAGTCTTATTGGAAAAGTGGTTCATTCTAATATTTTATTATATGCACAAACGATGCTGACATGTTACATTTCCAAAAACTGGCTCTCATGTGAGGGTAATGTAAAACACTTCTTCTTTACATATTTTTATCTCTTGCAATGTTATATTTTTCCGCTGGAAAAATTACTTATATCAGCGATTAAAGCAAGGTCATTTGTGAAGAAATATACCTAGTATTCACAAAAACAGTTTTTTTATCAATAACAAATACTATTTACGACAATTCGAAATGAAAACTAATAATGTCTTCCAGCTGCTAACAGAATTTGAATTTTCTGCGCTTCTCTTTTAAATACTCGAAACAGACTTTACCAAAGCAAGTACTACACAAAGACCAATGGTGATGGTTTGTTATGAATGATTGTCATACGATTTGAGATAATTCACCCTTCTTTAATCTTAATACATATGTAATTGTTTTATACCTTCTTTGAAATATAAAACCTATTTACTCTAGTGTCATACATAATCGAGTAATAAACTCACAAAGAAATATTTATTTTGTTCAACTTCATACATTTTATTTTTGTTCATAAGGATAATTTAATTATTAGTTGTAAGCTGCACCATATTAAATATATCACAACGCATTTAAAAAATGGTCCAAAAATGATGAGTCCTTATCAGAATTATACTTATCTTTGTAAAGCACTTACATACGTCATGATGGACAGTTTTACAACATTCGAAATCACACCCAAGAGAAAAAAAAGTGCAATTCTCTTTAGCATGTCTTACATTTAATTTTCTTGCATTCATCTGTTGCCACTTCGCATTTCATCATCATACTTGCTGAATGCATAGAACTGACTGCTATTTGCATCTCTCTGCTTTTGTGAATTTTCGAAAATACTCAGATGACTAGGAATGATTTTTACATTGAGAATAAGCTACATCATCTTGAAACAGTTTTCCCTTATAAATAAGTTATGATGCGTGAATGTACTCTTGGATTAAGTGAAATTTAGTTAAGAAAATAAGGCAGCTGAGATTTATATACACGTTGGCGAATACCGACTGTCATTTTTAAGATACTTAATCTCCATAAGTTTGCCACTTACTTACTGACACTCCACTCACGCTTCCATTTTTCTGTGTTAGCTCTTTTCTTTGATTGCGCAATTGAAAATCACTCTCTTAATGAAAATGCTCCAGGTAGAAATTAATGCTTGTAAGATGTTTATCTTTCGTCGGTTTTCCGGTCAGCGTGGATAAAATTCAGCTTCCTGCCATCCATTTGCTCTAAATGTAATTACGTCCGCCACTAAATTTCCCCCGGAACAGAAAAAGTTTCTGCTTGCCTCTTAACTTCTTCTCGCTGCTTGCCAATTAATTTTTATGCTCTCATCGTAACGCTGGTCCAGAATATTTTTTCCTCCACCCCACACGCTCGGCGTTAACACAGACTAGCTTTTAATTTATGTTGTTCTTCCACTCCCTCTAATTGAATCCAACAGCAATATTCAATTCAGCAGAGGAAAGTTAATTAACGCAACGCTAGTAACAGCCCTCAGCAGCCATTTCAAGCCAGATCGCTGCAGTAACCCGCCATGTTGAAACAGGTAAGTCCTGCTACACCTGGAGAAAAAGCTAAGCAAGACGTATGCTCACACACGCTTATATCCTATGTCGAAGTAATCTGTTGGACACATAGGTAATGAAGTTTTTAGAAAGCTTATTCCATATCAATTTAAAGTTATACGCTTTCCGGATTTTCCAACCATTACCCTATTATTTATATCTGTGCCAACTACGTTATAGTATATTTGATCGAATTATGCTTCCTTTCTCATAAAGTAAAATTAAATCTTTGACAATGTATCACTACACCCAGGAAGAGACACGAATCGCCATTCTTTCCGAACATTTATAAGGCAAATAAGAATCCTTTATTAATGGTCTCAACGAAGTCTGGAAATAATGTTGGTGTCAATTTATATTTTGCCCATATAATGAATTTGAAGAGATACTATGAGAGTTAAGCAAAATGCTTGTTATTATCACGAAAAAGAAGTAATGGATGAGTGCAAAAGCGCTACCTCACTGTTTCGTTCCTATGAAACTGTACTTCTGCTCATGTACTGTTGTCTGAGCTCTAATGATCAGGCTCAACTCCAAGCAGTTTCAGACAAACGATTAGCATATTCAGTAGCAATTGCGTGGGTTTCGTTTCGTGCGATCACCAATTCTTCATTAAGTGTCAAGGATTTACATTTTCTAAATGTTAAGCCTTGGAACTACTGTAATATACTTCAGCATACATATTTAAGCGTAACCCAAGACTCACTAGGTGCTTTGTAACTGGATCATATTTGAAAATACAGAGACTTCAGAGTGCTAAATTACAAAGAAATCTTGACCTGCAATAGTGAGTGATTACCACCTTAGTAATTTATACGTAAGACTTAGATGTACCTAATTCCACTCAATAAATAAGGCCTCCCCCTCATGAAACATAGACCTTGCCGTTGGTGAGGAGGCTTGCGTGCCTCAGCGATAGAGATAGCCGTACCGTAGGTGCACCCACAACGGAGGGGTATATGTTGAGAGGCCGGACAAGCGTATGGTTCCTGAAGAGGGGCAGCAGCCTTTTCAGTAGTTGCAGGAGCAACAGTCTAGATGATTGACTGATCTGGCCTTGCAACACTAACCAAAACGGCCTTGCTGTGCTGGTACTCGAAACGGCTGAAAGCAAGGGGAAACTACGGCCGTAATTTTTCCCGAGGGCATGCAGCTTTACTGTATGGATGAATGATGATGGCGTCATCTTGGGTAAAGTATTCCGGAGATAAAATAGTCCCCCATTCGGATCTCCGGGCGGGGACTACTCAGGACGACGTCGTTATCAGGAGAAAGAAAACTGGCGTTCCACGGATCGTAGCGTGGAATGTCAGATCCCTTAATCGGGCAGGTAGGTTAGAAAATTTAAAAAGGGAAATGGATAGGTTAAAGCTAGGTATAGTGGGAATTAGTGAAGTTCGGCAAGAGGAAAAAGACTTTTGGTCAGGTGAATACAGAGTTATAAATACAAAATCAAATAGGGGTAATGCAGGAGTAGTTTTAATAATGAATAAAAAAACAGGAGTGCGGGTAAGCTACTACAAACAGCATAGTGAACGCATTATTGTGGCCAAGATAGACTCGAAGCCCACGCCTACGACAGAAGTACAAGTTCATATGCCAACTAGCTCTGCAGATGATGAAGAAATTGATGAAATGTATGATGAGATAAAATAAATTATTCAGGTAGTAAAGGGAGAGGAAAATTTAAAAGTCATGGGTGACTGGAATTCGGCAGTAGGAAAAGGGAGAGAAGGAAACATAGTAGATGAATATGGATTGGGGGTGAGAAATGGAAGAGGAACCCGTCTGGTAGAATTTTGCACAGAGCATGACATAATCATAGCTAACACTTGGTTCAAGAATCATAAAAGAAGGTTGTATACATGGAAGAATCGTGGAGATAATAGAAGTATCAGATAGATTATATAATGGTAATACAGAGATTTAGGAACCAGGTTTTAAATTGACAGACATTTCCAGGGGCAGATGTGGACTCTGACCACAACCTATTGGTTATGAACTGCAGATTAAAACTGAAGAAACTGCAAAAAGGTGGGAATCTAAGGCGATGGGACCTGCATAAATTGACTAAACCAGAGGTTGTACAGAGTTCCAGGGAGAGCATAACGGAACAATAGACAAGAATGGGGGAAAGAAATACGGTAGAAGAACGGGTAGCTTTGAGGGATGAAGTAGTGAAGGCAGCAGAGCATCAAGTAGGTAAAAAGACGAGGGCTCGTAGAAATCCTTGGGTGACTGAAGAAATATTGAATTTAACTGACGAAAGGAGAAAATATAAAAATGCAGTAAATGAAGCAGGCAAAAAGGAATACAAACGTCTCAAAAATAAGATCGACAGGAAGTGCAAATGGCTAATCAGGCATGGCTAGAGGACAAATGTAAGGATGTAGAGGCTTATCTCATTAGGGGTAAGATACATACTGCCTACAGGAAAATTAAAGAGACCTTGGGAGAAAAGAGAACCACCTGTATGAATACCAAGAGCTGAGATGGAAACACAGTTCTAAGCAAAGAAGGGAAAGCAGAAAGGTGAAAGGAGTATATAGAGGTTTGATAGAGCACTGAAACCTAAGTCGAAACGAGGCCCCGGGAGTAGACAACATTCCATTAGAACTACTGATAGCCTTGGGAGAGCCAGTCCTGACAAAAATCTACCACCTGGTGAGCAAAATGTATGAGACAGGCGAAATACCCTCAGACTTCAAGAAGAATATAATAATTCCAATCCCAAAGGAAGCAGGCGTGACAGATGTGAAAATTACCGAACTATCACTTTAATAAGTCACGGCTGCAAAATACTAACGCGAATTCTTCACAGACGAATGGAAAAACCGGTAGAAGCCGGCCTCAGGGAAGATCAGTTTGGATTTCGTAGAAATATGGGAACACGTGTGGCAATACTGACTCTACCACTTATTATAGAAGCTAGATTAAGAAAAGGCAAATCTACGTTTCTATCATTTGTAGACTTAGAGAAAGCTTTTGACAATGTTGACTGGAATACTCTTTTTCTAATTCAGAAGGTGTAAAATACAGGGAGCGAAAGGCTATTTACAATTTGTACAGAAACCAGATGGCAGTTATAAGAGTCGAAGGCATTAAAGGGAAGCAGTGGTTGAGAAGGGAGTGAGACAGGGTTGTAGCCTCTCCCCGATGTTGTTCAATCTGTATATTGAGCAAGCAGTAAAAGAAACAAAAGAAAAACTCGGAGTAGGCATTAAAATCCATGGAGAAGAAATAAAAACTTTGAGGTTAGCCGATGACATTGTAATTCTGCCAGAGACAGCAAAGGACTTGGAAGAGCAGTTGAACGGAATGGACAGTGTCTTGAAAGGCGGATATAATATGAACATCAACAAAAGCAAAACGAGGATAATAGAATCTAGTCTAATTAAGTCGTGTGATGCTGAAGGAATTAGATTGGGAAATGAGACACCTAAAGTTGTAAAGGAGTTTTGCTATTTGGGGAGCAAAATAACTGATGATGGTCGAAGTAGAGAGGATATAAAATGTAGATTGGCAATGGCAAGGAAAGCGTTTCTGAATAAGAGAAATTTGTTAACATCAAGTATAGATTTAATTGTCAGGAAGTCGTTTGCGATAGTATTTGTGTGGAGTGTAGCCATGTATGGAAGTGAAACATGGACAACAAATAGTTTGGACAAGAAGAGAATAGAAGCTTTCGAAATGTGGTGCTACAGAAGAATGCTGAAGATTAGATGGGTAGATCACATAACTAACGAGGAGGTACTGAATAGGATTGGGGAGGAGTTTGCGGCACAACTTGACTAGAAGAAGGGATCGGTTGGTAGAACATGTTCTGGGGCATCAAGGGATCACCAATTTAGTATTGGAGGGCAAAGTGGCGGGTATAAATCATAGAGGGAGACGAAGAGATGAATACACTAAGCAGATTCAGATGGATGTAGGCTGCAGTACGTACTGGGAGATGAAGAAGCTTGCACAGGATAGAGTAGCATGGAGAGCTGCATCAAACCAGTCTCAGGACTGAAGACCACAACAACAACAACAACAACAAATAAAGCCTATTGGTCAGTGCCCGACACATTTTGCGAAGAACCGTATTATCGATATGAAATTTATATGTCCTGAAGCAATCAGGGGGGGGGGGGGGAGGGCACATACAGTAATCTGTGTTATTTATCACAAATTTTAATCTCCTTGATCGCAAAAAGATGGTTCAAGTGGCTCTGAGCACTATGAGACTTAACTTCTGAGGTCATCAGTCCCCTAGAATTAGAACTACTTAAACCTAACTAACCTAAGGACGTCACACACATCCATGCCCGAAGCAGGATTCGAACTTGCGACCGTAGTGGTCGCGCGGTTGCCGATTGTAGCGCCTAGAACCACTCGTCCACTCCGGGCGGCCCTTGATGGCAATGCAAGGCAATAACAACTAGATGAAAACAGGAATACGCTGACTACCAACTATCTTTAGATCATGCTTACGTTGTAATTTGTACCTAAGTAAAAGTTTAACCACAACAACCTCGCAGATAATCGTAGTTTGGCAACATTATTTATTGTCAGTGTCAATAAATACTCATGGAGTGAATTTAGTGCCAGACTAACGATTATCCTCATAAAATTCCATTTCACATATTTTGTTTCTAATGAACATCAGATCAACGTTTTCTGTTCCCAATGAACCTCATATGAAACGAACTATAAACTAAGAGGCTTCGCTCTATTGTAGAAAATGAAACTACCTTCCAGTAAGTCAGAGAGAAATCACCTGACTATTCTTTGGAAAAAAGCTTATAAATTCCAATTTACTTAGAAAAGAACGAAAAAGAGGAAATAGACTGCCTTTGAATTTGTATGATGATACACAGTACTTAGAAGCAATAGAGCAATACGCCGCCAACTAGAATATTATAAGTCCACAGGTAAGTAAATAGTACAATAATTAAACAATAATTATTTTGTTCTAGAGCAGCGTATCTTACTCTTTTGGATAAGTAGATCACCGCTAATATCCACTTGTATATGGAAGACCACATTTTTTCTATAGTATGTTTTAATGCAACATTCTGTAAATGAGTTATTTGTAACAAATATGAAAACCGCTTCATATAGTAGTTAATTCTTTACAGCAAAAATTGGCCTCAAAAGTAACCCAAAAGTTCTTGATCTTAGGTTTAAAATAACTTAATCAACTAGATACGTGGTATTGGTTTTAATTTTGACAGATATATTTAATATACGCTTTAGGGATAACAGTTGATTTCTTGCGAGAGCTTAGGCGTCAAGTCGACTGCGGTATTTATTTATAAAACAGTTACGCACATATATGTAGTGGCAAATGGTAATAGAACCGAAATGGCCTTTTGAGACGGTACAGGTTATACATCTTTTAACTAGACAAGAGTTATGATAACAGCGCTAGTTTAAATTTTTATTGTAACAATAAATCAGATGTCAGTTAGATATAAGTTTGGTATTCTTCTGCTGAGATGGCCTTAGGTTATTTGTTGACAATAAATGAGCTTTAAATCCAAAGTTCCTTTTGATATTTAATCTGCAATTTTTTGGAAAACACTGGTTAAAAGATAATGCAGTCTTATTAATTGACGGTGTCAAGTTCCTACCGACTATCCAAATTATTAAGTGGAAGCGAGGGTTACTTTTCTTATTATTCTAATTCTTCTTCTTTCTCTGCCAAGCGAGGAGTAGCCATTATAGTCTGTTCCAGTCCATCTATCTCTTTCTTGTCCTTCCAAACTCTTTCTACCGGTGAGATATTATTTCATCTCTTGGTCACTTGTTGAGGATAATCTAAGGCGTCATTCGCAATACATGCTCTTTCTAAGCATGCTTTCGCTACATTATTTACTCAGTTAGTGGCTGTCCCCCAGGTCTTTCCATATTTCTTCATTTCTTGATATTTATTCTCTTATACAACTTTACACAGATCTAATGATCTTCATTTCCGATGTTTCAAGTTGTTTTAATGCCTTCTGATCTCATTATACAACTTTGTGCTCAAGTAGGACTGTAGACTGCGGCGGGACTTTACAAAATTCCATTTCGGTTTCTATTCTCGTTTCATCTTTCAACATTTTTCTTGTTGTGCCACATATACTTTGTCAAAGATTAATTTTTATATTTATGTCTTTCTTTTCTTCAAATCTTATGTTACATCCCAGATACTACAGTTGGGACAACTGTTCTATTATTAAGTTACTGATAAAAACTAATTCCGCCTGAACAGGCCATGAAGTGCCAACGGTTCGGACCTGCCGCCCTGTCATCCTCAGCCCACGGGCGTCACTTGATGCGGCTAAGGAGGGGTATGTGGTCAGCACACCGCTCTCCCGGCCATATGTCAGTTTACGAGACCGTTAAGTTACTAATGATTATTTCGATTTCTATGGGGTACTTGCCCAAAAAGACCATTGATTATATTGGGGTATCAGGTTATAATGTAGGTTTGTATTGTTTAATCTATGTATTGCTATTTGTAATTCATCTTCTCTGTCCTTTACGATTACCTGGTCGTCGGGAAGAGCATACTTAAACACTTATCTGCCCAGTTCTTATACCTTGCTATATCATTGCCACCACCTGAAAGGTTGTGGTATATCGTCAAAGAATTGTTGTTTTTTACGCTTCGGAACCAAAGAGATACAGGAGGTGGTAAACAAAAGAGTACTGTAACGTATACTTACTTCTTATTTACATATTTACATTATGTGACAAGGTCCAGTGGAGCCAGAGGTTCCCCTTCAACTGGCTTCTAGTAATTGCTTTCTGTTACCAAACACCCTCTGTTCCGATCTGCTTCAAGTCCCAGCTGATGCCGTCTCATCACATTTTTGTTCATTTACTTGATGGTTTTCTTTCGCGAGGAGTCCAATTCATAGGTTTCAGAGGGCATCGATGTTTCTCCCTCCGAGCGACGTGACTTGCCCATACAAATCACTTGTTTCTTATCACGCCCTAAATATCTCGGCTGTATAGACCTCTTCGAGGTCAGAATCATGCCAGATTCTCCATTCCCCGGTTATCTCATCTTCCACCAAATCATAGATTTTCCTCAAGACTTCCTGCTCGAAAATGAGATGAACCGTTTTTTCGCAATCATAACAATCATAGAGTTGGAGTTTAAAATTCATTGGCACTCTCCTAGATTTAAAAAGCTGACTGAGAGCGAAGTATTCTCGGTTTGCGGCTTAGGTATTAACTTTGAAGTGTACTTCATACGACGCATCCTCTGCAAAGATCACACCCACGTATTTAAAATCACGAACCCTTTCCTAGGATCGTGTTCTGACTAACAGTGGTTGCAGTAAGTCACTTCAACTGCACTCCGCAGATACTAGGTCTTGAGCAGAACTCATGTACCACACTGAAAATTTTCCGTCATTCCCACAGGGCAAGGGCACCATTAAGACGGCTTTCCAATACTAACAACCGTGTTGAATGTCGAGAATAATCATGTTATTTTGCCAACATTGGGCACCAAGTTTTTTTCAAAGGACTTACCTGTTGAGCAGCTTCTCGGGAAGCAACAACGACTCTTCACACGGAAACATTCCCCAATATCTACCGGCTAAGTCAATGCGATTTTTATTTTTATTGACAACGCCGTCTTCATGCTGAAAGAATCTCTTTTCTGGATGACAAGAAATTTTGAACAAACCTATAGGGCTGCGGTTCCTATCCTCGTGGTAATTGTTTTGTGAGGGCTAAAATGAAATTCTCTAAAGGGCAAAAACAAAAGGATTCAATTACGTCTCGCGCACGAAAGTAAACTTTTTCAAACGATAACTGCTGCTATCAGTTTTTTGTAAGACTGTCGTACTGATTCTATACGTTGGCAATGATTGCATTTTTTCTTTCAAATTCTACGAAGGACGTTAAATAAGCAATACAATACAGTTTCCTTCTAAAAGCAGGTTGGTCTTATTCAGGATTCCAATACACTACATCCTTTTCGATACAGAACTCTAATTTTCGACATAATCTCCGTTCAATGCGACGGCCTTACACCACCTGACTAGGAGGGTAACCCCCCTATCATTCACATACTGCTTCCCGTGAAGTGCATCCTCCATTGAGCTTTCATTGCTCCTTATGGTCTTCCGATAGGCAGCGAAGGACCCAGCGGTGATACACTTTGGAGTACATCAACTGATGGACGAGTGTGTCAGCAATACCAACAGAGACATCCAGTTGTGCGGCAAGGTGTTTGATTGTGGTCCGTCGATCACCTAAAGTGGGAGTGACTGCACGTTCCAACAGTCCCGGCATGGAGGTAAGAATAAGGGGAGGTGGCGCTACGTATCCCAGCCGTACTGCGTTTTGAAGCCATGGGGGCGTGGCTTGCTGCCATGACACTCTGACCAAAACATTGCCAGTGTGCTATAGCGCTGCGTGTATTACAGTCGCTAATTGCACCATATACGCATGTAACGTCATCAGATTGGTTGTTTCAAAGTTTTTGTTTAAAATAAAATCTCGTAAAGGCGAAATTCCGCGTCTCTTCTGATTAAAAATAGTTTTTAATGTAATATTACGAATAGCTAGTCTTCAATGTAAACGATACAATTTTGTTAATTCAGTAATAAACGTGTATCACAAACTAAATAATAGAAACTGAAAACTAAGTTAGCTATACCCTCCCTCCAAAGCCCCATAAATACATCTTGTTTGTAATACGTACTGGGACATTTCAGTTACGTTACACTAATGGGAAACACTGTTCATTACCACCAATATTTACTGAAATACGGTACATAGAATGGCAAATCTACACAGTGTCCTGTTTAGGCGTATACTTTACGCCATTTAATGTAGTCTTAGCTTTTAATTTGGTACGTGATGAAGACAAAGTGAGTTACTCAACACTTCGATTATCGACGATACGTACGTATTATACTGAAACGTGAACTTGAAAACTAAGAATTTAATTCTTTGAATTAACATACCTTTTGCAAATGTTTTGGGTGTGTAGGGAAAACTACAGCATTTTCTCGGAGCCTTACTATTGCAAGGGAAGTTCAGTCTATGTCCTCTTCTCGGAAATGCTGAGAACATATAGTGCTCCACGTAGACGCACGCCAATTCTTCCTCCTCACGGCATTCTCGCACAGAGCTTTCCGACTTTCATTTTTAGGAAATTAAAATCATACAGAAGAAAAACACGCTATGGTACAAGTACCGATGTAGCACATGTTCATTCACAATGAAGTTGTAAAATCACACTTAACGAGACAACTTACACATGAAATGTTATTCCCTTCGATTTCGCATCACTATCAGAACGATTCGTACATCCGAACACCACACAAGTCACCATAATAACGCAAAATCCTTCCAATAGCGAGCGACAAGCCTATGCACACAAGCTTACAGCAGCAATGTTTTGGTCTGACTGAGATGGCTACCCTCGGCTTCACACAGCTTCACAGCTGTGACGTCACGGCGTCTCCCTCTATTCTTACCTCCATGAGTCCAGGAGACATAGCTGTGTGCGGCAGGCCAGCACCTGGCAGATCGGACAGGTTTGCGTGACCTCTTTGCCATGAGTACAGATGCCTCGACCAACGATCCACCGTACTTTTGTTCACTGGCAGGGCTCCGTAGACATTCTGCAAGCGCCTGTGAATATCTATGATATTCTGGTGTTCCGCTAAAAGAAACTCAAAGGCAGTTATGTACTTGGAATCACATCCATTATAGACGCCATTTTCAAGACTTCATATAGCACCGCCAGTTATTGGAACTTCATGGAACTACAAGGGCTGAAGCCGGAATATTCCATAATGTCCCACGACAAATTTCACACTTTTTCAATTAAAACTGGCCCAGAGAAAAAATGTGTTTCATTACTTATTGAATGATCCTCGTGGCATTAATACGCTGCAGAAAGTGGTGAAGGTTACACCTGTGTGAAATGAATGAGGAAATGGCTTCCCCGAGTAGTACAGATTTCTTGCAGTGGATCATAAACTGCTTGAGTATTCACTCACTTCACTAGATAAACCAAGTGACTGACGATCAACAATAACTATATAATGGCTACTATACTGCTGTGCAGCTATATTATTATTATTATTATTATTATTATTATTATTACCGTCGAGAGTAATAGTAGTAGTGGGCGCCGTCAGACACAGAGAATTGGCAGGTTGCAGTATTCCTGCTTTTGCCAGTCGTAAGAAGTCCAACAATCAAGTGATTTACAAACAGTAGGCACAAATGTGGAGTTGTTTCATTTTCTATGTGAGTGCAGGGTGTGTCGCTAGAGGAAGAGTGGTGCAAAGTCAGTGTGGATAGTTAGCTTTCTTTTCTGAGAAGGGCCTGTAGGTGGCATTCGCGATAAACAGAGAATTGCTTCACCCATTTTATTAAAAAATGTTCTCAGATATAAGCAGGACTCATTAGTCCATGGTTTAATAAATCCCCTACAAAAACTATATATCATTTACCTTACATCATTTTAAAAATAAAAGTATTTAAAGACAATTTTTTTTAATTGTAAAACTTAGCCATACTCGAATGTTAATGAAGCTGTGTTAAAGTGGCGGTGGAAGGATGGGGGGGGGGGGGGGGAGAGCACCTGCTACATCTGGTTCCATTCGGAGGAAATGCTCTCAGAAATTCTCGGAACCACCACTGCTATATGGGGTAGCGTGACAGCGTGAAATTAAAGCGAAAACAAAGGAGTGTCAGATTTGAACCGTCGCGGCGCCGAATGTCGTCAGCGTAGCCGGCCGCTTGCGCCCGAACGAGCACGTCGGGCGCCCACGGGGCCCCGCACAGTCGATCCCTCGCTCCTGTCGACCGTGCCCCGAGTCGAGGAGAAGCCGGAGCCGGCTTATGCGACCGGCGATGTCATATCCGCTGCTGCCTTCCTCTACAGAGGTTCCTCCTCGCGACCAGCCGCTCTCCCGGTTTCTTTCTTCCAGCTCCTCCTCCTCCTCCGCGTCTTCTTTGGCTCGCCCACTATGAAGCGGGGGGAAACAGCCACCTTTCTAAAACACGGCGGGATTTCCGAGCACGAAAGAACCGGATTACTGTTGCAGCAAAGGACGTCGTCCTCTCGAGGATAATATTACGAGGACAAGAACGAAATCAGAGAACTGCGAAACTACTTTGGGAGATGAGTGTTACAGTACCAACCTGGCCACTGTTCCAGAAATTCACGGACACAAGCCTTTGCAGAATACGAACTAAAATGAAAAATTAGGTGTATTCCACAGTAAGATATCACTGAGGATAATTCAAAACCATACTTTGACATTGTAGGGAAGTTTGTAGTCGAAATGTTTTATCACTCCATCGACCACTTTGTCGTAAAGTGCCCAATAGTTTGAGTTTGCAATTAGTGCTTGCACGATAATTAATGTTGTCATTGGTAAGTAAAGAACAAAAAAGAGGCCGTGAGAGCAATAAAACAGTGGCACACTGATCAGGGAACTGTCGACGCAATTCCCAGAGGTGCTTACTGTGTTTATTTCTTGCCTTTTCCTCGTAACCTGTTAAGACGTGCTACAAATTTCACTTTTATGTTTGTGTTAGTCACTAGTACTTTGCCAATGTGTTACATTTAATTCATTACTACATTATCCTTTGAAATGGCAATGTTGTTCTTAAAACAATATTGATTCACATTAGCTAATGCAAGTACAAGAAATTTCTGACGTATTATAACTGGTGGTTTTGTTCTCTCTCTCTTTCTCTTTCTCTCTCTTAATGTTATTGTGAATCAGAGAAGAGTCAGTTCACTTTTATGCAACATATCTGGGTACATTGACATTTACGTAATGCAAAATTTACGCGATGTTTTAGCCACTGAAAGCATTTAATTGCTTACAACTAACGTTCAATACTTTTAAAATGGTTTATTACATGTATAACATTTCATTACATTCAAGATTACACGTTTATTAAAAAACTAAAAATGATAACTTAATTTTTTCTCCAAATGTTAAAGTAGTGTCAATTAAAGGATTAAAAAGTCAGTAAATGGGGTGAAACTGAATTAGTAGCAAAAGACAAGAGTTCACAATCAAAGCATTTTTGAAGTAACGCTTAAAAGTATTGGATTAAAAATGAGACAAATCTAAAACACAACATGTTTATAATTTACTTTAACTTACATTGCTAATGATAAATATGTATACATTATACAAAGCGAAACAATATGCTGCACAAAAGTTACTTCTTATACAAACTGCTGTCTTCTGTCTTAATACTCCACGGCAACGCTTTCCTTCTATTCCTACTATTCCTTCTATTCTTACCACCGTCAGTATGTCCTGTTCAGCGCTTAAGCCTACCTCCTGTCGATAACAGTAAAACGCTTACCTACATGGCTAAGTGAAGAGTCCCTGTCCAGTCATTCAGTCCCGTGGACTGGCAATTGCTTGAAGAACATTTATTCGTTGAGTAATTTACTTCTGTCCCACTGCACTACACTTCCCATTACTTCACAATTCTGTCACTTGTCTCAGTCTTAATTCCCTTATCTAGGGCCCTAGATTTGTAGTATTTCCGTGTTCACAGTCAGCTCTGTTCGTTCTTACTGCTGTGTGAATGAGCATTTACACTGAAGAGCAAAGAACCTAGTACACAAGCGCAATATCATGTAGCCCTCCCCCTCCCCCCCCCCCCCCCCCCCCCCGAGCACGCAGAAGTGGCAGGAATCGATTAATGTCTCAAGTACTGCCGGAGAGAATTGACACCATTAATCCTGCAGCGCTGTCCATAAATCCGTAAGAGAACGAGGGGTAGTAGACCTCTTCTGAACAGCCTGTTGCAAGGCATCCCAGATATGCTCAATAATGTTCATGACTCGGGAGTTTGGTGCCAGCGCAATTGTTCAAATATCTGAAGAGTGTTCCTGGAGCCACAGTGCAGCAATTCTGGAAATGTTGGGTGTCACATTGTCCTGCTGGAATTTCCCACGTCTGTCGGAATGCACAGTGGACTTGAATGGATGCAGGTGATCCGACAGGATGCTCATGTACGTGTGACATCCAAGAGTCGTATATAGATGTGTCAGGGTCCCATATCACTCCAGCTGCACACATCCCACTTCATTACAGAGCCTCCACCAGTTTGAACAGTCCCCTGCTGAAAAGCAGGGCCCAATGATTCATGCGGTTGTCTCCATACCCGTACACGTCCACCTACTCGATACAATTTGAAATGAGACTCGTCCGACCAGGTAACATGTTGAGTCATCAACAGTCCAATGTCGGCGTTGAAGGGCCCAGGCGAAGTTCACAGCTTAGTGTCGTGTAGTCATCAAGAGTACACGAGTGAGCTTTCAGCTCCGAAAGCCCGTATCGATGATGTTTCGTTGAATGGTTCGCACGTTGACACTTGTTGATGGTCCAGCATTTAAATCTGCAGTGATTTGCGAGAGGGCTGCACTTCTCTCACGTTGAACGATTCTCTTCAGTCGTCGTTGGTCCCGTTCTTGCAGGATCTTTTTCTGGCCGCAGCGATGTCGGGAATTTGATATTTTACCAGATTCCTGATTTTCACTGTGCACTCGTGAAATGGTCGTACGGGAAAATCCCCACTTCATCGTTGCCTCGAAGATTATGTGTCCCATCGCTCGTGCGTCAAGTATGACACCACGTTCAAACTCACTTAAATCTTGATAACCTGCCATTGTAGCAGCAGTAACCGATCTAACAATGGCGCCAGACACTTGTCTTATATAGGCGCTTCCGACAGCAGCGCCGTACGCTGTCTGTTTACGTATCTCTGTATTATAATATTCATGCCTACACCAGTTTCTTTGGAGCTTCAGTGTATAATCAACATAGTTAAATACCGGCAATCACAGATACTGATTCATATTTCATTTACCGGCAGTTATTAATTTATTCTGGTTTGATTTGACATTTTCATTCGGGTTTTGTATTAGTTATGTGACAGTTTGGAAGAAACGTGCGCCTGAAAAATTCATTTCTAATTATACCTATGTGAGATACTCATATACTACTTTTAAAGGGAACACCTCTGTTTAATTTTGGATGCTGAATAATTTCCATTGTGCATGATTTTCTTAATGTTTCCCAGGGTCTCATGGGGAGTGGTCTGTTCACTGTGGAGGCGACCAGGTTCAGATCTACTTGTTGTCACAGTGGTACCCTAACCGCTCAGAGATAGTCTCACATCTTAAAGCTGAGGGACTTTTAAAATTTTTATAATTTTTAATTTTTCGTGTTTTTAAGCTGGATGTTGTGTGACGAACGCCTCTCACTCTTTATGTTCCTTAAATCGTAAAAACAGATCCAACGATTGCAATAGCCAAAATAATATAATAAATAAAGAAATGTATAAAGCGTTCTAGACACTTTTATTCACAAAATATTCGTAATAATCGCGGACTTGTACAGGAAATTCATTTCCAGTGTTATTAAATATCTCATATCTGTTGCCGTAATGCTTTCAGATATTCCTTAATTTTTTCTTTACACTCTGTACCTTTCTGGACTATATTCTGCTGTATCAATCAGTTTCCTTCTTGCAACCAGTTGCGTTCATATACACACACAGGCAAATGAGAAGAATGTCCAATATTACCAAAAGGCCTTATCCTGTCTGCCACAGTAGCTACATACTCCAGGAGGTATAAAGTGTGCGACCACATCCTGATCCCAGAAATCATAATAATATAAATTATTTTCTCGTTGTAAGTTAGACTATATGTTAATATCATCTGGAAGTTGAAGATATTGTGTTTCGCAACTCTATTCGTGTTTGTGGTTATTTTGTAAGACGTTCAGGCAAAATGGTCCCGAAAATTATGTTTCTCAGCCAGCATGAAGCTCAGATATCTGTATATGACTTTGCTAGTGATAGCTTCTTTGTGCAGTCTGGGTCTGCAGTTTCGTAGTTCTGACAGTTTCATTTTTAGCAATAGTTATGCCTATAAAAAACTGAAAAAATCTGTGGGAAAAGCCGAGTGGGGAATTTGAATCACGCTCTTTCCAAATGTGAACCCACCACGCTGGGAGACTGTGCACATTATTGTCTCTTTACAGATCTATTAGTATATTGATAATACATAAAGTGTAACAGGTTTTTGAGAGCGAATCAGTGAGTTTGTATCACCTACACAGTGTGACCACCATGTAGGAAAGCGTGTATCTATCATTTAGCGCAATTCACACCTCCTTTTCACTATCTCACTTCAACACGTCTTCCTCAAACATCCTTACATTCACTGACGCTTTATTTCGGTGGAGGGTTGCCCAGTTTGACACTTACGCCCAGATGTGACATCGCATGAAGAATGGGTTACTTACCCAACAGACTAACTTTTATGAAATCTTTTTGAAAACTAATTACCTCACATTTATAAAATGCATTGTTCTTTTATATAGTAACAATATTTCGTTATTAACCGACAAGTTGTCCTACATATAAATACAGAAAATTCCCCATTCGTTGTTTCGCATTCCTTGAACACAAAACACGGGATCCATTCATTTCCATACGGTAAGTAAATGTTTGCCCGTGGTGCATTAATATTTTTTGCCGAACCGGAAAATAAATGCAAATGCTATGAATGGCTAAAAAATGTATTTCCGCTGCGGTAGTGGCATACGTCCGTACTCCATTAAACAAACAATCCAGTACGTTTCAGATAGCTCCGTTTGGCAGTGCGGAAACGCATTTCTGTTTTCACGTTATAATCACATGCAAATCTGAATACAAGAGCAGAAATATCTCAGCATTTTTGCTGGATCTCTTGCCACATTCTGGTTGCTACAAGTACATGAGTGGTTTTGTGTCCTGTATGAAATGTGTACAAATACTAACGCCACACATCGCGAGTATACCAATGTTCTTCATCCAAGATTCTTTTCTGTACTTGGCGTTGTGAAGTAACTATGAAGTAGAACTATTAGTACTGTCATTCACGGAAATGAGTAAGCACGTCGGTCTTCCACACTCAAAGTTTTACGTCCCACACTTACTACAGCGTTAATTCCGTATCTTGCTGGAATCATTTACATCAAAATATCAGCTATTATTTATCTTCGAAACGATTAAATTAAAATGCTCTGTGGTCCTTAGCACTTCGTAGCACAGATTTGCGTAATCAGACATGTATAACGTCAAATAATTCTGTAGATTTCGTAGTTGATGTAATTGTGTCCAGTGTAAGGCGGTACTGGGCATTAAGATGAAAGAACAGGATCGCGTAGTTGAATTATTACTAATAATAAAATATAAATGAGAAAACATCAAATTTTAGCAAATCGCTCTTTGGAGCGCATTGTAAAATACCTTTGAGTCTCGAGCACAAATAAACAAACAGCTTATAAAACTTAAAAGAACACCAAAAATGTCTTGTGGTAGAAACAAGGTCATCACGTCAACAACTATACTACTAAGCATGGAAAAAAATTTTGCAGCTTCAGAGTAATTTCAAAACCTTGAAAAATTTTTAGAAATTAAAAACAGTAGCTTCCCTTGCAGGGAGAACATCGATGGTGCCAGGTTTTAATCTTCAAGCATCTTCTAGATTGGGTGCTATTAACATCCCTTTGGTTCCATTACACGTGCGGTCTGGTAAACAATCTGTCCTCTTCCCCTTGTATATCTTACATCACAATTAGCCAGTAAAATGTTTACCTGAAATGAATATTAGCCACGAGTCTAGCAATGTTTCAAAATTTTTAACATGGCTCAAGCAGCAACTGTTGAAAATCTTCACGGTAAGTGATAACAGCCAAACAGTTGCAGAATAAAGATTTATTGACATCCTTGTCCACGGTTTCGGTATATTTAAATATACCTTCATCAGAAGCAAAATTACACCTGGACAGGAAGACACCTTCATTAGCAAAAAACTTAGCAACCTAACTGAGATAGAAGAAAAAAACACTTATAGCTTCAAGTTACCATGAAAATTACTAAAGTATTACAACCACAAAAACTTTTAGTCACTTACTAAAATCACAACCTGCAGTGGAGATGCATAAAACAATCGTGCCAAAGGCGTTGTCAGTAGTAAAAATTAAAATATCACCTCTATCTGTACAGCATAATTATGAAGAGTTGGTCGGTGCGAACACCGCATATTATCAGTACTTAGCCTGTGAACTAGCGTGAACAGGGTGTACAAGCATTAGGGTAGACAGTTTCACCGAGTGAGGGCATTGTGGTATGCGCGACACACTCGCGCACATTAAAACCCAGGGATACATACCCATGTGCGTCAAAATTTTAAAGGTTGTGCTGCTTAAAACCCTCTGCGCTAACCCTTGCGCTAAGGAACACATCTGATGAATGAGGGCACTAGTGTTATGCGCGAGAATCTCACGCAAATTAAAGACTAGGATACATACTAGCGAAAACGAACAGAATGTTTTACTAAATCGAAACCATATGTCGTCATGAATAAAAATCATAACAAAATCATTTAAACCACACATACACATCGAGAACCGCGAACAATAATCATCAAAAATACGTAAAATCCCAGCAAGACAGGAAAGGAGCATCTCACCAGCATCAACAGACAAGAAAACTAGCTTCAAGTCAGCCAAACTATAGTACGTTAGAGCAAGAAGGGGTTTGAAACTATCCAAAAATTTTTTGTTTCTAAACTACACCTGTTCGTTAAGAATAAATCCATCTTTCTCAGATAGATGTTTGAAAATTTCTAATTCTTCGAACAGGTCCAGTTCGTAACCCTTATTCACTTCGTGTATCAATGGTTCAAATGGCTCTGAGCACTATGGGACTTAACATCTATGGTCATCAGTCCCCTGGAACTTAGAACTACTTAAACATAACTAACCTAAGGACAACACACACATCCATGCCCGAGGCAGGATTCGAACCTGCGACAGTTGCGGCCGCGCGGTTCCAGACTTCGTGTAGCAATTCTACGTCATCCTGTTTACGCGGCGTATGCTGTAAGAGCAAATAGATGTTCAGGAAACGTGGAATTGTACAAGTTTTCCCCATTTTTAACTAGTATGTGTTCTTTATATCTTACTTTAGGGGGTCTACCTGTCTGTCCAACGTAAAAGTTGGGGCAGTCGTTAGAATTAATTTTGTAAACCCCGGATTTAGTGCCAAGTTCTTCCCGTGCCACAATAGTATGAATCACTCTTTGTTTTAAGCTATTAATCACGGAAAAGCAACTCTGTAACTATATTGCTTCTGTAGAAGTCTCCTTATCTTGTATGATACGTTCCCCAAAAATGGAATAGAAATAAAGTTATTACGCTCATTCTTTATCGCCCTGTTATCTCCTAAGGTTAAACATTTTACTGCTCTTTTTTTTCCTAACAGTTTGGTCAATTAACATAGGGTCGTATCCATTGCTAATAGCTATGGATTTTACTAAAGATATTTATTTTTCTAAACAATCCTGTTCTGAAGGTGTGTTCACGGCACGATGAACTGCATAGTGAAAGAAGGCAATTTTGTGAGTTTGTCGATTACGAGAATCTGCTTGGATAATATTATCAGAAAAAGTATTTTTACGAAAAATGTCGAAGCTAATTGTGTTATCAAATAACTTAAGCTTCAAATCAAGAAAATTGAGTTCTCTCTCATCGTTTTGCATCTCTTTTGTGAAATTCATTTTCTAGTGAAAACTATTAAAAACATGAAACATTAGTTGCAGGTGTTGGTCACTTCCTTGAAGTATTATGAGTATATCATCAACGTAACGAGCATAGAAAGAAATCATATTACCCAACACAGGATTATTTTTGAAAAAATTTCCTTCTAAAGCATTCACAAATATGTCAGCTAAGACACTACCTAACGGGCAACCCATGGCTAAGCCGAATGGTTTATCATACATTTTGCCATTAAACTGAAAGTAATTATAATCAAGTACAACCTGCAATAGTGACATAAGTTCTGACAGTTGCGACTCACTTAAAGTTTCATGTTGTCAAATGTTATTTTCAGTAATTTTATGAGTGAACCTTAGTGTATCAACTCACAACGTCGAACGAAACAAACGGAGAGGAGGTAGTGAAATCTACAGTTTTTAGCTTGTTTATTAACTCAGCACTATTTCTGACAGAATAATTACTTTCAAACACAAAGGCCTCTTTAATTTTAGTGTGTAAGAATCTCGGTAATTTATGATGTGAACTCTTTATTCCATTAACGATCGGACGAATTGGGTGTTTACTTTTGTGTACTTTAAATTGACTTGTAAGGGTAGATGCTCTGGGGTTCATATTAATTGAAGTTTTCTTTTGAAACTCTTTCATAAGATGCTTATTTTTGCCTAAAATATCCCTAATTTCCTTTTACCAAGTAGGAGTATGATCCTGCTCGTTTTCGGAGATCCCATTTTCCTCGAAACAAGACAAACGTTTAGCAGTATATTCGATTTTATGGCTACAACGAGCGAATATCCTTTATCGGATTTCGTGATAAGAGTCTCATTTTTTTATATTTGCGTTTAATGCTAGTGATAATGCTCCCCACCCTCTGTTGTAAGTCATTATATTTTACAGACTTGACCTCTCTTTCTAAAACTGCGCCGGCCGAAGTGGCCGTGCGGCTAAAGGCGCTGCAGTCTGGAACCGCAAGACCGCTACGGTCGCAGGTTCGAATCCTGCCTCGGGCATGGATGTTTGTGATGTCTTTAGGTTAGTTAGGTTTAAGTAGTTCTAAGTTGGGATTTTTCTCTTTTTACAGACTCAAGACCAACTTTAAGGTCAACGAAAAAAATTATCCACCACTTTAGGGTCATTAAGACATAAGTTTTCCTCTCCAAGAAAGTACCATGCTAGCAAGACGTTTTAAATTCAATTTTACGATTACTCTTAATGACAATAAAGTGGAGACATTCATTTAACATTTTGTCTGCTGTTGGATTTTGATTGTGGTTGTGTTTATGATATCGTGGCAATTAATTCTTGTACATCACCTGTAGTGATATACGTAGTCGATAAATAAGCCCACTGTTTTGTACTTCATAGGTTACAGCGTGACGTTTTGCTTTGAATGAGGATTGGTGTTCCTAAGAACTAGACTATTTCTCATATAAGAAGTATGTACGCCTTTCGTATTTAAAGATACATAAAACATAGAAACACCTATTTAAAAAGTCATAAATTAAGAAAAGGTAGAAAACACATAAGAATGAGAAAGACAGAAAGTGAAGAAAAAAAACACTAGACAAAATTTAATCGTTTGTCCTTCTGATTGTATATAGTCTTTTTTTTTAATGTTTAAGATGTTCCAAGTCTGTGATGTCAAAATAGTTTTAATAGTAACCAACACTTGTACATATTCTGCTTTGTTGAGCTGCATGTGCACAGGTACTTGTCTTAACGGTGCAAATTGCATTTTGTAGGCGTTTGAAGGACTTTTATTATTACGCTTCATTTTCTGTAAAGTCAGCTGTGATATACTTTGATATATACTACATGTATATTCGTTTTGAATATACATGGACCTCAAGAGAGCATCATTGACACGCCAGAACTGGTTGTCTAAATAAAATAACTTCTCAAAACATACGGTTGTTTCGGGATGTTCTTTGGTAAGTAAGTGTCAGGAATCACAGTTGCAACTGGCCAATCAATCAACATTAACGAGCTACACGTCCCAAAATGCCATCTAGTGACAGTAAGACCATATTGATCCAAGTAAAACTGATTCTTTATTAGAGCTTTCCCCATTGATGCTTGAGGGAAAATATAAATTTTCATGCGGCATTGCTCCATATGCTAATACCACCATCTTCTGTAAAAACGTCTCACTTTCCCTCCTAAATCTCCCCCCTTAGAACTGATCTGATTTAGAGTGAAAGCTTAAGTGATCCAAGTGCAAAATATTACTATGATTGTGACTTACAGTTTGATGTTCGTTGAGCTTGTTGTATGAAATTTAAAATAGGTGCAAAAGAAGAGGATAGACATCTTCACGCCTTAGGAATTGATGGGCCTCATGCGTGGCTGCTGGAAGCGTACACCTTTCATAGTTCGTGACATGAATGATAGTTTCCTGGATTTTGAAAGGCTAAAAGATTACTAGAAAGACTACCAAACTATCTCCGGAGAGGACGCAAAGATATCGCAACTGAGGATCCCAAAGTACACGAAGTCAAGTAATTCTACCATCCAGGGACCAAAATAACCCATAATAGACGGGACAAGGGAGCACATAAGAAGGAGACTAGCCCTGGAGAAAAGGTCGTTCCTAGCCAAGAGAGGACTACTACTATCAAATATAGGCCTTAATTTGAGGAAGACATTTCTGAGAATGTACCCTAGGAGTACAGCATTGTATGGCAGTGAAATATGCACTGTGGGAGAACCGCAATTTGCCGACTGGAATAAACACCACACTACTGGAATAAATGTTAGATTGATAAACATAGAGTCACATATTAGTTACATCAATTTGTCCGCCCCGCTGTACCCTAGTAAGCACTACTTTTCATCTGTGACTTTTGGTTTCAGCACCTGTTAATTGTACACCTTTCACAACGTAGTTTTCAGCTTAGCAGATATTAGAGAACCAGCGATAATTGAGTGATATGTTTGGCCGCTTTTTCGGCTTCACTTTCTTTATAAAGGGGCAAGTTGGTGTGAAAAAGAGGACACGTGATAAACAAATCTGAACCTATGTACAACCGTATGTCATCAAGGCTCGTTGAAATGTAGGATAATCCCCGCTTTGATCTTGCTCGAAGTAACTTATTTTAGTTAACAGCGATATATAAATTCTGTGACACCATTCATTCTCTTGTCATAGAGGAAAAAGTTACAGTCCTTTCAGTTGCAACCAACACACACACACTAGGTTACTGTGAGCTGAATACAGGTTTTGTATCACTTATCGTTAGCCACTGCCGTACTTACCAACGGCTTTCCTGCGAAACTACATCTGCAAATCAGTCTATAAATCAGTAATTTTTGTTTTTCTCGGGAACTACAGCGATGGAAAAACCACGGCATCAAAAAGAAATTAATAAAGAACATTGAAAATTCTGGAATAGATTTGTCTAGGTAATATATTTAAGTGATTAACATTGTAAGATGGCAGCTTATTGTAAGTGCGATATAAGCCACTGCAAATGTGAATTCCTGCTACATTGATAACCAATGGAAGCACCACAGTGTTGAATACACTCACGCAAAAGTGCATTCTGTTCTGTACAGGTTTCGGATGCCAATTTTTACTATGGAGTTCCATGCCTGTTGCATGTGGTCGCTCAAAATAGGGAGAGTTAATGCAGTTTGTGGATGAAGCTAGAATTGTCGTCCGATGATGTCACGTATGTGTTAGATTGGAAACAGATCTGGTGATCTAGCAGGCCAAGACAACATGTCGACGCCCCATAGAGCATGTTGGATTACAATAGTGGTATTTGGGCTGTTCATGAATGGAGCACGACAGGTCGAATAAACAGACTACCGTACAACTTTGCCGTCATGGTGCGCCGGATAACCACGAGAGTGCCCCCGCTATCATACGAAATCGCACGCCAGACCACAGCACAGTGGAGGTTCAATGTGTCTAGCACGCAGACAGGTTGATTGCAGGCCATCTCTGGCACCGAGGTAGAAGCAGCTTTCGTTAGAAAGCACAACAGACTTACACCCCGCCCTCCAATGAGCTCTCGCTTGACACCACTGAAGACGCAAATAGTCGTGGTTTGGGCCGGTAGAATGCAGGCAACAGGGCGTCTGTCTCGGAGATCTCCTTGAAGTAACCGATTTGTACCAGTTCTTTGTTTCACTGTGGTGCCAACTGCTGTTCAACTTACTGCCGGTGCCATACGCCAAACACGGTAGTCTTACCTCTCGTAGTGCTACGTCGCCATCCGGAGCCCAGTCTTCAGTCTTCTGGCTACCGTACATTATCGTGATCATCGCTGTCAACAGTCATGTACAGTGGCGACATTCCTGCAAGTCTTCCTGCAGTACCGCTGAAGGATCATCCAGCTTCTCGTAGCCCTATTATAGGGCGTCATTCAAACTCAGTGAGATGTTGATAATTGTGTTTTATCACCTTAAAGGCATTCTTTATTAATATCTCGCTCACCACATCCAGTCTCTGAGGTAACTAACGCTCACGACCGTTACAGAGTGTATTTAAATCGAACTTTATATGCGTCTTCATAGTGGCGCTACCGGCGCTATTCTTTAGCGTGTCCTGCGAAATCTGAATAAACATAATCTCTCAGTCGTATAAACACGCCTAACACCTTTCATTTACGTTACACGATCCTTCTTAGTGTTGCGTTTCCTCCCCCCCCCCCCCCCCCCCCTTCCCGACCCATCAGTGTATTACTTGCGGGGCTAATGTTTATGATTACAGTTTCCTTACTTCGGAACTTCTACAGTTGCCACCTACTTCAAAACATATTTGCCCTCTTGAGGTTTGACCACATCTTAAGCATAGTGACATAAACACTTAAACGGGAGCTGCTTCCGAGTTGCTCTTCATAGTACACCGAAGCTTGTTGAAATCGGTAGGTCGCATGGTTTAGCATCTACTAGGTTGTTTGACGACAGTGACGAAATAAATCGACTATAGCCACGTTGAAAACATAATCCTGTCATTAATTTTAAGTGATGTAGGGAAAACGCACAGAAACAAAATAGGAAATGCGGAATGTGAACTAGCCTCCCCAATTTGCAGAAAAACGCAGAACACGTGTCTTAAGCAATACTTAGAGTGATAAACAGAAAAAAGTAAGTTTCCTGTCGAAGCAGCCCTGGTTATGTCCTCGAAGAATCGGTCTCCACGTGATTTGTATGCACGCCCATAAAGCGTCAACAACGGTTGTATGAGAACCAACTTTTATTATGTTTTGGTGTATTATTTTGATCTTTGGCGATATCAACCATACAGCCAGAAATAGCTATAGCTCTGAGGAATTAACATAAAATTCTGATGTGAAATAAATTGACAAAACTAGTTTACCTTTGTGGATTGAACAACATACTAACGAGAAAACAGTATGCGGTACTCCATTCTTCTAATGGTTTCGTAAAGATCACGTGATTCAATATAATTTGAGTCTGCATATGCATATACACATGCAAGTTCTTAAATAAAAAATATATAAAGATACAGTAATCTGAGTCATCATATACAAATATAAATTCGTAATTTACAAAACAGAAAATTTTATGTGTATATACACACGCTAGCTGAGTACTTGGTGTTGCCTGGGTATGTATTTATCCCAAGCTTCCGTCAGTCTATCTCCTTTTCCCTCTCTGTCCATCTCCCCCTGCCCCCGCTCTTTATCTCAATCTCCCACATCTCCATGCCCACCTATATAACCCCTCACTCTCTGTTCATGTCCTCCTGCTCCTCTGTCCATCTCCTCCTCCATCCGTTCTCTCTACGTTATCACCCCCCTCTCACCACCACAGTAGGAGGCTGCTGGTTCTTTAGTCTCCACGGTACTTTATCCAGATAGTAGGTAATATGGATGATAGTTGAAATTCAGGTGAAAACCTTCAGCTGTCTTTTATTTTGCACAGCTGAAGGTTTTCACCATGAATTTCAACGATTTTTCCCACCCATATATATACATAATGTGGGTACCAAGTTTGGTTGAAATCGATACAGTGGTTTAAGACGTGATGTGGAACATGTATATCAGCTTCTTTTATGTATTCCACTATAAAGTGTACTTATTAACATCCAATCAGGAGAGTACTGTGGTAACACTTGCAGGTACGAGAAACCCCTGCAACCAATTTCCTGTACAGTGCTTCTTGTGATTACTTGTACTCTGTGCACTCCAGTACCATGTGGTCCAGATCGGCCACTTCAGTGGGATCTGGATTACAACATCCAGAAAGTGGAACGTTTATGCGTTGTAAACGTGCTGGGTAACATCCACGACCCAGCATTATACCAATCTTGAATGTCACACGACGTTTACTTAGCTCCACAGAGACGAACCACGGTCGAATAGTCGTATTTTATGGCTGCTGTCATCGGTCCTTATGTTGTTGAGATAGATGGCATTCACGGTTCCAGTCATGATAACCAATTTCCTTGCTCATAGGTTTGATATCAGTTTGAGGGATCGGTATTGGACGGAACTGTCCTTCAGTAATGCTCCTTTTTACCCGGTTGTCGACTGCTTCTTTATGTAAAATTCTATCATGTCTCTTTATTCACAGCAAATCGACGTCTGTGTCATTTTTTCTTGCTTCTTTGATGATCTCCAGTCCACCCAAAATATGTCTGTTAGTCTTCTTGTCGAATTTTGATTCTGTAATTTCTGCAAACTGCTTTGGGAAACCGTGAGTATCAATATGAGTTTAAATGTCTGAAAAGTCTGTTTTCAATAACAAATTTCCTCCAATATGACCAGTAGTTCCCCTGTGTAGATAGATGTTTCAGGTGAAAGCGCAATAAGGCGTATCCTACATCTCCTTCTATTTTGGACCCATCTGTGTAAATGCAAGCATACGGTGGCTAAATTCGTTTAGTAAATTACTATTACTCAAGTTCATAATTGTTGCCCTGCCCGTTTCTTGAATCGAGTGGCAAGGATGACACTGAGGCTGTATTGAAGAAGATGTCATACGGGTACAGAAAGAAAGGTAATTTAGTGCCCTGTTGGATTTTTGGTAAGACATTTGACCATTATTGCTCCTTACTATCACAGGAGTTTGAATTCAGTCACTGCCTTTATGGAGATATGATCAGACATCGATAAACGGCTCGGGAGAAATGAGTCTAACGATGTCCGTCTTGTATCTTAAACGGCATTTCGGAAGCTTCCACTAAGAATGTATCGGAAGTCCTCGACCAACTGAAATATCACATGAACATGTAAGTCAGTGAAGCAGTGGCATCTATCTAAGAACGTTTTTATATGTACATCTTCTTGACTGGAGGTCTTGGGGACCATGGCCGTTCACTATTGTAAGAAAACGAAACGCCTACAGCCATCCTTATGTTCTTATTTGTTGTTAACTACCAGATTCGGCGCATCAGTTCGCCATCTTCAGGAAGTAGGTGATGCTGCTGGGGCTATCACGATCCATATATGCCCTGCATCAGTGACCAACATAACTGGTTTACGCAGACTATCTGTAACTGTGGTGTCAGCACTTCAACCATCAACTGCCAGCTCAGGAAGGCATCTAATGTTTAAGACATTCGACTCGCGTCCTTGAGACCGAATGAGGTAGCATAGTGGTAAGACACTGCACTCGCAATCGGGATTCAGATCCCCATCCGACCATCCATAGTCAGGTTTTCCGTAGATTCCTTAAAGCACTAAAGGCAAATGCTGAGTTAGGCCCTTTGGAAAGGGCATAGCTGCTTTCCTTCCCCAACCTTCCGCCTTTTCATCTCTATAAAGACCTCGTCATCGAAGGGAAAATTCAGTTTTCAAATTAAAATCTATTACCAAATGCAATTCCAGATGTAATTTTCGCGATTTTATATAGTTCGCTAAATAATGCCGACTAACGCATTGTGCAATTGTAACACAGGTGATCCTTGAGTATTCATGGGCAATCATCGTACCATCTGGTAATTAAGGCAAATTATTCACTATGGGTTTACTGAAATGTTGATATTTTCGAGATGACAACAGAAATGTTTAACTCAAACGTTTCCGAAATCTTGTAAGATATAGTAACTATGTTTCGACCCAGATCCATTGCGGGAAAGACCTCATAAAATAACGTCTGGCATCTTGTAATCACCTTATCAACTTCGGAAACAGCGGTATTATCTGCTAGTATCGTACATTTGATAGAGACAGATTGAAAGGTGTTTCGCTTACTGCAGTCCGATAAGTACTTTCGGATAAACTGCGGTACTTATAACTTGGAATTCATATGTTTTTAAATATCAAACTGAACAGTGTCTTATTTGAAAATCATAATTTGATTACCCGAATAAAGAAATACATCGCGCTAGCTTTATAGGAAACTACACTCTCACTTGACTCTGCAGTTTCCTATCTTGTCCATCGGTATTTCCTTTCCCTTTCTTTCCCATCAGTCCACAATTTGAGATTACGCTCCATAGCTAATGACCTCGTCGTCACTAGACTTTCACCCCTAAAATTCCTTTCTTCATATTTTGAGGCGCAGGGTTAAATCCACGTTTGTTACGTTTACGCTAAATCATTGAAGCAATTACCAGGACGTTTATCTTGATATACGGTCGACCAGCATCCACTGTCATTATCCTATCCGAACTGATATTTCCTCATTAATGACCCTGTTGTCGTCGTAATCTAAACTCTAATTCCGTCAATTATTTTTTATAATCCATCACTACCACTGAAAATTTCTCCTATAGTTCCCTCCACTATCACTATGTTCCACCAGGTATCCCACTGATCTACTCCTTCTTCTGAGGAGTCATCCATATAATACTTTCCTCACCTATTACTCATAGTACTCCCTTTCATACCTTACCTGCTCACTCGTAATTTGTAATCTTCTTCAATAGCACCACATCAAAATGTTTCCACTCTTATCTCTGTTTACTGTTATCTATGAACAAAGTAAATAGTCCATTACGTTCAAGTTGTCTACTCAATTCTTTCTTTTTAGTATTTTACTAAAGTTTACACTGCCGAAGGCTTTTTCTAGGTCCCCAAACGCTAGAACGGTATACGAATGTCTACACTTTCTTTCCATAATCAGACGCCTATACTTTCTTTCCATAGCGAAGTGCAATGTCAGAATTTCTTATGTTTAGATCTTCGTATGCAATTGAAATGCAGTTTTTAACAATGTCCAACTACAAATAATAAAATTTATCATGGTCTTACTGAAATGACTATTACCCTCTTTACATCTCTCCCATCCCTTCACCTCGTACGTAAAATTTATTTTGTTATTTCCCTCTGTCTGTGATCTAGTGCGTACTGATGTTCTGGCAAGCTTGTGTCTGAATAAAATTTTCTCGGTTTTTAAGCCGCGTTAATTGGAATAAAGAATTTCAGAGAAATTTATTTGACGTGGCTTGAAAGCGGAGGAGATTTTGTTCAAACACACTGCCGTGAAAGACTCCGAGGATACAACGTTGTCTTTGACGAGTGTTTTCGGCTTGGGCTCAAGGGAACACAAAGGCCATTGGTCATTCTGTTCTGTTTTCTGGTTCTGACAATATTGGGAGGTTCCTGAGTAGACAAGCATAGCAGGTTATACCAAAGTATCCAGTTCTATTGTTTCCAGTAGTTTTTGACGTTTTCCAATGCTAGGTAACTATCTTCCTTGGAAGACTTAATATCCCTTCTCTTCGTATCTTATTCAAATAAACATTTTATCTCTGTGCTTCAAGTCTGTTTGAAACAAATCGTATTGAATGTCTATTAACCCTTTATCACGCTATGTGGTCTTCACTGTAGGCCTACAGCTGTGCCTAGTTCAGCACCTGTTTGTAAAATCACAATTTGAACTAATTTTTGTAGTGCTCCAGTACAGAAAATGCCCATATAATATTTTGATTTTTTGCAGTCAGGTTTCCTCATAATGTATCCTTCCGTAGTATCTGCGGCAGTTGCATACTTTTTTAAATTAGGTAGTTACACTCATTTACTGGCCTGCAGCTATCCATTTGATTAAGTTTCATGTACGTCACAGGCAATGAGTAAGATCGGTTGCCTACCACATTCTTTCTTTTCCCATTTCATCAGTTTGTGGATATCTCGAAAATAAAAAAAAAAGAAGAAACAAGTAAGTATCTCAGGGCAGAGATGTAAAAGTACACTGACTGAAAAAAAATCCCAATGTCAAGTAGGAGCTGTGCGTCATGAACGAAAAGTAGTAGTCGTGACTATACATCTGAAAGTTTATGTCCATCGCACAAGAGTGGAGAATCAGGTTTGCTTTAAATACACGCTGTAACGGTCGTGATCATCAGTTACCTTTGAGGCAGCATGTGGTGAGCTGATGTTAGTCAAGACTGCCTTTAAGGCGACCAAGACACTATTATCAATACCTTGAACGAGGTCGTATAACAGGACTGCTAGAAGCTGGATATTCCTTCCGCGATACTGCAGAAACACTTGGCAAGAATGTAGTCACAGTACATGATTGCTGGAAGCGGTGGTCACGAGAAGGTACGATCTCAAGAAGACCGGACTCCGGGCGGCCTTGTGACTCTGCCGAGAGGGAAGACTATCGTGTTCGGAGTATGTCTCTGGAGCATTGTACTGAATCTGTCACTGGACTCGCATTCGGGAGGGCGACTGTTCAAATCCGTATCCGGCCATCCTGACTTAGGTCTTCCGTGATTCCGCTAAATATCTTCCGCAAATACCGGGATGGTTCCTTTGAAAGAGCACAGCCGACTTCCTTCCCCATACTTCCTTAACCCGATGGGACCTATAACCTCGCTGTTTGGTCCCCTCCCCCAAATCACTCAAACAACCAAATGCATCTGTAGCAGCAATCTGGACAGCAACTGGCACTACGAGAAACTGTTAGATCGGTTGCTTTATGCTTAGCTCCGAGCCAGACGCACTGTAGCGTGCATTCCAGTCACCCAAACACCACCATTTGCTTCTCCAGTGGCGTCAAGCCAGAGCGCATTGATGGGCAGGTTGAAAGTCTGTTGTATTTTCTGATGAAAGCTGGATTGGACTTGGTGCTAGTGATGGCCGTGTATTGGTTAGAAGGAGGCCAGCTGAGGGCCTGCAACCAATCTGCCTGCGTGCAAGAAGCTCTGGGCCTACATGTGGAGTTCGGTCTGGTGTGCGATTTCCTATGACAGCTGGAGAGCTATATTGGTTACCCCACGCACCGTGATAAATTGCACGTCAGTCTGGTGATTCCATTCGCGAACTGCATTCCAGGGGGTATTTTCCAGCAGTAGAAGGCTCGCCAGATACCACTGTTGTAAGCCAAGATGTTCTACAGAGTGTCGACATGTTCTCACATGATATACCGCGAACTATGGATGAAGGGCAACAGGCGGATCCCACATTTCTAGATATCCGGAAATCGTTTCACGCGGTGCCCCATTGCAGGCTGTTAAAAAAGGTACGAGCATATGGAATAGGTTCATAGATATGTGAGTGACTCGGAGCTTCTTAAGTAATAGAACCAAGTATTTTGTCCTCGACGGTGAATGTTCATCACAGACAAGGGTATCGTCAAGAGTGCTGCAGGGAAATCTGATAGGAGTGCTGTTATTCTCTATTTATCATTTGTAGGACAGAATGGGTAGCAATTAGCGGTTGTTAGTTGATAATGGTATGGTGTCTGGGAAGGGGTCTAAGTTGAGTGACTGTAGGAAGATAAAAGAGTCGGCCGCGGTGGCCGAGTGGCTCTAGGCGCTTCAGTCCGGAACTGCGCGACTTCTACGCTCGCAGGTTCGAGTCATGCCTCGGGCATGGGTGTGTGTGATGTCCTTAGGTTAGTTAGGTTTAAATAGTTCTAATTTCTAGGGGACTGATGACGTCAGATGTTGAGTCCCATAGTGCTCAGAGCCATTTGAACCATATGAAGATAAAAGATGGCTTAGACTAAATTTCTGGTTGGTGTGATGTAGGGCAGCTAGCTCTAAACGTAGAAAAATATACGTTAATGCGAACGAGTAGGAAAAAAAAAAAATCCGTAATGTCCGGATACAACATTAGCAGTGTCACACTTAACACAGTCACGTCGTTTAAATATCTGGGCGTAACATTGCAAAGCGACATGACATGGAGTGTGTGTGTGTTTGTGTGTGTGTGTGTGTGTGTGTGTGTGTGTGTGTGTGTGTGTGAATTCCTAAGGGGCCAACTGCCGAGTTCATCGGTCACTAGACGTACACACTACTTAAATTAACTTATCCTAAGAACAACACACAAACCCAGGCCCGAGTGCGGAGTCGAACCTCCGGCGGGAGGGGCTGCGCAATCCTTGACTGGCGCCCTAGACTGCGCGGACACTCCGCGCGGCTATGGTTCAAATGGGTGTAATCTCCTTGATCGCAAAAAGATGGTTCAAGTGGCTCTGAGCACTATGGGACTTAACATCTGAGGTCATCAGTCCCCTAGACTTGAACTACTTAAACCTAACTGACCTAAGGACATCACATACATCCATGCCCGAGGCAGGATTCGAACCTGCGACCGTAGCAGCAGCGCGGTTCCAGACTGAAGCGCCTGGAGCCGCTCGGCCATAGCGACCCGCGAGCGGCTATGACGTGAAACGATCATGTAAGGACCGTGGTACTGAAGGCGAGTGGTGACTTAGGTTTTTGGGAGAATTCTCGAAAAGTGTGGTTCATAAGTAAAGGAGACCACATATAGGACGCTAGTGCGACGTATTCCTGAGTACTGCTCGAGTGTTTGGGATGCGTACCAGGTCAGATTCAAGGAAGACATCGAAGCAATTCAGAGGCGGGCTGCTAGATTTGCTACCAATAGTTTTGAACAACACGCAAGTGTTACGGAGATCAAATGTAATTCCCTGGAGTGAATTGTTTTCAAGCAACATTATTGAGAATATTTGGAGAACTGGCATTTGAAGCTTCCTACAACATACATTGCACGTTAGGACCACGAATATAAGATAAGAGAATTTAGGACTCATGCGGAGGCATACGAACAATCGTTTTTACCTCATTCTTTTTGCGAGTGGAACAGGAAAGGAAATGCGCCATGCGGTGGATTTCGGAGTATCGAAGTAGGTTCAGGGAGATGGATGTCTTGGCCTGCTCGATCACCAGAGATGTCTGCAGTCGAGCATATCGGGTCATTATCGGACGACAAGTCCACAAACGGCATTAACCGACCCTGTATTGATTGACAAAGGGAACTCCGTCCCACAAGCTGACATCCGGCACACGTATAACGCAATGCATGCACGTTTGAATGGTTGCATTCAACATTCTGGCGGTTAAGCTGTTTAGAATGTATCCGTATTTCAAATTTGCACCGGTTTATCTCGCTCTTACATTAACCTATACTCTTGGAATGTTTCATTTAAATATTCATTTATCTAGACAGATGTAATCCCGAAATTTCTCTAATTATTTTATGGTTTTGCCATTTTTTCGGTCAGTGTAGATAGTTCGTTAAAATTCTTCGTATGAACGTAAAGTTTGACGCAGTAACGAGGCATTTGAAACCGACAGTCATGAGGATGGTCTCGAAGCTATCACATCCATTTACGAGTCGACGACGCCAACCCGAAACCAGGGAAACCGAAAAAAAATGTTCAAATGGCTCTGAGCACTATGAAACTTTACATCTAAGGTCATCAGTCCCCTAGAACGTAGGACTACGTAAACCTAAGTAACCTAAGGACATCACACACATCCATGCCCGAGGCAGGATTCGAACCTGCGACCGTAGTGGTCGCGCGGTTCCAAACTGAAGCGCCTAGAACCACTCGGCCACAACGGCCGGTAGGGGAAACTGACGTGAATACGTTTATTTATACCAGTTTCCAACGCTTCGACAAGAAATCGACGAGTAGATAGATAGATGTGTGACTAGGGCCTGCCCGCATCTCGTGGTCGTGCGGTAGCGTTCTTGCTTCCCACGCCCGGGTTCCCGGGTTCGATTCCCGGCGGGGTCAGGGATTTTCTCTGCCTCGTGATGGCTGGGTGTTGTGTGCTGTCCTTAGGTTAGTTAGGTTTAAGTAGTTCTAAGTTCTAGGGGACTTATGACCACAGCAGTTGAGTCCCATAGTGCTCAGAGCCATTTGAACCATTTGACTAGGGCCTCCCGTCGGGTAGACCGTTCGCCGGGTGCGAGTCTTTCGATTTCACGCCACTTCGGCGACTTGCGTGTCGATGGGGATGAAATGATGATGATTAGGACAACAAAATACCCAACCCCTGAGCGGAGAAAAATTAGGATTGACATTCTTTCGTGGTGACCACTCAGCTACCGGGGGCGGACATCCGCGAGTCAAAACTACAGAGCATTTTAATCACATATGCGAACGTTCAAAGGAATGAATTTTTGTGATAGTTGTCTAGTGCCTATAGTAATTTGAAACACAAATCACTAGTCTACCACGAAGATCAATTAATATTGTAAGTAAGAGGTTTCACTCTGTGAAACGGGTTCTGATGATTCAGTTAGGGATAGGATAAACTGACCGGTTGAAAACGATACTGGCATTTTAGTTCTGAACTACCTGTATTTTTCGGTATTTGTTTTGTATCAGTTACAACAGACTCTTTTTTATTTTTTACTAATAGTCAAATAAGAAATCGAAATATCAATGAACCATAGCAGCAGTGTTAAAATTTTTCGGTTTTCAATTTTCATTGATTTGAAATATAGAGTTATTATAGAGAGTGGAAGAGGTGATCAGTGCTGGTTTAATAACAATGCCGACAGAAACGAACAACAAACACGTGGCATAAGATTGGAATAGCGTTGTAGCAGTGTGTAGTGGCTTAATGTACGTGTGTGTGTGTGTGTGTGTGTGTGTGTGTGTGTGTGTGTGTGTGTGTGCAGTGTGCAGGACATGCTCCCAAGTGATTTATTCGTCAGTTTCTCGCTGTCATCGCTGAACATCCGTTGTAGCGCAGAATGGCGCCAACCCCAGTTTGTAAATATTTTTTTACGAAGCGACGTAGTGATGAATTACCATTTTTTATTGGTTTTAGAAGATTAAAGAGTAGTCTGCTATTTCTACAAAACAATATAAGAGGAAGGAAATTATGGTAACAGTAATCAATTAAAGACTTAACAAAAGGCACAGAAAGTAACTGATCAGCTTTCTGTCTACATACTATGCCTTTATGGGCTTGCAGCCCTCGAAACCGGACAGATTAGCGTGAAAAACAGTTCTTCAATCTCGGTTTTCAACCTTCTGCACAGGTTGTTTGAAATGTCCAACTAGTGACATGTTCCCCGATTACAGCACGATTTTTGAGCAGTTGTGATGTCACAAATTATCACAGGACAACATTTACTGCAGTAAGATACCTAGACATGGAGCCCGGTGGACATACAGGAGGCTGCAAACTTGTGTTTAACCCATGACTATGACTACACATCTATCGCTACTAGGCATCGTGAGAACTGGCTTCTGTGTCACTTAGAATGACTGTATATTCATACTCCCTACGAATGTAGATAAATCATATTAAATATTAACTGATTACTTTCAAACTTGGTATACTATTTTTTGTTATTCAAAAGAAGATCTCCTTTAAATTTCAAAGCTGTACATATAATAGTTTCGGAGATTCAGAAAATTACCTAAAACTCACCAAACTGACACTTAGGGTGAAAAATTCAGTTAGGAACGGTTGCAGTTTGTCTTTTGTTGCCACTGAAGTCATTCAGAGTTCTCAATACATCAAATCAATTAGTAAGGATTTTTATTTTCGAAACTTTCATTATTTTTCATTTCGTAGTACAAAAATTCAGAAAAAAATTAGTGTCTGGTTATTATGTTGTTCTGTGAATAAATGAGATTGAGAGAGTGTTTATGTGGGACATACGAAAAAATTCAATATTATATCATGTACAACATTACGTAATTGGAACGTGGGAAAGATGTAATTTACCCATATTGAAGATGACATGTGTCTAGGGGTGATTGCTTTTGTAAGAAGGCAGCCAGAATATTACTTTAAAGTGCAATCGTTTTCTAAATTATTTTCAAGATTAATTTTATTTCGTTTTGTTTTATTAAACACTCTGTTAGTATTTGCATTTGGGGATGACGTAAATTACTTTCTGAACAGTGATTTTCTTAGGCGAGTTTTTCCGCGAGAATGATCTCGAAGGATGATTCTGATTGGTACGTCAAACTGATCAGCGAATCAGAATTAAGTAGTTACCGCGCACAGCTAGTTAGATATTCTGTGAGTGAGGCAGTATCGAGAGAGTCGCTCGCCAGCTTCGGACACGGAAGGACATGTCAAATGTGGTGATTCTCATTATGTGTAAAATGAAGGAATATTGAGTTCTTCGCATTTAATACTTGTCGTGACTAACGCTGATGTAGTTATGAACAGTCTGATGATAGTTTGGAGTTTCGAGAGTGTTTTGTTGGAAAGTTAGCTGCGTGTGAACTTCTGGCCTTTATCAAAATTCCATGTGGTGTGTTCTGTATTCAGATATGGAGTATTTGGCGATCAGTTTCTTTCAAAGAAACTCACTGAAAAGGACCGAATGTGAAACTCATTTATAGTAGCAGATCTGTGACTGTGACGTCGCGTCATCAATCGGGCGGACTTGTGTAAATTTCTGGCTGCTTTGCGTGTCAAATTGGTTGTATGAACTGTGCACAGAGAACTATAGATACGTTAGTTAAATGCGGACTTCATAGCCCATTTTCGAGTGTGCTAGAAGCAATATAAAGGCTTATCTACTATTTTTTAAACATTTACTGTGAGAAAAAATGCGCCATATCACTACCCAAAATCTTGATATATGTGATATTGCAGGAACTGAAATACTACTAGAGTTCACGCGGACTTTGCAGGACAGATATTAGGCGGCGTTTTCTTCAACCAGCCCCGCCGCACAGTTTCAAAAAATTGGAACCTGTAGGAGAAGCATGGTCGTTTTTTGTAATATTTAACCACTTGTCACTTTTCCAATTATCACTTTTCGAGAAAAGCAGCGATCGGTCGACGGATTAAGTATTCTTTTGTTTGCCTATTCAATGTAATATTTTGATGCTATGTATCCTGAAACTCAAAGGTTTTTTTTTTTAAATCTTTGTTTGATTTCTACGTTTGTTACTAGAACCAATAGGAATAAATAGTAAACCGGTTGTTTTGAGCGGTTTTAGCAGTCAGGATATACCGGCGAGGAATAAAAAACGATATAACCGAAAACCAGTTGTCTGAGCGATAACCGCCATTCCTAGCTTGAACAGTCAAATGAAGCGGTGAAGGCACGAAGGTGGTGCGGTGCGTCAGTCTCCGCAGATCGGAATGTGGCAGCGAGCGCCTTGTAACGGTCCATTACGGAAGTGGATTGCGGCCGCGAGGACCGCCGAGCGCAGTCCGAGCATTTGCGGCATGCACCGCCGGACACAATGGCCGCGCTGTGTGCCCATTGTGTCGGGATACGGGCCCGGCGTGCCGTGGCTATCAGGACGCGAGTTGAGGGCCGCCCATCGCCGCCCACACGCGCGGTGCTCTGGGGCCGCTGCTCCGCCGTGCGCCGCAAAACGGCCTGCAGGGAAGAGCGCCCAGGGCTGAACCACAACTAAACCCCTCTCGCGTTTCTGTATACCGTGTTCCTCTGCACCAACCGACCTGAGGACAGGCAACGAGTTTCATTCAAGTAACATCACTGGAAGAACCTTACTCGAGGGATAATCATAAAGCTTTGATTAATAGTCACGGAGGAGGCTAGCGACCGTTCTAATACATATTCCTAGATCTGTACTTAAAGCTGGGTGGGTCGCACAAAAAGACATACAGCAGGTGAAGTGATACATTATTGATTAAAAAATATTCATGCCAAGTTTCGGAATTATTTTCATCTTCGGAACTCAATAACAGAAATACAACAAACGAATTGGTACACAAAAATACAATAACTTTTTTAGATAGTAATACACTGAGGTGAGAAAAGTGATGGGACACCCTCTAACATCGCATCGGACTCCATTTCACAATCGCAGTGCAGGAACTCGATGTGGCACTGACTCAAGTTGTTATAAGTCCCTTAAAAAAAAAAAAAAATTGCCATACTACTCCTACAGCCGTCCATCATTGCGAAAGTGTTGCCACGGAAGCATTTTGTGCACGAGCTGACCACTCACTTACGTCCCATAAATATTCGATAGGATTCTTGTTGGATGATCTGGATGGCCAAATCATTCGCTCGAAATGTCCAGAATGTTCTCCTTATCGATCGGCAACAACTGTGGCCCAGTGACACAGTGCATTGTCGTCCTTAAAAGTTCCGTCATTCCTTGGGAATATGAAGCCCATGAATGGTGCAAATATTCTCCAAGCATCCGAACATCCCGAGGACTCAGTCCATCCCATGTAAGCACAGCCCACTCCATTATGGAGCTACCATCAGCTTGCACTGTGTCTTCGTGACAACTTGGGTCCATGGCTTCGTGGACTGTACCACACTCGACCATACCATCAGCATGAAATCAGGATTTCATGAGACCAGACCATGCTTTTCCAGTCGTTTAGGGTCCAACTGGTATGGTCACGAGCCAAGGAGAGACGCTGCAGGCGATGTGCTGTTCAGCAAAGGCACTCCCGTTATTCGTCTGCTACCATACCGTATGAACACGAAACTTCGTCACACTGTCCTAACGGATACGTTCGTTGCACGTCCCATACTGATTTCTGTGGTTATCTCACGCAATGTTGCTTGCATGTTATCAGACGCCACTGCTCTCAGTGGTTAAGAGAAGGCCGTCTGTACTGCGTTGTCCGTGCTGAGACGTAATGCCTGAAATGTGAATTTGTCGGCACACTTTTGACGCTGTGGATCTCAGAATACTGAATTCCCTAATGACTTCCGAAATGGAATGTGCCATGGATCAGCCCCAGCTACCATTCCGTGTTCAAAGCCTGTTAAATCCTGTCATGCTGCCATAATCACGTCGGAAACCTTTTCACACGAATCTCCTAAGTGCAAACGACAGCTCCGCGAACGCACTGCCCTTTTATACGTTATATACGCGATACTACGGCCTTCCTTGTGTGTGCATATCGCCAATCCATGACTTTTGTCAACTCATTGTAGCTAAACAACATTAAACAAAACTGGAAACACAATCTATTCCTACCTACCAAAGTGCAAAGTTAGCATAATGCCAAGAGGGTTGTCAGTTGTGTACGTAATTGTGTACGTAACTTAAAATGACACAATTAGAAGTGGCACGTCAGTGCACATGGAAATAATACAATGTAACGAGCTACTTTAGTAACATAAGAAAGGAAACATTAGAAAAAAGTTTCCATATAGATCACATGGTTCAAGGAAGTGGCGCTATGCGGCCAAAGACATAACTATTTGACTACCAATCGTAAGAATGATATAATTTGTTGTCAAACGATATCAAGCCAACATTAACAATTTGATAACGTCGGAACATAAAGTGGATCAAAACCATTACAATGAAAATGACATTTGCAATACAACAGGCGTATTCCCCAGTACCAAACTAACCCTTGATTGATGCCTCAGGAAGTATCCCATCAGTTGCTCCTTTCTTTTAGTCAAGTTGTGAAATTTCTTTTTTTTCCTCAGATTCGGTACCCCTAAAAGCCGTCCAGTGTTTATCAAATACGGAAATCGCCCAAATTTTTGAACGACGTTCCGCCACGTAACACGGACTTTTTCGTAGCTGCACGACTGCTTTTGAGCAAACAATGCTTATCATTCTGACGCTCCCAGTGAATGCCAATCTGGCTACTGTCACACGATACATTACTTGAATTTCGCCCTAAGCTTTATAGTAAAGTACACAACGGGAATTCTATCAGACTTCAGAAATGTCGATCACGAGATAAAATGTCAGTATGTGCTTTTTACACATTTTTATTATATTACGCTTGGCATTACTGAGCTTAGAAATGCTGAATGGTGTGCCGAAATACACATTATGGAGAAGCTTAGCGTATTAAGCTGATTCCAAGCTACATTTACTGATAAAGTCGGGCGAACTCCTCAACTTCAGTAAGAAATTAACAGAGACAAAATCCTGTCACGATGGCCCATTAACAGGTATCTGTTTTTCGAAAAGATAATCGTCATTATTCAGGACGAACGCAACATGGACACGCGAGTATTACAAAAGTTCACTTAAAGATGACGGAAGGTAAAGTCCATCATCTCTAGAGCAGTTCGAGTTGTGAAAAGTGACTTGACCCACACCGAAGAGATATCGTGCAGTTGAATCGGGATCGTGATGCACGAAGTGAATTTTGGCTGTATAAGGAACCAAATGGGCCCTAACTGCAAGTAGTTAAAGGATAAGAACATTCTCACACGCAAGAACCCCATAAAAATGCTTCAGACATGTGACTTAACGATAACAGAAGTATCCTAAACGAAAAACTGACAAGTCCCATCAAAAATCACATTGCAAGTGTACACAGCACTGGCACCTCATACTCATCAGACACCTGAACAGCGACTGCTCACTCAGAACGAAATTCTACCTGCAACAATTCCGGGGACAGAGACAGAAAAGAACTTGGCGGTGGTGAACTGACTAATCGCCGCAGTGAAACTGTAGTGCTACCAGGCGTTCCATACAATCAGGAATCCTGGTGCCACAGATCCAAATTTTCCATCGACTCAACGTCTAAAATTTTAATAACGGTTTTCCTTACGTGTGAGTCTATAGCAAGTAACCACAAGGTCACGAGAATAGAAAGGACGATGAGGCAGATGCACCGCCAAACTGGCACCTCGAATGCTTAAGCCCAACGGACGTTCACAGACTCTGCTACAAGGCGAAGCCGAAACAAGTTCAAATGAATTTACCGATGTACATCCGTTTGCAATTACACTCACATTCATATAGTTTTGCAATCATACATGTTTATGAATCGTGAATAAAGATACAAGGGATGCTCAGCATCAAGCATAGGTGATAAAACAAAAATAAGTCAGATCGGTTCCCAGCGCAATCTCTCTCCCTGGCATGATAAGAATCTGAGAAACACAGCCACGGGCAAAACACTTAACATACTTAATAAAATTACAAAATCACGTGAAATGCGGATTGACTGCCACTCCTCACCTCCTCATTAGTTTTCCAACTACCCATCTAATCTTCAGCATTCTTCTGTAGCATCACTTCATAAAGGCTTCTATTCTCTTCTGTTTTGAACTACTTATTGTCCAAGATTCACTGTCGTACAAGGATATACTTCAAACAGTTACCCTAAAAAACAACTTCTTAATACGTATATGACAACAGATCCCTCTTTTTCAGAAGTCCTTTTCGTGCAATTGCCAGTCTGCATTTTACATCGTCTCCACTTCCTCCATCATCAGTTATTTTACTGCCCAAATTGGAAAATTAATCATCTACTACTAGTGTCAGATTTCCTAATACAATTCCCCCAGCATCGCCTGATTTAGTTCAGCTACATTCCTTTCACCATGTTTTACTTTTTTTGATGTTCACCTTATACTCTCTTTACAAGACATTATCCATTCCGTTAAGTCCGTTCCGGTATCTGACAGAATTACAGTCCCATTGGCAAAGCATCAAGGTTATATTTCTTCTCCCTAAACTACGATTCCTTCACCAAATTTTTACTTGGTTTCCATCACGGCTTTGTCAATGTGCGGACTGAATAACGTCGATGTAGGCTGCAATCCAGTCTCACTCCCTTCTCAACCACTGTTCCCACTTCATGTCATTCGTCACTTATAGCTGCTGTCTGGTTTCTGTAAAAGCTATAAATAATCTTTCCATCACGCCGTTTTCCCAGCCTGCCTTCAAACTTTTGAAGTATCTAGTACAGTCAACATTGTCGAAAACATTCCCAAAAAATGCTAGAAACATAGGTTTCCTTTCTTTTCAACCTTTCTTCCAAGATAAGTCATAGGGTCAGTATTGCATCGCGTGTTCCAGTATACCTCTGGGACACAAACTGATCCTCCCAAAGGTAGGCTTCTGCCATATTTGTTTCATTCTACTGTAATATCTCATGTCAGTGTATTGCAACCAAAATTTATAAAACTGATGGTTCAGTAGTACTCTCACTAGTCAGCATCTACCTTCTTTGGAATATTGGAATTACAACACTCTTCCGAAAGTCTGAGAGTATTTCCGCTGTCTCATACACACTGCGCACCAAGCTGAATAATTTTGCCACAATTGCCTCTCCTAAAGATCTCAATGACTTTGACAGAACATTGTCCACTGCACTGGTCTTGTTTCCTCTTAGGCCTTTCAACGCTCCGTCAGCAAATTTTCGCAGAACCTCACTTCCCGTATCATCTTCAATGATTTCCTCTTCTCTTTCTGTAATATTGCCCTCAAGCTCCTTTCCCTTTTTTAGAGCCTCTACGTGTTCCTTCCACCGTTCGACCTTCCCTTCTGTGATTACTATTCATTTGACATTTGATCTCTTGATATTCATACAGTTGTTTCTCATATCTCCAGATCTTACTTTAATTACCCTACAGGCTTCATCTACCGTTCTCCTTGTTATGCATGCTTCTACAATCTTGCATTCGTTTTGAAGCCATTCTTTCCTATACAACTTGAATTTACTATTAATCTCATTTTTTACGTCTGTATTTCCTTTCACTTGTTTGAGTTGCTCGAATTTCATATTTTCCTATCTCGTCAGTTAAATTTAGTATCCCCTGTGTTACCTAGGGATCTCTGCTAGGTTTTGTTCTTTTACCTATAAGGTCCTCGACCGCAGTCGCTCGTTCCAAAACTACCCGTTCTTCTTATACTATATTCCCTTCCCCTGTTTTACTTCAACGTTACCTAATGCTCCTTCTGAAACTCTAGACAACCCCTGGTTCCCTAAAGTTATACAGATTTTATCACTTCAATGTCCTATCTTTCTGCAACTGCTTCACTTTTAATTATGGTCAAAGTCATATAAGGCTCTGAAGGCTCTCACAGTTTCAAATATGGTTAAGAAATCTCTCTTTTTTGGGGGGTTATCAGTCTCCTCACTGGTTTGATGCGGCCCGCCACGAATTCCTCTCCTATGCTAACCTCAGGATCTCAGAAGAACACTTGAAAACTTTGCTGGATGTATCCCAATCTCTGTCTTCCTCTACAGATTTTGCCTTCTACAGCTCCCTCTAGAACTATGGAAGTCATTCCCTCACGTCTTAACAGATGTTCTACCACCGCCGGCCGCTGTGGCCGAGCGGTTCTAGGCGCATCAGACCGGAACCGCGTGACTGCTACGGTCGCAAGTTCGACTACTGCCTCAGGCATGGATGTGTGTGATGTCCTTAGGTTAGTTAGGTTTAAGTAGTTCTACGTTCTAGGGGACTGATGATCTCAGATGTCCAGTCTCAGAGTCATTTGAACCATTTTTGTCCTACCACTGTGTCCCTTCTCCTTATCAGTGTTTTCTACATATTCCTTTCCTCTCCGATTCTACACAGAACCTCCTCATTCCTTACCTTATCAGTCCACCTAATTTTCAACGTTCGACTGTAGCACCACATCTCAAATGCTTCGTTTCTCTTCTATTTCGGTTTTTCCACAGTCCATGTTTCACTACCATATAATGCTGTACTCCCGACGTACATTCTCAGAAATTTCTTTCTCAAATTAAGGCCGATGTTTAATATTAGTAGACTTCCCTTGGCCAGAAAAGCACTTTGTGCCACTGCTAGTCTGCTTTTGATGTCCTCTTTGCTCCGTCCGTCACTCGTTATTTTACTTCCTAGGTAACAGAATTCCTTAACTTCATCAACTTCGTGACCATCGATCCTGATATTAATTTCTCGCTGTTCTCATTTCTACTAGTTCTCATTACCTTCGTCTTTCTTCGATTTCTCTCAATCCATACGCTGTACTAATTAGACTGTTCATTCCATTCAGCAGATCACGTAATTATTCTTCACTTTCACTCAGGATAACAATGTCATCAGGGAACCGAATCACTGATATCCTTTCACCTTGAATTTTAATTCCAATCCAGAACCTTTCTTTTATTTCCATCATTTCTTCCTCGATGTACAGATTGAATTGTAGGGGCGAAAGGCTACATCCTTGTCTTACACCCTTTTTAATACGAGCACTTCGTTCTTGGTCCTCCAGCCTTATTATTCAAATGGTTCAAATGGCTCTGAGCACTATGGGACTTAACATCTATGGTCATCAGTCCCCTAGAACTTAGAACTACTTAAACCTAACTAACCTAATGACATCACACAACACCCAGCCATCACGAGGCAGAGAAAATCCCTGACCCCGCGGGGAATCGAACCCGGGAACCCGGGCGTGGGAAGCGAGAAGGCTACCGCACGACCACGAGCTGCCGGCAGCCTTATTATTCCATCTTGGCTGTTGTACATATTAATATTACCCTTCTCTACCTATTGCTTACCCCTATTTTTCTCAGAATTATAACATCTTGCACTATTTTACACTCTCGAACGCTTTTTCCACATTTTTGACAAATACTATGAACTTGTCTTGATTTTTCTTTATCTTGCTTCCATTTTTAGTCGCAACGTCAGAATTGCCTCTCTCATGCCTTTACCTTTCCTAAAGCCAAACTCATCGTCATCTAGCGCATCCTCAATTTTCTTTTCTATTCTTCTGTATATTATTCTTGTCAGCAACTTGGATGCATGAGCTGTTAAGGTGATAGTGCGATAGTTCTCGTACTTGTCAGCTCTTGCCGTCTTCGGAATTGTGTGAATGATGTTTTTACAAAAGTCGCACTTTATGTCGCCAGGCTCATACATTCCACACACCACCGTGAATAGTCTTTTTGTTGCCACTTTCGCCAACGATTTTAGAAATTCTGATGGAATATCTATCCCTTCTGCCTTGTTTGATCTTAAGTCCTCCAAAGCTCTTTTAAATTCTGATTCTAATACAGGGCCCCCTATCTCTTTTAAATCGACTCCTGTTTCTTCTTCTATCACATCAGACAAATCTTCCCCCTCATAGAGGATTTCAATGTGTTCTTTCCACCTACCCGCGCTCTCGTCTGCATTTAACAGTGGAATTCCCGTTGCACTCTTAATATTATCACCCTTGCTTTTAATGTCACCAAAGGTTGTTTTGACACTCCTGCATGCTGATTCAGTCCTACCGACACTCACTTCAGTTTAGATTTCTTTACATTTTCCCTGCAGCCACTTCGTCTTAGCTTCCCTGCACTTCCTATTTATTTCATTCCTCAGCGACTTGTATTTCTGCATTGTTGAGTCTCGCGGAACATTTTTGTAGTTCATCCTTTCAACGATAAATTGAATTATTTCTTCTGTTACCCATGGTTTCTTCGCAGTTACCTTCTTTGTACCTTTGTCTTCCTTCCCAACTTCTATTATCGCCCTTTTTACGGATGTCCATTCCTCTTCAACTGTATTTCCTTCTAAGCTATTCCTTATTGCCGTATCTATAGCCTTAGAGAACTTCAAGCGTATCTCGTCATTCGTTAGTACTTCCGCATCTCACTTCTTAGCGTATTGATTGTTCCTGACTAATTTCTTAAACTTCGGCCTACTCTTCATCACTAATATGTTGTTATCTGAGTCTATATCTGCTCCTGGGTACGCCTTAAAATCCAGTACCTGATTTCGGAATCTCTGTCTGACCATGATGTAATCTAATTGAAATATTCCCATATCACCCGGCCTTTTCCAAATATACCTCCTTCTCTTGTGATTCCTGAACAGAGTATTCGCTATTACTATCTGAAGTTTATCACAGAACTCAATTAGTCTTCCTCCTGTCTCATTCCTTGTCCCAATCCCATATTCTCCTACAACCTTCTCTTCTACTCCTTCCCTACAACTGCATTCCAGTCCCCCATAACTATTAGGTTTTCATCTCCATTTACACACTGTATTACTTTTTCAATATCCTCACACACTTTCTCCATCTCTTCACCTTCAGCTTGCGACGTCGGCATGTACACCTGAACTATCATTGTCGGTGTTGGTTTGCTGTCGATTCTGATAAGAATAACCCTATCACTGAACTATTCACAGTAACACATTCTCTGCCCCACCTTCCTATTCATAACGAATCCTACTCCCGTTTTACCATTTTCTGCTGCTGTTGATGCTACCCTATACTCATCTGACAAGAATTCCTTGTTTTCTTTCCACTTCAATTCACTGATGCCTACCATATCTAGATTGAGCCTTCTGCATTTCCCTTTTCAGATTTTCTAGTGTATCTACCACGTTCAAGATTCTGACATTCCATGCTTCGACTCGTAGAATGTTCTTATTTCGTCGATTATTCAAGCCTTTTCTCGTGATAACCTCCCCCTTGGCAGTCTCCTCCCGGAGATCCGAATCTTTTGCTATTGGAGAGATCATAATGACACTTCTTCAATTACAAGCCACATGTCCTGTGGATACACGTTACGTGTCTTTAATGCAGTGGTTTCCATTGCCTTCTGCATCCTCATGCCGTTGATCTTTCTTGATTCTTCCGCTCCCAGGGGACAAGAGAGTGCCCTGAACCTCTGTCCGCCCCTCAGCTCTCTTTTGACAAGGCCGTTGGCAGAATGAGGGTGACTTCTTATGCCGGAAGTCTTCGGTCGCCAATGTTGATTATTAATCAAAATTTACGCAGCGGCGGGATTCTAACTCGGGACCGCAGATGTTTTAATTATTATATAAACATCATAAAATCCCCTATTATCTCCAGGTCATTTCCACGTTATAACCCTCTTTCATTATTCCTAAACCAAGTGTTAGCGATGATTAAACTATGCTCTTTGCAAAATTCTACCAAGTGAATTCCTCTTTCATTACTTCTCCCCAGTCTGTGCCATATTACTATTTTTCCTTCTCTTGCTTTTCGATGTCACCTATCTTAATTAAACTTTGGTCTAGCTTAAATGTCTGAATAATTTCTTTAACCTCTTTATACGTTCTTCCAATCTCATCATTTGCATAGCCAGTTGGCTTACAAACGTGTACTCCGGCAGTGCTTGTTGGATTAGTATCTAGCTTGGTTACCATGTATTCACTATTCTGTTCATAGTAATTCATCCGCATTCCTATTTTCTTATTATTAGCCTACTCATGCATCACCATTAACTGATTTTTTATTGATAACGCTGTACTGATGTGACCAGATAGCCTATTCTTCCTTCCGCCACGCTTCATTTAATTCCCACTATATTTATCTTTACCCTTTCTATTTGTCTTTTTAAGTTCTATAATCTACCCATCCGATTATGTGTTGTAACATTTTACGCTACGACCCACAGAATGCCGGTTTTTGTTTTCCTGATGACGACTGATCTTGGTACATGTTGATTATAACTTCTAAAAATTCAAGGTGTCACTGTCCAACACGATGATGGTGCTACTATTTCTGTATTATTCACACTTCAATGCAACATATTTCTGCCAAAGGTGGATCACTTGGCAGACAGCTTAATTGCAGAAGTTTACATTTTGGTCGTTCAATAAAAGTTTCACATTGAAAACGACACGGATGTTATTGTGGAAAAAATTGCCATGCCATGGTGTGTGTTCATCAGAGGGAAGAATAAGAAGATTAGTTTTGTCCATTGTTGTTTTCCTTGGTTGAAAATGGCTCTGAGCACTATGGGACTTAACTTCTGAGGTCATCAGTCGCCGTGAACTTAGAACTAATTGAACCTAACTAACCTAAGGACATCACACACATCCATGCCACTTCGGCCGGCGTGCCTTTATTACCTTCCTGTACAAAAAAGAAGCCTTCTGTCATTTCTGGTGATGAGATTACCTATTGCTTACTTGATATGACATTAGAGGGAACCCTCCACCAATAATGCAGAATCCCAAGTCCACAATTCGCGTTATCTTGTGGTCTTCTGTTGTGAGAGTTGCAGGTCCACGGCTTCGAATGTTTATTGAGGTGTTATTTAACTTTATAAATATCGAACGATAGCTTTGGGTAATGCTGTTTATCTGGATTGCGAAACAAAAGGTACTCATTCATCTATCTCGCAGCGTTAGCGTTTCCATCTTCAAGAAAGACAAAAACAATAAAGCGCTATCTGTAGCTATCAAAGCGTCTGCATTCACCACTACCGTCCGAGGGCCCTCCCGCCTTCCCCCTTACAGCTAACATAACTGGAAATTCTAAACTTCCAGATGTGGACTGAGACAAATGCGTCGCGCTGTTCTTCCAATTGCAACTACAGCTGTGGAACAGTAAGCAAAACGGATGTGGTAGGCATGAATTGTTAGTCGTTGGCGTCGTCATTCCGTGCTGGTTTGGTTGCGAAGTAACGCTTTACGTGGGCAGCAGTTCGGGCCATTTCGTTGACCTGCGCTGATGCACCTTGTAGTCCAGGGCGCGAGTTTTTGTGTTGTTGGCTTCAGTAGTTTTTTCGTAGAACTGTCGCGGCGAATTCTTGAAGTACTCGCGGGCGAGCGGCATAGCAACCACTTCGCGAATCGTTTTAGTGGTATATCAAACATGTAGTTTCTGTGTGATTTTAAGACGCGGTTTTGTATTGTCTGCATCATCCGCGAGTTCCATCCAATTGTGTTGCCTCTTACAACAGCATCATATTCCTTTACTAGGAACACCACAGTTTTACATTGGGTAAGACCTAGGTCACAAGGAAGAAAAGACTTGGGTTTCAACAGGGGGCAAAGTTCTCTCTGTCTCCCGAATGCATTCCCTCTGACCTGGAGAGCCTGTTGGCTTCACGTAAGTCTTCTCCGATGTGATGTCAAGACACTTGGCTCGGATGGGTCCCCCCCGCACAATGACCTTCTTATGAACCTTGGATCGCCACCTTCTGAATAACTGTGACACTTTGGGTTTCCGAGGAGTAATATGAGTGTCGTCATTTCCCAGGCCACTCGGCTAAGTTGTCGGTTACCTGCTGCAGTCGTCGGCGTATCACGTGGCATTCACGCCACGCATGTACACAGCGATGCCGGCAGCATAGAAGGCGAGCTGTACGCTCTGCGTCGCAGGTAGGTTAGCCGTGTAGATCGCGTACAACAGCGGGCCGAGGACAGACACTTGGGGAGCTCCTGCGGGTGTGACACGACGAGTAGAGATTCCTTCATCGAGTCCTTACGTAGAAACTTCCTCCTTGTAAGTAACTCTGCATTATCTTGACATATGAGACGGAAAACCCTTGCACAAGTAATTTGTGTGAGAGGCATCCTCCATCAGCTGAGTCTGCAGCTTCTATTATAATGGAAGATGACGTCATTCCCGTGGCATCAAAAATCCCTGCGTCGTAATTACGATGTATCTTATGAATCAAATTAAGTAGCGTGTAATTTTAAGCTCTACTGTTGGCCAGTTATACAGAAAATCAAAGTTCAGTGCATCGAAATGCGACTGAGTCTGCTGGAAGCAGGAAGGACGTATCAACGGATTGTTGCACGTGTTGGGTACGGTGTATCAGTAGTGTGTCACTGCTTTCAAGTGGTCTGTAGAACATTTCGATATTGGGCGTCCGCATAATAGACGCACCACATAATCGACGCACTGTACGAGAGGCAGACACCGACTGAACATCACCCAGGGATGAAAAATGGGCACATGTTGACCCACCGTGTCATCAGAGACCATTGGGAATCGTTTGCTTGCCGCATGATTAGGACCACATGTGGCTCTGGCCAGGATACCGCTGACACCACGACAGCACCAATTATGGGTACTCTTGGGACGTGGAAGAGTTGACTGGAGAGTGGAATGGAGCTCTGTTGTCTTCACTAATGAGAGCGGGTCTGTGTGTATGCTATTGATGGAAGTACATGTGTGTGGCGTAGTCGTGGCGAGCTGTCTAGCAGCCCACTCTTCCACGACACCCAACACAAATTCCAGATTAATGCTGTGGGAGACGATGAGTTACAAATCGCGGCCGCATCTGAAGTTTCTACAGATTAAAGTAACCAGTGTCGACTACATTGCACAAGCTGCTATTCCTGTGCCGTTACCTTTTCCTCAAAAGGAAGGAGAAGTGGTCGTCCAGAGGACACTGCGCGTCCATATATGGCTTCTGCGACGCCACGTGTTCTTCTGATGTTCAGCAACATCTTCAGATTTCTCGTCAATTGAAAACGTACAGGACGTTACAAAATGGGAATTTACTCGTTCTCCAAGTCTTGCAAGAACTACTGCCGGATTGCTACAAGAGGAACTAGATGCTGGAGACAATCTATCGCAGGAAGCCATTCAGCACCTTTATGATCTTTCGTATGCGACAATGCAAGCCTGCGTTGCTGCCAGATGAGGACACGTTGTGACTGATGTAATTGTTTGGGCACTCTTTATCGCGACCTGTGTTTTATATGGTCTGATTACTACCTGTCACCTCACTTGTCAATAAAATGACCTCATACACGAGAGTGTTGCACGTTTTATTTCCGTTTTATATCACTAAGCGAATATCCCAGGGCACGGCTCCCAGACCGAGTTGCAGTTGCCTGTCTAAAGACCTGCAGGGGCAACAAAAATTTAACCGTCAATAATTCATATAAACAGTCAACAAACTGTAAAATGTAATATACTGACACAGTGCACTCATTAACGTTCAACAAAATAAGACAAATATTACAGTTGTAAAATGTGTATATGTCTCAAGGAGGCGTGACTCAGCCCCTTGCAAATACACAGACTATGTTCCTCCGGTATTTGCAAATGAGAGCACTTAGTGACTTCTGACAATCTCAGAACTTTATCGCTTACTACCTTCTCACTGGTAGTACAATAGAACCGCTGCATCAAGCATGACAATTTAATTAAGTTTCCTCGTTATTGCTAACTGTATTCACTATTTGACAGACAGTGTCCACACGTAGCACTGAATGTACCTCTAAAATTATATCATTACACGACACTTGGTTCAGGAGATATAACATCATAAGCGTTGAGATGCGTGAAAATCAAGCTTTTGATTATAATGGAGTGCATATTACGCAGAAAAACTCACCCAGAGTTTGATAATGATGCCACTTAGCAACATACAACAAAAATTAAAAGTGACTATTATGTGTGAGGTGTGTGTTCTTCCGAACGTGTCCGAAAGAACAGACACCACACATATTGTAGTAGAACTAAGCCTTGTCGGCATTTGATGGTATCTTCAGTGTTGATGCACCCTAGGTCCAACGTCTTGTGGGAATCATGCAAGATGCTGCGAGCAGTGAGGAAATAGACATGGTTGGGGGGGGGGGGGCGCTATGGAAGTAGTGTGCGACTAGTTTGGTATCTAAATTGGACATGAAGCGTGCTCGGATAGGTGGAGTTCTTGAGTAGACCGCTCGCGTGCAGCAGGAAATCCGGGTTAGACTCCCGGTCGTCACTGAATTGTCTCAATGCATTCATGCAGCTGACACTGGTATTTGTCTTTCATCTTATAAGATGCAATTTGAAAACTTTTCTAAACTTTTTCTAGGTTACATGCTTAGTGTCAGATACCGCTGTATTTAACACGTTAACTCGTTTGTCAAGTAACTGGACGTTCGAAGCTATTTTATATTGGGAGTTCTGTTCTTAAAAGACTCGGGATTTACTGGTAATTTCGATAAGTCAAAGAAAATACGAGAATTTTAACACGTTAACTCGTTTGTCAAGTAACTGGACGTTCGAAGCTATTCTATAATGGGAGTTCTGTTCTTAAAAGACTCGGGATTTACTGGTAATTTCGGTAAGTCAAAGAAAATACGAAAATTTTAACTAGACGAAAAAACCTGAAAAGTAAATAAACATAAAAAAACGATATGGAAACGGGCGGATATTTTCAAGCAATTTTATGTTGTGGTGCAAGAGAGTCTCTCAATTTACATAAAAAATAATTACGCAGAATTTTTAGTAATAGTTCACAAAGCAGCTTTCGTCTGAAGGAGCCGACATGGAACAAGCGAGTGTTGGCAATGGATATGAAACTTGCAGCGAGTTCACTGGAGTTATACCACAGTGAGGAGAAACTATTTTCTGTGTCAACACCTCGGTTTTTCTGTTAAGTGTTGCAGTCATTAGTGTGAAAGTTCCTCCGTGTCGTTTATAACGCCTTGTGGCGGTCTCTTGTTGCAGAGTACGTGGCGCTGCAGCATCTGCAGGCGAAAGCTGCAGTCACGTGCGGCGCCGCCCGTCATGACGCAGGAGTCCACGGACAGCCTGCTGGACGTTCCAGTGCTGGAGGCGCTCCAGCGCAGACACTCCGACGTCAAGATCGGCTCCGGCAGCTCGCTTACCGTCAGCGGAGGTCAGTACACGCTGCAGGCTGCCCGCTGACCACCTCCACCTTAGAATCCTAAGGCAGCCGCGAGGAAACGTAGTGAAAACTCACACTACTGATTCTACACATTGAAACACCATAACGGGAGAAAGCAGATTAACTTTAATTGAATATTGGTACTTTGCAAAACATGAGATTAATATTTAAGAAATGAAGACTTCTATGATGTTCTCCAAGTCTTATTGAATGTTGGTACTTTGCAGAACATGAGATAAATATTTAAGAAATGAAGACTTCTATGATGTTCTGCAAGTCTTATTTACGCCGTGCAACAAAATTAAAGGATTAGTTTTCGAAAACCTCGTTATTGTGTGCTACTCTGACGCATAACTTTGAAATTTGACTCAAAGGTGCCTACAGCCTTCCCCTGTAACAAAGCAAAGGCGTGGTGCCCTGCGACGCCACCCTCGGGCTCAGCAACGTTTCAAAGAGTTCAAACAGCGAGGTGTTGACACATGACGAAAAGAAAAAGAAGAAGAAGAAGAAAAAGACCACGGATGAGAAGTTCATGTGGGCTGTAAGGTAGGTTAATGACGTCGCATTGCCACCACTTTTCAGAAACAATTCTACCCAATACCGCCGTGGATGTGTCACAAGATGGGAAGGTCTTCACACCCACTCTTACCCACGTTTCACCCCTTCAATTAACTTGCCTGCAATGGAGGTCACAACCGCGACACCCAGTTGAAATCAAGTGGCTTTCTTATGGATGATCGAGGAAGCCATTTAAGATTCATGCCGCTCAGAATAGATATGAAAAGGCCTCATAGTGTGGCATAAAGGCCGTCAATGAAACCACCCCTTCCCTTGGAGCGTCGATTGCCACACATTTCTCTGTCGGAAACTACAGTTCGCATTACGATGGACAACAGAACGATGTTCTCCACGAACTTCAACACTGCTATCAAGCCATGGGCAGTTCAAATAGTCGGAGGACAGGATGGGGCTACAACTCCACTGAATGTAGTCTGGCTCCTTTGGAATGTTATGCTTCTGCTGTTTTTGCTATGGTACACAGTATGAAACACCTGGGGACCATTATAAACCATTCGAGAAAATTCGAACATGATTGGTGTTCGTGATCACTAAGGGATGTAACATTAACATGAGCAGGAATAAAACGGCGAAGAGTCCCTCTAACAACCACCAGTTCGGCAGCCACGTCGGTGTCACGCAAGCACCTTTGGTGAACACGTTACAAATGTAGCTATCAGAAATTTCGACACACATTCAGCCACAGGGTTGATTCTAGCGCCTGAAGGTAGGCAAACCACACACAAACGATGTCGAAGGGGTTCCCTAAACCATAGCCACTAGAGCAGCCGCTAAGCTGAATGTTTGTCGAAGTTTCTAACAATTACGTGCTCAACAAACATGCAAGGGTGTTGCCGAACTGTGGAATCTTAGAGGGGACCCTTTGCAGTTTCATCCCCATCTATATAAGCGTTGCACCCCTCCGTGGTCACGCCACACGACGGAGCGAAAAAAGAAGGATGAAAAAGCGTAAAAGCGCTCTTCTGCTTCGGACCTCGTACACATTTCTTCGAATGGTTTTGAAACGTCTCTAGTGATTCCACACTGTTTAGTAGTACAACATTCCAAAGGAGTTAGACTACGTTCAGTGGGGCTGTAGCCCCAACATGTCCGTCGAAAAGGGCAGAGGCGCCCAGGGGTTGGTAGAAGTGTCGAACATTGTCAAGAACAACGTTCTGTTGGACACTGCGCTGCGAACTGTCGTTTTCGACTGATAAATGTCTGGCAATCAACAGCCCAACGTAAGGGAAGATTTCATTGAATCCCTTTGTGCCACACCTTGACACCTTTTCATCACGAGTCCTCGCAGCGGTGTGTCTGAAATATTCGTCTCGGCCATCAATAAGAAAACTGCACGATGTTAGCACGGGGTGTGCGCAGTTCTGACGTCCACTGCAGAGGCAACAGAAGAAGGAGCAAAATGTTTTCAAGTCTGTAACGACGTTGCCATCCTGTGACATGTCCACGACGTTGTTAGCCAGAATTGTGGTGAAATGTTATGCCAACGTGACACCACTAACCCACCTTACAGATCACATGAACTTTTTTTTTTTTTTTCATGTTTCGACCAGCTGCTGTTTGAAGCGTCGCCGAGCCCGTGGGTGACGCCGCAGTTCGCCACGCCTTTGCACCATTACATGGGAAGGGTATACTGTAGGCACAGTTGAGAAAAAGTTAATCGTCGGAATGGAAGACAATTATGCCGTTTCGAAAAAGTGGTCCTTTAATTTTGTTGTGCAGTGTATTTAATCACGAAGGGGTATTCGGATTCCTTGAACATCGTCAAATCTCACTGAAGGTATCAACCGCAAATAAAATGACTTGTGACTTCCAGAGATGTGATCGCCTTTATTTGGCATTTTGCGCTGCTGCAATATACAGCCACCACATTTTTCTGTAAAAATTCAAATCATAACAGATGTGTGTATGATTTTGTCTGTGAATATTCACATGACTTACACAATTACTCTGTAAGGGCTATAAACAGTTTACAACACATTATTCAAACTGGTTAAAATATTGATGGTACTAAACAAACACTGTTTTTTTGCCTTTTTCACAAATACTATTATTAATGATACTACACAAGCTAGGTTTCGGGTTATAAGCCCTTTTTTAAGTACATTACTGATTCCCATAGATGATAATAGGCAGATAAACATGATGATAAAGCAAAGGTAGTCGTCTCAACTTCTTAATGTATCGATCCATTGCTTAACGTAAAATTACTTCAGTGACCATTTTTTAACAATTGCATATCGAATTACACAATTCAGCAATTACACTAACCTGACGGAACTAACGCTATGCATTGTCCAAGAACTTTTTACATGCAGACGGACTGAAACCCGAAGTTTTATTTCTATTCTGGAGGTGTAATATCATCTAAAAGAGGTGAGTAATTGAACTGGGTTTGCTCATTTAATAATAGGTCTGGTGATGTCTTCTAATTTCTAAAATTTCTAATTGGTTGAGTTTGCCCCCCTTTTCCAGACTTCTGAATCAGGCTTCTTCAGTCTCCAGCTTCTCTGGCTTTCTTTAAGCCTGTAGCAGATTGATCTCCCCGTCTGTCCAATGTAGCAACACTGACGCTCACGGCATCTGATTTCATAAACCCTACTTTTTGTGATGGCTGGTTGTTTGTCTTTTGCATTGAACAAGCAACTACCTATTGTCTGAGAAATAATAATAATAATGGCGTGTGACGGGGGCCTCCCGTCAGGTAGACCGCTCGCCTTTTGCAAGTCTTTCGATTTGAAGCCAGTTAGGCGACTTGCGCGTCAATGGGGATGAAATGATGATGATTATGACAACACAACACCCAGTCCCTGTGCGGAGAAAATCTCCGACCCAACCGGGAATCGAACCCGGGCCCTTAGGATTGACGGTCCGTCGCGCTGACCATTCAGCTACCGGGGGCGTACGTTGTCTGAGAAACATAGAAAAACATAGAGAAACCATTTGCCTTCAAAATGTTACTTATCCTCCTTCATGTTTTCCCTGAAAAAGGTAATCTGCACCATTTCTTTTCCGGTTTGTCTGTGTTTCTCGTTGGGGACTCTAGGGACCTGGCTTGCTTCTTCATCTTATTACCTAGAATTTTATCAATGATGTCGGCGATAAATTCATTAGTTTGGCAATTGTTTTTATTGTATTCCTGGTCAAAGTCTTCTTGGGACATAGGGTTAGAAAGGAGACGGTTGGTCATTTGGTGGAATTCTGCATGTTTATAGGCTGTAGGATGTGGGAGGAAGCCGTCATGAATGTGTAAGTGAAGAAGTCTTTTCGATAAATTTTAAATTTATGGTTACTGTCTTCCATCTTTAAGGTTATGTCCAGGAAATTTATGCTGCCCCCCACCCCCCTCCCCAACTCTCTGCTGACCTTTAGTTAGTGTGCCACTGATTCATATTTTCCACAAATTTGTGGAGTTCTCTATTGGAGCCTTTCCACATACAAAGAATATCATCTACATATCTGTACCGATACACAACGTATTTTGCCAGTGGTTCCCTCTTAAGAAAATCAGTGTCCCACTTGTCCATGTACATTTCTGCTAGCAAGAGGGATAAAGGTGAGCCCATTGCAGTAACATTATTAAGAAAATTTGTGAAACAAGACAAAAACAGTGTTTGTTTAATTGATTTACAATGTTTCACAAAGAACCTGCAGTTGATCCAATTAAAATTACATTGATGGTAATCACGTCACACGTATTTAAGAAAATCGTTTCAAACATTCTGCCTAGGGTTATTCGGCAGACGTTTACCCGATGATTTTCCTGAAGTTTCGCCAGCACGAGTGGCTGGCATTGTCAAAGCCTCAACCTCCATTGTTGATCGTAAGCTGGAGCCGAGCTCGCGGTTGCAGGTTCTCGTACCTGGTGCGTCAACATCCAAGGGATTTTTCGCACTCATTTCCGATCCTGTTCTCCTCTTGCTGCCTGCAACGCTCGTTCGCTGCCGCGCAGGAATTCAGGATCCGTTTACTTTGAAACTTCCTTCTTTCTTGTTGAAGCTATTCTTGTGTTATATTACCCGTTGTAAGAAGCAGAAGATTAAGATACAGAAAATATATGAAAATACTGAACGCGTATTTTAGTGTGTAAAGGGAGATGAAATTCTGGTAATATGGATGATTGCAATGCTATAGAAGAGGAAGGAGTTACTCCAGCTGCATTAACATCATGGTGAGACAGAGGTTTGGAAGTCAGCTACTGGACTGTTAGGCATTCCCAGAAACAGATAAGAACTCAGCTCACAATTTAGTAACGACAAAGAGAAGACTGAAGTTTGGAGGAATCGCCCGGACGAATAAGTGGGAAGAAAGTGGGATACTAAAGTACTGACGAATGATGAGACCCCTTTGAAGGTGGCTGAAGATGGGGATACTCTGATTGGAATGCTTCAATAAGCAGTTCATTTGAAGACAAGTGGACCACAGACAAACATTGTTATGAGGTAGATAAGTGCGAAGAAACCTTGGACAACAGAAGAAATACTGCAACTGATCAACGAAAGCAGAAAGGGAAAACTGTTGAGAGTAAGAAAGGAATAGCTGAATGTAAATGACGCAGGACTGAAATAAACAGAAATTTCGGAGAAGCTAAAGCGATGTGGTCTCAGAAAGAAATCGAAAAGCAATGCTCTTCGAAAGGAATAATTCAGAATATAGAAGAATCAAAACAACTATCAAAGAAATTAAAAGCTAAGGCAGCACTATTAAAAACTGAATGAGAAATCCCCAGTTAAACGCAGACAAGAGGACAGAGAGGTAGAAAGAGTTGATTGGAGACCTCTCTGTCAGATGACATGACTGAGGTAGAAGCAGGAGTCGATATGGAAGACGTAGGGAACCCACTATTAGAGTTTATTAGGGCCTTGGACGACTTGCGGTCAATTAAGGCAGAAGGGATAGATAACACTGCTTCTGAATTTCTGAAATCATTAGGTAGAGTGGCAAACAAACGACTATTCAAGTTGATGTGTAGATGGCGACGTACACTCAGACTTTCGGAAAAATATCATCAACACAAAAAAATGGTTCAAATGGCTCTGAGCACTATGGGACTTAACATCTGTGGTCATCAGTCCCCTAGAACTTAGAACTACTTAAGCCTAACGAACCTAAGGACATCACACACAGCCATGCTCGAGGCAGGATTCAAACCTGCTACCGTAGCGGTCACGCGATTCCAGACTGAAGCGCCTAGAACCGCACGGCCACACCGGCCGGCTATCATCAACACAGTTCGGAAGATAGCAACGGCAAATATGTGCGAGAACTATCGCACAGTCAGCTTAATAGCTCATACATCGAAGCTGCTGACAAGAGTACTATACAGAGGAATGGAAAAGAAATTCAAGGAGCTGTTAAATGTCTATCGCTTCGACAGGCACAAGAGAGGCAGTCCTGACGTTGCGGTGGATAATAGAAGCAAGACCGAAACTAAATTAAGACAGGTTCAAAAGACTTTTCGACCTACAAAAGGCGTTCAGCAGACTAAAATGGTACGAGATGTTCAAATTTCTGATTGCGCTAATGTGCAATGTGTAGAAACACCAAGTAGGTACAACAATGGAAAGCCGAGAGCGAAATGCTCGGATTAAAATGGATTTCAGTTTGGAACCCAGTCTTTCGCCCTTACTGTACAGTCTATCCACCGAAGAAACAATCAAGGAAGTGAAGGATTGAATTAAAAGTCAAGGTGAAAGGATATCAATGATAAGATTCAGTAATTACAGTGCTATACTCAGTCAAAAGGAAGAAGGATCACAGGAATTGAAAGAACTGTCTAATGATTACAGAATATGGATTGACAGTAATCCGAATAAAAGACCGAAGTAATAAGATGTGACATAAATGAGATTCGCAATTGACTTAACAACTAAATTCGTGACCACGAAGCAGTCGACGTGAATAAATGTGCTACCGCGGAAGCGAAATAACACATGACGGGCGAATAAACGGCGACATAAAAAGCAGACTAGCACAGAGAGAGACTGTATTCCTCCCAAAAAATAAAAAAATGTGGGAAACACAGCCAAGAGGAAGTAATAGGATGTAGGACATGCGGTAAGAGATCAGGGAAGAACTTCTATAGTAGTAGAGGGAATTGTTGAGGGTGAAAACAGTAGAGGAAGAGAGAGATTGGAATACATACAGAAAATGACTGAGGACACAGGGTGCAAGTGCTACACTGAGATGAAGAGGTTGCCTTAGGTGAAAAATCCGTGGTGGGTCACATCAGACCAGTCAGAAGACTGATGACTCAAAATAAAAAATTTAAAAACGTCCTAACTGCCTCCCACGTTCACCCTTGCATTACAAAAAACAGCTGATAAACATCTTACGTTTCCTGGACGCCGCAAGTGCAGCTGTCAGAAAGACTTAAGTTCAAATGGTGAACGTGTTGTGGTAAATAGTAGTGATTAAATAACATACGAGTAGTTGATATGATGGCTTGTGGATGCGCTACTTAGTTATAATGCCAGGGTTGTAGCGTAATGTCTCGTTAGATTCAGACGAACATTCCTCTTTCGATTCATGTCACATTAGCGACACGTACTGTTTATTAAAGAGAATATGGCATTAGTTCCAAAACTAATTACTAAATCTCTACCTTTATTAAAGAGAACATAAAAATTAACTCTACTCTTGCTGTTTCATAATTGAAACTCAGCTTAACAGAGTAGAAAAAAGGAACGCTGTTTGGCCAATTATAAATAACATAGCATTTTGTCACAAACGTTTCTTGATTTCAGGTGTTTGCAGTAGTGATACAGGTTGCTGTTAATAATATTGAAAGGTGTGCATCTTAGATGTGCCGTATGTACGATAGAAGTACTTACAGAGGGTACAGTTTTCTAGATATGCTATAAAAAACAAAATAAATTGAAGATTCCACCTCTACTTAATTTAAAAATGACACTCTCATTCAGTTTGTAAGCGAATATTATGTGAACATTATAGCAGATTTTTCTGTAATTCATAATATATCTCGAACGTTAGTCGCTCAGGGTTTTCCACTTGTGTGGACAAACTCTGAACTTGAGACTCCTTAGCAGCATGCTGTTTCTCACGCAGCGACATAGTTGCGTTGCACACTGCCTTGTTTCCCGCTACAGTTTAGAGCCCTCTAGTGGCAGAGGGATGCATATATGTAGACATGCAGAATGAAGATGTAGAATGTTAACGACGTTTGTTTTATTTAAAAACCTTTAAGAGATTTCAAACAACAAATTCTGAGGCATTGCTTTTCAGGACGACCTCGTAGAAACGATGTGATTCAGGCAGTGTCACCGGAATTTATTCGTATTTGTGAAATCAGAAGATTGTTAAATCTTGCATGCAAGACCTTATATTCAGGAAATATATTATAATATTCAAAGGAAAACTTTATATCCCTACTGATGTAGAAAGTAATCTCAGATGTATATCGAAACTGTTGCAGTAATATACTTAGCGTTCTACGTTTTTATAGTCATGAGTAGAGCAATACATAAATGAACAGAAAGATCAGAAATGTTTAACACCAGTTCGTCTTCAGAAGAGAAAAAATAACTGATACTACAGTTCGCAAAGCAGCACATGTCAGATGTTAAAAGGATGACATAAAGTGGAGACTAGAAGAGGTAAAGAGGGCATTCATTGCGAAAAGAAGTCTGCTAGTATCAAAAATAATTCATAATATGAAGAACAAATTTCTGAGAACGTACGTTTGAAGCAGAGCATTGTTTGGTAGATAATCATGGACGGTGTGAAAACCAGAATAGAAAAAAAATCAGAGCATTGGTGTTATAGAAGAATGTTGGAAACCAGTTAGATTAGAAAGATAGGAATCAGGAGGTTCTCTGTAGAACCGGCGAGGAAGGTAACATATAAAAAACACTGACAGGAACAAGAGTCAAGATGATACGACGTGTGTGAATAGGTCAGGGAGTAACTTCCATATTGAGGGAACTGTAAAGAGTAAAAATTGTAGAGGAAGTCAGAGATTGGGAACGCATTCAACAAATAACAGAGGACATTGGATGTTAGTACAGTGGTGAGATTAAGACGTTGGCACAGGAGAGGTGGTCATGGTAGGTCGCATCAGATCAGTCAGAATATTTCATTGGTGGAGAGCTCAAAGCGTAATGAGAGACACTGGATAAAATATTAACTTACAACTGCCGTCTCTCTTAGCAAACGGTATACTAAGATTAGGAGCTGCATCATGCAACAGACAGCTGGCCTACTCTTATTTTGACAATAAATTTAGGTCACATTCTTGCAGTCTTCGGATCATAAAAGACATACGTGTGCATTCCAAAATTATCAGAATGTGAACAAATTTGACTGCAAAATAAAATTAAGACTAAGTAAAGCTGTGCATTGCATGATGCAGTTAGTAGCCTTTCAGAAGGCTGCTCAACACAGAACAGAAACCAAGTTCTGCCGGGCGGTCAGAACGTACGTTCTGTACTTGGTGTACAGTACTTTTCCGTGTTTCTTACTTCTGGCTGGTGGTACTAAAAAAAAAAAGTAGGAAATAACAGGTTTCAAGAACAGAACGAAGTTGCATCATCCGATACTTACCAGACATAACAGCCGTATTCAGAGCACTTCTCAATGAATTTGTCGCTCAAAATACCTTACGAGGGGACCACGTCTACTACTCACTGCCGATTTCGTTCAGGTTTATGGTGTACGTATGGCGTGGCCAGAAATGAGAGTAACAGAAGTAGAAGGTCCGTATGGACAAGCGTTTACAAATAACCGGATTTTTGGCGTTGGTCAGGTAAACCGTGAGCCATTTATGTTAACGTAACTTGCAAGCAGCGGCTGGCACAGTGGAAAAAGAATGGAAATCTGAGAGTCGTAGGGTCGTGTCTCTACGTGGAAATATTTTTCATTTTTTATTTTCAATTTTAACTTTAATGAAACTGCAAATAAACTGGAATAATTCTCAGTCTGTTGTAGTTGCATATGTTACTCTTTTCATAAAAAGCCTTAACAGAAAATGTAAATGAATGTTTGGGATTTCAAGAGTTACACGAGAACATCGTATATAAAATTAGATAATTTTATTGGTTTACAGTTGATGATTTACACGTGCTAGGATGATAGTCATCGTAAAAATAGGGAAACAGTAGTTTTCTCGGCACCAGGAACCTGTTGTTCGTGTTCACATACCAAGGGTTGCTGGAAGGTCAAGATGAAAGTAACGGAATACATAATCCTGTACGCTTCAATTACATACAATTTCTTTTTCCTTTCCATCATGACAATACTAGACCACATACGAGAGCTACGGCGTCTGCAACAAGCCGACGCCTTGGGTTCACTGTCATCGATCATCCCCTTTACAGTCACGAGTTGGCTGCGTCCGATTTTCAACTCTTTCCAAAAGTTAAAGAACACTTTCGAGTACTTCCCTCATAATGATGAAGTGGCGCAAGTTGAAATACGATTGTAGCTCCACCAAGAAAGTCAAACATTCTACAGTGGCGGTATCAACAATGTGATCTTTCTTTGGAGAAATTTGTTCGTCACCAGGGTGACTATGTTAAGAAATACGATTAAATACGTAGACGTGAAGAATAAAGTTGTAGAATGTTAAAATTTTATTGTTCAAAAATCTTTAAGGGTTTTCACATAAAAAATTCGGCATTACTTTTCGGCGCGCCTTCGCATGTTCTATCAGTTTCCGATTCAGTACGGATAAGATGTTCGTTGCATATTAGTGACTGGCACCCCTTTCCAAGATTGCTACAGTGAGGAGGAGTCGCTTGTGTATCATTAACTACGGTCTCTACTGTTAGCAGGATACATCACTTCATTGGATTCACCCTTGTTAATGTTCGGTCACTACGCATGTTTCAAATATAATCCTCATCATTTTAAATTTTTTTTACATGGTCAACAGAAATTTCTCGCATAAACGAAAGGTTCGTCAGAATACAATCTGGTTCAAATGGCTCTGAGCACTATTGGACTGAACTGCTGAGGTCATCAGTCCCCTAGAACTTAGAACAAACCTAACTAACCTAAGGACATCACACACATCCTTGCCCGAGGCAGGATTCGAACCTGCGACCGTAGCAGTCGCGCGGTTCTAGACTGTAGCGCCTAGAACCGTTCGGCCACCCAGGCCGGCCTATGGTGGAGTACAGTGTATCCTCGGCACAGTACATAACAATTATTTATCTTTATGCGTATGGGTACAAGTGTTCATACAGATTTTTGATGCTAAGTTCGTCGAGTAAGACATTTAATACGACGCGCCTACTGTTAATTGGATTCCAAAAATACCGAAATTTGTGTACATGTTGTCATTCTGCTGCAGAAAACACGAAAAGCCGGAAGGGCGTTAAATAGGGATTGTAAGGGTACTTCTGCTAGAATTTTGATAGTTCATTGCTGTATAATTAGAAAACACATTAATTCGTGCGCTCGTGTTGTAGTGGGACAAGGCAGCCGAGGCCGTGAGGATGACCAGGCCGCGCGATGGCAGAGTAAACATGGAGGCCAGCCGGCAATGAGGGCGTCGTGTTCCGGTCTGTGACGTGGATTGATGACGCACACCGTCTGGCACTGCAGCCCAGAAATCGAATATTGACCGCAGGTGATGCCGAGCTTTGCATTAAAGAGGGCCATCCTCAAGACGCTCACCTCTGCAGGCGACTACTGCATCCCAACTGCAGCAAGAAGCACTGTGACCTCGTAGTTGCCGCAACCCACGCTCTATACACGAAGGAAAAAACAACAACTTCCAGATATCCACTCCACATAACAAAAGGTGTTAAGCACACAGTTAGTAACACTTACTCGGGCTAACGCAGCGATAGATTTTTAACATAGCACTGTGACACAAAGAGATGTGTGAGCAGCAGTTTACGGCTGTTTTCTCATGACGTTGAGGTGATACGGGAAGGTGTCGTTGTTAGTGATTGTAGCAGTATGCAAGATGACTTGGACAGAATTTCTAGTTGTTGTAATGAATGGCAGCTTGCCCTAAATGGAAAAAAAAACGTAATGTAGGTGAGGACGAAAAACAATCCTGTAGGGTTCTAATACAGCATTAGTAGGGTTTTGCGTGATCCAGTCACACCGATTAAATATGTACGCGCAACGTTGCAAAGCGATATGAAATGGAATGAGCACAGTAGTTGGTAGTAGCAAGCCGAATGTTCGATTTCGTTTCACTGAGGAGCTTTTGGAAAAGGATACGGCGTATAGAACGTTAGTGCGACATTCTTCAGAACTGCTCGAGTGTTCGGGATCCCCACCAGGTCGCACTCAAGGAAAACAATGAAGCGATTCAGAGACGGGTGTCTAGATTTGTTGCCGGTAGGTTTCAGCAGCTTTCAAGTATTATGAAGATGCTTCGAGAACTGAAATGGGAATCCAATGGAGGAGAGGCGACATTCTTTTTGGAAGGCACTATTGCGAAAATTGGGATAACCGGCATTTGAGGACGACTGCAGAACAATTCTACTGACGCCAGAGTACACATTGAGTATGGAACACAAAGATTAGATGTGAGAAATTAGGGCTCGTACGAATCTTTTAAACAGTCACTTTCCTTCACTCTATCTGCGAGTGGAACAGGAAATGCAATGAGTAGCAGTGGTACGTTGTACCCTCCACCATGCACCGTACCATAAATTTCGGAGGATGTAAGTACATCTAGATCTTTATGCTTCATGTCTATATATTTGTTTCTCAACATTGTCACACTGGCAACAAACACATTTATCCCAACAAGAGACCAGTTTGTTGGTACCGTCACAGTATAATGTTCGACTTTCTTGACAGAGCCACAACGTCACCTCTGCATGCACTGCTTCATCAGTGTCAAAGTGAAGTCTTTGAAGGTGTTCTTTAAGTTAGGGAACAGATGAAAATCGGATAGGGTCGAGTCGGGACTGTACGGGAGATAATCAATGACACTGAATCCAAAGCAACGGCTCGTTGCAGATGTCGCAGCGCTAGTGTTTGTTCTGGCAGTTATGCTGAAGCAGAAGGCGCGTCATGCGTATATGTCTCTTCGAATTCTAAACTCGAGTACAGTACGCTATATCTCACGCACAGACATACATACTTCGGAGCCCTCTAACGGTAGGGGACTGCAAAAAAGTAGACATGAGGGATAAAGGTGCAAATTAGTGTCAACGTTCGTTTTATTTAAAAAAATTTACAACTTTCACATGTAAAGGAGGAGAAATTACTATTCAGCACACCCTCCTTCAAGAATTCTGTGCAAAAAACTGCAAGTATTGCGTTTTAGCTACACTCTGGCCATTGAAATTGCTACACCAAGAAGAAATGCAGATGATAAACGGGTATTCATTGGACTAATATATTATACTAGAACTGACATGTGATTACATTTTCACGCAATTTGGGTGCATAGATCCTGAGAAATCAGTACCCAGAAAAACCACCTGTGGCCTTAATAACGGCCTTGATACGCCTGGGCATTGAGTCAAACAGAACTTGGATGGCGCGTACAGGTACAGCTGCCCATGCAGCTTCAACACGATACCACAGTTCATCGAGAGTAGTGATTGGCGTATTGTGAAGAGCCAGTTGCTCGGCCACCATTGACCAGATGTTTTCAGTTGGTGAGAGATCTGAAGAATGTGCTGGCCAGGGCAGCAGCCGAACATTTTCTGTATCCAGAAAGGCCCTAAGGGCCTGCAACGTGCAGTCATGCATTATCCTGCTGAAATGTAGGGTTCCGCAGGGATCGACTGAAGGGTAGAGCCACGAGTCATAACACATCTGAAATGTAACGTCCACTGTTCAAAGTGTGAACAAGAGGTGACCCATACCATCACGCCGGGTGATACGCCAGTATAGCGATGACAAATACACGCTTCCAATGTGCGTTCACCGCTATGTCGCCAAACTCGGATGTGACCATCATGATGCTGTAAACAGAACCTGGATTCATTTGAAAAAATGACGTTTTGCCATTCATACAACCAGGTTCGTCGTTGAGTACCCCATCGCAGGAGCTCCTGTCTGTGATGCAGCGTCAAGGGTAACCGCAGCCATGGTCACCGAGCTGATAGTCCATGGTGCTGCAAATGTCGTCGGACTGTTCATGCTGATGGTTGTTGTCTTGCAAACGTCCCCATCTGTTGACTCAGGGATCGAGACGTGGCTGCACGATCCGTTCCAGCCAAGCGTATAAGATGCCTGTAATCTCAAGTTCTAGTGATTCGAGGCCGTTGGGATCCAGCACGGCGTTCCGTATTACCCTCCTGAACCCACCGATTCCGTATTCTGCTAACAGTCATTGGATCTCGACCAACGCGAGCCGTAATGTCACGATACTATAAACTGCAATCGCGATAGGCTACAATCCGACCTTTATCAAAGTCGGAAACGTGATGGTGCGCATTTCTCGTCCTTACACGAGGCGTCACAACAACGTTTCACAAGGCAACGCCGGTCAGCTGCTGTTTGTGTATGAGAAATCGGTTGGAAACTTTCCTCATGTCAGCACCGGCGCCAACCCTGTGTGAATGCTCTAGAAGCTAATCATTTGCATATCACAGCATCTTCTTCCTGTCGGTTAAATTTGGTGTCTGTAGCACATCATCTTCGTGGTGTTGCAATTTTAATGGCCAGTAGTGTAGATTACTTGTTGTCCGTACTACGTCTTTCACAATTTTTTTTTTCAGTCATCCGTCACGCTTAGTGGCAGATCATCGACATAAATCAAGAAAAACTACCGACTGATACCAATTCATAGCTACCATTTTCAGCCACAGACCAGTATGCAATAACCTACCACGAAAAGAAAATTATCGCGTAAGCAAATTATCTAGCTGAACTGCAGCTATCCAAGTGCTCAATCTAACTTCTTACGTCATAGTCCTGAATTCATTCACATTAACTCCAGTATAAAAACAGTCTCAGTTGAGTAATTATTTAATAGCAATGACTCGTTTCACCCTTTTGGGGCGTCATCAGATTGCTTTAAAATAGCTGGATATGTAACCCATCCGTCATAAAGCCACATAAAACGGAAAATCGGTGTAACAGTAACTGTATATGTAATTCATCTGTCATAAAATAATAAGAGGCCGTGTCACAAAGTCTTTGCCCCATTTCATTTAGCCAAATTACGGCTGTAAATACGAAGTCAACATATTCATTCCCAGCGTTGTAGCATTCTTGATTCGTGGCGGCCTTATCTACCGGTAGCTCCGCCGTAAGGCCATGCTGTCACTTTTTAAAGATGTCGGTTCTGCTTCACACGTCCACGCGCCTTAGAACAACGAAGTGTGATAGTTTTCTGCGGAGCAAGAGACGAAAGCCCATAAAGATCTACTGGGAAGTGGAGCCCACAAATGGGGAAAACTGCCTTACTCTGAGACCTTTGAGGTGGTGGTATCACGAGTTCGACAAAGCCGTGAAGGCTTGCTTGTATGACAATGACCGGTCGGAGAAGCCGCGTTCTTCGCAGGGATACAATGATGAAAGCAGATCGGCGTGTGCTCATACGGCCATTATCCGGGAGCTTGGGGTATCGTACTGGAGTGTTTATGACATTGTTCACTGGTCCTTACGGTACCGGAAGGTTTCATATCTGTGCCTGCCTAAGCAGTTGGATGCCATGATGAAAGGCAAGCGAATGATGTCTTGCCGCACAGGGTAGCCACGCGATCTGGGGATCCCCCTGTCGGAGGTTCTAGTCCTCCTTCGGGCGTGGGTGTGTGTGTTGTCCTTAGCGTAAATCAGTTTAAATTAGAGCAAGTAGTGTGTAAGCCTAGGGACCGATCCCCTCAGCAGTTTTGTCTCATAAGAACTTACCGCTTAGAAGAATGATGTCTTCACTGAATCGTCTGGAATGGTACTCGAAGGAGAGTGAAGGTTTTCTGGGCCGTATTGTTACTGGCGATGCTGGCGATGAAGCGTGGATACTGCATTTCACACCGGAATCCAAGCAGCAGAGCACTGTGTGGAAACATCCGGGTTCGCCCGTGACAAAAAAAGTAAAAAAATAAAAAAAATTAAAAATTAAAAATTAAAAAATAAAAAAAATCTTTTCAGCAACATCTGCTGGGAAAGTGATGTTAATGGCCTTATGGGATAGCTGTGGATCGCTCCTGCTGGATATCATACCACAAGGTGTAACCACCAATGCCGGTAGTTATTGTTCCACACTTCCGAGGACTGCCATCAGTCGAAGGAGCCGAGGGATTCTCCACGTGGACAATCTGATTCTGCTCCACGACATTGGGTGACCTAATGTGGAAATCAGAACTGCCGACAAGCTCCGTGCATTTGACTGGGAGGTTCTGGACCACCCATCTTATAGTATAGGCTTCACTCCTAGTGATTTCCACGTTTTCGGATGGCTGAAGTTCCTGGCGGGACAGTGATTCACAAGTAACGATGAAGCCAAGACAGCAACCCGACGTTGGTTCCATAATGAGCTGGACGAATTCTACCGCAAGACATCACAAATTTAGTGCTGCGATGGAACAGATCTGTGCTCGGGTGTGGGTACTATGTGGAAAAGTAGTGTAAGGTACTTAGAATAGGATGTATATTTGTCATTACCTGTGTGTGCCTTACTTTGGCTAGTAAAAAGTACAGGTAAAGACTTTCTGATTCACCCTCGTATAAAATGCAAGATGGACCGTGAACACACCAGGGGTCTTGGCCATATCAGTACAAAATAGGACCAGGCTTACAAATTCACGCGGTGTGAGCCGCAGTGAGAGCCGCATCTGAATCGACAGCAAACCAACACCGACCACTGTAGTTCATGTACTGGTACCGACCTTGCAACGGAAGATGAAGAGATAGGAAATTATATGAGGATATTGAACCGATAATTCAGTACGGAAAGGGAGATGAAAATCGAATGGTCATGGGGGACTGGAATGCAGTTGTAGGGGAAGGAGTAGAACAAAGGCTTATGGGAGAATATGCTCTTGGTTCTAGGAGTGAGAGATTAATTGAGTTCTACAATAAATTTCAGCTAGTATAGCAAGAACTCTGTACAAGAAACACAAGAGGAGGGAACACTTCAGTTAGATTACGTAATGGTCAGAGATTCTGAAATCAGATATTAGATTGTAAGACGTACCCAGGAGCAGATATAGACTCAGATCGCAATTAGATGTGATAAAGAGTAGGCTGAAGTTCAAGCAAATAAGTGGGATACGGTAGTACTAAGGAATGAAGAGATACACTTGAAGTTCTCTGTGTCTATAGATACTTCAAGAATGAGTAGCTCAGTTGGCAGTTCAGTTGAAGGGGAATGGGCATCTCTAAAAAGAGCAATCACAAAAGTTGGAGAGACAACCGTCCGTACAAAAAACAGTAACTGCGAAGAAACCATTGTTAACAGAAGAAATAATTCAGCTGATCGATGAAATTAGGAAGTACAAAAATGTTCAGAGAAATTCAGGAATACACTCCTGGAAATGGAAAAAAGAACACATTGACACCGGTGTGTCAGACCCACCATACTTGCTCCGGACACTGCGAGAGGGCTGTACAAGCAATGATCACACGCACGGCACAGCGGACACACCAGGAACCGCGGTGTTGGCCGTCGAATGGCGCTAGCTGCGCAGCATTTGTGCACCGCCGCCGTCAGTGTCAGCCAGTTTGCCGTGGCATACGGAGCTCCATCACAGTCTTTAACACTGGTAGCATGCCGCGACAGCGTGGACGTGAACCGTATGTGCAGTTGACGGACTTTGAGCGAGGGCGTATAGTGGGCATGCGGGAGGCCGGGTGGAAGTACCGCCGAATTGCTCAACACGTGGGGCGTGAGGCCTCCACAGTACATCGATGTTGTCGCCAGTGGTCGGTGGAAGGTGCACGTGCCCGTCGACCTGGGACTGGACCGCAGCGACGCACGGATGCACTCCAAGACCGTAGGATCCTACGCAGTGCCGTAGGGGACCGCACCGCCACTTCCCAGCAAATTAGGGACACTGTTGCTCCTGGGGTATCGGCGAGGACCATTCGCAACCGTCTCCATGAAGCTGGGCTACGGTCCCGCACACCGTTAGGCCGTCTTCCGCTCACGCCCCAACATCGTGCAGCCCGCCTCGAGTGGTATCGCGACAGGCGTGAATGGAGGGACGAATGGAGACGTGTCGTCTTCATCGATGAGAGTCGCTTCTGCCTTGGTGCCAATGATGGTCGTATGCGTGTTTGGCGCCGTGCAGGTGAGCGCCACAATCAGGGCTGCATACGACCGAGGCACACAGGGCCAACACCCGGCATCATGGTGTGGGGAGCGATCTCCTACACTGGCCGTACACCACTGGTGATCGTCGAGGGGACACTGAATAGTGCACGGTACATCCAAACCGTCATCGAACCCATCGTTCTACCATTCCTAGACCGGCAAGGGAACCTGCTGTTCCAACAGGACAATGCACGTCCGCATATATCCCGTGCCACCCAACGTGCTCTAGAAGGTGTAAGTCAACTACCCTGTCCAGCAAGATCTCCAGATCTGTCCCCCATTGAGCATGTTTGGGACTGGATGAAGCGTCGTCTCACGCGGTCTGCACGTCCAGCACGAACGCTGGTCCAACTGAGGCGCCAGGTGGAAATGGCATGGCAAGCCGTTCCACAGGACTACATCCAGCATCTCTACGATCGTCTCCATGGGAGAATAGCAGCCTGCATTGCTGCGAAAGGTGGATATACACTGTACTAGTGCCGACATTGTGCATGCTCTGTTGCCTGTGTCTATGTGCCTGTGGTTCTGTCAGTGTGATCATGTGATGTATCTGACCCCAGGAATGTGTCAATAAAGTTTCCCCTTCCTGGGACAATGAATTCACGGTGTTCTTATTTCAATTTCCAGGAGTGTACAAAAATACGAGTCCCTAAGGAACGAAATAAATAGGAAGTGCAGGGAATCTAAGGCGAAATGGCTGCATGAAAAATGTGAACAAATCGCAAACTAAATGATTGACTCAGCATATAAGAAAGTCAAAACAATCTTCGCTGAAACTAAAAGTAATGGCGGATCATTAAGAGTGCAATGGGAATTCCACCGTTAAATGTGGCGGAGAGAGCGGGGGAGGACTTGTCTCATGACATGATAGACGAAGAAACGCGAGTCGATACAGATGAGACAGGGGATCTAGTATTAGAATCAGGATTTTAAAAAGCTCTGGACAACTTAAACTCAAATATAGCAGAAAGTATAGATAATATTTCATCATTGTTTCTAAAATCATTGGGGGAAGTAGCAAAAAATCGACTATTCACATTGGTGTGTAGAATTTATGCTTTTAGTGATAGACCATTCGACGTTCGGAAAAATGTCATGCACACAATTCCGAAGATTGCAAAAACCGAGGATAATTATTGTACGACCAGCTGGACACCTCATGCATCCTAGTTTTTGATATAGGATAACTTACGGAAGAATGGGAAACAGAATTCAGGGTATATTAGATGTCCATCAGTTTTCGTTTAAAAAAGAAAAAGGCACCATAGACGCAATTCTGGCGATTCGGATGATAATGGAAGCAAGATTAAGTAAAAAAATACACGTTCATAGGATTTGTCGACCTGGTAACAGCGTTCGACTATGTAAAATGCTTAAAGACTTTCAAAATCTTGAGAAAAATAGCGGTAAGCTATGGGGGAACAGGTGATATGCAGTATATACAAGAACGAAGAGGTATTGATAAGAGTGGAAGACCAAATACGAAGTGCTCAGATTAAAAAGGGTGTAAGACAGTGATGTAGTCTTTCGCCCCTACTGTTCAGTATGTACATAGAAGAAGAAGTGACGGAAATAAAGGAAAGGTTTAAGAGTAGAATTGAAATTCAGCGTGACAAGATATTAATGATAAGATTCTTTGATGACATTGCTGTCCTCAGTGAAAGTGAAGAAGAATTACGGGATCTGCTAAATAAAATAAACAATCTAATGAGTACAAAACATGGACTGAGATGAAATGCAAGAAAATGAAAGTGATGAGAAGTAGGAGAAATGAGAACAGTGAGGAACTAAACATCAGGATTTGGGATCACGAAGTAGATGAAGTTACGGAATTCTGCCGCCTAGGCAGCAAAATAATCCTTGACGGACGGAGCAAGGAGAACATCAAAAGCAGACTAGCATGTATAAAAATGGTCATTGCTGTGCAACAAACACAGAATTTAATTCGAGGGATAAATTTCTGAGAATTACATCTTGAGCACAACGTTGTATGGTTGTGAGACATGGACTGAGGGAAAACCAGAACAGAAGAGAATCAATCATTTGAGATGTGGTGCTACTGAAGAATGTTGAAAATTAGGTGGACTGGTGAGGTAAGAAACGAGGAGGTTCTAGGCAGAATCAGTGAGAACAGGAATATAAGAAAAACACTGACAGGAAGAAGGAACAGGATGGTAGGCCATTAGTTAAGATGTCTGGGAATAACTTTCATGGTATTAGAGGGATCTCTAGAGAGTAAAACCTGTAGGGGAGGACCCAGATTGGGAGACATCCAGCAAATAAGTGAGGACGTAGGTCATAAGTGCTATTCCGAGATGGGATTGGCACAGGAGGTGAAATCGTGACGGGACACTTCAAACTGATCAGAAGACTGCACACAGCATATTTTCCGTTTTCGTGCACACAAATATTGGCAGCAATATTTATTCTGTGTACGCCAAACGGAAAGTGTACTGTGTGCTGCTCACACCACATTTATTTTGTAAGCGTGACGCAGTTTTGTAGTGATATGGCTGAATTTGCTGGTGTGCTCAAAGTCCATCTTCCATTTCATATGATTTTATACCTCATGGATTGCATTTTATGTGGCCTTATATCTGATGGTTTACGTGTCCAGCTATTTTTACACAATCTAATGATGCCCCAAAAGGGTGAAACGCGTCACTGATATTAAATAATTTCGTAATCAAGACGTTTTTATTCTGCACTGCCAAGGTGGAATGAAATATGTTTCTCATTCACGTTGCTTCCATTTCGCTAAGTTACTAAAACCATACTACACACACAGAATTTTCATAAATCGTATTCAGTGGTCTGCAGACAGAACACCCTGCGCTTTGCAGTCAGTGCTCGTAAAAGAAATCTGGGTTCGTATAACTAATTGGTTGTTGGGACAATTATATCCTAACTGGATCTCAGATGACATAATGCCTGTACTTTGCTGTATTCTGTGGACTTGCTTACGGTTCAGCCATACAGTGTGTTAGAGGTATAAGTGTAGATATTTTTATCGGTGATTGGACACGGTGTACTGAACGACATTACATCAGTATTGACTTCATTTGCAAACTAATAATTATTGCTATCAGGAGTAGTATGTTTTTACGTTGGTTAGTACCTCCAAGTACTTCTGGCTAGCGCAAGCCGTTAATGCTTATTTTCCACTAGCCAGCAGGTCAGGTATTGAAGTGTGGTCGCGTGGGCGCAGAATGGTAAGTCCTTAATGACAGTCACAATACACTTAGTTATGTAGTTACGACCGAGCGGAAAACATCAGGTAATTTATTATGTGGCGTTTTTGCGGGAAGACTGTTAGACGCAGTGAAAACGCAACCAACGGACGGAATTAGGTGCATATTAAGGTGCCAATGATCACAATATCTGCGCTTATGTCCCCAATACCTTGTATTACAGCGTTACACATTTAAAAGCTATTTGAGAGTAACGGTACGAGATCTTACTGTCTCTTTCTCTTCCTGTATAACTTTATTTATGTCAAGATGTGTATCGAGTTCTTGCCAATTTTCAGTTGGCATAATACAATCCTTTCTTAATCATTATTTAGTCGACGCCGTCTGAAATTGCAGCTGCCGTGAGCAAAATAACAATTCTTCAAGTACTTTATCTTCACGTCTAATTTAGAGTTAGGTGCACTTTTATTCAGTATATTCTAACCCTCTGTTACGCATTTGTAGCCAATAAACAGACAGGCGAAGTAGTAGAGTGTGCATCCCAGTACTCCTACAAGCGGAGCGCTGCCACAGGCAAGACATCTGTATGCGTCAATGCTTTGCGTAACACAACTAAACAGTGGCTGGCATTTCTGTTTGCCAATACTTCGCGCACAGTACTACTTTGATAATATTTAGCCACAGTGCTATTGTATTAATCCACGAATCGTCACGATGAACCGGTGGTCACTGTAATCCATCTAATTAATTTTATAGAAGAAGTATAAAGATGAATTACATTTTAAACTATGTCATGGTATCTTTTAAAGCCGAATTACATAGAGAGACAAAATTGCTCTGGAAGTTTTCATTTTTAGCCCAGTTCTATACTACAAAAGTTGTGACGTCCTCACAATTTTCATATACCGTTTCATTATTCATATTATTGTAGGAATAGCCGCCTAATAATAAGTCTATGCGTACTGCGAATTGGATATAAGGTGTGCGTACTTTGTTTCTTCTACCTTGGGCACTAACTATAAAACCCCACTACAGTCAACGTCTAGTCCTTCCTGCAGCTGGTTGCGCAATGGGGCGAAGAGAAATGGCACTTTTATCCAAAGACAATAATCACACTGAAGTAAACACGTTTTGTGTTGGTCCCTTGGGCAGTAAAAAAGGCGGAGCATGGTTCTCAATAAGATGTGTGATGACCACTGATGACAGTACATGCTCTGCAATGTGTTCCAGTTCTGGCCACAAGGTTGGTATGGATTTCTTGTGGTTGGGCTTTCAATTCCTTCACCAGCGAGCCTGAGATACGCTGGATGGTCATTGGTGCATGTCTCCCCAATGCATCCCGCACATGCTCGACGGATTCATGCTTGGCGAATGGGCAGGCCAGTCTGTTCGCCGAGTATCCTCTGGTTTCTCCACCTGTTCTGTTTGATGCGGTCATTCATGAAAACGAAGTGAGAGCCGAATGCGCGTCTGAAAAGACGTACATATAGGAGAAGCAAAATGTCACGATAACATTGACTTGTGAGTGTACCGTGCTTGAAGATTTGGAGTACGCAGCATTATACCTCACCACCCACTTCCCCCGCCATAACATCTAGGCTAGCAGAACTATAACGTTTGATAAAGTTTCTGGGTGCGTTATATGTTCCCAGTTCTCGCCATGTGAGAGTACGTCCTGTATCGTCGAATATGATCGTTTTGGTGACCCAGTTGTTATGGTGTGGGGATGCTTAATGTTTCAAGGGCGAATGGACCCTCAATTGTTTCAAACGGTACAGCCGTCAGTCAGCGTCATTGTAACAATGTACTCCTTCGCCTTGTGAATCTTTTTCAGGGGTGCATTCGGTCATGAGTAAGTATGGATGAGAATAAGGGAGGGCATCGAACTGCGCAGGTGGTGAAGCTTTTGGAGCGAGAGCATATTCGCCGGAAGGACCGGGCTGCCCATTCCCCAACCTAAATCCCATCGAGCACGAGTGAGGTACGTTGGGGGGACGTATTGCAGGGCGCCCACATGCGCCAACGAGCATACGCCATTTTCAGCTACGCTGGTGGCGGAATGGAACGCCCTACCACAAGATGTTACCAACCTTGTGGCCAGTATGAGGCCACGTTTCAGACCATGCACCGTCATCCGTAGTGATCACACATGCTATTAAGAACCATGTCCCGTCTTTTGTAATGTCCAGGGGACCATCATGAATCGCGATACCTTCAGTGTAACTATTTTCTTTGAATGAAAATCTAATTTACTTATTTTTTTTTTTTTTTTTTTTTTGCCTATTTACTTCAGACACCTCCTGTATTGTACTGTTCTTAACTACAGCACTTCTTTAGTGTGTTTTTAAGTTTCAGCGAGTTACATGAGTTGACAGTGACAACTGATTTCGACAGTTACTTTCACGTTTTAGTTTTGCATTGCGCTTTATTTCATTGGCATAGTGTAAATTGTTTTTACAGTGCTCATTCCATCCAGGCGCTAGCATTTTCGACCATTTTCTACAATCGTTTCGAAGTTCTCAACTGACATCAAGGGGAATCCTTGTGATACTTTGGTGAGCATCATCCACAGTACGTGGTTTGTGACGATATACGTCTATCTTCACCCACCCCCGCAAGATGAAGTCGCACAGTCGCACGCTGTGAGATCAGGGATCCGCGCTGTTCGTTCGTCAGGACCGTGGCGAACTGTCTCACGTCATGAGAAATGGTCATCGAGCCGTTCCGTTACACTGACTGCAAAATGTGGCAGGGCACAGTTTTACATAAACATGAGGTCGTTGATACTGATGTGCGTCGACACAATTGACCAGCTCATCTAGGTACAGGTGTTAGTGTACTGGGGTCCGAAGAAGGGACGGGTCTGTGTGTCGTTTTGATACTGTGTCGACGCGACACTGGACGGTAGCCCTAGTGTCATGGTGGATTTTCTCGACAGTGGGATGTGGAGAATCTTTTACCCAGGAATGTGAATTACGACGGCTTGTAAATCCATTCACATGAGATACAGACCTTATTACTCCACATTATGTTTGAAACTAGCTCGGGGAAGTCTAAGAACTAGCACAGCATGATTTGTACGGTGTCCATCCGACAGTCGCAGTCTTCTGCGGATATTTCTTGGTAGCTCCGCAGCTTCCACGAATGAAATTCCACCTCCTTTTTAATAAAATTTCGGATTCTATACTGCGTTAGATTATTTTCACGGCTTCTCTGGAGTTCACCTTTCAGGTCATCGGGATGAATTGTACATTTTTTTCTTGATGTCGATTACTAGGCAGCTTCTCACAACGTTCATCCCGGATGTCGCAGTCATCAGTTTTAGACGCCAAGTCCTAATGATCTTTGTACGCACAACCCAACACCATCTCTCTGCATCACAGAACGATCTCCCCAAAAGAATCAGGAGACTTGTTAGCTGAAATTAATATGAGGTGCGTTCAATCTTCGCATTTATGGTGGCTTCAACTCTCCTGCGAATGCTTTCAAAGACGTGTCTTTATCTCTGTAGAGCAATGGCAGCCCATTCTTCGTCAAGAGCCAAAGCCAAAGAAAGTAGTGATGTTGGACCCAGGGAATGGAGTGGAGTCGACGTTCTGAGTCAGCCCAAAGGTATTTCATTGGTTTCAGGTCGGGACTCTGGACAGTCCAGTCCATTTCGGGAATTTCATTATCCAAAAATCATTGCTTCACAATTGCTGCTTTATGATGCAGTGCATTGTGCCGCTCATACATTAATCATCTCCGAACTTTGCTCCTACTGTACGCGACATACATAGCTGTAAAATGTGTCTGTATCCTTCCAAATTAACGTTTTCTTGAGGCCAATGAGTTAACTGTCCGTAGCCCCCCCCCTTTTCCCCCCCCTCCCGGGAGTGGGGCCCGTCCACACCCTGGTGACCAAACCATAAGTTCTACTGTCACCTCCGTATAACACGTTAGTTTTCAAATCGTGAGTCACAGGATGCGGGCTGTGATGTTGTTCATGCGTCTGGGTAGGATTACTCATTGACATGGTCCGTCAGGAGACAGAAAGTGGACGAAAGCGATCGAGGGAAAAAAGTGACAAGGCAAGCGCCAAGGGAAAAAAATCCTCTGCGACAGTAGGACGGGTAGTAAGGGCTGTAGCGAACTGCTAACTGCGACAGTGCATGCAAAGTGTGGTTATGTTAGTGCGAGGTATCGTGCACGGTTAGCTTTGTCGTTGTGGGTGCTCGTTGTAGGGCCTGCTGCAGCTGCTGCGCCCCTGTAACTATTCAAGGTCGTCATATATTAATGGGTGATCGGTCATAGATCAGCTCACAGTGTAGGGGGGGTGTGGCTGGTTTGCGTGCTGTTTACAGTATGGTTCTCCCTTCGATTGCCTGTTTTTCGGCGGGCCGAGAATCTGGGGTTGCCAGTAGTAGCTGTGTTTTAGGGGCCAGTCAGTACTGTCGTGTTAGCGTGCTATGGACCATTGATGTTTAGTTTCTTGCTAATAGTGTCTTTGGTCTATTATGTTTCCATCTATGGTTGTGGTCGCAGTTACCCAGAGAAAGGATAAACGGGTTACGCGAGTGTATTGTGTTTCTGTACAGTCGTGTGGAGAGTTTTCGGAATACCTGCAAGATGGTATCTAGCCGATATTCCCGGTGAAGATCCGCGGTGCTTGTTCTCGCGGTAGCGTTCTCGCTTCCCAAGCGCGAGGTCCCGGGTATGATTGCTCGCGGATTCAGGGATTTTCACCTGCCCCGAGATGACTGGGTGTTGTTGTGTCGTCTTCGTCATCATCATTCATAGCCATTACGGTCAGAGGAAGGCAACGTCAAACCACCTCCATTAGGACCTTGTCTCGTACGGCGGTGCGGGTCTCCCGCATCGTTCCCCTACGCTCTGTCAATAATCATGGGATTTCGTTTCCATTCCATTCCAATGAGTTGACTACACCATAACCGCGAAAAGTACCCGGTACCCTAACATCACCTACTCCAAATTTCGTTGCTGATATTAAAAATAATGGTAGGTAACATTTTCCGGGCATTCATCAAACCCAAAACCTTCAGGCGAGCTGCCACAGGTACATCACTCCAAATCAATCGTTTCCAGTCATCAACAACCCAGTGCGTCGCTCTTACCATCGATCGATTAGCATTGACTACAGAAATGTTTGACTTATGAGGAGCTGACCGGCCATTGTACCGCAGTGTTTTTAAGTTCCTACGCACATACACTGTGCTAGTTCGACTGCTGGAACTAACGAACGATTTCTTTCCCAGATTTTTCAGCTACTCTCAGCATTGCCCCATGGTCCCTGTCCGCCAGAATATGGGGTCTGCGTGGTCTTGGTTTTGCTGCGGCTGTTCCTTCGTGTTTCCACTTCACAGTCACATCACCAACAGACGACTTGCCCAGCTTTCATTTGTCACCAATGAATTCTTTCATTGCCCGAATGCCGCAGAGATAGAAATTTCTCCTTTCTGAAGCTTCCAAAGGGTCGAAATGTCCCTGGTGGATTTGTTACTCTCCTGACATTCGGCGACTAATGTATGTTCGAAGTCACCGAGCCCTCCTGGACGACCCATCCGGCTGTTATCGTTTATCTACTGCCAAGACAATACTTCCCACTTCCTTTCATATTGGCAGGAGCGCCTCCCATGACATCTCGTGGTCAGTTCCTCACTAGACAGAGTGTCTGGATACTTTTGATCAGATAGCGTACTTCCATCTTTCCAGCCCAACGTCATCCTCTTACTCCCAGACCCATTTGTGATTTCCTCTCGTGTCTCCACCATTCCTTTCTTTTCATCCAAAGAGCCTATAGTACTAGCTCATATCGAGGGAGTTCCTGAATGTGTGACCGTCGCCTTCCGAGTTCGATAGAAATTCATAAAAGTAATGATTTTTATCGTATTTTAAACCTGTTGTATTACTTTTTAACTTAAAAACATCATGTGTTATAACGGACGTACACTCTCCCATACATAAATGGTTTTACGGTGCGTGTACCTAATGTTCCTTATTTTAAGGCATCAATCCGAAAAACAGTGCTAACAAAGAATGCAGATAGTTACGACGTGATCGCTCCCGCACGGATATTTATCGAGCACAACAACCATCGAATTGAAATTTTGTAATAGATTAAATGAGTTACTGTAGCCAGCAATAAATGAGAATAAATGAGAATAGGTAAGTGAAACAGTATCAAATTTAGATTGCAGATAACTAATTATGGCCATCAGCCCAAAAACGAGCAAAAGATAAAATTGTTTAGTGACTGAATTGACACTCAAATTACGTAATAATTATAAATGTAAAGTAAGGCAGTAGGGGAACAAAATTACACACACGTGAGTTTAATTTAAAAGCCACGCGTATCGTGAACAATATTAAATTCATTCGAAATGTATTGAAATTACTTGCAGTTAATAAAAACTTATAATAGTTACTAACTATTAACACGTCCCACGAAATGTACTGCATTACCCACTGTAAACCTACATTTTGTCAGGTTCAGTGAAACAAATACTGAAGACAAGCCAATGCGTTATAAAAAACTAACCCATTAATAACAAGAACTTTGGCAATGCCAGTCTTACGAAAACCAACAGCACCTGATGTAATAGCAAAATGTACAACATAAAATTATGAATCACTTTATTTGAAATAGCATCAGCACTTTTCTGTGAAAGAACTTTTACTTTTCTGATTGGGTACAGTAAAGGCGGTACAACACACAAAAAGCTTTCATTACTACTGAAACTGATTTCATGAATAACTTGATGTAATTAATTTAAAAATTTAATTGCTTTTATCTTCACTTAATTATCTCTTTCTCTTGTGACTGTCTTGGTATTCATTATGAAATTTTAAGGACACTGCTGATGGTTAATGACAAACGAAATAATCCGTATCACTTACAAGGTTTATGGTACAATGAAATATACACTACAATTTTCAAATAATGAAACTACTCCGCTGGCAAGCCGACTACGTAACTAGGACGCTATATATCTACATCTTGGTCTTACTTTGTGGCGAGCTGCTGGTGGGACGACGTCATACATTTTCTAATGTCCGTTATTGACACCAGGCTATTCTTTAACAATGAGCAGCTGTTAATAATATTCGGCCACATTAAACTCTTCCTCATGTAACGATTCTTCATACATACCTTGTCTATGCGTAGATATATGGTCTCCCACATTTCCACAATGCGTTGCTATGCTTATGACACCATTTCGAAGACAATCACAATCATGCATTAGAGCGCCCAACCTTACGTCCGTACTTCAGCACACAAGAAGAGTAACTCTCTCTTTCCATTCTCTGCCTGATATTGTGCCTGCGGGTGCACGCGCTCAACGATATTATTGTAAACATGGGCATTGATTTTTTGGATTCCAAACATTACGGAATTCCTTGACTTTGCCAGCATTTCTTCTACAAAGTTTTTACAGTATGATTTTTCAATATTTTTCCATAGTTGTATTACAAGTTTTGAACAGTGAGGGCTGTAACAATTAATCAAATATATATATATATATAGTGTGTGGGTGTGGAAGTGCAGATATTTTTGTTCTTCATCCATCACCGAGCGAAGTGACGTAGTGTTTAGCTCACTGGACTCGCATTCGGAACGACGACGGTTCAAACTCGCGTCCGGTCATCCTGATTTAGATTTTCCGTGGTTTCCCTAAATCTCTCCAGGGAATTTCCGGGATGGTTCCCTTGAAAGAGCACGACCGACTTCCTTCCCCATCCTTCCCTAATCCGAAACGACGGATGACATCGCTGTTTGGTCCCCTATCTCAAATCAACAAACCAACCGACCTCATCCATCCTACAGCCAGGACCTCGCACCTTGTGACTTCCATCTCTTTGGCCTAATGAAGGATGCTCTCCGTGGGAAGCACCACGTGAATGATGTGGAGGTTGTTGATGCAGCAAGACATTGGCTGTGACGTAGAAGCACTAGAGTGGTTCCTTGCGATCATGCAAGCCCTCCGAGTAAGGTGGTGTAACGCCACCGCATTAAACGGAGATTACGTATACAAATACGGTTTTGCAACCAAATGAGTGGGGAATAAAATTATGTACTGGAATATCGAACGAAACCTAGCTGCTTTCGTAAAAAAAGTGTTGTATTACTTATTGAACACTCTCTGACATTCGTGTTTATTAAAGGGGGTAGGACGTCAAACGGTCCGACTTGGCGCAGGAGAGGCACCACAGGACATTTTAATTCCCAGTGCCTATACTTTTACAAGTAAATTCATAAAGTTTTGTCAGCACGACCAGGAAGGATTCAAGATTCACACTCATAAAAGTGGAAGTTCAAAAACATAACAAAATAAATTTTTTTTAGATATGAAATTTCATCATTTTTTCACTTACTGTTGGCTGCATTTGTTGCTATAGGTATATTTTTCTTAACAAGTAAGAGAGATCCTTTGATGAATTTTGCACAGCATACAAACCATACTTACTGATTTATGAAACTCTAGAGTTTTCCAAGTGTATTAAAACCTGTGGTAAAAATTGAGATAATTAACTACAAAATTTGATTTTTTTCTAAACATAAAGTTTAAAACGTAACAGCCCATTCAATTTTTCATAAGTTAAATAGATTCTAGAGTTTCAGACACCTGTAAGTATGGTTTGTATGCTATGCAAAATTCATCGAACACTATCTCTTACTTATGAAGAAAAGTGTACTTATTGCAACAAATGCAGCCAATAGTAAATGAAAAAATGATGAAATTTCACACGTAAAAAAATTTATTTTGTTATGTTTTTGAACTTCCGCTGCTATGACTGTGAATCCTGAATCCCTCCTGGTCATTCTGACAAAGTTTTATGAATTTACTTCTAAAAGTATAGACAGTGGAAATTAAAATGGCCTGTGGTGCCTCTCCAGCTCTAAGTCGACCCATTTGACGTCCTACCCCCCTTAAAGTTATTACATATTTACAGTAGGCAAGTAGTCCCCATCTACCCAGTGTATTGTATACGACAAGTGGGTATGAGCTTGCGACTGGTTCGCAGGTGGCGGCAGCGGGCTGGCGCCGCCGCGGTCCCCGGAGCTGCGCCGCCACTCCGACGTGTCGCCCGCGTCGCTCAAGGAGCTGGAGAAGGTGGCGGGCGAGCGGCGCGAGGAGCTGCGCTGGGAGCGAGAGCTGGAGTGGCGCCAGCACCGCGTGGGCGGCGCGCCGCCCCCGCAGCCCGGCGGCCAGCCAGGACACTCGCCGCAGGTCGAGCGCCGGCCCTTCCCCACGCCCGCCAAGCAGGTCGGGCCAGGTCAGTACCCTTCCACCACCACCAACACCACCGAAACACTGACTTGGTCCCATTCACCTCAAGCTGTACGACGGGTACGTGTAGAGTTTTAATTGGCACCCAGAAAAAACTAGTTTTTTTATTAATTTGTCAACATTAAAGTCTTCACGCCACAGTACCGTACCAAACCTCCACAGGAGAAGAAACAATAGCATGGCAGATCTTCGCTTTACCATTGGGCTGCGTCGTTTTGTTTCGGATCCTCCAGCGGCTTGCTACGGTAGTGTGGCATGGAAGATTTCACTGTGTATTAGTACTAAAGATACGTACCCACAAACAAACAAAAATTTCTTACGTAACTTTGTATTTTCTGGGTGGCAATTAAAACTTTTTGAGCCACATGCCCAGGTTTGCTCGTCGCCAGAGTTTACATCCTGGCATGCACATAGCTTGTTACACATACAGTGTGTTCCATTTATCCTGATCACACCAAGTAATTCTTTCTCCATGTTACGCAAGAACTGAGTGGACATGCATCGAACACTACTGTTGTGACATGAATGACGTTATGCCTAAATCAGATAGAGAGAAGCATTTTTCTTTGCACAAACAACCATCCACATTTTTAATCAGCAACAGATATGGCTGGAGCCACCAGCTTAACACAGCCAGCTTGACTTCGGCCAGCAACACCAACGCTAAGGTGAATCACGACCAGAGCCTTTCCGGGTAACAAACATGCCACGCAGTCCTCCTGCGCTTCCGTCGATATACACGAGGTTTCACAGTACTGAGCAGGTGACCATTAGCATACTGGATCACCCAACGGTAGGCGCCACCACTGACGAACATTTCCAGTCAGGGCTCCAGCGGGGTGGATTCCGCCGATAGTGTCTTCAGGTTTCCAAGTGATGGCGGAAGAGAGAAAGCGTTGTCACTCCATGGCAGACGGCATGCAGCTTCTTTTAGGAGGCGCCATGGTCGACAGCGCCAACGTCAGAGGTGTACGCCATAGTTCAGATGCATCGGAACAGTGGCGACTTATGTGTTGGCACACTCCAGAAGCAAAATTTTTAAAAAAATCAAGCAAATGTTGTTTAGCTACTGTGAGTATATGAACCAGTGTGATTCCCTTTCATGTAACTTCGTTCATTATGAAAATATATACAGCAAAACATCTTCTTTAAATAGCACTCTTCTGTTTTCTTTAATTCAGTAATCGACTTTTTTCCTCAAGACCTGTTCAGAAATGTATCACCCTGTACCATTCAAGTAGACATGATGTAATTAAAAACGCAACACAGAAAAGACTTCAGCTACCTTGTACTAGACGACATAATAAGCAAAGCATCTGATCGCACTTGCATGTGCCTAAGAGTTCTTAATACAATGCAGGAGTTTCGGCATAACTTTCGAGGGAAAGTGTACAGTCAGTTATCTACACATATAACTACCATTACATGTGTTATTGAAAAGGGTGTCATACAATAAAGTTCAATTTATATACCACACACAGAGAGGAAAATACCCAAGAAAGATAAGATTGAGTGAGGCACAAGAAAGAGGGGAAATTGTAATAAAAAAGGATCAGCTGCGCGGTAGGTCAAATTAAAACACTTGATTACGCCGACCTCAATTACTATGCAACATGAATAAATCGCAAGCGCTAAAAAGTAATTCACAGCCTAAAAATTGCGTATTGCCGACAATACAGCTTGTGACAAAATATCTATAGGCAGAATTTCAGGAAACGTTCGTCACACGTAAATGAAGAAAATTCATTGTATAGAAACTGGTCCGGAAATACTTCATTTGCATGTTATCATTCAGTTTCCACAACTCTTCAACGCATTAATCGTAGGAAACACACACAAAAAGGACGTATGAGCACATTATGGATCACATCCCTGCATTAAATGTTCAGATTGTTCTCCGTTAGTAAGGATACATTGATCAACCTCCCGTCTCATTGAATTCCTAACTCGCTGAAGCATCCCTGAAGAGAAGCATAATGTTTCACAGCCTTCCACAATACGGGCACGAAGAATCTGTGGATCTCGTACCGGCATTCCACGCACAATATCTTTAAAGTGCATCCACAAATTGGCAAATAATATTCTAATGGATACAGATACGAAATACATGAAGGCTGTGGGCTAGTCCATCTCCACCTTTTCATTAGTCACTGCATCTGTTAGACGTCTACGAAAGTTACCACTGAAATGAGGAGGAGCTCCATCGTGCATGAAGTACATCCTTCGTCGCACTCGTAAAGGCACTTATTCTGGCACAAAAGAAACAATATTTTCTAAGAAAGCATAGTACGTTGCACCGTTAGGAACGGGTGGAACAACGCGAGTCCCTAAGGAAAGAACACCAACAACGCCAGCCCAAACGTTGACATAAAACCTTTATCAGTGACTTTATTACGCAATATCATGACAGTTTACGACAGTGCATAATAAAGAATATGAGTGGACCCAAAACTGAACCTTGAGAGATTCCATTCGTAATTTCTCCCTTGTCACCAATAGCTTTTCTACTTCCAGAATTGATTGAATTATTTAGCGAACCTTTTGCACTCTATTAAATATGATTGAAAGCAGCTGTGTTTCCCATGATTAATGTGATCACGAAGAGACGAGTAAAATGAGCTTCAACATGGAAAAAGCGTTTCTGGACCAGTGTCCATATAATATATTTTCTTTTTCTCTCAGGGACGTGTCGTGGAAGTTTGGCCATACCAATTTGCTACATCCTGTATATACTGACAATTTTTTCTGGAAACTTTTGCGACACACAAGTTGCATCCGCATGTACATTACAGGCCTCTGTTGCCCAGAAATGTTTGCTGCAGTACAATTACGCGCCAGAAGTATTTACGCATGGCTCCACCACTGCTACATAAAGGACGAACGCAAGCTAGTGGAGACGATTGTGGATCTCCTTTTACATCTCACAACAAATAAAGAAACAATAAGAGAAATAGGGCTTCGTGAATGCGGTTCTTTATTATTTTTAAGTAAACGGAATGCTGTAGAAAGTTCAACTCGAGAACTGATGTTGCATACATACCTTTCCCAGAATCTTACTAGAATGTCGAAACCCGATTTTGAATATCTCGTAAAAGCAACTAATTGGAGAACTGCTAAAATGATACAAATATGAGACACTGTTCAAATGGTTCAAATGGCTCTGAGCACTACTGGACTTAACGTCTAAGGTCATCAGTTCCCTAGAACTTAGAACTACTTAAACGCAACTAACGTAATATCAGCACACACACCCATGCGTGAGGCAGGATTCGAACTTGCAACCGTAGCGGTCGCGAGGTTCTAGACTGAAGCGCCTAGAACCGCACGGCCACAACGGCCGGCTGAGACACTATATACAAGTTATAACCCAACTGGTGACCATCCTTCCGTTTCTAGTTACTGGTGATTCGTTCGTACAAAAGTTTACCTAACGCACTTCTTTAAACTGAACTGTTCATCAAAAAGGCTCTTGGTACAGAGGTTGGACGAAAATATCTGAACACAGCCAAAAATGCATGATCGAATATAAATGCAGGTGGCTAGCCAAGCCTGCAAGTTGAGCTATTGTATTTGACCGCAAGCGGCACCCTGTGCAATGTCCTCTATACGTTGTCGTTGCTGCCAGAATAGTGTTCTTTGTAGATGTAAGTGCACTACGCCGGAGCTAAGTGAATTCGAAAATGGGGAAACTGTTGACGCTCGTATGGTGGGTGCTTCTTTTACCAAGTTACCGGAAGTGTTTGATATTTCAAGAGGTACATATCAAAGATTCGTACCACAGACAGACAAAACGGAAAAAAAACACCCGATGAATCACAACGCAGTCGAAAGGATGTGGTGAGTCATAGTGACTGGCGGTCATTGAAGAGGAGTGTGACAAGAAAACAGGGTGTGGCTGCAATCGTCACTGCAGAACTAAATGTCGCGCTAGCCAACCCTCTAAGCATCGAAACAAGTAGGAAATTGTAGGACGAACTGGAATCCCAAAACTACTACTCATCAATGATGTAAACGCCACTAAGAGGAAAACTTAATGAGGAAGACATAAAACCAGCAATAAGGAACACGGGGAGAAACTCATTTGATCGGATGAGTCTAGTTTTACACTGCTTCCATCTTCTGGTCAAAAGTACGTCCCAAGAATGAAGGATGACGAAGGTTAGGTGTTGATTTGCACACCGGTGTCGTGGTATTTCATGGGCACTTTGCGCACTCGACAAGGTCGCTTTACCGTCAAGGATTATATGACCATTTTGGTGAAGAGGTCAACGCATGGTACCCACCCCAGTGGTGACGCTGCGTACCAACATGACGGAGCTCCTGTTCGTACAACTGGCATCATCCAGGACTGGGTTTCGGAGAGCGTGGATGAATTGTTGCATTCCCCCTGGCCACTCTGGAGAGAAGAGTGCGTGACCATCTTCCACGTCCATTATCATTACCTGAACTTCCCACTGGTTTTGAGGAATAATGTTATAAGATTACCTTGGCAACTGTACACGACCTGTATTTGTCAATTCCGAGACGAACGGGAGCTGTTTCGAATACCAACAGTTTCCTTCACCGAATTAGGAGTGGTACCGTGTTGTGATTTTGGTTGTTCCACATTTTTGTCCATCCCCCGTACCATAAGTGTACAATGTTACGGTACACATGTTGAATGATTTCGTGACGGTAAGTTATAAATAATAATGCAGTTTTTTATTTATATTTTATTCTTATTCATCAGTACCAATCACTGTTCACACCAACTATTCCTGCGTCAGGCCTGTCTTGAGAGATAATATCGGTCTCATGGCGTCAAATGCAATCTATGTGGATGAAGTGTCACCTGCGCTTCCACTGTTACCACAGAACTGTTTTGCCTCTCATTTGGCAAAGATGAGAGGACTCTGGAATTTTTTTTATGCTTCATCAAGTGTGACGTTTCCCCCCGGTAGCTGAGTGGTCAGCGCGACAGAATGTTAATCCTTAGGTCCCGGGTTCGATTCCCGGATGAGTCGGAGATTTTTTTCGCTTAGGGACTGAGTGTTGTGTTGTTCAAATCATCATCATTTCATCCCCATCGATGTGCAAGTCGCCGAAGTGGCGTCAGATCGAAAGACTTGCACCCGCAGAACGGTCTACCCGACGGGAGTCCCTGGTCACACGACATTTACATTTATTTATCAAGTGTGATTCCGACGTGATCGGCAACAACTTGCCAACTATCCTTTCTCAGAATGGGGTCTTAGTATACATTATTTTCGACGTCCCATAGCTCTTGTAAACGCACCTTAACAAACAGGTTTACTTTATGCAAGAACAACGAAAGTTGCTACTTAAGATTTTGAAATATTTAATGATAAAATGCAACAATTTTGAAACACACGGTACACAATAGTTACTGGAGTTATTAAATCAATCAAAGTACATTCCCTCAAGGTTGCGTTTCCTTACAGATTTAGTCTCACAATCCAGTATCCCATTATCCTCACTAATGACAAAAGAAAAGTGACTGTACCAGTTACTTTCGGAAACGCATTGGAAGAAGCTTCACAGAGAAATTCATAAACGACACCAGAATATAAAACACCAGACGGACGACAGGACAATTTCCAAACACATTCAATTACATAATGAGATTAAATTTAGTCAGAATAGCAACATTATTGAACACTACTGTTGACACTTGGACACTGATTATTGAAGCTCCTTTTTCTGGAATCAGTGATATAGTTAACTACATTTATTTTTGAGTTACTCAGAATGTCAAAGCTACTTCAAACCGAAGAAACCATCATCATCGCAGTTAACCGTTTATTGATTTTGATACATTTCATTTGTTCAATCATTAACGTTCGAGTTTCAGCAAAGGAAATAAGTAGCTTATTCTAAATGCCAGAAGCTTAGAGCAACGACAAGGTCGAGGAGCAAAAACACTGCATGAAAACAGGGACTATCAAAAATATTCGTCTGATTTCAAAGGGCCATTTCCTAAGACAGAAACTTGGAGTGGATTTTAACTTGCGCCTAGGACTTCGAAGTTTTTGTTTTCAACAGAACCATCCGATTTTACAAGGGTTATCTTTCACATGCAGACACATACGAGCTTGAGGGTAGTGTAACAGTTACCTTTAGTTTCAAAGAACTCAGTTACTTTCCACAAGTGTTCAACGACCTATCCACCGGCCACACGATAAACCATAGTTCAGACTCGTTCCAAAATTCACGAGCGCGGCTAAAGTTAGTGCATTCATTGTGTTTGTCAGGCGGCCTCGAAGTTTCTCAGAGTCATTACATATCATGAGATCAGGTAGCCCAGGAGACAAATGAAAGAGTGGTGGTGCCATTGTCAAGTGCTTTAAACAGTCAGAATTGCAGTGCCGTAGTGTTCACCTAATCGGCGCCGCACAGTTGAACGTTGCAGCTGTTAAAACGCAGAACGAAAACAGATTTTTCTGTTTTGTTATCGGCACCTCAACTTGGCTCTCATTGGTAATAAACGAGAGGGCGAGCCAGCTTCCTCATAAAAAACCGTACCGGAAGCACCTGAAATGGCGACTTGTAACATTTTCCAAGGTAATCATTTGGTTTCAATGCGTAAGTATTTCCCCCCCCCCCCCCCGGTAGCCGAGGGGTCAGCGCGACAGAATGTCAATCCTAAGAGCCCGGGTTCGATTCCCGGCAGCGTCAGAGATTTTTCTCCGCTCAGGGACTGGGTGTTGTGTAGCCAAAGTAGCGACAAATCGAAAGACTTGCACCCGGCGAACGGTTTAGCCGACGGGAGGGCCTAGTCATACGTCATTTACATTTATTTATTGCGCGAGTGAAAACGTAACCCAAGTTTCTACCTCTATTCGTGCAGAAGATAAATGTTGTGTACTGGTGTGCAAAACTAAAGAACGAAAGTAACTTTCCCTTGATATGTCACTGAGAAATAACATAGCTTTAGAAAGCTTCAATCATACATAGAAAGAACTGCTGTAGTATACTACAATACAATACAGTACAGTACAGTACAGAAGGCAACTGCGTGAAATGTACTATAACACGATCCGAAATGAGACGGCAATCACACTGAATTCACCCAATTCATGATGGTTCCCTGGACATTACAAAAGCCGGGACAAGGTGCTTAATAGAGTGTAAGATAACCGTAGACGGCAACGTGCTCAAATAACGGCCACATGGTTGGAGTGGAGTTCATGTGGGAGGGCGTTCCACTCCTCCAGCAGCGTGGTTAACTGCTGGATTGTCTTTGGAGCATGTGGAGGTGGTGTGATTATGTCTCCACTCCGCATCCCACACATTATCGATGGGGAACATGTAGGCCAATCCTCTCGCCAAATATTCCCTCTTTCCAAGAGTTACTCCACCTGCGACGTTCCATGTGATCGCACGTTGTCGCCCACAAAAATGAAGTCACGGCCAGAAGGTGGACGTACCTTCATATGGCGAGAGATGGGAGCACTTAATGCTCTCGGAAGTGTTGTCGAACATGGTGGTTCTTGTGACCCAGGTCTTGTAGTGTGGGGAAACATAATGTTGTATAGGGGTACTGACCTCCAGATCAGTACACTTAGTGGCCAATGTTATTGTAACACTGTACTATTTCCCTACGTGCATTCTGCCCTGATTTCACTCTTAAGGATGACAGTGTTAGATGGCATCGAACTGCACAGTTGCAGCAGCTCTTGGAACGACAGGATATTCGACGACTTCAGTCACATGGTGCACATGTGGTATGCACTAGAAACACGTATTACAACACGTCCACATTTACCGAACCCATCGAGCAGTGTCCACCCCTGGTAGCTAACTGATCAGCGAGACAGAATGTCATACCTGACGTCCCGGGTTCGATTACCAGCTGCGTCGGAGATTTTCTCCGCTCAGGGACTGGGTATTGTGTTGTCCTTATCATCATCATTTCATCCCCATCGACAGGCAGGTCGCCGAAGTGGCGTCAACTTGAAAGGCTTGCACCAGGCGAACGATCTACCCGACGGGAGGACCCAGCCATACGGCATTTCCATTTCCATCGAGCAGTTGTCAGTTGTGCTAATGAAGGAATGGAACGTCCTACCACAAGAACTTTGAGCACGTTGCAAAGCATACATTCCCGTCGGTGATGGACAGACACCCTATTAAGAACCATGTCCCGCCTTTTGTAATTTGCAGAGGACCATCATAAATGGCGGTGACTTCAGAGTAATTATTATCTTTAAATAAAACTTCGTCCCTGTTTATCTCATTGTGTATGTCTTTCAGTTACCTACTGTACTGTACAGTAACAGTTCTATATACGTATAGTTCGAGTTGCATCAACTATGTTACTTGGCAATGACAGATCATGCGAAAGTTACTTCGTCCTTAAGTTTTACACATCATTGTGGACACAGGCTTACGAAAAAGGATGATTTTTTTTTAAACATTCTGCATAAAAGCACTAGGTATGCATTACTTTATATTCAGAAATAATCGGATCTGGATGTACAGCTATTCGACACAGCTAATACGTCAGGGCCTACGTCCACTGTGACGTATCATCAGTACCCACTCTCTATTTGCGAGCAGCTAAGTAATACACTTTTGTGGAGTCTAACTGTGATATATTTAGATCAATAAGGAGATTCCTTATTTATTATTACCAACCCACAAATATTCACTCATGATATTCGAATCAGCTCCCAGAGAAGAATCTTCGATTTAGACGATGTCTGAGGAAATTTCCTAACGTATCCCAACTTCCATGAATCATAAACCTTAGCTGTCTTCACGTTAGCCACAATATATCACGACCGTCAACTCCGTCCTCTGGTTAGGTTGTGAGCGACACTGAACTTCAGAGAGCACCTAAATACAGCTAAAATCCTTACTTCAGAGATAGTACAAACATCACTGCCAACTTTCTGTCGAAGTTTCTGGATGAATTTTTCGTTATCGTCGTTTCTGTCACCAGTTTGATTCAGCGATGCACCTATGACAGCGCGATATTGCGTATTTACAAACTCATGCGAAACGTCATTAGTACATCATTATAATTCTAATTATAGTTTTGATAAGTGGATATTAAAACTGCATCTCCTTATTGTTCAAAAATGTTCGAATGTGTGTGAAATCTTATGGGACTTAACTGCTAAGGTCATCAGTCCCTAAGCTTACACAGTACTTAACCTAAATTATCCTAAGGACAAATACACACACCCATGCCCGAGGGAGGAATCGAACCTCCGCGGGGATCAGCCGCACAGTCCCTGGCTGCAGCGCCCTAAACCGCTCGGCTAATCCCGCGCGGCTCCTTATTGTTCCTTGAGTTCATAGGTTAATAGTAGTTCACAACAATAGGTCAAAAGTAGCTGCTGAAAAATGAAGGAGTGTAACGTTGCTATTAGACTATATAGAGTTGACATACTTGAAAAGATTAAAACTATATAAGAAGTCCTGTATAAAAATAAAAACAATATGATAAAACCATAATCAGAATGAGACTATGTTACTAAAAGTCGTAAGATCACAAGGATCAATAGGAAAGCATAAAACAAAAGAACAGTAAGAACATTACATTAAATCATCAAATAAATCGTTGAAAATTTTCTCCTTGAAATCGATTTGCTCGTTCAGAAGGCCTTGGGGTCCATTTTTATGCCGACTGTACTTCTTCTAGAGGATCTAATGAAATACCTTCAGGGGCGTTATGAGATATCTTTACATTGAGTACTCTGTAGCACCTGTTGTCCAAGTAAGGATTTACTACATTCAACTCCAGTACTATGTTCCTTAAAGTGAACACTGGAATTACGGCATGTCTGCTATTTACTGTGTACGACATATACCGCACAGAACTTGGTAAACATCAAAGCAGTAAAATCTGTTACAATGATTGCCTGCTATACATTCGTTTCCTCTGAAGGTAATCAATTACTAGTGACGTAATTTGCGTTAATGTTTTTATTTCTAAATGATCTAACATTTTAACTGATACATGACCCATTTGCGTCTTATTGATCAAACTCGGTTCTTCTTTGTTTAATGTATTCAGGGGTCTTTGTTTCATTTTATTCAACCTCGCGAACTTTGTAATCGTTAGTTTTTGCTTCTTGTATCATGCTATAAATTTCTTTTTGAACATTACGCTCTAAGGGTAGCTTTAACTTTCTGTGTATCACTTTCTATGAGTCTAATCACTGCATTACCTAAAGAAAGCTGTGGATCCACCCTTTCCTGTCTATTTGACTTAATTACCATGGCTACAGGCGGTCTCAGAGGGAGTTAAGCTGATAACTCTAGGGGTAACTAATTATTTGTCCCCTGTGCTTACTCTAAGAAGAAACGTGACTGTCTTTAGGAATACAAAACACGAGGCCACTGATCATAACTTCTGTAATAATAAAAGTAAGAAGACGCTGCTCTTCCGCAAACACAAGAGCCTACTATTTGTTTATCCTCATAGCGAGATAATAAGAATACCAGAAAGGGCACATACCCTTCAAGGTATACTGCATAAAACTCATCACATAGTCTCATTAAGGTCTCGAATGTGAACAAGATTTTTTACGGAAACAGTGCCGTATGTTGATAAGTGGCGGTTCGAATAGTATCAGACATATAAGCTTTTTCTAAATTTCATACTTTCCTGAGGCTCCTATAGAAACATTCATCATACTAATCACTACTATGACATGTTGCTAAATACAATTATAAAACTTAATGTTCTAAAAATAAATATTCCTTGATTTTTATGTTTTTCTCATTCTTTGCATTTTTGGAGGATTGTGTAGGACATGAAACTGTAAGGTGTAAAATAATTATTTTTTTTACAAAAACGTTTTGGTTGGATCGTAAATGATTATGAACATTAAACTGAGTTAATTACAAGTTACACAGTGTTAATTTTCGAGGTCGGAGAAAACTGACTCAAGCAAAGCTTCATAATAAAGATATTAAGTTAAATTTTTGAACTCAATAAGCCTCAATCGAAGTTAGTTTGACTTTTAGTAAAACATTTAACAGACATATAGCAAAGATTGTTCAGCTCTCTATGTTGGCACAATTCTCATGGGCTCACGAATTTTTGTGTCGAATTCAGTTTTCTTCTAGCATTTCATTTATCGTACAATGTTGTTTCCTGTTCTTCGATGAATGTGCACGGAAAAAGTTTGCTATTTTCTAAAACAGGTTTCATGACCATGTCTTTGTTTTCGATGAAACTGTATTTCTATCACCAAATTAATTCTTAGATGGAAATATTTCCCACAAGCTTCGCCAGTTGTTATGTCAAGAAGTCTCACTTTTCTAAGGTTTCCTCCATGTTCCTTTCAACCTGTTTTCTCGCAAGTGCTGCATATACGCCTGTTGCACTACCAAACAAATTACAACACTCCAAAATTAAGTTCGTGTACCGAAAAAGTAAGTGAAACAGGTAACTTATTGCTTCCCCGAAACGCACTGTAGTTTTGAATCGAAATTCCGTAAGCGCTCTCTATCCCTAGTTTACACTGCAGGAAGCGACAGGTGCTTCCATTAGCGCTAGAGTTTAGAAACAGCTCTTGTCCGATACAATCCTTTGTCTGATACTAGCCGATTTTCTCCTATGATGCCCGCATGTGTACGTGCGCGATCTCCAGTTACGAAGGGAAGGAATAAGTAATATTTTTCGCTGTTTTACAGCTTCCGCTACGCGGTTCATGCACTGTAGGTAATAGCTAAAAGCAACGTTTGACTGTTTCTAAAAGGGAAATACTGACCGATTTATTCCGCTGCGCCACACCGCACGTCGCCTTTGACGCACAGTGAGGCTAGCAAATTGCAGTGCGTTGATTGATAACGCTGTTCCCAGCGGCCATACGCACGGGAAATTGCTTTGCGCGGTGACATCGACACAGAGCTCCATACACATGACACTGCGCCTGCGCGGTCGCGGCCCACCTCTTTGATATACTGCTTCAAAGCGAATCGTAGAGCGACAGAATCAAAACAGACTGCCTTCTCCAGTGTCACCGGAGGACATACATCCCTGCACAGCAGAACAGTAATGACCGCAGCTTTTATAACTGTTAGCGAGGCAAGATTATACTGAAACGGTGTCGGATGTCCTCCAGCGGAGATTAGTGGGTCAGAGTGAATCAAAAGCAGTTCGTTGTCAGAAGAAGCGGTTATTTATTTCCCAACAATGTTTACTGAAGCATCGAGGGCTGTGCTTGTGCTGTGTTGTATATGAAGTACCACTGGGCTGTGGCAGTCAGTTTAGCCTGGTCTGCCCAGATCTCCAGCATTTCGTCATCGTCATTTGTCTCTTTATAGCCCCCTGCGAGACCGTGACAGTTAAATCCCCTAGTACAACTTTAATGTTTTTTGAATGGAAATTTCCAGGCTCCGTAAATCTGAACCTCGCACTGGGTGGTTTGTACACGGATGTTACAGTACATAAATGTAGCTCAATAGTTAAAATTTCTATATTTTCTTCGCAGGTCAAAGCACAGGAGCATACGTCTAAGTTCGGTTTCACAAATATAGCACTTCCGTACCTTTCGTGTGGTCTCTCAAGAACTAATTTTATGCCCTGTATTCTTGGTCTATGGCTAGTTGGTGCTCTGTGTGTTTCTTGTAACACTAAAACATCACAGTTGTTCCGTTTACACATGTCAGATAATAAAATTTCTTTATTTATAGATAAGCCTTCAATATTGCAGGAAGTTGTCACTAGTGATGGTCTTGTTAAAGGCCTTTTTTGGGGCTCTTCGGAGAGCTGTTTTGGCATCTTTAGTTTTGGTGCTCCGGTGTTTGCAGGATTGCTGATTAGGTCGTTTCCAGGGGACGCCCGATTGCTTGTTGTTCGTGTGGTGAACGCAATCTTCGTGGAGGCTCCTACAGTGTCCCGCAAGAGACAGTTGATTTCTCGACAAGCCATTCACTAAAACCGAGCCTGGCTGGACCCCTGCCGCAATCTGCCGTGTATGGCTGGACTTGCCTCGCTTCCTTACGAAGAACTGTCGTCCTGTGAAGAAGGAGTCAGTGAGCCAGGTTATGTGTCCTGGGCACCCTATTTTATTTTGAGGATCATGCCCACGTCAGGGGCGCGCTGGATGGGATTGGTGGGCGTCGTACCCTCGGACGGAGCTGCACCAAATGTGGAGGTGACGCTGATAGCGTGATGACCTTGCACTGTCCGTATAGTCTGCCGGCGATGCTTGCTTCGCTGCTCCACAAGGTACTACTGCCGACTCTACCATAGTCGTAGGTGGCTGGCTCGCGATCGGTTATGTGGTATTATAGATCGATACCACCCTCATCGGCGCCTCACAGTTGGCAACGGAAACCCACGTTTCCGTCAGGCCCCGACAGTGGTCTGGCGGGGATCCAATGATGCGTGCAAACTGATCCACAACTTCAGCATTTCTAAGTGCGCCCTCTGCCGCCGTGATATAGGATAGCCGGCGCAGCTGCAAGGCCCAGTGTGTGTCGCAGTCTGCTTCAGTCTTCAATCTTAGTCAGCCTTTGACACTTCACTCGTACATTAGTAGACGTAGCCCCGCATTATATGACGCCCTTCACTTAGCTTATTTCAACAGCAGAATTTTATTGCTGTTTGTTCTTTTTAATGCTTTTTCGCAACACTTGGAGGACGCAAGTTAAGTGAAACTTCTGTACCATATTTACGTGTTCACCAATCATTTCTGTTCCTTCCCAGCGTCCCTTCGGCGGCAGCTGCCGCACAACACCGTAACTCACCCTCCGTTGTGTACGAAGTAGTGCACAACAGGTCCACAGTAAGGTGGAGGAGGCAACCAGGTAGAACCTCAGAGCTGCGTCTGGCCGCCGGCGCCTAGCTGTTGCGAACGCCCTGAACCTTCGTGGCTGGAAGGGCTCAATTCGATCCTCGGCCTGGACCCCTGGCAGGCAGATAAAATTACAGCAAACGCCGACTCGATGACTCGCCAATTCGATGAGCGGATGTCTGGGCGGCCAGTATTTATACACACCAAAGCAGGTTTGTTTTGGTACGGCTGCCGCAAATTTCACGCACGCCATATGATGAAGGGTCAATGATTTTGGTAACCAGCTGGTCACCGACAGGTAAATTTTGGCGTATAAGCGACGCCGTGGCGTAACGCCACGCCAGCACATTACAGCACATTACAGGTAGTTCCTATCTGTGACAATGAGACCTCTGACTGGGATCGCGCTCTTACATTACATACATCGTTATTGGAACCAACAATTCCTTCAATTGTTCGTACAAATATATAAATTATTCACACGTCAGTGATCTGTAACTCCTCTAAAATAAGTCCTGAACTAATAAGTAAGAGGTAAAGTGTCCTCCCTATTGGCCTTATACCATGATAGCATCAAACACTGTACCCCTCGTGCCACTGTGTGAACAAGTACACATAGACAACAGAAGTCGTGGGATACCCTCTAATATCGTGTCGGAGTTCCTGTTGGCTGTCGTAGTGCAGCAGCTCGTCGTGGCGTGGACTCAACAAGTCGGTAAAGTCCCCTGCAGAAATACTCAGCAATGCTGCGCCTATAGCAGTCCATAATTGCTAAAGTGTTGCCTGTGCAGGGCTTGCGCACCAACTGACTTCTCGATTTTGTGCCAAAAATATTCAATGGGATTCACGTCGGGCGATCTGAGTGGCCTAATCAGTCCCTACAATTGTCCAGAATGTTCATCAAACCATTCACGAACAATTGTTGCCCAGAAGTGTGGAGTACTGTCATCCATAAAAATACCATAAATGTTTGAGAACATGAATTCCATGAATGGCTGCAAATGGTCTTCAAGTAGCCAAACATTATTACTTGTAGCCAGCCATCGGTTCAGTTCTATATAAACATAATCCACACCATTGTGGAGCCACCATCCGCTTGCACAGTGCATGTTGATAACTTGAGTCCATGGTTTCAAGGGATCTGCGCCACTCTTACCAGCTGAAATAGGAGCTCATCTGACTAGGCCATGGTTTCTCAGTAGTCAAGAATCCAACCGCTGTGATCTCAAGCCCAGGAGAGGCACTGGAGGCGATGTCGTGCAGCTAGCAGAAAAACTCTTGGGGCTCGTCTGCTCCCATAGCCCATTAACGCCAAATTTCGCCGCACTATTCCAGCGGATACACTCTTCGTACGTCTCACATTGATTTCTGCGGTTATTTCACGCAGTGTTGCTTGTCCATTAACAACTCTACTCAAACGCCGCTGCTCTCGATCGTTAGGCCGTCAACCACTGCGATGTCCATGGTGAGAGATAATTCCTCGAAATTTGGTAATCTCTGCTCATTCTTGACACTGTAGGTCACGGAATGTTGCATTCCCTAACGATTTCCTAAATGGAGGGTCTCGCGAGCCTAGTTCCAACTACCTTCTGCGTTCAAAGTCTGTTAATTCCCATCATACGGCCATTATCATGTCGAAAACCATTTGACATGAACTACTTGAGTAAAATGATAGGCCGGCCGCGGTGGTCTAGCGGTTCTAGGCACTCAGTCCGGAGCCGCGCGACTGCTACAGTCACAGGTTTAAATCCTGCCTCGGGCATGGATGTGTGTGATGTCCTTAGGTTAGTTAGGTTTAAGTAGTTCTAAGTTCTAGGGGACTGATGACCATAGATGTTAAGTCCCATAGTGCTCAGAGCCATTTGAACCATTTAAAATTATAGCTCCGCCAGTGCACTGCCCGTTTATATCTTGTACACGCGACACTACCGCCTTCTGTACATATACATATCACTCACTCATGACTTTTGACACTTGCAGAAAGATTGTACGAGTCACCTAAAGAGACACTACAGCAGTTTCTCGTCATAACCTTGTGCACTGGCTGATAGTTGTATGGATGGTATACCTTGTGAAGACATAGAAACTTACGCCCAGACACTTGTGGGAAATGTACACAAGGTACATAAGTATTGCGTATGTATCTGTGCACGCCAACAAAATGTCGGCTATTGAACCCTCTTGTCGCAGTGCTGGCCTTTCTAAGCTGTCATCAACCTTCATCAAACTACATTACTTGTATAAATCTTCATCCGGCGTACAAGCAGAAATGAATTTTCCTTATCAATGAAAGTGTGCTGAATACTGACATTTCCCCACCAAGTGAATTAAGTAAGAGAGGCCGTTTGAGATGTTTTATGAATGGAAAAGGGATTCTCTCTTCTGAAAAAATTTCCAATTTACCAAATAACAAATTTCCTTGTAGCTAAGAGAATTTTCGTTAATACATTATTTCCATGCACTGCTCCCTCATAGACAGGAAGCCAGAATTCTCATCCACTCTGGTGCACCAGGGTTATGACAAATCATGACTCAGACAAATGTTCCGGGGGCTTGATACTAGGTTAGCAAACGTAGAGTCAGAGTTCGCTGTTACTTCAGGCGAAGAGGTTTTTAATAGGCACAAGTAGATCCTATATACCCCTGATTATGCCAGATGAAGAACACACGATTCCATCGTAGTTTCAAATTCACATTAAGCTTGATGTCTCTTCGCTATCGACGACGGGTTAGGTTGGGCCATGACAGAGGCATAGATGGAAGCATGTAGAAAGTCTGCCATGAAAAATGGTTCAAATGGCTCTGAGCACTATGGGACTTAACATCTGAGATCATCAGTCCCCTCGAACTTAGAACTACTTAAACATAACTAACCTAAGGACATCACACACATCCATGCCCGAGGCAGGATTCGAACCTGCGACCGTAGCGGTCGAGCAGTTCCAGACTGACGCGCCTAGATCCGCTCGGCCACACTGGCCGGCAGTCTGCCATCGGTAACGTTTCTAACACCAGTATTTTGATTTTAGTTGAAGGTTCAAATGGCTCTGAGCACTATGGGACTTAACATCTGTGGTCATCAGTCCCCTAGAACTCTTTTTGATGCGGCCCGCCACGAATTCCTTTCCTGTGCTAACCTCTTCATCTCTCAGAGTAGCACTTGCAGCCTACGTCCTCAATTATTTGCTTCACGTATTCTAATTTCTGTCTTCCCCTACAGTTTTTGCCCTCTACAGCTCCCTCTAGTACCAGGAAGTCATTCCCTCGTGTCTTAGCAGATGTCCCATCATCCTGTCCCTTCTCCTTATCAGTGTTTTCCACATATTCCTTTCCTCGCCGATTCTGCGTAGAACCTCCTCATTCCCTACCTTATAAGTCCATCTAGTTTTCAACATTCGTCTATAGCAACACATCTCAAATGCTTCGATTCTCTTCTGTTCCGGTTTTACCACAGTCCATGTTTCACTACCATACAATGCTGTACTCCAGACGTACATCCTCAGAAATTTCTTCCTCAAATTAAGGCGGGTATTTGATATTAATAGACTTCTCTTGGCCAGAAATGCCTTTTTTGCCATAGCGAGTCTGCTTTTGATGTCCTCCTTGCTCCGTCCGTCATTGGTTATTTTACTGCCTAGGTAGCAGAATTCCTTAACTTCATTGACTTCGTGACCATCAATCCTGATGTTAAGTTTCTCGCTGTTCTCATTTCTACTACTTCTCATTACCTTCGTCTTTCTCCGATTTACTCTCAAACCATATTGTGTACTCATTAGACTGTTCATTCCGTTCAGCAGATCATTTAATTCTTCTTCACTTTCACTCAGGATAGCAATGTCATCAGCGAATCGTATCATTGATATCCTTTCACCTTGTATTTCAATTCCACTCTTGAACCTTTCTTTTATTTCCATCATTGCTTCCTCGATGTACAGATTGAAGAGTAGGGGCGAAGGGCTACAGCCTTGTCTTACACCCTTCTTAATACGAGCACTTCGTTCTTGATCGTCCACTCTTATTATTCCCTCCTAGTTGTACATATTGTATATGACCCGTCTCTCCCTATAGCTTACCCCTACTTTTTTCAGAATCTCGAACAGCTTGCACTATTTTATATTGTCGAACGTTTTTTCCAGGTCGACAAATCCTATGAAAGTGTCTTGATTTTTCTTTAGCCTTGCTTCCATTATTAGCCGTAACGTCAGAATTGCCTCTCTCGTCCCTTTACTTTTCCTAAAGCCAAACTGATCGTCACCTAGCGCATTCTCAATTTTCTTTTCCATTCTTCTGTATATTACTCTTGTAAGCAGCTTCGATGCATGAGCTGTTAAGCTGATTGTGCGATAATTCTGGCACTTGTCAGCTCTTGCCGTCTTCGGAATTGTGAGGATGATGCTTTTCCGAAAGTCAGATGGTATATCGCCAGACTCATATATTCTACACATCAACGTGAATAGTTGTTTTGTTGCCACTTCCCCCAATGATTTTAGAAATTCTGATGGAATTTTATCTACCCCTTCTGCCTTATTTGACCGTAAGTCCTCCAAAGCTCTTTTAAATTCCTATTCTAACACTGGATCCCCTATCTCTTCTAAATCGACTCCTGTTTCTTCTTCTATCACATCAGACAAATCTTCACCCTCATAGAGGCTTTCAATGTATTCTTTCCACCTATCTGCTCTCTCCTCTGCATTTAACAGTGCAATTCCCGTTGCACTCTTAATGCTACCACCGTCGCTTTTAAAGTCACCAGAGGTTGTTTTGGCTTTCCTGTATGCTGAGTCTGTCCTCCCGACAATCATATCTTTTTCGATGTCTTCACATTTTTCCTGCAGCCATTTCGTCTTAGCTTCCCTGCACTTCCTATTTATTTCATTCCTCAGCGACTTGTATTTCTGTATTCCTGATTTTCCCGGAACATGTTTGTACTTCCTCCTTTCATCAATCAACTGAAGTATTTCTGCTGTTACCCATGGTTTCTTCGCAGCTACCTTCTTTGTACCTATGTTTTCCTTCCCAACTTCTGTGATGGCCCTTTTTAGAGATGTCCATTCCTCTTCAACTGAACTGCCTACTGCGCTATTCCTTATTGCTGTATCTATCGCGTTACAGAACTTCAGACGTATCTCGTCATTCCTTAGTACTTCCGCATCCCACTTCTTTGCGTATTTATTCTTCCTGATTAATGTCTTGAACTTCAGCCTACTCTTCATCACTACTATATTGTGATCTGAGTCTATAACTGCTCCTGGGTACGCCTTACAATCCAGTATCTGATTTCGGAATCTCTGTCTGACCATGATGTAATCTAATTGAAATCTTCCCGTATCTCCCGGCCTTTTCCAAGTATACTTCCTCCTCTTGTGATTCTTGAACAGGCTATTCGCTATTACTAGCTGAAACTTTTTACAGAACTCAATTAGTCTTTCTCCTCTTTCATTCCTTGTCCCAAGCCCATATTCTCCTGCAACCTTTTCTTCTACTCCTTCCCCTATAACTGCATTCCAGTCGCCCATGACTATTAGATTTTCGTCCCCCTTTACATACTGCATTACCCTTTCAATATCCTCATACACTTTCTCTATCTGTTCATCTTCAGCTTGCGACGTCGACATGTATACCTGAACTATCGTTGTCGGTGTTGGTCTGCTGTCGATTGTGATTAGAACAACCCGTCACTGAACTGTTCACAGTAACACACCCTCTGCCCTACCTTCCTATTCATAACGAATCCTACACCTGTTATACCATTTTCTGCTGCCGTTGATATTACCCGATATTCACCTGACCAGAAATCCTTGTCTTCCTTCCACTTCACTTGACTGACCCCTACTATATCTAGATTGAGCCTTTGCATTTTCCTTTTCAGATTTTCTAGTTTCCCTACCACGTTCAAGCTTCTGACATTCCACGCCCCGACTCGTAGAACGTTATCCTTTAGTTGATTATTCAATCTTTCTGTCACGGTAACCTCCCCCTTGGCAGTCCCCTCCCGGAGATCCGAATGGGGGACTATTCCGGAATCTTTTGCCAATGGAGAGATCATCATGACACTTCTTCAATTACAGGCCACATGTCCTGTGGATACACGTTACGTGTCTTTAATGCAGTGGTTTCCATTGCCTTCTGCAGCCTCATGTCGTTGATCATTGCTGATTCTTACACCTTTAGGGGAAATTTCCCACCCCTAGGACAAGAGAGTGCCCTGAACCTCTATCCGCTCCTCCGCCCTCTTTGACAAGACCGTTGGCAGAATGAGGCTGACTTCTTATGCTGGAAGTCTTCGGCTGCCAAGTCTGCCATCAAAAATGGTTCAAATGGCTCTGATCACTACGGGACTTAACATCTGACATCATCAGTCCCCTAGAACTTAGAACTACTTAAACCTAACTAACCTAAGGACATCACATAGATCCATGCCCGAGGCAGGGATTCGAACCTGCGACCGGAGCGGTCACGCGGTTCCAGACTGAAGCGCCTAGACCGCACGGCCACACCGGCCGGCTTTAGTGGAAGGAAAAAATGCCATGTAAGGTCACATATCATTTACTGTATCTGTTATTGCACCCTGAGATGTTGAGTACATTGGTTCTGGTTTCATAGGATTTGATCTCTTTGTGGTCACATAGTGCCACCAACTCCTTGTTTGCTCAACGTTCCAGACTCCTCAATTTCTGCTCTTAAAGTGCGTGGCAGAGTTCGAATCCCAGTTCGGCACAAAAATTTTCATTATATCTTTTCAGGCTTTAGCATGAGCACACCTGACTGTTGACGGAAATGCTTTGATTTTTAACGTCTCTTCATGCACGTGAATAACGGTATATGACGTATTCTACTACCAACGTGCCATAGATCTTTTCGTCACATCATTTCAAGTTCAAATATGCCACTCCTAGCTACTGCTAAAAAATAATTCGATAGATAACGTGTCTTCTTGTATAGTCAACAACGACATGTGCGGGGTTTGATGCCCAGTCATCACTGTACTCTTCGTGACGTCATGTCCAGTTCTGACATGCTCACAACTCACTTTTAGTGAAAGAAAAATGTATTTAATGTCTATTGGTGCCTAGAAAACAACAGCGATAGATACTGGGTTCGAATCCTGGGAGGGGAGTAACTATTCGTTTTACTCGTCACTGCAGTTTCAAACATCTAGCGACTGCTGAGAAAATTTCGATATATGGTCTTTGTCTGTGCTTAAATACCAACCTGGTTAGGTGCTGTGTTCGAATCACTATCCAACACATGCATTACGTCAATTAATGTTTGTTACTCACGAATGAAACCATATTTAACATCTTTGTGGTTACTTAACAGGGATACAGTTTGCGGATAGTTGCCTGGTCCAATACAGAAATTCTCGTCATTAATTTGAAGTTCAGATTTGCTAAGAGATAGCGGCTAGGAATGTATTGTATCACGTCCCTTCATGGTTAGCCAGCAATGACGATTAGTATTGTGGTGGAGTCTCACGACATATGAATAACTTTCACTTTTAATGTCACTTAATGTTAGATAACAAGCACGATAGGTGGTTTGCGAGATGATGTATTAGAGTTACAGTCATTATTTGTTTCAGATACTAATGACAGTGGTAAACGCAAATGTCACTTCCTGTAACAGTTTTGAGTTTACAAGCGTTAAGGACTGTCTCAGGTGTTCCCCGAAATTTTTTGTATCATGGTATTAATTCACACCTGGAGCAATTGTCATACAGAACAGTGTATTCTAGTGGTAACTAGTCTTAACCATTTGGATAGTCAAATGCCTGTACCGAAACGAGATTAGAAGACCTACAATACAGTTAATTTATGTGGGATGCATTAAACTCAGGTCAAATCTAATTCAGGCCATACCGGGTACTTTTGAGCTTGATAGTACATTTATAACTATGGGAATGACCAAGTGAATCAGATATATCGGAGTTCATGTTTGGGTGGTCCAGTCGGTAAGGGCAAGGCACTGTTAGAGACTCGTGTCCCGGTGTAGCACCCCATTTTCACCCGCCATGAAGTTTCATAACTTCACAGAAGTGTCACAGATTAACTGTGAAAAATAATTAGCTAATTTTTTGTTCTGCCGTTTCTTCACTTAGGGATAGCGTTTTAAAAGTCCTACGTCCCTGGCCACTGCTTAAATTTTGAGTAAAAATCTTCAACAATAGCAGGCGAGGAATTTCAGCACAAAGCGGCACCCTCGCTTTGTCAACGTCTGGACAAAGAGAGCGGGGGAACGGAGAGTGTTTCGTGGAATTCATTTGTTTCTCGAGTGGGAAACTATACTAAAAATCGGAAGAAAGAGCAATGATCAACAGCATGTGGTTACAGATGGCAATGGAAGCCACTGCATTTCAGGAACATAATGTGAGGACTGTAATTCAAAAAGTTCCATGATGATGTCCCATTAAGATTCCATGTTAGTACCCTATTCAGATCTCTCGAAGGAGCCAGCCAATGGGAAGGTAACCATGAGCAAAGCATTGAAAACCAATTAGAGAGTAACGTTTTACGAGTCAGAGCATGGATCCATATCAGTCAGATAATTAAAATGCGAAGAAGATAAGGACATCTGGCTATAGGAGTACACGGTAATATCAATAGCAGCTGAAAATAGTATGACCAGAACACGCTTCGTAATTAATAGGAAGGGAGGTCAGACAAACTGTTACAGTGAACAGTTCTGTTCATGAACAGCTTATTCAGAGCGTCTCATTTAGAGCATTATTTTCGTAAAATACGACAAGGGACTCTCGTGGAAACAATAGTGAAGAATTTTTGGGCTCAAAGTAAGGGTAGTGCAAAAATTACAAGAGGATGCACTAAAGAATTGTGGGGCCCTGTGATGTGATAATGGTATTATCTCCAGTGAGCTGCATTAACCAAGACCGCAGCATGAAGCGAAAAATGAGAGCCAGTTTTATCCATTTAAAACTGGGATCTGGTAATCAGCGTAGGGAAAATTCTCCAGTTACTTAGAACGTTCCCTCTTCCCTTGATGTGGTTTAAAGGGAGCGAGCAATTAAGTCTGTGGTCCGGTCGACGTTGCTCCAGCTTTGATCAGTGTTCGATATCTCACGTTAAATTGCACCTCTGTTATTACAGAAACTCTGGCACATGTAGTCTTAAAATGGTGCGCATGATGGCGAGAGAAGGAGAGAGAGAAAGAGCTCGTCTGCAATGCTTCCTTGCATAGATAAAGAGGAAGCCATAGAGCAGCTATCCACATGAGAGCCACTGTGTGTGGTGCCAAGTGTGGGTGGGTGGCTTTATGTGCCAGCTGGATCCCGCCAAGATGAATGGAGTATGTAATGCTGCAGTGTCTGCAACCGGTATGTGTTAGTGTGGATCAGTTCCACGAGTGGACTGCACTTGCAACAAAGCAGTGCTGTTTATTCCCATTCCAGGCACCATTCCGTAGGCAGCTTGTGTAGCAAGTTGTTGGTCGTATTGTGTACAATGTTCTCATTCTCAGATGGGTCTTTTAGTGTGACTAATATATATGAGAATGGTATTCCAGCATTAGTGACAAAGAATGCAGCGCAAGTTTTACATTTGGTAAGCAATTATCCTATTCTACAAAATTTGTATTAAAGCAGACCTGTGTGAAGTTTCTTCGCACTGGATACCAGACATAGATGTAACTCCAGTGCCCACGTAGTGAAATGATGGAAATATCTCTTTAAATTGAAAGAGCGTAGCGCACCAAGCAACTGATGCGCAGTTTATTCATATTTAATTTTTGTCGATTGAGTCTGCCTAGCTTATTCCCTTGTTAATAATTTTTTTGGTAGTTTAAACTGGAAATTGAACCACACTCTGCTGCCAGTTTGGGTCAATACTTAAGAAAGTATTATATAATTTAATTACTCCACACAGTTTTAATTAGACAAATATTAATTAATTTTTGACCATATGCGTAGTTTCAAGCTTATGGAACTAACATACACCACTTCCAGACATGATAAGCACTGATTAAAATAACTTATTTCTTTTACGAGGATCGTCCACAAAGTAAGTCCCGTTTCTATTTGTATCCACGGCAGCGCTACGATCGCAGCTTCGAGCATGAGTGGCAGTTACTCTGACTCAAGGATAAGACATGTACGCCATTTTCAGATCGCTGCTGCCGATGTGTGCTTTGTAGTGCTTCTTTATAATGTCAGCCGTAATTGAAAATTCCGCCGCGTGTGGAATCAGATATGTGATTCGTTTTCTAAATGCAAAAAAAGTTAAACCAAAGGAAATTCATCGGCAAATCTGCGAGGTTTACGGACAAAATGCTATGAGTGATTCAATGGTTAGAAGATGGGTCAGACTGTTAATGAAGGACGTGATCAAGTGCACGATGAAGAACGAAGTGGACGCCCGTCTGTGGTTACTGGGACAGAAAAGGCATTTTGCTGATTGATTTCTTACCACGAGGCCAAACAATCAATGCACATGGTTACTGCGAGAACAATACAGATCAAGCGCCGCGGATTACAGTCAATAGGTGTTTCTTTCCCACGATAATGCTTGACCTCACACGGCGAATATGACCAAATAACTCTTACGGGAATGTCACTGGGACGCGTTTGATCATCCTCCGTACAGCCCGCACCTCTGTCATTGATGGTCAACACTTCAACGATGATGAGGAGCTGAAATAACATGTTACCACATGGTTGAATACACAGGCGGCAACCTTCTGTGAAGAAGGCGTACAAAAACTTGTGCCATGCTATGACAAGTGCCTACAAAATTTCGGAAGCTATGTACAAAAGTAGTTTAACAGTTATAAAGTTTTGTAAAATAAATATTTTTTCTGTATCTGCAAACGTTTGTTCTGTATAACCAAACGGAACTTACTTTGTAGACGACTCTCGTAGTAAATACTGCCATCTGTTGGATTCCAGGCAAAGCCTTTATTTGCAAAACCATTTATTTCTACACACGACCTTGCAATAAGACCAAAACTCAAAAAATTATTAACTTCGCAACACATTAAAACATCCACTTTAAAACTTCCAAAGCTTTCATCAACTTGAAAATTTCTTTAGGTAAACTTTTCAATACCGACGGAGGTTCGAGTCCTCCCTCGGGCACGGGTGTGAGTGTTGTCTTTAGCATTAGTTACTTTAAGTTAGATTAAGTAGAGCGTAAGTCTAGGGACCGATGGCCTCAACAGTTTTGTCCCTTAGTCCTTATCACTAATTTCGAAAAAAAAAAAAACAACCTTATGAAAACAAATATACACATTTATCAACAGATAAAATCACTTGACAGATTAGAAATGCATTGCCAAATAGGCCAATCCCTTTTCAAATAAGTGAAAATCAAGCACCTCACTTCCAAAAGAACTTAACTTATTGGGCCATCAGCTGATACCACTTGCACATGCCACCTCTATGGTTGTTATTTCGGCCTTTCATCAACATAATTTCTGCACATAGCTATAATACATCCTGCAACTCAACATCTATTAAGCACTTATACCACCAAAGCAATGTAAATAAAATAGCTTGAGCCTTAATAACATCAAAGTTTGGAGTAGTTAGCTAATTTAAGGACCTGGCTTTTAATTTACCCATAAACGATACTTAGCTAGAGAAGGAGCTAGACAAGTTAGTTCCCAAACTAACCGAGAACTCTAAATACAGCACACAGAAACACAACATCTTAAATACGGACGCAATTTAAATCAAATAATATGAATTACCAAAAACTTTCTTAACCACTTTGTGCCCTTTTAAGACTAACCACATCATAGTTTCTCTAATATCTGAGCTGTAGTTAAGCGCGAGATATTGAACCCCGATCGACGCTGGAGCAAGGTCGACTGTGGGACAGTCCAAATGGATTAAATGTACATGTCGATATCATAAGCAGAATATGAAGAAAAAGAGCTCCAACAGCGACTGAGGAGGGTTGCTGCATTAAGGTAGCAGTCGGTTCAATTCCTGTTGATAGATACCGATTTATTTTTGACCTCTCTATCGAATGAGCACGTTATATTCCATATTAAAAATCAGTTTGTTTGTAACGGGAATTAAACCGGCACTTTCCGCCGACACTCGGCTCGCATGAAAGAAGTGATGAGTAGTGTTTGTGCGGGCTGGCTCCAGATACACATTATGTGATCAAAAGTATCCGTACACCTGGCTGAAAATGACTTCGAAGTTCGTGGCGACCTCCATCGATGATGTTGGGACTCAACATGATGTTGGCCCACCTTTAACTTTGACGACAGGTTCCACTCTCGCAAGCATACGTTCAGTCAGGTGCTGGAAGGTTTCTTGGGGAGTGCTGCACTGAGAAGAGGTATCGTTGTCGGTCGCTGAGACACGGCACGAGGTCGGCGTTCCAAGACATCCCAAAGGTGTTCTATAGGATTCAGGTCAGGACTCTGTGCAGGCCAGTCCATCACAGGGATGTTATTGTAGTGTAACCACTCCGCCACAGACCGTACATAATGAACAGGTGCTCGATCGTGCTGAAAGATGCAATCGCCATCCCCAAACTGCTCTTCAACAGTGGGAAGCAAGAAGGTGCTTAAAACATCAATGTAGGCCTTTGCAAAACAACAAGGTGTGCAAGCGCCCTGCATGAAAAAGATGACCACACCATAACCCCACCGCCTCCTAATTTCACTGTTGGCACTACACACGCAGGCAGATGACGTTCACCGGGCATTCGCTATACCCAAGCCCTGCCATCGGATCGCCACATTGTGTACCGTGATCCGTCACTCCACACAACGTTTTTCCACTGTTCAATCGTCCAATGTTTACGCTCCTTACATCAAGCGAGGCACCGTTTGGCATTTACTGGCGCGATGTGTGGCTTATGAGCAGCTCCTCGACCATGAAATCCAAGTTTTCTCACCTCCCGCCTAATTGTCAGTAGTACTTGCAGTGGATCCTGATGCAGTTTGGAATTCCTGTGAGATGGTCTGGATAGACGTCTGCCTATTACAAATTACGACCCTCTGCAACTGTCGGCGGTCTCTGTCAGTCAACTACGAGGTCGGCCTGTATGCTTTTGTGCTGTACGTGACCTTTCTCGTTTCCACTACACTACCACATCGGAAACAGTGGACCTAAGGACGTTTAGGAGTGTGGAAATCTCGCGTACAGACGTATGACACAAGTGACACCAAATCACCTGAACACATTCGAAGTCCGTGAGTTCTGCAGAGCCCCCCATTCTGCTCTCTCACGATGTCTAGTGACTACTGAGGGCGCTGATAATGGAGTACTTGGCAGTAGGTGGCAGCACAATGCGCATAATATGAAAAATGTATGTTGTTCAAAGATGGTTCAAATGGCTCTAAGCACTATGAGACTTAGCCTCTGAGATCATCAGTCCTCTAGACTTAGAAATACTTAAACGTAACTAACCTAAGGACATCACACACATCCATGCCCGAGTCAGGATTCGAACCTGCGACCGTAGCAGCAGCGCGGTTCCGGACTGAAGCGTCTAGAACCGCTCGGCCACAGCGGCCGGCTAAACGTATGTTGTCCGAATACTTTTGATCACATAGTGTACATTGCAAAAACGAAGCTGCGTATATCTGCTGAAACACCAGATAAAATGAGCTTGACGACTGTTCGGAGGGACACCCACAGTATACATGGTGTTTCTAAGTCTTTGCGATAAACGCCTAGGGGTGATAGATTTTCCCATTAGGATCAACTTTTGTTAGACGCAAAACGCTCGCTGAGACTTCCGAGCGCCGCCAGGTGTCCTTTGGTATTCGCCATCTTTGGGACGAAGAGATTTCACAGAACTAGCGGTGTCTACTAGCCTCCTGTGTAGCATACTACCTAACCCAGTAACTTTTAAAGTGATTTTCAGCAAAAAATAGGCATTTCTCTAAGTGGAGAAAGATATTTTAGAATCTAATCAGTAGGTTTAATTTGGCGGAATCTACTGCCTTCCATGCAAAGCAGATGCCTGAATGATAGAGAATACACATTGCGCATGAACGTTACAGATTGTGTATACCCTGCCACATTACAGGGTCATAACCAAAAGCTATGAATAAAATCGTATACTTTATATACCAGGTATCTCTCCTGAGAGATATCATGCACATCCTCTGGCTTGCGTCAGGCATTTACAGATTCGCTTTTGCTGTGCGTAGCTGGAGTCAGCCCAACCAAGTATTGCACATGAGGTCTTTAACGTGACGACCAGTGTCGACGGAAAGCATCGTTGTGTGTCCTGTTGTAAACAAAGCGATTATTAAATCGTAATTTCACTTGCCCAGTCGATAGAGAGGCCGAAAATTAGTCAAGTGCGATATTCGTTTTATCAATATGTGTTATCAGGAACAGTAAAGCACTGATCCAGCAGCGACAGCGCCGCCATGATGATGACTGCATACCACCATGCGACAGTGCTGTTCAGTCGTAGCTGGGGAATTTGTTTGTATATGGGGACAAACCCACGCTTTCCGTCAATACTGGGAGACATAGAGAGCATCACACTTCATGTATAAACAGTACAGCGGTATAGGGCTATATCGCCAATGCCCGACATACCAGGCAGGCTGCTTGAATGTCAAAAAGAGGACAAGAAAGAAGACTGAAGCTGACAGAACACGAGGAAGCTGATCTGGCTACGACGCCAATGAATCCGCACAGTGGTGCGACACATATTGTCAAGGAATATGGACTCAGCCAGACGAGTGCCACTCGCATCTTGCATCGACAGAATTTCCATCCCTATCATCTGTCACTACTTCAGGCACTCGACGAATGTGATTTCGAACGTTCTACAGAATTTTGCCGGTTTATCCTTCAGCAACTGAGAGACGACCTTACCTTTCCCAAGGTGTACCCTTTACCGATGAAGCAACTTTGCTTCGTCAGGTGCAGCACCAACGGCCATGGACCGTAACTTTATGGTGCGGCATCATAGGAAATTACAGTGTGGGACCTTATTTCATTATTTCATCTCAGATGTTCTAAATGGACATTCGTACACATACGAACATTCCGCCGATTCTAGAAAAACGGGATGGACATAATCCAAACAAAAGCCTTTTCGTTGCGGCGAATTCTTCTTATGAAATTTCAGTCACCAACTTTCTCCTCAGAATAAGAAAATATTTTGCTGACGCCGACCTACACAGAGAGAAACAATCATTACAGTAAAGTAAGGGAAATCTAAGCTCGCGCAGAAAGATATACGTGTTCGTTTTCTCCGCACGCTGTTCGAGTTTGGAATAACGGAGAATTATTGTGAAGTTGGTTCGATGAACCCTCTGCCACGCACTTAAAAGGAATTTGCGGAGTATGCATGTAGATTTCGATCCATTTAAATGTAAAAGTTCATTTAACTGAGGGTAGAAATTCTCGAAAAATTGGTGTTAAACGCCTCTAAAAACACTGGTTACATCAAACATAAGAAGCTATTAGTCTAAAGGCGAAAACAAGCTTCGTCACTCATAAAATACTTCGTAGAGTCAAGTTTACCGTCCATAATCTTCTTAAGCAATCAGTCGCAATACTTAATCACTATTTTCTCAGTTGGATGAAATGCCGCCAACGGCCTTGCCGCAGTGGTAACACCGGTTGCCGTCAGGTCACCGAAGTTAAGCATTGTCGGGCTGGGATAGCACTTGGATGGGTGACCATCTGGTCTGCAGAGGGCTGTTGGCAAGCGGGGTGCACTCAGCCCTTGTGAGGCAACCTGAGGAGCTACTTGATTGAGAAGTAGCGGCTCTGGTCTCGTAAACTGACATATGGCCGGGAGAGCGGGTTGCCTGCCACATGCCCCTCCATATCCACAGCCAATGACGCCTATGAGTGAGGATGACACGGCGGCCGGTCAGTGTCGTTGGGACTTCCAAGGCCTGTTCGAACGGAGTTTAGTTTCAGTTTTTAGGATGTAATGCCAGACACATGCATCGTCGTAAGTCTTAAGTATAGAATAACAAGGTTTACAAGTCACCAAATAGTTTGCAACCGCTTGTGGAGTTCGAAAAGGACTATTATGGTTAATCTTAGAATTGAAGACATCGCCACTGAGTCACTATTTCGTCATCGGCTTCTTGTCGTTTCTGTCGCAGCAGTGCTGGACTTAGGAAATAGCACTTGAAAAATTCCACGAGTCTACGGTTGTAAGCTTGAACTATGCGCACCCTTCTATTCGCAGCTCACAGGATGCCAAAAAGGAACCATTCACAGCACTTTTCATGCGACAAGCTACAACTGAAACTACGACGATGAACCACGCCCGCTACGTCATGGAAATCCGCCGATCAGGAAACAGTAAAATCATGTGTTGCTTACGGAATGGGGCCAGTTTTATCTTGGGATTAACACTGTAATCAAAATCCACATACGTTTCGTTGCACCAAGATATTTGACAATACTATCCCTAGATGAAATATTTTGGTTCTACATCTTGTGACTGTTTTAATTTTGAGCTCTGATGTTGCAGATAATGCTCTCAGATTCCTTTCGTGATTGTGAAGTTCCTCTGTCGGAGATAAGAGTCTACTTTAGTACTTTATTGGCTAACTTTCGTTCCTCCAGTTTGCGTAGACGGAACTTTTCCTTTAAAAATACTGGCTACAATCAGACAAGTTACAGAAGAAAATTTCTAATCAAAACTGAAAGAGAAAGAGACCTTATCTACACTGATGAGATAACGAACTTTAAAGTTGAATGCGCCAAATGGAAACTCCCAAAGTAAAGTAATGCAGAAAATATTTGTGGGGCAGAAGAAATAAGATGTAGCTCAGACAGAGTGTATGTATGAATTCGTAATTTGCGCAGTATTGATGATTCTACTGCTGCTTACGAGTGTAATTCGCATAAAGGATCTCTGTTTATTATTTTGGTTGAAGGTAGCCACGTGGAAGTACGCAGTTGCTCGTCATCTCTCTTTGCTTGTACTGTCCTCCCTCATGTCAGCTCCCTTTCCCGTTGCTTCATTGGTAAGGACGGAACAAGTATATCACGGTCCAGTAAAACTTACTCTAAAGTCGCACAACGGAATATCGACTTACTAGTGAGCAGGTCTTGCAAAGTGACTTGGGGTAGCTCATGTAGTGTTTTGTTACGTAGCACATAAATTAAGTCCGACGTGATTCAACACTGAAAGGATTCTCCATCTCTTGCTTAGTACCGGTATTCAAGTTGTGATGTTTGCAAAATATAAGGAATGCTCCGGATCTCTTAGTATAAATGGTGCGACGTTTCAGTAACTTTCAATGACAGTCTTTTAGTCCTCAAGGCAAAGTTGACTAGTTGAACACGCATTTTTTTACAATCACAATCAGAGCAGTACAATAACTGTGAGTGGTCCCGTAGCACGCTATAGTTTAAGTTTTAGAGATGCTCTGATTGTAATGAAACTAAGGTAATCGTTTATGACAAAGAAAAATATTACTCTCTCGCATTCCCCACATATACCCATGGAAACAGGGAAGTAGCACTGCCTAGTTCGGAGTAGAAAGTCTATGAAACTCGTATTAAATTCAAAAATCACTGCGAAACGTTATAACACAAAACAAGTTCCTATCATAATTGAGGTGAAGTAAACGCAATTCAAAACGACAAATCGCCGGCAGGTGTGGCCGAGCGGTTCTAGGCGCTTCAGTCTGGAACCGCGCGACCACTACAGTCGCAGGTTCGAATCGCGCCTCGGGCATGGATGTGTGTGATGTCCCTAGGTTAGTTAGGTTTAAGTAGTTTTAAGTTCTAGGGGGCTGATGACCTCAGATGCTGAGTCCCATAGTGCTCAGAGCCATTTGAACCATTTGAACCAAAACGACAAATCACCTCGTTCTGATAACTTTCTCTCAAGGCCTAACAGAAATGTTCTGACAAACACGTTCGATAACTTACCCAGTTCATCCAGAAGTGATTCTAAAATACCACTGCTAGCGAAAAGACTCTTTCGTCCTGAAAAGTTGGGAGGAGGGGTTAGTTATACTTAAAAGAGGTCAGCCAAAATTTCTTCCTCCTGTTCAAACTTTGACTTCCTTATCTAGGCCTGTCTCCTCTGTCGCATCTGCTAACATGATTTATCTTCTCTTTAAAAAAAAAGGTAGTGGAGAGGAGGAGATATTCTTTGGCTTTGAAGTGACCAACCGTTATCTCCCTTATGGCATCGGTTTTCCTATCTTTCTGACGGCTTTTTTCCTTCTCTATCTTTTCTAAAACGACACTGAATATGGAACGGTCCTTCTCTTTAAAAGTAGAGGGGGAAGAATCGTTGTATTTGAAACTCCCAGCCAGCTTTCTTCTTCCTCCGTACCTATTAAGGCCTGTTACCTTCTCTGTCTTCATGCCCTGCTACTTTTCGAACACCCACATGATCATTCAACAACAATCACTCATGGAACACTGGATAAAGGAAATTAAAAAATGGAACCAATAGTATAAACAAAATAAAGCCCCTAGTACGGTCCATGTTCTCTCCAGAGGTTTTAGTGCAGTCTGGTCAGGATAAAAATTTTGCGTGGCACACTCTATGATGCCGATAGAAACGGGAAGCGCAAGTGACAAATTCAGTCAAGTTATCTGAAACAAAGCGACGGGTATGTTTCACAAGGACGCTATAAGGTTCGTTAAGTAGTAGGACATCGGGAGTGAGGAGTACGGTAGCTTCACGCCTTCATGCAAGAGAATTTTCATTTATTATTGTTAGGGAAACGTGTCAGCTGTAGGGTACGACTAGTAATACACAGTATTTAGAAGAACCTAGAAGGAAAAATATGACTGAAAAACCAAGAACGAAGGACTATAAAGAGGTGGCAGATAGAAATGCAGTTTTTCTCCACTACCTTTCAATTTAGACATGGAAGGGACAATGACAAAAGTAAAAAATAGAGTTAAGAGTACCGGTAGGACGGAAATTCAGGATAAAACAATACCAATCTTCAGGTTCGCTGAAAACATATCTACCTTTACCGAAAGCGAGGAAGAATTATACGATCTGCTGAACGCAAAAAAACACCGTAATGACTACTGACCAAGGACAGACTAAACCGATGAGAGACGAATCTACTAGCGGTATTAGAAACGAGACGTGGGATAAACTTAATATCAAAATTGGGGATCATAAAGTAGATGCAGTGAAGGAAGTTTGCTACCCTGGAAGCAAAATAACTCAAGAGGTCTAAGCAAGGAGGACACAAAGAGCAGATTTGCACAGGGGAAGAGCGTATTCGTGGCCAACAGAAATCTGCTAGTGTCAAATATCTTTCTTAATTTGAGGAAGTAATTTATGAGAATATACTGCATGATATGGGCCGTGGGAAAACGAGAAAAGAAGAGAATTGAAGCGCTGGAGACGTGGTGCTGAAGTAGGATGCTGAAAATTACATGGAGTAATAAGAAAAGGAATGAGGAGGTTCGTCACAGAATCGGTGAAGGGAAGAACATATGGGAAACATTATCAAGACGAAGGTAGTGGATAAAAAAACATGAATTAAGATATTAAGGAATAAACTACGTGAGGGAGCTGTAGGAAGTGAAAGTGTAAGAATAGAGTGAGACTGGAATATATAGAACAAATGTTCAAGATGGTACATCCAAGTGCTAATCTGAGATGATGGGGTTAACAGGAGGGGGCTGTATCAAGCCAATCAGAATAATGATGCTCTAAAAACATATTCCAACAACACACTAAATGACGCTAGTTATAGCACTAGTTAGAACACTGACCTTCTTGCGCCACCGCCTACTACTTTAACAAATATAAAATGGAAGTTGCGTTTGGCATATTTCGCCGTTAAATCCTATTCTGGGGTGCTCGGCCGTCTCTTGCAGTTCTTCTTACCTGACGCCACTTCGGTGGTTTTCAGGTTCATGATGATGAAATGACGATGAGAACAACACAACAGAACAACTAGTCCCCGAGCGGAGGAAATCCCCGACCTGGCCAAGAATCGAAATGGGGACCCCCTGATCGGGAGTTAGCAAAGCTAAACACAATACCAGGAGCTGAGATATATCCGACTAATTTATGTCCTTTCCGTCAAATGTTCTTTCAGTAGGGGAAGAAGGAGTAAAGTGACCACTCCAAGGCAAATTGAATTTTCACCAGGCGTTGGTTATTGATAGTAGCTTGCTGCTTGGACATATTAAATCTACTTCTTTTAGTATGACACTAACTTCTGATGTCTGGACATATGTTTCATGTATGCTGATAGGACATGTGTTCTATCTATCCTAATACCTTAATATCAGGCACAATACCAAGCATTGCAGCACACTGCTTCCAATCGTATTTTTACATCAGAACAAATATAACAGAAGTGCGACGGTTTTCAATAGTATAATTAATTCGAAATCGTCATAAAGGAATGAGGATAATAGATTTGTATGTAAATAGGCTTCGATGTCATTATAGTCTCTAGTACTATGAGAGATACAAGAAATACCGAATTCTTATTCGTGTAAACTCATTGGCCACTTTTCTTGACTAGTACTGTGACCATCTCTCCCCATCGGACACCATGCCTGCATTATTAAAATGGTTCAAATAGCTCTGAGCACTATTGGACTTAACATCTGAGGTCATCAGTCCTCTAGAACTAAGAACTACTTAAACCTAAGTAACCTAAGGACATCACACACATCCATGCCCAAGGCAGGATTCGAGCCTGCGACCGTAGCGGTCGCGTGGTTCCAGTATGAAGCGCCTAGAACCACTCGGCCACAACGGCCCGCCCTGAAATAGTAGTCCACAGACCGAAACAAACGACAAGGAACTACATTTGTAAACCAACAGAGGTGTTCAAAAACTGATATTGTAAAAAGTATTATTCTACATATAACTGAGGTAAAATGGATAATATAAATGACCTATCTTAAATCGGACGACTAAAAAAAAAGGTGTCACTAAATAATATCAGAACAAACTTCCCCTGTCAAATACACTGCCAACAGTTTGGTGCACATTAGAACTATTCTCCTATTAAAATTACTTGTCAGTTGCCATCTGTACTTACCTCTACAGAGTTGCTACACCGGCTGCTGGCTACCCAAACAGGATGAGTCACTTGACAAGTGCTGTTCCATAAAGCGTGTAAGGCGGAGCAGTGTTTGGAGCGGCCGTGATGAGGAGTGACTGGAACGCGACATGCTCTGTAGACAGCTGATTCTGGTTAGCGGTGGCTGAAACGCGACAGACGACATGTTTTGTTGCCCTCAATTTAAACACATGTCCTAACCTAACTACTACCTCGTAATGTGTGATGTATCAGAGAAAACGACGATCAACAAGCTTCAGTAGAATTATGAACCATGCACGCTTTGTTTACGCCGATTAAAGCTAAGCTCCATGAGCGAACAGAAGACAGAAAAAATTTCAGTTTCATAGCTATAAGGAAACTATAATTTCTCTATTTTATTAGTTACATGAAACTATCTTCATACTGTCAACACGAGCTGCCACGTTACGAGCCGATGAGCAGTCTCGGTTTGCACCAGTATACAGTTTATAGGCGACAAAGGCAGATTCCAAACGAAAAACAATTATTGTAAGAAAATTTACGAGCAAATAAATAAGTCAATTAGATGATGAAAATGGTACGATAAAGTGTTAGAAATAAAGAAACAAAGCAACTAATTGAATGAAAATAGTTATCAAAGTTATTTTGATAACATTTAGAAATAAAATTTTTCGAGGGATCTCACAATTTTCGAACCCACGACTTTCTACAAACGAGAAAGGTATTTTACCACTTTTTTTCTTTTTTAGAATGCTGTAATCGTTATTGAACAAACTTTCGGTTTATATATATATATATATATATATATATATATATATATATATATATACATATATATATATATATATATACATACAATGCAACAGTTTTTCAAGGTACAATTTAAACAAATACAAATGATTGTTAGTTTAACAAAAACATTAGAAAAACATTAAATACAACAAAATATAACATATTCTGTCTTCTTTCGATGCATGAGAACGTCGATAAAGGTGTTGCATCATGTGACGGGTAGGCATGGCACACTCCAACTTTGAGGGGGGTCAAGGAAGTCGCTGCGGAGATAAGCGGCAAAAGTTTGTCAGTAAGTTGGTTTTCGGATGAGGTTGCTTTGCGGGGTCACAACTTTGTACCAGAAGTCGAGGACTGTATGCGGACCACTCTGAAAGAGGTATTCTGATGCCTGTCCTCGGAACCAGATGAGAGTATGGTGCTTAGCAAGAGGGTAGTGAAATGTCTGGGGCAACAACAAGAAATCTGGGGCTACCGTCGTTGGCGGGGCACGGGGGTGAAAGCCCAGGATTCGTTGGATGAGGTGCCAAACCGTGCTCGTCGGTGTCTTCAATCTGACAGTCAGGGCAGAGTGAAGAGGTGACCAGTCCTATACGATAAAGTCGACTATTAGTCGGGAATTTGCCATAGACTAAAACATACCAGAGTGCAGACACAGACGATGGTAAAAAGAGTGCACGCACACATCCCCAAACCGTTCGCCTGTTAATGTCAGGGTGCTATGGCACCATGGGGTCGCAAGGGTTGGACAGTATAGCATCCAATGTCGTACGACTTCTGTGATGATGATGATTGCACGCTGAATGGCGTCTTATGCGAAAAGATCCAATGCTGTTTTGGTAGTATTGCGTTGAAACGGCGTATTTATTAGCATCGTTGTGTGTGTGTGTGTGTGTGTGTGTGTGTGTGTGGATTGTTTTTGTTGTGATTTACATGTTTGGTTAAATGTGAAATAAAAAAGAAAAACTCAGAATTCATGTCCCAAATACATTAAGAAAGAAAGCCGTAAAGTGAGCTGACCAATTGTTGCGGTAGGTTAGTAACAGTGAACAGTTCAAGCGTGATCTTGAGCGCTCTGATTGGCGGAAAGTAGCTCCAACGCGTGATGTGGCAAGCAGCAAACGATTTTAACTGACGATTTCTCGGCAGGCTGCAATACTTTTCAGGGGAAAAAATATGCAGCGGCCACGTCTCCCGCCCTGGTCACTTTACCCCACCTTTCGTTATCTAAAACAGTAATTTCATTCTGGTTTAGAACGGCGAATTTGTAGCTGATGATCGCTTAGTGCCAACTGGTGGCGTGGAATATTAAAAAAAAAGTTGCTTTCGTTTCAGATAGCGGCATGCCAGAGGACGAGTCGGAGGCAGAGGCTTGGAGGCGGCAGCGCGCGCGGGGGCGGCGCCAGTCGCGCGTGACGCGCCAGCGCAGCTACGACGAGGAACTGAAGGCAGCCACCGCCGCCGCGGCCGCCGGCGCCGGCGGGGAGCCCAGCCTAGGTCAGTGGGGCAAGTAGCGCCGAACACGTAACCAACCGCATGCACCCCGTCCCGCCAAGACACATAACCCTTACAAACTACTCGTTAGCCGTTACTGATGTGGTCATTGCTGATATAGTCATTACATATAAATTCCTTTTGGTGACCTAGCAAATTGTGGGTATGACCGTGCTTTTGAAAGTGTGCTTTGCGTGGGTTGTCTTTTTTGGTCAATTTTTTCCTTTCTTTACGCTGATAAAGCCTCACGCAGGCCACTGCAGACAGAGACCGCAAAATTCTGCCGTATAGCGGCCGGCGTCTGGTTTGGCCAGGCACGGAGGCGCGCTGGACGGCAGTAGCTGTGTTCTGGACACTTGAAACTCTGTAAAAGCTCCGCGAAAAGCAACAGTTTTGTCGCACTGCGTAAACGTGCAACTTGTAAAACAGAGAAATTGGAACATTAGGAATACTGCCGAGTCCTCCCGACATGTATAACAGTTTCACACTGGGAACGAAACACTACGAGTGTCGTAACGACGTGCTCCGGAGTAAACGAGAAATTATAGGAGTACGAAAACTACCGAATCGGCCAGAACCAGCGGGGACAAAGACAGGTGAGTAAGCTGAAGATAACGAATTGGAGGAAAACAAAAATTACACTCGAGCACAAATTCCGTGCAGGGCGGAAAACAAGCGAGTAATAAAACTTTTCAGACATTAACGAAAAGATACATCGAGTCTCGTGGAATACCTGTTACGCAGTAACCAATGCAAACGACATGCCCTAGTAGCTAGTCTCTAGCCGGCAGCGCCGAGCTACATTCACGTGTCCTAAACAAGCAGTTTCAATGTATCTGATGTTTTTGAAACAGTCATAACGTGAAAGGAGAGGACAGAAAAACTATGGAGGCCTCCCTCGGTAGGACGACTCTGTTTACAATTTAAGTAATTTGGTATTAAAGGAGACCACTCTCCGAAAGCAGAAGCATTGAGCTGTCGATAGGCACACACAAAAGTAGGAAAACATACTAGCTTGTGGAGTCATCCTTTGACAAGCTAGAGAACACAAATACACACGCCCTATCGCCCTATCGCACTCCTATGCCCCTAATGGTGCCAGCTAGACGATTTCTCATTTAAAAACATGTCCTTTCACTGGATTGTCTGCACCCACCTATACTTCTTTTTTACGTACTATAATTTATCCTTAACTGTATTCAGTCACACACACACACACACACACACACACACACACTATATTTACATTTTCGGAGATACTTCTCTGGATTAGAGGAAGTAGTCAAGCAGATATGATTTCACTTTGCATTTAATCCTTGCTTAACAAATCTGAATTAAACACAAGTTATTATACTAAAGCCGACCGGTGTGGCCATGCGGTTCTAGGCGCTTCAGTCTGGAACCGTGTGATCGCTACGGTCGCAGGTTCGAATCCTGCCTCGGGGATGGATGTGTGTGATGTCCTTAGGTTAGTTAGCTTTAAGTAGTTCTAAGTTCTAGGGGACTGATTGTTGTGACTTGGCAAGACAGCCAAGTCACTATAAGAGGAAGCCGAAAGGCACGCGTTTAAGCTCACGCAGGCTGGCGTGAGGTCTTGAACAGTTAAAGGATTTGAGTCTAGCAAATAAAGTACGCAGCTGTTGGAATACTTAACTTTAATCCATAATTGGTAAACATCGGTCTGACGGTACATGCATCACAAGATAAATAGCAATTGATAATGGCGCCTTGCTAGGTCGTAGCAAATGACGTAGCTGAAGGCTATGCTAACTATCGTCTCGGCAAATGAGAGCGTAATTTGTCAGTGAACCATCGCTAGCAAAGTCGACTGTACTACTGGGGCGAGTGCTAGGACGTCTCTCTAGACCTGCCGTGGTGCGGCGCTCGGTCTGCAATCACTGACAGTGGCGACACGCGGGTCCGACGTATACTACCGGACCGCGGCCGATTTAAAGGCTACCAACTAGCAAGTGTGGTGTCTGGCGGTGACACCACACTGATGACCTCAGATGTCAAGTCCCATAGTGCTCAGCGCCATTTGAACCATTTTTTTACCATATTAACTATTTTCATTCAGGATATTGCAAATTAAGGAAATTTTTCTTTCCTGAGATTCCCTTCCTTGCGAGGTTGTGTAATGAAACAAGATTCATTTGATGTCGCAATGATAGTGTGGTCGCTGTCGCTCTCAGTGATAATCGTGAACAGGACAGGTGAAAGATGGGAGCTCATCAAATTTCATCGTGATCCGAGATACAACACGAGCCTGGGAATTTAATGAACCAATGAAAATATCTTGATCCGCGTTAAACTGCACTTACGAGGTCAAATGTTCAGGGCACTAAACGCGAAGGTTATTAGTAATAAAAAAGAAAAAAAGAAAAATTGCTAAGCGTTGTGCGAATGACATGAACCATCACTCACTTGCTCTGCTATCCACGCTGATAAAACTGCACATTTCGCCGATCGCTGTTCCTGAAGGCGAAGCCACGCAGCGAAGTTTTGGTAAGCCATGTGTACGCACGTGTACCCGACTTCTGCTGTAAACAGTTTGTTCGGATAGGAAGACTTAGCACCACGGAACTAAAATTGTAATGGGGTGTAAAGATATAAGGATACCTCACCTCCTATCATGTCTGCCTGAAAGCAGCAGTGTAGAGCATCATGTATGGTACATGTCGAGAGGTAGGTGCACAAATTAAATCACTCTCCAACAATCTCGTCCAGATATTGTATAGTAACGGATCACAACGCTCCCAAAATTGGTCTGCCCTTTTGAGTGCTTTGAGTTAGTGCTATACTGCGGTATGAAATACCTACGTGCCATAACGTGTAACGGTGTTCAGAGGTTTACCAAAATTTGGATCTTTAAAGCAGGGCTTGAAATATTTAACATGGAATAAATTTTTGCGATCCAGAGGCTGCATAAAGAAAAGTGCATGGCTGTTGCATACTTACATTCGAACTCTTAAGTTCGTCGTTTTGTTATTTTGATTTATTGACATTTGGAGTACATTCCAGTCGACCAGCACCGTCTTACCAAGATGGCACATTTAATGATCAAATAAAATTGAATAAGGATATTATAATATCTCTATTTCGTACAGCTTTTTCGATATAAACGGATTTGAAATTAACATACGCACTCTTCTAACAGTGTATACTACTACTACAGTACATTTCTAATATCGGAAAAGTAGACATTACGCACAGTTCATGGTAAAGTTATTATGCGAGTATAATGTTGCTCTCATCCGTACAATAGTTCCAGATGACAAGTTATTCCTCCGTTATCCACGGATGAAAAAGGAGCCCAGGCTTTACTAATTCATATAAAAGAAGCTTTTCTTCGGTCACAATATTAATTGATTTATTTCACGTTTATTATTCTTGTCGGAATGCCTGCACTTGCAAAGAAAATTTTCTCAATGAAGAGAGCTTCTTTATAATTGCTGCTTTTTCTTGTTAACCATAACTCGCAGAGCACACATATAAACACAAGACGCAATAATTTCACGTACATATTCCCAATTATCATTTGAGACAACGGGTAAGTACGTCATCGCAAAAGTTACATAGTAGACGTTACTCCAACAACGACTGTACATCGGCTGCAGACAGTGGCGCGCAGTTTGTTCTACATATTAGAACACAACTTTCTCGAATGTTTCGGAAGCGATAATGATTCAGATTAAGTATTTATTGACTTTTTGTCTTTCAATGTGAATAATTTAAGCGAAAGGATATTTCTTGAAGTTTACGAAAATGTTATGATAACTTTAGTAGCCTACTTTGCTTTAAATAATTGAAAATCATAATTGTTAAAATTTCTAAATATAACAGGAACATTTGGCTTTTTCTACCGTGTAATTATATTTACGGAAACTTAGGCCTGTCTTTGATATACAATAACAATTTTCCATTTACTGAATGAATAATTTTCTTGAACAATTAGATAACTGATCTGTTGGCAATTTTTTTGATAGTACAAGTAAAATGAAATCTATAAGTTAACTAATTTTACTAGCATAAAATTAATCCACAGAAATATAGAAAAGTATCATTATGTTGTGTACCGATTCCGAAAGATAGAAAATATAAGCAACTGCTCGGGTGCATAATATAAATACTTGCAAAATATGAATCACATAATTTGTATCTGAAATTTAGCTGAAACATTACTCAAAAGAAGATTACTTCGCAAATTTCGGTTATCTCCAGAAATGACAGTAAATCTTGGTTCATTATAGCATACAACGTTCATAATCGCCGATTACACATAATAACAACGCATCATAATGTAAAAGACCATTTAACATAGCAGAACCTGTGTTATCAGAGTTCGTCCGTAAAGGGTACTTTCAAGAGTTTACGTAACCAACAGTCGGATTAATAAAACTGTCGCCTGGATACGAGCAGCCAGTTGGCCTGTATTCTAGAAATAAATATTTCTGGCTGAACGTGAAAGAGATCTGAGAAATATTCCGTGATTAATTACGTGACAAATACAACAAAACTAAATTTGCAGAATTATATATTGAAAGAGTCATAAAACTAAGTTCTTAGCTCAGTGACTTTGGTACATAGTCATTTAAATATATGCCAAATAACTCTCCGAGCGTGCAGAATAATACTGTTTACGAAAGTGACTTCGATTTACCTCTAAAGAAATTTACAGACTACGGAAAGCGGGTCGGATGTTCTGCTTAAAGCAAGAACACGTCCACTAAAAACCCAACGATCCGTAATAAAATTTTATATTTAGATCAGTCCCTCCAGAAGCCATGTTCCAAGATGGCTGATTCCATTCGTTTCATTCAGACTTCACTCACTCTGCTTACGTGCCGGTGGAAAAAGCTAGCTTATTTTGAGTCCTGCAAGAAAGAATTGTTACGGTCCAATGTGGCGCTGCGATGTACGACTTCCGTTTCTGGACAACCCAGAAAGAACCAATGGTAAACCTTGCGTCGAATTCACTCTAATGCAACGTAATGGTCCCACGTGCCAAGAGGTCGGACACCTCTCCATGAATACCTCTCCACCAGAAACAATTGCCAATGTAATTGTAACTCACATTAGACTCCGATCCTCAGTTTCACCTCAGTCGTGAAAGAAAATTCACATCAAACAAATTTTACGACAACCATCGTGACATGAAAACAAGTAACTATTTTCTAATTAGGTAGCGGAGGAAGGTAATCAGATTTTACGTGCGCAATTTTCACTTTGGGTGCATCAACTACAAAAACCCAGCTCTCGGCTTCTACACTTAAAAATGTGTTGTAGGTAGTACACTACCAATAACGAATAAATATTTTAACATTCACAACTTTCAGTGTGATTTAAACTGAATTATTTCCATTGGGTATTTCATGAAACATTTATTACTACTTCTTTTTACCACTACACAGAAGCTACTCGGATATTCAAACTGAAATTAATCTTCGGCAACAAATATTTTCTGTAACAGGATATGCCTTTCCTTATTTCCTGAGCTTAGACAACAAAAAATGACAATTTAGTAATCAGTCGTTCCTTAAAATTTCATCAATATCTAAGACACTATTGCAGAAAGTATATTAATTTTTCGCAAACTGGCTCTAACTGAGAGCCACTTCAAAACGCGAACAAAAGTTATCTCTGACCTCTGCCCTTAAATTGTTCACCCACCACGGCTGCTCGGGTAGGCAGTGATCCCATCGCTCTGCTGTAAGAATGAGTCAGTCGCCACCGTAGTTGGCGTCCTTCGATTTTCCTTTCCGTCCGCCTCGGCAATGTTAAACATGCAACAAAAAGAATTACAAACAAGAAGTTTTACTTCTCTCAATTCCCATTTAATTTATAACAGAGAGACACTCAAACTTCATTCACATTCCTTATTACAGTTCCTGTAATTTAAAAAGAAAAAAATAGCTTGCAAAAGTAACATCTCTCAATACTAACTGGCAAATAATACGAACGGATGTTTATTATATCTGAAGTTTACAATCTCGTATAAAATTCGCAAAAGTTCTATGAGCTGTTTTTTCCCTGATGCGAGGAAAGTCGTAGTACTAATAGCAGCCTTGTTCATCCTATTGCTTAGAGTCACTTATTGATCACTATATCACACACACACAAAGACAAAAACGCACATAGGAAAACCATAATTGACGTAAATTATCTATTGTTATTGGCTCGCACAAACAAGTTGTGGAGCAAAATATTTTTGGGAGGTGACTGCCAACAGCATCTAAGTAATACGCATTTCACACAAGTTGTGGAGTCCCTGGTGCCTAACCTGTGAAGCTGCCATATCGGAGTAATTGAGATGAATCCGCTGTTTATTCAGTCAACAGCAGCACAAACTGTTCGTCAAGTTTCCTACAACAGTCCAAAAAGAATGTGGTTAAAATGTTAATAACTTGCAGAAGAATAAATCAATTAAAATCACTCACCTTCACAGCAAAGAACATTGTATCACTCAAGCTGCGAAAATTATAAACATAACCTCTGTTCTAATGCCTTCATAAAATGTGGATTAACAGAGCAGGCTAAAATAACATTTCAGGGTTGGAGAGAGCACAAAATTCCTGAAAATCATTCACAGCTAGAGGAGAAATCCATTTAAATTCTTATTGCAATTAATGCTGTTAACGGTAATGGTGAAGAGAGTAATTACACGTACTTCGATGACCCATATCAGCTTCGTATTCAAATCTGCCTTATGGAATTTCTACAGCGTGTTGTCTAAATACGCATTCTGATCGGAAGGACTGAATAAAGTCGCATATGACCACAGCAGCCCCCTTAATGGAGCCGTCCTAGAGTACTGTGCCTCCAAGAACTATCATTCCTCTGTATCAAAAAATATTCCTTCGCAGTCTTATCAGTACAGGAAAGCCTGTTGTTCTTCTGCATTTCTAGAATTCAAACTTTTTCATTTAGGTGCTCGTCTCTAAGCTGAAAATATCAGAAAATGGCCGACATCGGGCGAGTCCGATACTCCCCTATATTAGGCCTCAAATGTAAATGAAATAAATACCCAGATCAGATAACCGTTGATTATTCTGACCTGCACAGCTCGTGAAAGTGACGCTTCGGTAATCATTGGACGTTTCAGTCTGACTAATCACTACACTTGAAGAACGTTCACGTATGAGGTATTAGGAAATTGTAATAAGATTTGTTCAATACACGGACTGCGGAAAAAGCAACACAAGATAAAAACCACAATGCATCTAACCTGTAACGAGTTATAATGTGGTCACCGTCCACTTCCCTGAGTAGTATCTTTAGGGAACGTGATTCCCTAACTCACAAGCAATCAACAGTGGAGATGCATTGTGTAAGAGATTTTACCCAAAGGAGCGTTCAGTCTCCCACATCCAAGGAAATGTATGCATTTGTATTCTGGGGGCCAAGGATAACATACATAGAATAAGTCGGAGCATTCTGAAATCTGCTTTAAACAACAAACCCATAAAATCAAGCACAGAAACATAAATTATCTCGCCACATTTAATGTAAATTCGCTCTTAAAAACGGGAAAACTTAAAGCTTTAAAAAACTTTCTAAGTCAAAAAATTACAATGATAACTGCACTGCAAGAAGCAAGATTTACTGATGAACATTTCTTTCGATTCAGAAGGATTCAGGTATTTAAGGAAAAACCTGACAAAACAGTTATGAAGGACGTACCCCAATTTGGAATAGGTTTTATTCTAAACAAAAACATATTAAACTCAGTAACAGAATATAATCAATTAATGACATACTATTCACACTAACATTTAAATCATCAAATAAAGGTTACCCTATTTTAATTAACTATTCACCAGCAAATGAGAAAAACGGAAAACAGAAAGAGAAAACATAAAATTTTCGTAAACTGTTTCAAACACCCTAGATCACATTCCATGAAAAAAAACAGTATTAGTACTTCGAGACTTTAGTGCAACAATTGGCAAAGAACATCAAACCGATCAATAGCAGGAAAACTCCATGCACATAAAAGACCCTACGCAAATGGGGAAAGCCTCTTAAGCTTATGCACGCAGCATAACATAGTACGAAAATCTACGTTCCTCAAAAAACTTCCTAGACAACGAATTACATAGGTTTCACCTAACCTGACTTGTGATGGATAACAACTCGATCACTTTGTTATAAGTAGACACTCTGCAGTGGAGGTACTCAATGCAAAATTTGCCAAGAGAGCCGTTTGTATTCAGACCACTGCTTATCTATCATTAAATTCAAGATTAAAACAATATTTTTCAAGAAGGACCAACACCAACCCAGAAAGTTTTACAAGGAGGAGTTATCTAGAGAAAATTCAACTGGCAAAAAGAATATCTAAATGGTGGGAACAACTTCAAAAAGACATTATTCAGAGTGGAGAAAAAACTATCTCTCTTAAAAAGAAACAGAAACATGCTTATGGAACGATGGTCGTGATGAGTTAATTATAAAGAGACAACGAGCTTGGAATATCTGGAACGAAAATAAAAATTAAAAGAACAGGAAAAAATTTATAGAGCAAGGAAACAAGTATCAAAAGGTCTCAAAAAGATCACAGTGCATCACATAGAAAATGAACTAACATCAACTGAGACACACTTTAAGCGGAACAACACAAGGAACTTTTATACAACGTTCAAAAATAGTTTAAAGAAGTAAAAGCCACACTTCTTTAAACACCACCAAGTTTGCAGTTTATAGATTCTAAAAGACTTCATATAGTAACGCAGGGAACTGCACAATACTTGCAGACTACTTGCAGAACTACACAACTGTGATTCACCATTTCCATAATGTAATCCAGATACAACCAGACTCAAAGCCACCAACAATAGCGGAAATTAAAGAAATCATAAAACAACTTAAAAATAACAAACCATTAGGAGAACACGGTTTAGTTGCAGAATTATGGAAACACACTACTGACTATATTATTCTATGTCTAACAGAAATCATTAATGAATTTTGGATAACAAACAGCTAAACATCGCAATGGAGATCGTTTTTAATACAATCACTACATAAAAAAGTAAAGGAAACTGATGCTAACAATTATAGAGGGATATCCCTCTTACCAGTGATATATACGATCTTGTACATGGCACTTTTAAAGATAGCTGAAGGAATAGTCGACCCACAACTAGCAGGGTACCAGTGGGATTTAGGTACGGAAAGTCTTGTGCAGAGAAAATAGTAAATCTCAAGAAAATAATAGAAATTAGGAAAATCAGAACGCTGAAACACTTGATAATTTTCGTAGATTTCAAGAAAGGATATGGCTCAGTTTATAGAAATGCACTGATCAAAATTTTAAAGCAATTAGGATTCTAAAATAAAACAAAATAAATAATTAAAGGAACTTCAATAAACACAACATCAAAAGTAAAACTTATGGAGGACACAAAATCGGGAGTAATACAGGGAAATGTTTTATCAATCCTACTTTTAACTGCACGTCAGAGAAGACAATGAGAGCATGGAGAAAATCAATCAATACTAAAGACGTTCAACTAGCAAGAAACCCAAATAAAACCACTTTAGATATTTTAGCTTTTGCAGATGATATGGCATTAATTACTGACTCAGTGGATAGTGAGGAAGAACGAATTGCAAAACTACAGGAACAAGCAGACAAAATTGGATTAAAAATATCATTTTAAAAAACACATTTCTTAACAAATATCAGTGATACCCCTCCAAATCTTAAAATTAATGGCAACACATTATCTGAAACAAAATGTTTTACATATCAAGGAGAATAGATCACAATCATAAAACAAAAGACATCCGTAGTAAATAGAGTACATGAAATGGAAAGGTCATACCAAATGACAGAAAAACATATGTAACAAAAATACTTTGTCCTGGCACACAGTCAAACAGTGGTGAGGCCTCAAACACTGTATGCATAGAAACACTTAAACTAACAAAATTTTGGGATTTCAAAAACTTGGAAAAAGTTGAAAGAAGAATTCTGAGTAAAATACGGGGACCTGTAAGTAATGCTAATTTTGAATACAAATTAAGGTCAATCGGAGATCTCTATGTGAAAATGGGAAACCCAACTGATGTAAATAGTAAAAGAAGACTTCTGTTTTATAGCGACGTATACCGAATGGATAACAGACTAACCAAGCAGATCTTCAATTTACTAAAGAGCTACAAAACCAAACCCAAATGGTTCACCGAAATTGACAAAGATATGAAAAACACAGGAATTAGAATGGGCACAACCAATAACAGAATACTTTTTAGAGAAACAACAGAAAAGGCAGGATTTCAGGAAAGAAAGAAGTCTTCAAAATGAAGAAAGTGGATCCAGGAAGAAAAGGAACGACACTCTCAAAGGATGAAGGAAGTCTGGGAACAACGGAAGTTAAATACAAAGAAACAAAGCCGAAGTTGATTTAGCTTATCTTCCAAAGAGGTTATTCGGCTAAATACTGTAAATAAATAGGAACTGCATGGTGTCCTAGACTTCATAGTGACGAGACAGAATACAGCGAGTCTTAGACATTGATGAAAATTTCTCCTACAGGAAAGGGTAGTAGCATAGAAAGTGTTTGATCTGGATACATTCACCAGTCTATATGGCCAAAGAGAAGCAGAGGAAAGCTGGAAACTTGCTGACATATGCAGGGGCCATTGCTAAGAGCTCTGCTATTATCTGGACAATGTCTCCTGTTAATATAGGGACACTTCTGCCTCAGTGTATAGTATAAACTCATGAGCCAAAGCACTGAAACCCATGAGGTGAGTTCGGAGGGCGCACCTGATACCAACCCACTGCGTTAGTAAGGTAGGAACCCATAAGTGAGTCGCTATACAGCACAGTCTTAACTCATCGTAATACGAACATAATTATTTTTAGCATACCTGTACGCCAAGTCCGAAATTTCCATCGGTTAAGGTGAAACAGTCCTCACTCGCAGTTTAAGAATTTCTAGAGCAGTTATCCTAAGTGTTTGAAATTTCCTAAAGCCACAATTGTATATTCGAAGTACGGAAAATAGGCTTCAACACCGAAGTAATTAGAGACGTAGGAGGAATCCAGATTGTACTGAGAAGAGGCATAAATTAGTAGTGACCTTTTCAAAGGAACTGTTCCAGGATGCTCCTTAAGTCACATAGGAAAACCACAGGATACATAAATGTGGATCAGTGGGCAGAAATTTGAACCCTCATCGTCCCATATGAGAATTCAGTGTCGTAACAGCAGATTGCCTAAGTCGTTTTGTTGATATATGTTTTATATACTATTTTAGATGCTTAGTCACATTTCAATCATATAACCAACAGAACCAAATTAGATTTAGCATGAGACAACTCTCAGCCAAAATACGTTACAACCTAACTACTGCCCATCCTAATTACAAATACTTCAGCTATCAGCATATTTTACTCCTTTCGATTAAATAAACATAGTGTACAATTTAAATTCACTTAGGTTCAATACTGAGGGCCATTATCTTTTGCTTGACTGAAATGTACCATTCCAATATTCTTTCGTATACATGTTCCTGGTTAAAACTTTTAAATTCTCAGTCGTTCATGCTTTGCGTGTTACGTATTGTGAAGCATTCTTGGTACGAATATGGTTTGGGTTAAAGAAATAAAAATTTCAGCTTGCAGCTAATTCAGAGAGGACATACAAGGTAAAAAATATTCTTAGTGAATGAATTCAGTTCGTAATCCGTAATGCGTAGCAGAACACGCGAGACCGCTCTGTCGTTCACAGCAGATGTTCCTGACGTTACTCCAACGGTGAAATGTTACTGAAAGGCTAGGTAAAGGAATGAAAAAGCGCTTTGAAGCAATGTCTGGCTTCCTCATTTAATTAAAACCAGAGAAGCAGGAAATTAGTCTTCACTCTTTTCTCTTATGAAACGTGGTCGGTAATCTCTCTCTTTCTCTGCCATATCTTTCACTATTATAATGAAGTTCTCAGTAAGCTTCGTTACTTGCTAATTTTAGAAACCATATTCCGCTACCGAGCCTGTCTCTCTGGGAGATAATTGAGTTACGACTGAAATTTAAAACTCAATGAAGGACTAGCCGAAGTGGTATACCCTTAACCGTTCTCCTCCATAAAATGTGTGTAGGAGTGTGCAGTCTCGAGTCTGACCGTGCCCCACAAGAAATGAACGACCTCCTTAAAGGGTGAAAAATTTTGAAATATAAAATATTTCACATAAACTATTTAAACCACTCCCTGTTCAAGTAAAGGTCGTATTTATAATTTGTTTGTTTCTTTATCTTACTTTTCACAAATAAAAGTGGCACAACGATCTAGTCAGATGTTCAACCGCACGCGGACTGCCTCTACATCAGCATGAGACTGTACCGATCAGTAAAACATCATGCTTCAAGCGAACATGGTGCGCAAACGTGGTTAAACGTAAGGACGTGGCAGAGTGTTAAAAGCCGGTAATTGTGTTTGGCCGGGTCAATGACCATACAGTTAGTGAAGTTGATGGATTTTTTGCTGTTTCGTGGGGAACTGTCAAAATGTTCAAATCTGTGTGAAATCTTCTGGGACTGAGCTGCTAAGGTCATCAGTCCCTTAGCTTACACACTACATAACCTAAGCTATCCTAAGGACAAACACACACACCCAAGCTCGAGGGAGGACTCGAACCTCCGCCGGGATCAGCCGCACAGTCCATGACTGCAGCGCCTAAGACCGCTCGGCTAATCCCGCGTGGCGCGAACTGTTCAATGAGTAAACAGGCAGTGGTGTAACACACGTGGCCTCTAAATGTGATGTATGAGTTGTGGTCAGGAAATGATCCTGACTGTGAGGGACGGGAGACGCGTTTCCACGGCGTGTGAATCAAAATCGACTTCAAACCCGACAGGGATTGCTGCAGACAGTGAGTGAACGTCCAGCCAAACCTGTTATCGAGAGAACATTGCGACGGGAACTGCATGTAGTGAACATTCAGAGTCCGTCACCTCGGAAGAGGCCATTGCTCACATAGGCACATAAAGACCACAACAGCGAAGTCCATCGTACTGGAAGAATGTATAACCAGTTTTTTGAACACTCCTCGACTCTACTAATTCTCGACTGGCCTGCAAAATCACGTGACTTGAGCCCCATAAGAAATATGTGGGACACATTTCCACAGCGTATGAGACGCCGACATCTGCATCCCCGCAATTTGATAGAGTTGTGAGATAAAATCCTCCACGAATGGCTTAACCTGCGTGCGACATTACTGCACAACCTTTTGGACTCACTTCCTAACCAAATCCAGGCGGTTATCAAGTCCAGGGGCGAAGTTACAGTATAATATACTGACTGACAAAAGTCATGGTATACCTCCTAATATCGTGTAGGACCTCCGTTTGCCCGACTCAGTGCAGCAACTCGACTTGGCATGGACTCAACAAGACTTTGGAAGTCCCCTGCAGAAGTACTGAGTCTTGCTACCTCTACAGCGGTCCATAATAGCGAAAGTGTTGCCGACATAGGATTTTGTGCACGAACTGATCTGTCGATTATGTCCCATAAATGTTCGGTGAGATCCGTGTCAGGCGATTTTGGTGGCTAAATTATTAACTCAAATTTCCCAGGATGTTCTTCAGACCCACCACAAACAACTGTGGCCCGGTGGTATGGCCCCATTGTCTTCCATAAAACATACATCGTTGCTTGGGAACATGTAGTTCATCAATGGCTGTAAATGGTCTCTAAATAGCCAAATATAACCATTTTCAGTCAATGGTCGGCTCAGTTGACGATCCCCTCCGTTTCATATAAACACAGCCCACATCATTATGGAGCCAACACCTTGCACACTGCCTTCTTGATGAATTGAGTCCTTGGCTTCATGGGGTCTGCATCACACTCGAACCCTACCACCAGCTCTTACCGACTGAAACTGAGATTCATCTGACCAAGCTGCGGTTTTCCAGTCCTCTAGCGTCCAAACGATATGGTCACGAGCCCAGGAGAGGCGCGTCAAGCAATGTCGTGCAGTTAGCAAATACGCTTGTGTGAGTCATCTTCTGCAATAACCAATTATCGCCAGATTTCGCCGCACTGTCCTACCGGATATGAACGTCGAACATTGATTTCTGCGGTTATTTAACGCAGTGTTGCTTGTATGTTAGTGTTGACAGCTCAACGCAAACGCCTCTGCTCTCGGTCGTTAAGTGTAGGTCGTCGACCACCGTGTTGCCCGTAATGAGAGCTAATGCCCAAAATTTGGTTTTAAAGCCGCACTCTTGACACTCTGCACTCGGAATATTGAATTCCCTAACTATTTCCTAAATTCAATGTCCCATGCGTCTAGCTCCACGTTCAGCGTCTGTTAATTTCCGTCGTGGGGCAATAATCACATCGGAAACGTTTTCACATGAATCACCTGAGTACAAATGAGAGCTCTGCCAACAAATTGCCTTTCATACCTTTTGTACGCGATACTACTGCCATCTGTATATGTGATATCGGTGAGCTTGGTCTTTAATTACATCGCTTTTGGTAACGCACATACACACACACACACACACACACACACACACACACACACACACACTGATGAGCCAAAACTGCCAACCGAAAACCTAAACGCCGCTAGGTGGCACTGCGAGCTAATGAAGTAGTAAGAAAAATATACAATCAGAGCAGAAGCGAATAGGGTATTATTTTAATGAAGACCTAGGCCGTAAATGGGAATATCCACGACATAAACCATTTTGACGAAGGGCTGTTAAAGCCAGACGCTTGGGAATGAGCATATCGGAAACTGCGAAGCTGGTCGGCTGTTCGTGTACTATTCTCGTGAGTATCTACGAAAAACTGGTTTAAGAACGATGAAACCATGAGTAGGTGAAAAAACTATTGGAAGACCACGACTTGTCCCAGAACTTGTAGCTCAGGGCCTTGGCCGCTCTCTAAAGCAGGATGGTCGACCATGTGTGGCAGACCCGACGAAGAGTACAGTGCTGGTGCACACTCAAGCGTTTCGGAGCACACCTTTTAGAGCGCGTTGTTGAAATTGGAACTCCGCTGCAGACGACCCCTAGGCATTCCCATTTTGACCCAACGAAATCGCTTTACGATTACAGTGGGAATATGATTATGGAGTCCGGACCGTGGATTAATGGAAATGTGCTGTCTGCTTCGATGAATAATTATTTTTCTTTTCTTTTTTCTTTTACGCCAGGTCGATATCTAATCCGGATACGGCGACATTCAGGCGAAAGACTGCGGTGATACGCACCGTTCCACTGAAACTGGCAGGTGGTGGCAGTATTGTGCTGTGTGAGACATTCACGTGTGTTTTCATAGGACTTGCGATGCAGCTGTAAACCATGTGGATATTATTACGGACACTTCATGCTTGACGTCTTCCCCGACGGCTATGGCATTTTCCAGCGGCGTCACAATCGTGCATGAATGGTCTGAGGAGTATGATAGCGAAGTCATGTTGATGTCTTGGTCACCAAACCCGCCTGATCTAAAAAGCCCTGTGAAACATAACCAGGGCTGTATTCGGTGGCAGTCCAAAGCCACACAGATAACGTATTGTGTGACCTGTCCTTAGAAATCTGGCGCCACATACCTCCGGAAATCTACCAAGAACTGCCAAGGCGTTCCACGGACGACGTGCAAGTATTTGGCTTTATGGAAAAAATTGCTACCTTCATTACAGATTGTTTGGACGTATTTAGATAATTACGGCTACACTATCTTGCCATACGTTTTCGCAGCAAAACACCTGAAACTGCAATGTGCCGAAAATGTATCGGTATCCTATTTCACAGTTTCTCCACAATTTTTGTGAAACGTTTCACGACAACCTATTGCAAAAACCATTTCACTAAACACATCTTTACAAGACCTCATGATCATTTGTTGCTCTTATTCCATCACTTTATCGTTAGCAGCTACAGTGCCTGGGCCTAAAAATCTGCCCAGATAACACATCTTTCCTGTGTCTTATTTTTCTCCACCCATCGAACTTTGCTGTTTCGAAAATGCTTCCCCCTTTGGCTCAAAAGCCAAGGACCATGGCCTGTTGGGTATCAGATAAATCGCATCGTTTCCGCATTACGATAACGACTCAACTGTTTCCGCGTCGTCGTCCCCGTTCCCCGCTCGACATGCTGCTAATACTGCCAGCTACCGTATGGGAGTGTTTATTGCACGTTGACGTTGAAGATAGGTGGTGGTCACATTAATGTGTCTGGACCTTGAACGTACCATGGATTGATACGACGTGAAGATACATATGCATATGTATTAAGGTCGTAAAGAAAGTCATTATCGGATTCGATTGCAATTATTTCTTTAGTGTAAATACGTCTGTGTCCCATTTACTCTAATGCATATGTATGACCATTCAACGAACCTTAGTTCTCCATGCCGTTTGAGACACACGACCAATGGCCAAAGGCTCAACTCACTTAGGTTTACTCAGATACAAAGACATTAATTTTATGTTCTTGCCAGTAAAGATACTTGAAGGGGCTTCACAAAATCTGTGTTTCGATATCTTAGGGTAGTAGCATATTAGCATTAATACTATAACGAACTGAATTGATGGACTTTATTTCATCTTCGCAAACTATCGTGATGTCCCTACTTTAGATTATTAATTATTTATCAGGTCCCGGGACACTTGTCCCTGCATATGCGAGGTCAGAAACGCCATACTTTTAAATTGCAGTGAAAAATTCATCATCTATGACCCACATTTCGCTAATGATTCTTATCCTTCCTTAACGTGAATGGACGTAGAAGGAAATAAATGACACCATGAAGCTACCATACGTATTTATTTTGCAAACCAGTATCAGTGCGTTATAGCTTCATACACTACTTAATATATTTACACTTCGTAATTGACAAGATATGAACACTTCGCCGGCCGGAGTGCGGTTCTAGGCGCTACAGTCTGGAGACGAGCGACCGCTACGGTCGCAGGTTCGAATCCTGCCTCGGGCATGGATGTATGTGATGTCCTTAGGTAAGTTAGGTTTAATTAGTCCTAAGTTCTAGGCGACTGATGACCTCAGACGTTGAGTCGCATGGTGCTCGAGCCATGAACATTTAACAAGATGACACAGTGGTAACGCATCGGACTCGTTTTTGGAAGTTGGGCCCTTCAAATTCCCGTCTAGCCATAAAGACTAAGTTTTCCTACATTTATCTCCATTGTCGAAGGTGAATGCTGGAATGGATCCTTTGAAAGGGCACAACCAATTTCTTTCTCTGTCCTTCCCCAACTCGAACTTGTGCTGCACCTAGACCTTGTCGGCGACTAAACGTTAAATGCTGATCTTCTTTCCTTCCTTAAATATGAAGGGTTTCGAAATAAATATAAAATATATAACTGTTTGGAGAAGATTTTTGTTAGCCTACGCTACAATATTATCAAGAACAGTGTCGGCACATGTATTCCACCGTCAGAGGCATCAGAACAACTTTCACTCGCAAGTTTCGACTCGGTCATTTCCGGACATTTAGCTTTCTCCATCATTCCTGAAAATTTGTAACCATCATAGAATCATTTTGTACATCCATTGGAATTTTTCTCCATGTTTCCAAAATCGTTAAATGGCAGATTTAGACAGACATAAAACACTGACGTCCCAACTCGACCTATAATTCAGTGACACATATGTGTCCTATAAGTCACGAAAGGGTTACGAAAGTGTGACACAGTCTCTCGAGTCTGTGCTCATGACTGCGTCGTAATACGTTGAGCATCATCCACGAGTCTTCTATTAGTAGACTACCCTTAGAGACAAACAAGTCTCCACGGATTTTGATAAAGCAGTACACAGCATTAACAGGCTTCAAGATACCCGTATACTAAGCTCTACCGTATGCAGAATGAAATGTATCTTAGGGATAGCACAAATACATTGTTTACTGGAGACTTCTCTTTACTGATTATTATGTAATACAGACACAGATAAGGAAGATTCAATGTTAGGGTGCCGAGTCTCACTGCTGTAACGGTGAACAAAAAGTTCTCGGGTTTCCTACTGCGTCAAGTGATTGAAATTACAAGAGCTTTCGGACAGGTACTCCTTGCCCTTTGTCTAGTGATATATCACTTGATAATGGCCAAGGAGTCCTTCGTTGAAAGCTCGTGTGATTTGAAACATTTACGCTGCTGGAAACCATGACAACTTTTTATTCATAGAAGATGGAAGTCGCTGGCTTTGACAAACGAAAGAAGATTTATAGACATAGAATATAACAACTTGCAGGTCTTCGATATTAAAAAAGAAAGTTTTGATGGTTGTTAAGTATATAATTACAAGCGACGAAAATATAAATTAAATAAAAATGTCGCTCAGAATAAACGCACCATAAACAAATGTGGTGCTAGTCAACTGACATTTCTCGTTACGAAGAGCAGATGTGACATGGTCCCATGTATTAAAGTTTATCGGCAGATATTTGGTCGTGGACAAAGAGGCAATGTGGAAGATTATTCGTATCCGAAACCGACTTCTGCAGAGGAAATGGATGTACCTCTAGAACCGATTATTCTGAAATGGCTGCATGGCAATGAGACAGCTGAAGCAAATGTTTATTTTACCACAGTCAGACAAGGTGAAAAGAAGGTGAATGAAAAATAGACACTAGTCGGTAATGGCTGACCAACGGATGATCACCCTACAGGCTATAGCTTGCTGCGATAGACCGGGAGAGAAGCGACGGTGTGTTTAGAGCAGCCAGTAATGTGCCACTCGAAACAAGCAGCAGTCCGGAAGCGGCAGGTGTGGCAGAATCCTCTAATTAAACGCCGGCTCCACCCTGGTCCGCTACTGCGTGGGTGGCGAGACCCCTGGCTATGGAATTCCAATTATCCACACGAACTAATCCGAATGCGGCGCTGCGAGAAGATAAATTGCCGCTCTAACAGAATCGATTATAAAGCTGCCAGCTTGTCATTCGCTGGATTCGTTACGGTTGGGTAGCGAGGTAGACTACACTTCACATCGTCGATACGAAGATAAGTGGTAATACAAGATTTTTCAACACGGATCCCGCACTAGCGGAAACATGACTACGCTTGTCAATAACAGGCTAATGAGATTCGTGTCCCCCTTTCATCCCCCCCACCCAATAAAAGAATTCCTTAATTCCATAATTGACCTATCTCTTCTGCTACAGTATGAGTTGGTGCTGTTTTTGTCTAATGTGATTGCTCTTGTAATCGTAAAAGAATCAATCTGGTGCATATATGTTAAACTGGAACTATCACAGCTTTACACTGCAAATTGGATATATGTATCCTTAAGTCATTCGTTGGTCATGAGAGATATCAACAAACAGTGGAGAGTTTTTATATATTATCTCTACTTTGAAATCGGAAACAAAATGTGCCACTGTCAAACTGAAACACTCAATCTGTTTCAAAGACACTCTTTGGTTCACAAATGTCGTGAGCGCATTTGGTTGACTTACGACAGTTAACCTGTTTAGATTCCAATGAGTCATCAACAGCTACAGGTTCAAGATATTTCTAGGCAAAAGAGGCAGCACAGTGTGGAATTGACAATAAGTCTAAATCGTTAATAAAAGTAAACACGTACATATTTCCATCTGAGATCTGCTGTCAGTTTTCGATCTTCTATCAACTCAAAACAACATCTGTTCCTTCCACACAAGTATCCTCTCAACATTCGCACGGTTGCCAGCCAATAGGCTAGCACAGAATGACTTTTAACTTTCTAACTCTCTTTTCATCATTGTTCGAACTGATTTGATGCGACCCGCCATGATTTCCACTGTTGTATAAACTGCCTCATCTCAGAGTATCACTTACACCCCGTATCCCCAATTATTTTTGGATATATTTCAATTGCTGTCGTCTTTCACAAAATTTTCTTGTGCTGCTCATTATAATGCTATTGAAGTTGTTCCTTGATGTCTTAAGACATGTCGATCTTTCCCGCAGTGTTTCCCAAACATTCATTTGTTCGCCGTTTCCGCGGAGAACCTCCTCATTTCCCGTTTTATCAGCGCACTTTGTCTGTGTCATTAATTAATAATGAACTAGCTTCTAATTAATAATGAGCTAGCTTTAACGATTGACCAGTTTTCTAGCAGCATACTGTGAATTTCGTCTCTCCGAATGGCCTAAAAATTATAAAACACAGACACACACACACACACACACACACACAGAAGCATCAGAAGATCCGAAGTCATCTTTGAGTAAACGATAAGAGAACTCATAACGGTCATAGGCATTCATAACGGTATTTTTTTACAAGTGCTTTACACATTGTAGTAAAACATACAGATTCATGTATTAGTTTGTCGTGGGAACGAAGGCAAATGCATTTCAAAGTGTAAGGAACAAGCCACAGATTCTTCTTTACTTATTCGTTACTCGTCTTTTACATTGGCTACGAAGTTCGGTTATTAACTTGGCGTCAGCGTTGGATGATCACTGTGAAGGATAAGGAGATGCCGAGTATTCGTAAGAGAGATGAAAAACAACAATCAATGATGCTCAATAGAAGAGATGTGTTTTTATATCTGTGCTTCACGCACATTTTACGATGTGCATGGTGTGTAAGACTCATTTTCCTCCCGTTACTTTTCGAGGATGAACAGAGTAAAAAATGTCACTAACCTTCTGTATGCCCAATTTCTCTATTTTTGACCCCGTTGTTACTACCCGAGGTATAGGGGGAGAAAGTACTACGTTTCTTGACTGTGTTGGAACGAAGGGTCTCAAAATTTAGACGTTACAGCTATCAGGAAAGCACACCGCTTTTCTTTTAATGACACCCACTGTAGTAACCAAACTTGCTGTGGATAGTGTAGCTCATATCTACATCGTATCTATCTCTTCCGTTAGTCAAAGTTGGTAGGGAAGTCCCAGGAAACCAACATTGAGACTTCGTTTGTGGATAAATTACAGTGATTTAAGATTCTCCCCGTAAAATTTCTCTGGAATCCGACTTCACCGCGGCAGGAACTGTGTAGTCCTGTCACCTGAAATCGGTCCTTGCAGATACAGCTGCGTGCTTGACGGCTTTGATTTCAGACTAGTCGCAGATCGGATAATTAAACGATATCGGGTCTTCTTGTCTAGTTATGAGCATTAAGTTTTGTTTATATCTGTCGATTTACTAATACGACTCAGAGAAACTGTAATTTGTCAAGAGCAGATTTCTTAAGGATTAATTATGCGATCTTTATCGAAAAGAAGTTTTTTTTTATTCGGAAATGTGCATCACAACGTAATATGGGAAGAGAAGCCGTTTATTTCGTGTTAACAAAATGCATGACCATGGACAGCACCCAAAAGGCATGTGGAAAGTCTGCTTAAGTTCGTAAACTAACATCCCATCGGCTGGACAACTAAATGATTATACAGTTGCAGTTCTCTGTGACAGGTGGAACAGCTATAGCATGCATCAGCGTTGTTCGTGTTTAGAGTTGTTACCGGACCTCGTAGGGCACAAAGCGGTCGTGAACAGCGTCAACCCTGGATGATCACTGTGAAGGATAAGGAGATGCCGGATATTCGTATGAGACAGCGTTATCAGCACCTGATGCTTTGAAAGTGGCTTCAATTTGTGGGTCTCCACACGGCGGGGTTGTTGAATGGTGCATTATCCAGATTCATACGGCATTCGAATGTGTGAGTGGCCAGATGATGGACTGCACGGGAACGTGGGGGCAGGCACACTCGTCGTCATGGTTCCGCTCGACCACGACTGACCACCACAAAGTACACTACTGGCCATTAAAATTGCTACACCACGAAGATGATGTGCTACAGACGCGAAATTTAACCGACAGGAAGAAGATGCTGTGATAAGCAAATGATTAGCTTTTCAGAGCATTCACACAAGGTTGGCGCCGGTGGCGACACCTACAACGTGCTGAAATGAGGAAAGTTACCAGCCGATTTCTCAAACACAAACAGCAGTTGACCGGCGATGCCTGGTGAAACGTTGTTGTGATACCTCGTGTAAGGAGGAGAAATGCATACCATCACGTTTCCGACTTTGATAAAGGTCGGATTGTAGCCTATCACGATTGCGGTTTATCGTATCGCGACATTGCTGCTAGCGTTGGTCGAGATCCAGTGACTGATAGTAGGATATGGAATCGGTGGGTTGAGGAGGGTAATACGGAACGCCGTGCTGGATCCCAACGGCCTCGAATCACTAGCAGTCGAGATGACAGGCATCCGCATGGCTGTAACGGATCGTGCAGCCACGTCTCTATCCCTGAGTCAACAGAGGGGGACGTTTGGAAGATAACAACCATCTGCATGAACAGTCGACGGCGTTTGCAGCAGCATGGACTATCAGCTCGGAGACCATGGCTGCGGTTACCCTTGAGACTGCATCACAGACAGCAGCGCCTGCGATGGTGTACTCAACGACGAACCTGGGTGCACGAATGGCAAAACGTCATTTTTCGGATGAATCCAGGTTCTTTTTACAGCATCGTGATGGTCGCATCCGTGTTTCGCTACATCGCAGTGAACGCACATTGGAAGTGTGCATTCGTCATCGCCATACTGGCTTTATCAACCGGCGTGATGGTATGGGGTGCCATTGGTTACAGGTCTCGGTCACCTCTTGTTCGCATTGACGGCACTTTGAACAGTGGACGCTACATTTCAGATGTGTTACAACACGTGGCTGTACCCTTCATTCTATCCCTGCGAAACACTACGTTTCAGCAGGATAGTGCACGACCGCATGTTGCAGGTCCTGTACGGGCCTTTCTGGATACAGAAAATGTTCGACTTCTGCCCTGGCCACCACATTCTCCAGATCTCTCACCAATTGAAAATGTCTGGTCAATGATGGCCGAGCAACTGGCTCGTCACAGTACGCCAGTCACTACTCTTAATGAACTGTGGTATCGTGTTGAAGCTGCATGGGCAGCTGTACCTGTACACGCCATCCAAGCTCTGTTTGCCCAGGCGTATCAAGGCCGTTATTACGGCCAGAGGTGGTTGTTCTGGGTACTGATTTCTCAGGATCTAGGCACCCAAATTGCGTGAAAATGTAATCACATGTCAGTTATAGTATAATATATTTGTCCAATGAATATCCCTTTTAATCTGAATTTCCTTTTGGTGTAGCTATTTTAATGGCTGGTAGTGTAGGAAAGCGTATCATGCACAACGCACATCGTAACCCCTTCATATCTGCACCTGTCGAGAACAAGTAATGGACTGCCGGCAAAATTCTGTCATCCCGCTCTGTTAGTCGGACTAGGAAATTACCGAACCATGCGTAGTCTGCCGTTAACACCATAACACAACGGTGCGTTTGAAGTGTTCTGTGACTCGGAAGCGAGGACTGCTAGTGAAGGCGTCGCATTGTGTTCAGCGATGAGTTACTGTTCTGCAATACCCAGAACGACCATCGTCGGCGAGTGTGGCTACGTCATTCTTCCAATGTTTAGCAGAGGCTCAGCGGCGTTAACTGTTATTTGTGGCGTCAAGGGGAGAAGAGCCATCGCATATGACTTTAGTTAATGGTTGATAGTGATTGAGGGAACTGTGACGACACAACAGTGCGTCGCGACTACCCTGCGTCCTCGTGCGTGCTTCTTCTGCGACAGTTGCGTCGTACCATTTTTCAACAGGACAGGGCTCCAATGCTCGCCCACACACTGTGTGATGTTCTGGTACTCTCGCGACCAGCAAGATACCCAGATCAGCACCCTTCAGGGCGTGTGTGAGACCAGCTCTCGTGTCAACTCCGTCGCAGTGCCAGTATCCAGTATGTCGTTGACCAAATACAACAGTTGTGCGCCAGCTGGGATACAACGGATTTATGACGCCCTTCCCAAGTGAATCCTTGCGTGCTTGTAGGAGAGAGGAGGTGCAGCGTCATACTGACAGACCGACTCATACTGCAGACTTCTTTCTAAATTTGACACGATTTTGTAATCACTGCCACATCAAATAACCTGTCGACGCGTGAAGTTTCATTCCGTTTCCTCCTTCCCGTATGGTTCCTTCACTTTTTTATCAGGCAATATTTTTCTATACTCTTGAAATATCACTTTACCCTTCTTAAACACTCCTACTTTTTTATTCTCGCACACATCATGAAATTCTGATCAGACTACAAACTCAGAGTCGAGTTCATACAATAGTTATTTCCAAGCTTAATGCTGGAACATAAAGGCTAAATATCTTTTCAAACTTTCTCTATCAATCACAATGAACTGCAAAGAACATATGTAAATGTAAATTAAACAGGCAGTAAATGAAAGTGCTTTTAAAACGATTTATACGTACAGCTGGCATGGAAACTTCACAGCTGTAATCTCATTCCAGAACCGGCCTTTCATTACACATTCGCACATTGACTGTTTGTCGAAGTAATGATCAATATATACCAATTAATAGATAGCAGTGCAAACGCTTTCTCATTCAAATTTCGCGTACCGTGGCTACAAACGGACACTGAAACTGTGTCCCTAACCCACTGGACGTAATAGAACTTCCGAACGAATATCAGCGCTGTAATGAACTGCAGGCCGCTAAAATATTGCAGCCTCTGCATTCTGATGAATTACGCTCGAGCTCTATGTTTCATCCGATAATTCCATTTAAATGGCGGTTCAATGCAGGGAAACGGTGAAAGGACACAGAAACAAACGGAGAATTAATGCTACACGCATTGTCGCTATGATTTATACGAGGTGTATTTTTTTTTCGAAGGTCCGATCCATCGCGAAATGGAAACTACAGTGAAAATAAAAAGTGTTTTATTTGTAACATTTAGCTATACCTTGCAGCCTCTTCTCTACATAGTCGCCGCTACGATTCAGACACTTGTCGTAGCATGGTGCCATCTTTCCAATACCCTCGTTATGGAAGGCAGCCGTCTGTGGCATCCGCCAGTTATCTACAGTAGTCTGCAGCTCACTTTCCGTACTAAAACTCTGTCCTCACAGCCAGTGGTTCCTGTGAGCAAAGAGATGAAAATTGGAGGGAGCCATATCCGAGCTGGGGCTGTATCGTGGGTGGTCAGACACTTCTCACCGAAAACGCTTCAGGAGCGTCTTTATTGCAGGTGCAGTGTGCGTCCGAGCATTGTCATGAAGAAGGACAGTGCCTGATGAGAACTTTACTCTTCTCTTGCTCTGTTTTTCCTTCGTAGGCGAGTTTCTTAAATCGTCTGGTCTACTCACTGAACAAATTTATCAGCTGCCACTTTCTTCCTTCTCTGACCGCCAGCATTGTGAACGTCATTACGCCCTGCAGCCATAACAGCCACGTTATTTGATATGCTTGAAGTCAGGCGTAACCCCTCAAGACGAAGAAATCGAGTGGCAACTCGTACTTTACTTATGGTGTGAGACCCTATTGTCCTAGGCATCTTTACGTGCTTACTGTGAGCTCAGACCTCGAAAGTCTGACATGACGTAGTCGACAGGCATACTAGAGACAATGCGCAATACACCTGCGTCATCACCTTTTCACTGTGCTTTTAATTTCTTGACTAATTGCCGTCGTACATGGTAGAACCAATCATTGATGTCATTGCGGTAGCTCACTGAAGAAACAGCTGTTCTCAGTGTTTGCAAAATTATTCAGTATACAGCTTCATGCCTAACATTTCTACATCTTCTTGCCTTTACCCCGTACCTGCATAGGGTCAGAATGGTTATCATCGGATTTAGCGTGGTTAATGTTGTGTGGTGATCTGATTCCCTGCTTCTCAGTACCCATTAGACCCTCCGCCCCCTATCCCATCCAAGGCATAAATGGCGCACTTCAATAGATCTCGTGTGGCTGTATCGATGTGGAAGCGTGAAAAAGTTCAGTGATCGTCTTACCAAACGTAGTCTAAGCCCATCCCATTCCCAGTCTGAGTTACGTAACAAAAACTAAGACGTCGTTAGTTCCTAAGGCATTCTTAGCTTCTTTTCGCTCATCTACAATAAGCGATCAAAAAGTTTTTGTCCGAAGGCCGTATACTCTAGAGTCGGTATTCCAGTCAGGGAAATTCACAGTGATCATTTTTGAGGCAATCATCCCACCTATGAATTAAGTTGGAGATACCATGTCCGCTGCATGAAGACGTCTGTAGTTGCCTGCTGCACATCCGCATCCGACAGCAAGCGTTGGCCCTTCAAGACCTTTTTAAGGGAGCAATGGGGAGAGATCAAGGCTGTAAGGCGGGTTCTCGTGTATCTCCCTCTCGAGTTTGTGTATCTTCTGCCGCCCTCCAGATCAGCGGGCCTCTTGGGTCGAATGGCGACCAGCGCGAACTTGGCGCACAATTCCACAACGGTGGTCTTTGAGAGACATGCTGCCCTATACACATTCTTGATCCTGCAATAGATATCTACTGGTGTTTGTCTTTCGGCAGTGAAGAAAAAATAACATCACGTTGATTCTGTTTTGACGGTTTTGGTAATAACGTCCTCGTAGTTAGTTTTTCCGCAGTTGCTGCACGCACTTCAGAAAGACACAGACGCCACACTAACCCCTTGCCTACTTGTTAGTGTTTATACACCCGCAACGGAATCACGCTAAGTTGCAGATACACTATAGCAACGCCCTCATACGGAAACTGTTTGATCACTACTTACATTTGTTTGTTTTCTGGTCCCTTCCTTTTGCAGCGACACTTTAACACCATTTTATAAGGTATTTGCGCGACCCGATGCAAAAAGGACTGATGGTTCCGAGCTTTTACATGCTTACATACTTCCTGTATTTTACTGGATAGGTCCCTGACTTGTTCATTGCTCCTGATTCTTGCTGATGCTGCGAAGTCGAACGGCGAGGGCATTCGCCTGCCATAGACAATTTCGTAAGGGCTGAGCTGCGTGCTGGTATGCACCTTCGTGTTGTAAGCACTCAGTACCAATGGAATATAGGTATCCCACGAATCATGTTTGCTGCCCACATAATGACTTACCATTTTCATGAGAGTTCGATGAACCCATTCCACTCGGCCATTCTCCTCTGGATGAGCTGGCGTTGTCCTTAGTTTGTCAATCTTCAGTAACTTGCAGACTTGCTGTAGTAAATCGGAAGTAAAATTGGAACCTTGATCAGTTATTATGGATGAGGGTGAGCCATATTTCAATATCCACTCCTTAACAAATACTCGCGCCACCGTCTCAACACTTTGGTCCGGAATTGGTGTCATTAATAGATATCTCGAGAAATGATCCAAAATAGTCCAAATATAGCGATTCCCATCCTTTGTTTTCGGTAGGGGTCCTACGATGTCGAGCCCTACTCGTTCAAAAGTAGTGCTCGTTTCTGGAAGTTCTTGCAGGGGTGCTTTGGTTTTGCCCACATCATTCCGTTTATTGCATGAGTCACAACATGAAACATAGCTGTATGCATCAGTTTTACTATTTGGCCACCAATAGAGTTGTGCTATTCATAGGTTAGTTGCCCTTTTGCCACTATGTCCTGCCAATGGGCTGTCATGACATTCTTTTAACACTTGTTCCCGTAGTGCTTCAGGTACGACAACGCGGTTCCGTTTTTCAGTCATCTTGTACAGTATCCCATCAACAACTTCAAATTTAGGATCATGTTTCCATGTTTGACACTGCGTGTCAGCATCTTGCGCTTTTATTAATTCCTCTTCCCGGCCGATGGTGAAACATGTTCTGACCTTCCTACTCAATCCGTCCACATTGCTGTGCAGTTTCCCAGGGCGATGGTCTACCTTGAATTAATACTCTCTTAACCGTAAAGCCCATGGAGCTAATCGACTACTGGGACCTTTTAGGTTGAGTAGCCGCTTCAGTGCTGCATGACCCGTCACTACCGTGAATACTCGGCCCACTAAAAAACATCGTTTGTAGTTTATGCCATAGACAAGTGCACATAACTCCTTTTCTGTTGTCGAATAATTGCACTCTGACTTGTTCAAAAGACGAGAATCAAATGAAATTGGATGCTCTTCTCCGTCAATTTCCTGCGAAAGTACCGCTCCGACAGCGAAATTACTAGCATCAGTTGCTAGGATGAAAGGTTTCGAGAAATCTGGATAAACCAATATGGGATCGGTTGTCAAACCTGTTTTCAGTGCTTCCATCGCTTGTGAACATTCGGAACTCCACTTGAAAACTGCTCTTTTTTTCAGTAATTGAGTCACTGGCCATGCTATATCCGCATACCCCTTACTAAATCGTCTGTAGTCGTTCGCTGTAACTTCCCATTGTTGGTTGAACAAAGATTAATTTTTAGACCTGTTTGCGCAGTTGATTTGCGTACTTCCGTGCGATAGTACTGGTAGTATAAATGTTTAATTTAAAATTTTCACCAAAGAAATTTGAGTTGGGATAGTTATATAACGTTCCTGCGGTTTATTTATCGTCACGTGGTATGTGCAGGACTGCCGGCACAGCTGCCCCGGCGGGCCTCCGCCTACGACGTGTACGCGACGCGCGGGGGCGAAGGCGGCGGCGGGGGCGGCCTGAACCCGGCGGCTGTGGCGGCGGCGATGGCGGCGGCGCGCCAGCAGCAGGCGCAGGCCGCCTCCGGCGAGCCGCTCGACGTGTCGGTGGGGGTGGCGCCGCCGGGACCCGTCGGCCGCAGGGCGTCCTTCCGCGTCGTGCCGCAGCCGCAGCCGCCGCCGCAGGACAAGGCCGACGACGGCACACAAGGTGAGTGGCGCCGCCCGCCTGTCTCCTGCACACGTCCAGCACACGATAATATTATCCGTAATAAATTGCTACCTCCAAAAAAATCTGTAAAGAAAATAGTGACATCAATTTGAAAATTTCGTGGTAATATGAGGGGCGCTTCAATACATAAGGCAACACTATTTTTTCTCGGCTAATTTCGGTTGAAAAATTTCGGAATTTGTTGTCGGACACCGTGCGGTATTCCCGCTTCAACCCCTACAGTTTCATGAAGTTCCTACAGGTGACCGCGCTATACGCAGCTTTAAGGTGGTGTCTGTAATGGAAATGGGTTTGCAAGCAGAGAGCTGTCACTGAGTTTCTTTTATCGGAAAACCGAAGCATCGTAGATATTCATAGACAGAGACCTGGTAGTGAACAAAAGCACGGTGAGTCGTTGGTCGAGGTGTCTGTCATCATCGCAACGAGGTCCCACATACCTGTCTGATCTCCCGAGTGCCGGCAGGCCACACACAGCTGTGGCTCCTGCAATGGTGGAACGTGCGGACACTCTCATCGAGGTGATGAACGGATCAGAATGGAACAGCTAGCTGCACAACTGGATGTCTCTGTTGGTAGTGCTGACACACTCGTCACTAGCTGGGGTACTCAAAGGTATGTCACTACTGGGTTCCTCGCCACCTAACGTAAAAACGAAGGATTTTCTTGTGCATTATGAGGCTGATAGTGACCATTTTTTGTCGAATGTCGTCACAGGTGATGAGATTGCGCTCTTCACTTCGAACTGAAAACAAAACGGCAATACATCTGGTAAAGTCGTGACGACGTTCTTCTTGGACTCTGAAAGAGTTATTGTTTTTCTAGTCTTCCATGATTGTGAAACGGTCAGCTCTGAAGTGCATTGTGCAACCCTCAGGAAATAGAAGAATCGACTTCAGCGCGCTTGTCTTCACAAAGATGCAAACCTACTTCTCCCTCTCCATGACGCTGCAAGGAATCACATAAGTCTGCGGACTCGATAGGAGCTCACAAAACTCCATTCGACTGTTATCCCTCCTCCATTTTACAGCCCGTATCTCGCACATTCCGAATTCCACATGTTTGGCTCAATGAAGGATGCACTCTTTCGGAAGTAGTAGGTGGATGATGGAGAGATAATTTATGCAGCAACTAAGCCCTCGTGAGTTCAACTCGATTTCTAAACTGAAGGAAACACTTCACGGTATTCACTTCAGAACTCCTACAAGTTCGTCAGGCAATAGACCGCGCCGCTCGAACTGTCAACACAATTTGCACTGCTAAGAGTATCCTACGACTTCCACATCGCTGGCAACGGGTTATACACAATGCTGGTGACTACTTTGAATGTCCGTAAAACTTTAAAACACTTACCTATTTTGTACGAGCTGTAAATAAATAGTTGCCACTACTAAAGTTCCAACCATCCTATCTGGAAACGTTAATCGGTACATTGTGAGAATTTGGGGCACTGAACATCCTCATGAAATTGTAATGCTTGAGCGTGATTCTCAGGATGTAAATTTTTTTTGTGCATTGTCACGGATGAAACACTATAGGCCGGTTTTCTTCTGCGAGAAGACTGTGATGTATACCTCTTACTGTGATACGTTGCAGCTGTAGTTGTTTCCACAACAGACTGCTGGTCCAGAGAATTTCATCTTTCACCAAGACGGGGAACGCCCTCATTGGAGCATCGACGTACGTATTTACCTAAACCACGAACTTCCACATCGCTGTATTGGGCGTAGTGGTGAAGATGATATTGCTCCCCAGGTTGCTGACCTGTAGCCTTGTGATGTTTTCCTTGGACGTACATTAAGGAACATGCTTGCGTACCGTCACTGCCAAGGACACCCACAGAATGAGTCAGTGCTGCTACTACGACCATTGACAGGCTGTTGCCACATAAGATATGGAATTAACTTAACTATCGCTTGGGCGTCTGTTGTATGCCCAGAGGGACACTCAAACAACATACAGATATGTAAAGTGCAAAATACAAAGCTGGTACATATACGGTTCTAGTCATACAACAGTCACATTTGTACACGTAATACCTTTGAAAACACAGTGCTTTGAAAACGAATTAATCATTTATAGCAGCCCTGTATATTGAGCGTAAAATAGCAAGTACATTGGAGGGTACCAGTAACAATGTAGGTCATCAGTACATGAAGCGACTGAGAAAGGAAGGAATGGGTCGGCGATCTAAATCGATGATTGGGTGTCCACTGTTGGCAATGCAGTTCCGCACACTACACTACACTACTCTGAAACAACAGACGGCAGTGGCCATATACAGGTGTGGAGGTGAGTAAGTGCTGATGATTGCAATCAAGCATCTTTTTGTTACACTGAGCATGTGCAGTACGATTACAGATCAGAGGATGACGAGTTTGTCCATTGCTATTATACACAACTGAGAAAATTAAGAAAATTTTGCATTCATCTGTACATCAGAAGAATGTTAAACTGCAGGCTATTCGTAGCAGCCAATCAGTTCGAACAGACGGTTTTGAAAGTCATTGTTATTCATGGAATCGTCTTTATAAGAATGCCATTTCCTTGCAATAGGATACTTGTTACTATCTGTGTGGTTTTTCCGCCATTTTGTCTGTTCGTTTCCACACAATAACGCAATTGTACGGAACCACATTAATTTTACTTCTATACTTACTTCCATTAGCATATATTTTTCCAAAAATAAATATTGACTATTAAGACCAGAGGAAACTACAACATTTCAGCCTTAAATGTGGGTCCCTTGATTGCTCTGGGAGATGGCTCATTTCAACTACAACATATGAAATATTATTCCACTTTATTACATGAATGATAAAAAGATTTACTTAATTCCCTACAATCCTTTGCCACAGGAGTACTTGATAATTTACAACGGTCACTGACTATTAAAGCATCATTTTATTCACTATTTAACAAATTGTTCTCTTGAAGTACAGTATTCAACATTTTCAAAAGTGCATATCCATCTGAGACTTGAGTAACTCTACAGTCCTACTCAGCAGCACAGACTGCTTCAGCTGAAGCAGAGCGCTTCAATGCTCAGCTCTGTATTGACTTCTGTGTGAGGGTGCTGCTATGCTGACAGAGGGCTTGACTTCTTCAGCCTCTCCCATTCGTCGATGTGGATTGCAGCGGTACCTCGCTAGTGTCTGTGGCATCGATGTGCGTTGCCGACTTTGGTGTGGCATCCCAATCTCTGGACAATACCACATTGCCCATGCTACATACCTGTCGTTTGTACTCTTCTCCCCTTAAACCACTCTTCCTATGTTAAATCCCACCAACAGTAGCCTGGAAGTTTATCGTTATATTAAACGAGAAGGTTTTTTTTTTCACTTCCCTTAGAAAGCTAACATTCAGAACCTCCTCGAACATTTCCTAGCTAAAACAAAACAGAGCTATACTCGAGGATGCGATGCACGTCAGATCGTATGACAATACATACGCCAAGTCATAGGAAATTGGTTGGTAACGAGTTGCGAATGATTTACTGCTGAGTCACTCCAAAGTCGTGCTTCTGCCCTGTTCAGCTGCACATGGCTTACTTTTACAGCGACCAGTTACCAAACTCAGGTTTTCATCCAGCCATATAGCAGTTGCTCCGTGTCCGAAACGCCTAATTTTATACATGGGCAAGAAGTACTGGAAGGATATTAATATTTTGCCACGTGCTGCCGAAAGTACGAGCTTCATGAAATCTTACACATTAAAAAAAAGTAAGATTATAAGAGAATATAAATACAGAAAGCAACAACATCCATTGAAACCTGGTAGTCAAGGGAAGGCAGGATTCGGTTACGATTGTGGACGGGGCTGTAATCAGTCACTATTGGTTGCCTTCTACAGTTACACATATTTATTGTTTAACAGTAATTCTAAGATTCAACAATAAATAAAAAATTTAACTTTATTAATGAAGGAATAAACAACTGTGTAAAGAATAGTGTTTTCAGTGCGTTACAATTTAGCAAATCACCATAAAATAGTGATACAGATAAAGCTTTATTCTGAAAAAAAAACAAAAGCCAATGTGATCACGGCTGAAGGCCTTGCACGCCAAGAATAGCAATAAATTAAGAATGTTTAATAACTCGATGCAACTACAGCTTATAGGTACTAAAATATTAAAAGGTAAGTGCCGACAAACACAGCGGAAGGTATATGGCAGTAAATAAGGTTTTAAGGCTTACTGCTAAAACACAAATATCGAATTATTTTTTCAAAGCAAATGACCACAGCGACAGTTGAAGGCCTTACACGCCAGGAACGGAAATTATATAACAAATTTAGAAACCTGCTGTAAAACAGCAAATACAAGCAAAGGTTAATTAAAAGAAACAAGCAACTGACCAACAAACGGGTGAAATAAGAGGATGGTAACCTTGTAACACAACCCTTACACTGCTAGATTTATTCCAGAAGGCGGGTGATCAAAAAGTCAGTATAAATTTGAAAACTGAATAAATCACGGAATAAAGTAGATAGAGAGGTAAAAATTGACACACATACTTGGAATGACATGGGGTTTTATTAGAACAAAAAAAAATACAAAAGTTCAAAAAATGTCCTACAGATGGCGCTTCATCTGATCAGAATAGCAATAATTAGCATAAGAAAGTAAGACAAAACAAAGATGATGTTCTTTACAGGAAATGCTCAACATGTCCATCATTCATCAACAATAGCTGTAGTCGAGGATGACGTTGTCAACAGCACTGTAAAGCATGTCCGGAGTTATGGTGAGGCATTGGCGTCGGATGTTGTCTTTCACCATCCCTAGAGATGTCGGTCGATCACGATACACTTGCGACTTCAGGTAACCCTAAAGCCAATAATCGCACGGACTGAGGTCTGGGGACCTGGGAGGCCAAGCACGACGAAAGTGGCGGCTGAGCACAGGATCATCACCAAACGACGTGCCAAGAGACCCTTCACGCGACTAGCAAATATGGGGTGGAGCGCCATCCTGCATAAACATCGTACTTTCCAACAGGTGTTTATCAGCCAGACTGGGGATGATGCTATTCTGTAATATATCGGCGTACCTCTCACTCGACACGGTGGCAATTACAATACCAGAATCACGCATTTCCTCGAAGAAAAAAGGCCCGATAACGGTAGATGTGGAAAATCCAACCCATACCGTGACCTTCTCGTCGTGCAATGGAGTTTCCACGACAGTTCTGAGATTTTCGGTAGCCCAAATTCTGCTTTTGTGGGCTTTGACAGACCCTCGGAGGGTGAAATGAGCTTCGTCGGTCCACAACACGTTACTCACCCAATCGTCATCTTCCGCCGTCTTTTTAAACGCCCACACCGCAAATGTCCTCCGCTTCACTAAATCGCCAGGTGCCGATGGATTTTGTACGGATAGCATCGGAGGGTACGCCTAAGTGCCAACCAAACAGTAGTGTATGGAATTCCGGTGCGACGTGCGATTGCACTTCCCCGTGTATAGACGAACACGGTACAGTCTCCATTTCTTCCTAAACTGTCTCAGTAGCATTACGCCTTGTGCTCGTTCGGCCACTACGGGGTCTATCGTCTAAACAACCCGTGGCTTCGAACTTCGAAATCATTCTGGCGACAGCTGCATTTGTCAACGGACCTTTACCCGTTCGAATCCCCTTCCTATGGCAATAGGATCGTAACCCTGAACTAGCACATTCCCCATTCTGATAATACAGCTTCACTAAAAGCGCCTTTTCAGGTAACGTCAACATGCTGCAACTGCTGGCGCATCTGACTCTCTCTCTCATTACAGCTCCTTTTATACACGATTGTCATGCGCGGTCACTGATGTTTTTCTGTCCAGCGCCATTTCGGACATTTTGTGAACTTTGTTTTTTTTTGTTCTAATAAAAACCCATGTCATTCCAAGCATGTGTGTCAATTTTTACCTCTCTATCTACATTATTCCGTGGTTTATTAAGTTTTCTTGGTTTCTTCTTGATCACTCGGTATTAACTAGACATACATAACCTTTAATCTAGGCATTACAAGGCATTGTAATAAATAATACAATAATAAAACACAAGGATCAGTCAAAGACGGTGCTCCAGGAGTCGACCTCTGACAAGGTCCGGCAACAAACACTTTCGCGAACGATGAGATAGGCAGCCAAGACTTGCATTCACTTCAGAAGATGGCAACTCAGACTATTGGCCGTCTAACGAATGACTAACGATAATCTTGCTGAAGGTACCTGATGTCCGATAAACCAAATACAACAATGGATCAATATGCCAAAGCCGGAACCGGCGGTCTGCTCTACGTCCCCAGAACACTGAGTTTAGAGAGCCCTGAACGAGAAAGGAACCACTTGCAGATTTCCGTCCGATTCGACAAACCCGAAAATCTGAACAAACTAGTCACAATACAGAACACCAGACAAACTAACAGTAACTAAAGCCCCACTCGATTTGTGTGATAGGCAAAGCCGAAATGTAACAAACCAGAATCAGCAACCACACGCCATTGCGGAAACAATCGCAAGGCGAACAAAAACCAAGTACCAAACGAGTGACATCAAGTTAATAAGGCAAAAGAACGCACACTGAACTCACTGTGACAACTCTGACGAGGGTTGGCAGAATGAAACAAATCTCGTCACTGCTTTATTAATTCACAGTTGAGTAACCACACCGCCTAATCACTAAGCCAAGTGCTTTAAACGCAGTAGGGTCTCCGAGTACTAAGTGGGACACAGATCCATCAAACTGCACATGACGGCGCGATGATACTTTGTCGCCACATCACATACGTACTACCGGGCCCACACGGGTGACTGACCCCGCTCTTCTTGATTCAAATGCACTCATCTTAAAGCTTGCTGGATCCGGTTTACGACGAGGTCGTGCACCCTCGCCACCACAGCCCTTACATCCGGCAGTCCATGCTTGCCGCCAGCGGTTCCGGCTTGTTCTCGTACTGCTGGACCTAGCTCCTCTGTCTCCAACCGAACTTGCCTCTCACACGACCTGGCAAAACAATCACGTCACCCCAAAGATAGGGCAACAGTTACTACTGCCACTAGCAGCTAGGCAACGTTTGCGAAATCGAGTGGGGCAGTCAACACGAGAAGATGTGGCTTTACTTTTGTATGTGCCGGTTGGCACGATTCTGTGAATCGACTGAGTTTTGGTATCCATTAGCATCTAGCGTTTTCTTCCTCAGGCGAGCAACGGCGGACTAGTGTTGAGTTCGCCGTTACTCGCCACTGCGCGGCAAACATGCTTTCTGCTTTTGTCACTCGGCGGCTGGTTTCCCAACTGCCGAGCAGTCTCGCGCCTCCATCCCTGAGAAAAAAGACTCTACACGCTAATGGATAGCAAAAATTCACAAAATCGTGCCAACCGGAACATGCGAAATGTGTATCAGAATAAGAGAAACATCGTTACCTACAGCTAGCAGTGTACTTCGTCCGGAATAGGTCCACTGTGTCGCAGTCACCAGGAAAGTGTGGGTTCAATATGGTTCAAATGGCTCTGAGCACTATGCGACTTAACTTCTGAGGTCATCAGTCGCCTAGAAATTAGAACTAATTAAACCTAACTAACCTAAGGACATCACACACATCCATGCCTGAGGCAGGATTCGAACCTGCGACTGTAGCGGTCGCTCGGCTCCAGACTGTAGCGCCTAGAACCGCACGGCCACTCCGGCCGGCAGAAAGTATTGGGTCATATGAAGCGTTATACCGGAGACCCATATTTTTTGACCATCTTAGAAACCACGAAAGTGTGCCTGTGTCGAAAGTGTTATCTGCGTCATGAATGTCGATCCTGATAAGGTGTCTTTGTGTCAGTTGATATTTCGTCTGCCGAAAGTTGCCGTCTGTGGTTGGAGAAAAACATGAAAACACCGAAGAAATGTGTGCTTGAACGTAAATAGCAGATACTAGCCAATCCCGTAAGTTGCTCTGTTATATTTGACCACTCAGGGCACCTGCTTGGATCAAATTCCGGTGTGATCAGAACAGTGTTGAGAATGAGATTTTCACTCTGCAGCGGAGCATGCGCTGATATGAAACTTCCTGGCAGATTAAAACTGTGAACGGACCGAGACCCGGGACCTTTGCCTTTTTTTCAGGAGTGCTAGTTCTGCAAGGTTCGCAGAAGAGCTTCTGTAAAGTTTGGAAGGAAGGAGACGAGGTACTGGCGGAATTGAAGCTGTGAGGACGGGGCGCGCCGGCACGGTAGCTCAGGGTGTTCGGTCAGAGGGCTTAGTTACCCTCTGCAATAAAAAAAAAAAGAAACTGAGTAAACGGATCAAGGAACAACCTGAACGAGTGTCATTGGACGTCCGCCACGAACAAATTCAACGAACAATATATAGGGAAAAAAAGGTGGTAGAGCACTTTTCCGCGAAAGGCAAAGTACCCGAGTTCCAGTCTCGGTCCGGCACACAGTTTTACTCTGCGAGGAAGTTTCAGAACAGCGCTATTTGTAGTCGTGACTGCATTGCGAGATGCGTTCAATAAGCAAGGCAACACATTTATTTTCTCGGATAATTTCGGTTGAAAAAACACGAAATTTGTTGTGGAATATCGTGGAATATTCATGCTTCACCCCTAAAGTTCCGATAGGTAGCAACGCTGCACGTAGCCTTGGAAATGGCGTCATTAACGGGGGTTTTGTTCCAAGCAAAGAGCTGTCACTGGTGGGAAACAACAGCATCGCAGACATTCAGAGGCACTTGAAGAACGTCCACAGGGAGCTAGCGCTGAACAAAAGTACGGTGAGTCGTTTGGTGACGCGTCTATCACCATCGCAATAAGGTAGCGCAAACGTGTCCCATCTCCTGCATGCCGGTTGGCCAGATATAGCTGTGACTCTTTCAGTGTTTGAATATACGGATACTCTCATTCGAACTGATCCTCAGACACCTCGCTACAAAACTTGATGACTCTGTTGGTAGTACTGACACTCTCGCCCACTAGTTGGCGTACTCAAAGGCTTCTGCCCGGTTTGTTTCCCGCTGCCTAACACGAGACTATGAGGAGAACTGAAGGACAATCTGCACGAAATTGTTTACGCTTTACGAAACTGGTAGTGACAACTTTTTGTCGAACATCGTTGCAGGCGATGAAACATATGTTCGTTCATCTCTTCGAACCGGGAACGAAACGACAATCCATGGAGTAGCTCCATACCACATCTCCACCGAACGTAAAGATCAAAGCTGATCGCTGAAACGGTAAAGTCGTATGCGACAGTCTTCTGGGATTCTGAAGGGGTTATTCTGTTTGATACCCTCCCTCATGGTGCAACGATCAACTCTGGAGTGTACTGGGCTACCCTCAGGAAATTGTAGAAACCACTCAGTGTGCTCGTCGCTACAAAAATGCAAACGAACTTCTCCATGACAGCACAAGGCCTCACGCGAGAGGAGCGCACAAAACTTCATTGGGCTGTTCTTCCTCATCCACCCTACAGCTTACGTACATTCCTGCTTCCATCTATTTCACCTAATGAAGAATGTGCTCTTGCGGGAAGCAGTACGTGGATGGTCAGGAGGTTACTGATGCAGCAAGACCTTGGCCCTGACGGGGACCTATGGAGCAGTATCATGAGGGCTTACGGGCCCTCCCAGGAAGGTGGCGTAAGGCCGTCGCACTGAACGAAAATTATGTCGAAAAGTAGGTTTTTGTAGCTAAAAGAATGGGGAATAATTTGGTATATTGGAGTACTGAGTAAAACCGGCTTCTCCCAAATGCTCATATGGCATGTACTTCCGTAACCAAGGTAGCTGAAGTGTTTGGTGTTTCAAGACGCACCTTATCAAAAATTTATATCTCATACAGAGAAAGCGGAAGATGGATGAACAGGCACTAATCATGATTGACAGCCGTCAATAAATAAATCATTTGAATGCCAATATCTTTGTATCATCATTTGTGTTTGGAACATACATACTACCTGTTAGTCACATATGAAAGTTTTTGGGGGCCAGGACACGCCCCATTGTAGAGCACTATGGTACAGGAATATAGACAGTGTGACATATGGAAGTTTCGGTTGGTCTAGGAAGCGCGCATAGGTAGCCGATGTCGTTAAGGCGACGGTTCAAGATTAGCAGGAAATGCGAGTTCGATTCCCTGTCCTCCAAAAATACTCGTTTCTGGCTGATAGATAACACACATCAAAAAATGTTTTGCATCACCTCGGTTCCGAGAGTTCCGGAACCTGTACAGAAAATTGGAATAAGGAGCAACATAAACATCAGTTCCGCCCTTTTTATTGCTCATGAAAACCACGCATTGCATGTTGAACCACCATACAGCGAGACATTCAGAGGTGGTGGTCCAGATTGCTGTACACACCGGTACCTCTAATACGCAGTAGCATGTCCTCTTGCACTGATGCTTGCCTGTATCCGTCGTGGCATACTGTCCAGAAGTTCATCAAAACACTGTTGGTCCAGATTGTAAACTCCTCAACGGCGATTCGGCGTAGATCCCTCAGAGTGGTTGGTGGGTCACGTCGTCCATAAACAGCCCTTTTCAATCTATCCCAGGCATGATCGATAGGGTTCATATCTGGAGACCAATCTCGCCACTCTAGTCGAGAGTTGTCGTTATCCTGAACGAAGTCATTCACAAGATGTGTACGATTTCGAATTAACAGCATTCATCTGTAAGGGGAGTTCGCGGCTTACAAACACTGTGTTGATAGGCACAGAGGTAGCAGCGGTAAGCCGGTGAATTTATGGTATTGTAATAAATTTCTATATGACCTTGATATACAATTTAAATAAGCCCATGTTTTGGTACAAAACTTATTTTTTATTCTAACCCATTTTATGCATGACAAGCTAAATTCTAGACCCAGAATTATGGATAGGTTTACGGACACCACAAAAATGTGATTTCCTTACAAAGTCGTTTGCAAATGTCAAGCAGACAATCGTATCTTCCACGTGTAATGATGACATAGTACATTGTGATAGGTTCGTCCTTCAGTTTACGAAAACGAGTGTCTAAAGTGTGGGTACTGGACATAATTTCCGTACGTGAATTTTTAATACAGTAAATCAGTTCCTTTTTGTAATCTATGTTTAGGTAATTGTAACCAATACTATAACTAACCCAGTTTTATTTAATTTACAGTTAAATATAAATGATATACACTTTCATAATATGTTGTTTTCGACGGAGCCTCCCAAACGATAAAGATCAAGTTATGGGCATTTTTGTACCAACACTTAACGAATCTACGGTCATTATTTTCTAAAGCATTACATGTAATGCATGCTTATAATATTAAAATTACCTGTATTTAACTAGTGAAATGTTACGTAGATCTGCCGGCCAGGATCGTCGAGCGGTTCTAGGCGCAACAGTCTGGTACCGCGCGGCTGTTACGGTCACAGGTTCCAATCCTGCCTCGGGCATCGATGTGTGTGATGTCCTTAGGTTAGTTAGGTTTAAGTAGTTTTAAGTTCTAGGGGACTGATGACCTCAGAAGTTAAGTCCCATAGTGCTCAGAGCCATTTGTTGCGTACATCTACAGTCAACAAGAAGCTACAGTTCTTTTATCACAGAACTCTATCGTTTTGCAATACACATTCTTTTGCTGTCAGCTAATCAGGAAAGAGGACTTTTGTATATTTATCAATGAGAAATATTTTTATTCGTTTCCTCTTCTTCTTTTTCTCTTTACTTCATGTGAAATTTCAACGTTATATTCAGTGCCACGTAGACAGCGTAAGTGCTTTACTCTCTAGTGCATAGTTACTAAGCATTCTGTCACGTTTACGAACTCTGTAAGCACTCTAATATCTATAATCAGAGCAAATAAATAATTTTTTGATACAGTTATATGAAGTCCGATTTACACGAATCGTTAGCACAACGAACACATAAAACACTTTCATTTAAATACACTATGTACTAAAACGCATAGCGTAAACCAAACACATTCCCTTTATTTTGTCGGCCGGAGTGGCCGTGCGGTTCTAGGCGCTGCAGTCTGTAACGGGACGACCGCTACGGTCGCAGGTTCGAATCCTGCCTCGGGCATGGATATGTGTGATGTCTTTAGGTTAGTTAGGTTAAATTAGTTCTAAGTTCTAGGCGACTGATGACCTCAGAAGTTAAGTCGCATAGTGCTCAGAGCCAGCCCTTTATTTTAATGTCAAATGGACAAGTCGAGTTTGGTGTAAAAGGCCATTTCAGTTCATCGAAAAAGTTGTTTCTCCTTCATGGCAACATCATGACGGTGTACAACAGCCAATCGTCAGTGATGTACGCAGAACTGACATTATTATTTGTTAAACAGCCTACTTTAAGGTACAACCTGAAACTTTTCTCGATCAAATGACTCCTTCATTTCAGTTAAATATTATAAACTACTGCATTTAACGCTAATGTTATTATACCTTGCTTGGAGCCGCAGCGTTTTTAACATCTCATTTTGACCTTAAGATTCCTACATGATTGTTGCGTCTCCTAGTTTTTCTTTTCTGATCGATTATGTACATGAGCATATCATAATCGCTTGAAATAAGTATATGATATTTACGGGGAATTACAAACTGTATTTGAGATTGTTTTTCTGTCTTTTTCGTTTCCACAGCCCTCTATTTCCAGCAACAACTATTAATTTAGTGTGTAATATGACAACATGTATTGTTACAAACCATTAACATGGAAACCGCTTTGTTCTGTGCCGTCCAGCGTGCCCTGCAACGTGTTCCGTCATTAAGATTTACGTCCTGTGAGTGTACGAGAACGACTTTGAAGTTTCTGCCACCAGTCAAGATACGTGTAGTGATACAAAATAGCCACTGTGTGATAAAGCCGTGTTTACTCCGCGCAGTGCGCTCCCGCTTTCAGTAATTTCCGTTTAACTTTTGAACAGTGAGAGAAGTTTCATTACCCAAAGTAACTACTTTATGTGAGTAAAGTTTCATTAGCCCATTTAACTGCTTTACACCAAGTTTTGCTTCATTATCGCGTACATCATTTACGAGCAAACTAAATTCACTTACAACTCTGGGCTTAGTGAACTAGTGTGTGAAGTACCCACGGTGCATATTTCATTTCCCCTGGTGATAAAATTGTTAACATGGCCTGTGCGTGAGATTATGCTTCGCATACGTTTACGGGAAACATCCGTATTGACAATGTATTACACTTAGAAGGGTGTGGTTTTCACATCACAGAGTGAGTAGCTAACCCGCTTCTTATCGAGTGAAATTTTTTACTATGTAAATATCTTACTATGAAAAAGAATTAAAGTATATGCTTGCTCATGCAGAAAAACATTTATACAGCAGAGATATTTCCAATAATAGTGTTTAATAAAATTTGTCCTTTGGCGCGCGGGGGGCGTGGAGGGTGTGCGGATATATTATTATTTATTTAACAAGGGGGCATGTCGACAATCAACACCAAGAAGGAGTTGTGCGATATAAAATAATGTTGGTACGCGAGTTTCCACATCTGAAAGATGAGGTCTATTCAGTTTCGCGGCAGTCGCATAACAGAGGCGCTAGTAGCAACACTATGATGAAAGCCAGGTTTGCTTTCGATATACGCTAAGGTCCCTAAGCCTTAATTACTTTTGAGGTTAGACTTGGTGAGCTGATGATAATCAAGAATTAAGGTGATGATGATGATGATGAGCGTTTGGCGTCATTGTCCGGAAGGCCCCTCGCGGGGCAGGTCCGGCCGCCATATCGCAGGTCTTATTACATTCGGCGCCACATTGGGCGACCTGCACGCCGGATGGGGATGAAATGATGATGAACACAACACAACACCCAGTCCCTGAGCGGAGAAAATCTCCGACCCAGCCGGGAATCGAACCCGGGCCCAGAGGACGGCAATCCGTCACGCTGACCACTCAGCTACTAAGAATTAAGGTGACAAAGACACCATTATCAACAGGTCACTGAGTTTCAACGAGGTTGTGTAATAGGACTACGAGAAGTTGAATGTTGTTTCTGTGATACTGCAGAGAGACTTGATAGGAATATAGTCATGATTATGGCAGCGGTGGTCACGGGAATGTACGGCCGCAAGAAGTCTGGATTCCGGCGGGCAACGTGGCAGTACCGATCTGAAGAAGACCACCGCATTCGGAGTATGGCTCTGGCACATCGTAATGCATCTGCACCAGCAATTTGAGCAGCGGTTGGTTCCACTGTGACACAACTAACTGTTACAAATCGGTTAATTCAGGAACAGCTCTGAGTCAGACGCCCTGTAGGTGCATCCCATTGATTACAAACCACCGCAGTTCGCGATTTGAGTGGTGTCAAGTGAGAACTCATTCGAGGGAAAGTTGGAGGTGTGTTGTGTTTTCTGATGAAAGCTGGTTCTGCCATGTGTCGCTATGAAGAGGCGTGCAACCAATCCATCTGCTTGCTAGATGCGCTGGACCTACACCTGAAGTTATGGTCTGGGGTGCGATTTCGTATGACAGCAGAGATACTCTCGTGGTTATCCCATGCACCTTGACTGCAAAGTTTTACGTCAGTGTGGTGGTTCGACCTGTTGTGCTGTCATTAATTAACAGCATTTGAGGACTGTTGTCCAACAGGATAACTCTCGCCCACATACCGCTTTTGTAATCAAACGTGCTCTACGAGGTATCGACATATTGCCTTGACCTGCGTGAGCACCAGATCTGTCTCCAGTCAGGCACATGTGGTACATCATTCGACGACAACTCCAGCGGCATCCATTACCAGCATTAACCATCCTTTTACTGACTGACCGAGTGCAGCAGGCATGGAACTCCCTCAGTCCCACAAACTGACATCCAGCACCTATATAACAAAATGCATGCACGTTTGCACGCTTGCACTCAACACTCTGTCGCTTACGCCGTTTATTAATGTACCAGCATATCATATTTGCAGTGACTAATCTCGCTCATACATTAACCTGTGATCCTGCAATGTTAATCACTGAAATATGTCACCTAGACAAATGTATTCCCGAAATGTCATTACTCTACACTAATTGTTTTTGGTGTTGCGATTTTTTCCGTCAGTGATACGTAGGAGTGACCCACCATAATCAGTACTATCATATCTAAATTGTCTGGCGTAACCTTCGCATTCCCTGGCGGCGTAAATGAGAAGACTGTCCTAGTTTGAGTCAAGATGAAAATTAATAGGTAGCGGTATTCCGGCTTATTAGGGAAGTAATAAAACTAAAAAAATATTTAGAAACTATGAATCAAAGATGTATTCTGAAATTAAAATAGAACAGGGTACTATTTTTGGAATGCTTTACTGGCATTTGCACATTCACAAACAAACGACGTAGAGAATTAGTATTGACCTATAGCTACACACACCTAACTGTGAAGTCACTGGAGTGAGAATGATGTGTAATGAGAAGCAGATTTGGCAATGAACTGGCTAATACCAATTGCTGCGCTCGCATAACAGTAGTTTCGTGTGATGAGTGATGGTAAACAGCTACTGTATGTACAATAACATCAGCTACCCTCATGTGTCTGCTTGTACAGGTAAGAATATACCGTGGTCTAGGGATGTCCGGCGTTTGGCGGCTGACACAGAAACTCTTGGCTTGTTACTTATGTGTTCCACATGATGTGATTGAGCCACGGTCCTTTCTGTGTCCGAATGTTACTTTCCCCTCCTCAAATACCATGCGCTTACATGGTTCAAGGGAATGACAATCGGGGTTGGGTTGAGTTCGGTTGTATGGGGGGGGAGAGACCAAACAGCGAGGTCATCGGTCTCATCGGATTAGCGAAGGACGGGGAAGGAAGTCGGCCGTGCCCTTTCACAAGAACCATCCCGGCATCTGCCTGCAACGATTTAGGAAAATCACGGAAAACCTAAATGAGAATGACCGGACGTGGGTTTGAATCGTCGTCCTCCCGAATGCGAGTCCAGTGTGATAACCTATGCGCCACCTTGCTCGGTGGAATGACAATCGATTACATCTTCGGCGAACAGGAGAAAATGGAACTTGATTACTGGTGGTACCTGCAAAACATTCAACCTGCTCTTGCACGCACACCAAGGTACCGTAGGCACTTTTCAAATTATTTACACGACGTTAGGGAGTGCCAGGCTCAGTGTAACGTATGTCGCAGCATCTCATTGAAGACAGAATCGCCTGAATTGCAAACAGTGACAAAGGAAAGCGATTAGTTGATTCCAGGAGCGCTGCATTCATTTGACTTTAGCAATGCAGCATGATTTTGTTGTAAATATTATAGACGGAACTGATACACAAAGAAACGCTAGTGGCAATGGACAAGAAAACTTCAGAAGCACCATTTCTTGAAGAAAGAGTCTTTTTACTGAAGTAGGGCAAGCAATATACAAAGTTATTTTACTTTATACTTTGAGTCACATTTTTATTGTAACATTTTGTTTTATGGCATTTTCATTTTGTATACAATTACCATTACACATTACAGACATGTAATTACAAAATTTAACAAATAAAAAATAAAAAGCAAATTATAAACCCGTGGAACATACGCCATGCGAAATTTGTTTTGAGAATAGTTAGGGGCAACGCCTGAAGAGGAATAGTTTATTTCTTTTTTTACAGTAGAGTTAAAGTACGGTTCCAATTAGAGGTACATTTGATTTTTGTTTCTTTTACTTTTAAAGATTAAATTTAGATGAGAAGATAGGTTCACGAAAACAAGGGGGTAGCGCCTTTTATCAGTAATCAAAACATCCTCGGTCCCGGGTTTGAATCCCACCACTACATAAATTTTGAATTAAATCATCAACCCCGGCAGCCGAAGACTTCCGGCATAAAAAGTCACCCCGCATTCTGCCAACGGCCCTGTCAAAGGGGGCGGAGAAACGGATGGAGGTTCAGGGCCCTCCCTTGCCTGTGAGGTGGGGAACTGCCCCCAAAGGCGAAATAATCAGCAATGATCAACGGCATGAGGATGCAGAAGGCAACGGAAAACGCTGCATTAAAGACACAAACTGTATCCATAGGACTTGTGGCCTGTAATTGGAAATCCGTCATCATGACCTCTCCACTGGCAAAATATTTCGGACGTCCCCCTTTCGGATCTCCGTAAAAGGGTCTGCCAAGGGGGAGGTGATCATGAGAAAAGATTGAATAACCAGTGCAAGGATAACTTTCTACGAGTCGGGGCGTGGAAAGTCAGATGTTTGAACATGGTAGAGACGCTAGAAAATCTGAAAACGGAAATGCTAAGACTCAATCCAGGTATAGTGGGAGTCATTGAAGTGAAATGGAAAGAAGATAACGATTTCCAGTCGAGTGAGTATAGTGTAATATCAACAGCAGCAGAAAATGGTATAACGAGAGTAGGATTCGTTACGAATAGGAAGGTAGGGCATACAGCGAATTACTGTGAAAACTTCAGTGATAGGGTTGTTCTTATCAGAATCGACAGCTAACTAACACCGACAACGACAGTTCAGGTATAAAAACCGACATCGCAAACTGAAGATGAAGCGATAAGAAAGTATATGAGGATACTGAAAGGGTAATATAGCATGTACAGGGATATGAAAATCTAATAGTCTTGGGAGACTGGAAAGCAGTAGTAGGGGAAGGAGTTGAAGAAAAGGGTTACAAGAGAATCTGGGCTTGGGATAAGGAATGAGAGAGGAGAAAGACTAAATTTTAGTTCGTAATAGCGAATACTCTGTTCAAGAATACTTGGAAAATGTCGGGAGATATAGGAAACTTTCAATTAGATTACATCGTGGACAGACAGAGATTCCGAAGTCAGATACTAGATTGTAAGACAAACTATGGAACTTATATAGACTCAGATTACAATTTAGTAGTGATGTACAGTAGGCTGGAATTCAAGAAACCGGTTTGGAAAAATTAGTGCGCAAAAAAGTGAGATACGGAAGTACTAAAGAATGAAGAAACGAGCTTTAAATTCTCTGAGGCTACAGACACAGCGATAAGGAATAGCTCAGGTGGCAGTTCGGCTGAACACGAATGGACGTCTCTAAAAAAGACTCACAGAAGTCAGCAAGAGAACCATAGGTGAAAGAATGTAACTGCGAAGAAACCGTGGGTCACAGGAAAACCACTTCGGTTGATGGATGAAACAAGGATGTACAAGAATACATGAATACAGAAATGAAAGTCTAGTATGATTGCAATATATAGGAAGTGGAGGGAAGCTAAGGCGAAATGGTTGCATTAAAAATGTGAAGAATTCGAAAAAGAAGTGATTGTCGGAAGCACTGGCTCAGCATATAGAAGAGCCAAAATAATCTTCAGTGAAATTAAAATCAATGGTGGTAATATTAAGAGTACAATCGGAATTCCACTGTTAAATGCAGAGGAGAGAGCGGATAGGTGGAAAGAATACAACGAAGGCCTCTGTGAGGACGAAAACTTGTCTGATGACGGGATAGAAGAAGAAACAAGAGTCATTATAGAAGAGATAAGGGATCCAGTATTAGAATCAAAGTTTAGAAGAGCTTTGGAAGACTTAAGATCGAATAAGGCAGGAAGGATAGACAACTTCCCATGAGAATAAAAATCATTGGGGGAAGTGGCAACCGAACGACTACTCACGTTGCTGTGTAGAATTTATGAGTCTGGCGACATACAATCTTCGCAAAAGTGTCATCCGCGCTATTCCGTAATTGCAAGAGACGACAAGCATGAGAATAATCCCACAATCTGATTAAGAGTTCATGCATCCAAGTTGATAATACACAAAAATGGTTCAAATGGCTCTGAGCACTATGGGACTTAACTTCTGAGGTCATCAGTCCCCTAGAACTTAGAACTACTTAAACCTAACTAACCTAAGGACATCATACACATCCATGCCCAAGACAATAGTCGAACCTGCGACGTAGCGGTCGCGCCGTGCCAGACTGTAGCGCCTAGAACCGCTCGGCCACCCCGGCCGGCGATAATACACAGAAGAATGGAAAAGAAAATTGAGGATGTGTTAGATGAACATGAGTTTGGCTTTAGGAAATATAAAGGCACCCGAGAGGCAATTCTAACGTTGCAGTTGATAATGGAAACAGGACTAAAGAAAATTCAAGTTACGTTCATAGGATTTGTCGACCTTGAAAAAGAGTTCGAGAGCTTGAAATGGTGCAAAATAATCGAAATTCTAAGAAAAATAGGGGTAAGCTGTAGGAAAAGACAGGTAATATACAATATGTACAAGAACCAAGAGGGAACAGTAAGAGTCGACGACCAAGAACGAAGTGTTCGGATTAAAAACTGTGTGAGACAGGGATATGGTCTTTCACCCCTGTTGTTCAATCTATACATCGAAGAATCAATGACAGAAACAAAAGAAAATTTCAAGAGTGGAACTAAAAGTCAGGGTTAAAGGATATCAATGATACGATTCATTGAGGGCATTGCTATAGTTAGTAAAATTTACGAATAATTACAGATGTTTTGAGTTGAGTGAACAGCCTAATCAGTGCAGAATGTGGATTGAGAGTAAACCGAAGAAGGACGAAGGTAATGAGAAATAGCAGAAATGAGAACTGTGATAAACTTAACATCAGGACTGGCGGTCACGAAGTAGATGAAATTAAGGAATTCTGCTTCCTAGGCAGCAAAATAATCCTGACGGTCGGAGCAGAAAGGACATCAAAAGCAGACTAGTCCTGGCAAAAAGGCATTCCTGGCCAAGAGAAGTCTATTAATATCAAACATAGTACTTAATTTGAGGAAGAAATTTCTGAGAATTTACTTTTCCAGCACACCACAGTATGGAAGTGAAACATGGACTGCGGAAAACCGGAACAGAAAGTAATTAAAGCATTCTAGGTGTCGCTTTACAAAAGAATGTTGAACATTATGTGGATTCATAAGGTGGATTCGTAGGCATTAGTTTGAATCGTACCACGTAGCACATATCAACCAATAAACGCATTTCACAAATATGATGAACATCAAAAGTCGAAGAGTAAATAGTTTTTCCGTAAATATTTAGATATTCTTCAAACCAATAGGTATCTTGTACTATCCACATTCTAAAGCAGCCTGTGTCCTCCCTTAGGCTTCAAGCTATTTCCATACCAGATCCCATCGAAATCAGTTCAGCAGATAGTCGTGAAAACGTAACAGACAGATTAGTGTGGATAAAACTTAAAATTACGGTATATTTTTCCTGTGATCCGATTTTGATAAGATAAAGCCTATACTCTGCCCTAAGATATGCCCTAGTTAGCTGCTAAAACACTAAGAATGTTTTTATATTTTTTGTGAAACCCAGAATCGCTTGATTTTGATACTTTGATACTTGATACTTTACGTACATGTGTAATGCCAATCTGAAGATAGTAGCACGATTCTGCCGAAACAAGTAATTGGAATAAAAGTCTTAAAATCAACCGATCTTAGGTTTCTCAAAAACCGCGCGGGTTTAGCCGAGCGGTCTAAGGCGCTGCAGTCATGGACAGCGCGGCTGATCCCGGCGGAGGTTCGAGTCCTCCCTCGGGCATGGGTGTGTGTATCTGTCCTTAGGATAATTTAGGTTGAGTAGTGTGTAAGGTTAGGGACTGATGGCCTTAGCAGTTAAGTCCCGTAAGATTTCACATACATTTGAACATTTGTTTCTCAAAAAATATATGTAAACAGAGATTGCACCAGCAACATGCGGAAGCCTTGAAAATTTCATCTAGTAGTTTTGGAGAAGCCTGTTAAAACAGACGTACAGAGGACACGACAGACTTACAGATTTATTATTAGTACAGAAATTGGGGGACGACTGCGGTGAGTGTTACCGGAAGGATGGCAATACTGCTCTATTATTGTACCGCGAAATACTAGCGACTGCCAAACGAAAGAAACGACGATCGAAACTGATCGACATTACTAGACTCTGTACAAAGTCAAGAAGAGTTACGCTTTATTGCAGCATGGCGATCAATATAGAAAATACGCTCGCGGGCGACGTTGAGTCGGCAACTACCATAGTTGGAGTCACGAACGATGGCGGACGAGTTTAGACTTTTTCTGCACATCTACGTCACGTATTCTCCGAGAACCAATGAGCGCTCAGTAGTGTTTTGAAAGCTATGCTGTGCATCCCATAGCTAATACTAGCATTAACCGTGAGTGTAGCGAGTTGTTTAGTGAATTTCGATTACGTTTGTTGAGAGTTATCATCGCTGCTGACTGTGACGGTAAGCGACAAATTCTGCAGAAGTAAGTGAGAGACATAATTTGCAGGACATACTCTTTCTTCAAGCGGAAAGTATGCGCGTGAGCGTACCGCAACTGTCGCCCCCTGGAATCGTGAACAATTCAATCCCCGTCCGTGCCTCGACATGCGCGAACTGCCATCGTTCGTGGACCGGACTATAGTCGTTCCAAGAAGTTCTCACGGAATGAGCAGAAGTGGCGGCGGCCAGTCATTTTAAAGCCCGACTGGCGCCACACAATAGTATACTCAGGCTTCAAAAAATAGTGCTGGTGCCAACCTGCTGGCCGCACCACCGACTAGTTCCCGCCTGCTGGGCCATAGAAACTTTCCACTTCCTTTTTGCCCCGCGGATTCTTTGCCATGACGCCGTCTCATAGGTCGCAAAAAATGGGCTCTTCTGTATTCCTGCGCGTCTAACGGTCAAGAATACTCTCGATCGAAAATTAAATCTTTTTAACGGTTACCACAGTCTTGAACAAACTATTCTCCAACTGACGGAAGCTGAAAACTGTTTACTAATTTCGGTTCTTCTGCATGTCAGAAATTACTGTCGTGATCCTCCTTTCTTGTATGAAATTTATTAAATGCTTTAATTCGATATTAAATTTCTAGGTACTTCCAAATAAAATTGATATTCGAATTATGAATGTACCAGTTGGCTGCTCGTCATCGAAGGGTCCCGAATCTGTCTCCTGAATTATTACTTTAATTACTACTCCAGTAATTCTTTGTTTCCGGCCTTGTGCGACAGCCCACTTCTATTGCCACTACCACCACTCACTGCAGTAGATGTCTGAGTCATATTTTTCCTTAAGAAGTCAATTTCGAATTCCAGCACAATACAGTTTATATGCAAACAGACAAATACAGCGCCGGCCGAAGTGGCCGTGCGGTTAAAGGCGCTGCAGTCTGGAACCGGAAGACCGCTACGGTCGCAGGTTCGAATCCTGTCTCGGGCATGGATGTTTGTGATGTCCTTATGTTAGTTAGGTTTAACTAGTTCTAAGTTCTAGGGGACTAATAACCTCAGCAGTTGAGTCCCATAGTGCTCAGAGCCATTTTTTTTACAAATACGGTAACTATTTTTTACACTTACAAACACGTCATTCTTGTATAGCGTATAGCTTTCGTTAACAAAACGTGTATTTCTGTTTAAACTTGAAGGAAATTTTAAGTGTTTAGGAAAACATAGTACGCTTTCTCAAATTGTATTTTAAAATATGACACTTGTTTACCTATTACGTCGTCATTGATTTGACAGAACGTAGGCAACGTACTCAGAGCAAGAATTATACATTGCTAAAAAATATATTCGCTCACTCTGACGTCACACCGTGATTCCTTGTCCACTAGTAACATAAAAACGTTTGTAACAAAATTTTATTTTCTGTGCATACTTTCCGCAGAACGTAGATGTCAAAGAAAAGAGAATGGTTCAAATGGCTCTGAGCACTATGGGACTTAAATTCTGAGGTCATCAGTCTCCTAGAACTTAGAACTATTTAAACCTAACTACCCTAAGGACATCACACACATCCATGTGCGAGGCAGGATTCGAACCTGCGACCGTAGTGGTCCCGCGGTTCAAGACTGTAGCGCCTAGAACCTCTCGGCAACCCCGGCCGGCTCAAAGAACAAGATTTGGCTAGAATGTAATCTGTAATATGAAGTCCAACAAATAGCTATTTCAGTGTAGTGTAGTATTGCTATTCAGAAAAAGGAGCAATTAAAATTTAATGAAGTGATTAGGGTTATGAGTTAGATCTAGGTGCACTTTTTTAAAAATGATTTGCTAGTTTTGTTCTTCTCAATAACGTAGTAATACACTATTCTGTTTCTTAAATATATGCAACCTAGAACTACAACATTCTTTTAAACATGAACAATTTTTGCTGTAGCTTGAGAATTATTAGTTAATAATAATATTCAACGAAACAAAAAACGCCTGCCATAGGACAGAAATAGTTACGAAAGTTATCAACATGCAAATGTCAAACATACATGGTATACTATTGACCACATGTAACACATTAGCCACCTACTAAAATATTACAAATGCACTATCAATGGAACTTTCTCTTCCACAAAACCTACATTGCCCTCAGAGCAGACGCTCAAAACGACTTCCTTGCCTCTCGCATTGATCAACTAGCTGTACAATGTTGCACTAATTTTCTTGCAACATAACTACATCCGCAGTTACAGCAGCAGCATAGACTTACGTTACCGGAGTAGAATGACCGTGTTCCTTCAAGTGCCCCTACAGGAAGAAATCCTGACGATTTAGCTCTGACGAACGTCGAGTTGAACGTAACGTCACGGCAGCCTCAAGTCCTTGGGAAAGGCTTCTTAAATACCGTCGCACATTCCTTCCAACATGTGCTAGTGCACCATCATGTTGGAGGTGTCACTCTTTGCCGAACGTAATTTAGAATATCTTTTGTTGTTTCAGGCAAAATGTTTGTATGATATGCGTGATAGCTTTGTGCAGTCATCCGGCCCTGCAACAAGCAAGGACCAAAATAATGTATTACAATATTTCTGCGTATACGTTGACGCTAAAGGGTACTTCATATCCGCGATCGTGGAAGACGTGTGGGTAAACTTCACGCCAATGATGTGCCTTATGCATACTGAAGATAAGCGTAAACGCAACTTAATCAGACCATATTGCAGTGTTCGTTGGATTCTTGTTGTTACTGCAACCACCCACCCGCAGAAGTTACGGAGCAGCTGCTTACTGGGATTGGCAGTGACGTTAACGTGGTAGTTCAGGTCCGAACTCTGCCGTTATCTTTCGACGCAATCTTACTTCAAAACACATTCCACCTAAAACCGCCGCGTTAAAGTTTCCTCGCAATACCCACAAACACACGAGGGAAATTTTTTATAGAAAATTAACTGCTGGCGTAAGACAAAAGTAAAATCTGTGGTTGATACTGATTGTAAGTGATGAATGCTTATAACATTTGAAATTAATTGACTTTATTGTGTTTCTTTAATACATTCGGTTTGCGCAAGCTAAGCAAGAGAAGCTGGTGTTGACTTTCGTTAGTGCTGACATTTCGCTCACAATAAACTTGGATGTTAACCACGCAAAAGAAATTTAACAATCTACATATATTACTTTATAAAGTTCTACCTGTAAGAAAGTGTTATGTTTCTACTGTATTTGAATAAGCACATCAAAGATACTGTAGTCCAATTGATTTCAACTGTAAAATCTCTGAAACTAGTTTATTTCGTTAAAGCGCACCCTGTTGTTTTCTTTATTTTTCTAATAATTTAACTGCAATTTTCACTAGAATAATTAACTGCAATGTGTGTGAGAAATTGACGAAGTTTACGTTTCGTGCACTGCGTTTCGTCGTTCTTCATTTTCCATCACCAGCTATATGTTCATCGTCGCTTCCTACCTTTCTGGCGTCACCGACAAGCGTCGGATGTTGCGTGACCTCTGGTCCTCCCTGTAGAGAAGTAAAAACTCTGGAGTGATTATTCAGGTGCGCAGAAGAGATTTTGTGTTATCAACATTGCCACACTGGTCACCTGATCTCGGACGCCATAGGTTTTACCGTTACATTCGCTGTAAATTTTGAATGTCAGTATATCGCTAGTAAAGGCAGATTCCCTTCGTGGGTGCTGTGGATTTGGTAAAGGCGTTTTGTGGACGCTAAAATAATTTTTATTTGATGCCTGGAATAAACTGGGCTCTTAGCTTTGAAGAGGAAACTGAATGAGAGTTTCGCTTCTTCCCGACAAGTGTCATAGCTCAGATATTCCTAATTTTCCGTTTCTGGGACTGCAACTGCTATTTTTGCGTTTTATACAGCACTTTGTCATATTTATTAGTCTGTTATACTATTCTGTGATGACACTCAAAAACGACTTGATATTAACCTAGCGCTTTTCAAAATGTCTCGTTATACGCCGAATTTGCTGCACATTGGCGACGATACAGCCTGCTTCTTTATTACTATTTCTCAATTTTTTGCGTATTTTTGTCTTTTTTGCAAGCTAACAAACAGTATTGCATAATTTGATGTGTTTATTTAGCGCATTAGATGTAAAAAACACTATTTAACACAATAGGTAAGTAGTAGAACGATCAAATAGCAGAATAAATTTAATACAACAAAATAAGTAATTAAAATTTAAAAATATGACATCTCAATTTCCTGGCCGCACACAACACACACAACACACGCAGACACACATACACACACACACACACACACACACACACACACACACACACACACACACACAGGGCAAGAGACCACCAACGTCTAATACAACTGTCCCTGGTAAAATGTATTTTAGTCCTTCACTGTTCACGGTCGCTTGTTGAGGAGATCATGTAGCAGCAAGGAGTTTAGTGGACACACTGACACACATGAAGAAGTTAGCTGTTATGTTATGTACTAACATTCTATGTTCGTTAATCAAATGGTGAAAACAATGAGGAGAAGGTGAAAACAAAGCCACAGTTTTTGTACTAAGACAATTACACTCTGTGTGTGCGTACGTGCGTGTGTGTGTGTGTGTGTGTGTGTTTGTGTGTGTGTGTGTGTGTGTGTGTGTGTATGTGTGTGTGTGTGTGTGTGTGTGTGTGTATGTGCTTTTGTTTGTCTTGCTTGTGTTCCCTATTATTATGATACACATTTAACCCCTTATTTCCTTTTGACTTATCGGAAAAACCCAGAATATACAGTTTAGCTCCGTGGATGCCAGAATTGCAACAACAATAGACGAAGTGATCTAAACCAGGATAGCGCATAAAATATATTCAATACAAATGCTGAAATTTCCGGTAGCTTTTATTTACATCACAGATCTTCACTTTGCTATTAGCACATATTTAACTTCTTCTATGCTCTGATGTAAAGAACACACATACGCACACACACACACACATAACGTTTCTATTCTAATTTGTGCAAAACATCCTTCCAGACAATAGCGAAACATTTCTCAAATCTTTTCCTTTTGAATAAAACACAAAATGATTTTTTCATGTCACAAAATATCATATTGTATATATATATCCAGCTTTCAAACAACCAAATTGATCATACACCATGTAGGTGTGAGCTATCAGTAATGTATCAAGTGAAAAAAGAAGAAAAAATTCTAACTCCACAAACTCTTTTTATGTTCGCCATTATTAAAAGAAAAGACCATTTTTCAAAGTGTGGATGTCAGTTGTCTTTTATGTGTGTGAACACAGTGATGGAATTCGCCATCTGCAATTATTACAGCAGATGGCCAAAGCCTTTGCCCAACAATCCTACTAACTTACATACATAATAAAAAATTTTAAACATTTATTAAAAATTCAATCAAAACAGCACAAGGTACTCATACAACACAAATACTTTCTGTTTTCATACATTTCTCTTTGTACCTATAGCGACAACAGCAGTTCACCATTGTTGTTACGAATTAAAAAATAGTAAAAACGCATCAAATACGTGTGATATTACAAGTTTCAACCTATACGGAATTTTGTTTTTGAAACTCAGATGTCCACCAAAAGTTTTAATCTTCCCGACGACATAGCTCCTTCACATTCCGCAGTCTTTCTCTAATAAGATTATTAACCCCTGGCAGTAATTGTTTCTTTACACCTCTTCCACCTGTGGGGATTAATTCATTGTTCATTAATCAAAGTCGTTACAATTGTTATTTAAAAAAAATGTTCTTCCCTATGAACGCCCTATTCACTTGGTTCAAGAAGCACTTTCCTCAGTGACCGGCTAACGATAATTTATTCACCACAACGTAAAACTCACGACCTGGATTCTATTTTACTTCTACGAGAAATATTTTTTTTCATAGTACAAAAATATAATCTGAATCCAGGGACAACCTATATTTGAATAGCATCGATAGCTATAGCAATCCCCAGGTAATTAACCCGAAGCGAGAATACTTCCCCCAAGCCGTTAACTGACAATTCAGAATAAAGTAAAAACCATCTAGACTACAAATATACCTTCTTGTGTAAGAACTGTATGGGAAGCTAAAGAATAGCGTTAATCTCCCTAATTAGTGATGGGTCATAGTAAAAAACGCCTATCACTTAGTTCTTGCTGTAGCCAGCTTCAATGAAGTATAAGATATTTATTTTCTTCTCTGTGACCAGACGTTTGGTGTCTAGGCTTGCGCTCTAGATTGCCACCACCTGTTAAACCACGGTTCAGCAAACACTGTGAGAAAATTCGTGCAATATACAATGCATACAATCTCACGATCAATATAGTCCTTATAGAATATGTGGTATTCTATCTCCACGTAAGTCTAACATAAGCCGGTGCTATACTTTTCCTAGCTGACGTCCCCATATTCATCTAGGACAGTCACATAGGCAACAGTTGTATATGTGGTGTATACACGCAGACCGAAGCGACGAAGGAAAATTTGTACCAATGCCAGGATTCGAAGCTGGGTTCGACTCCCAGCCTTGGTACAAATTTTCCTTCGTCATTTCAGACTGCATATATACATCATAGATAAACGTGACTTGAAAAAGTCTCTCGAATCATATAGTTTCAGTTATGTAAGGAGTAGATGTTACGTCCTTTTATGGTGACGCCTTAGTTTCATTTCTAAATAACGTATGATTTTGACGGTCGCATCCGGTGTAAAGTCTGGAGATTTTTCCTTCAAGATGTCAGCCAGGAAAGATGTGTCTGATATCGGTGGTGTCCTGTTTACAATAGACGAGTCACGGTTCAGTCTAAATGGTAGTTATCACCGTCTGTTCATCTGGTGAGTCGGACGCTGTACACTGCTAGCAGTATTGTGGAAATTAACCAAAATGGCAGCGCCAAAGTTCTCGCCTGGGCTGACGTCATTGCATTTGTTTCTTAGGGACACTGTGAGGCATGCAGTCCACCTACAGTGGTATATTCTTCTCTTTCCTGGTGTGTATAGACGTGGGTGATGGTAACAGCAAAACCACACACGAATATGTGCAACATGTACAACGGGAGGTCATTGCGTCTTTGCAGAACCGGGTAGTTACAACTAAGGTACAGATACTCACGGAGGTACAGTTGGACTACAATTACCGGGTGACAGTGAAATTTGGTGGGTATGCTAATGCGCTGATGTGGAACCGATTTCCGCTGAAAATAGATTAGTTCCAATTTTGATAACCCAGCTCCTGGAGCTGTACATCATCTCGTCGACGTACCCAGAGCTCATATTGAACGAACTGTGTAAGCATCGGTTAACAGTAAAACAACGTTATGTCTTTATCGCTTGCTTGACCTTTCCTGCCGACATTCGATCTTAATCCATTACACACAGTAGCATTTCTGTACATCTTTCTAAATTCACAGGGCCAGATTTGCACCTAGGGGCCGAAATTAGAACTAATTTTTTCCAGCGTAAATTTGTTCTGCATTAACGCATTAGAATATCTACGAAGTATCACTGCCATACCGAAATTACAACCCACACTGGACCTTTGTAAGTAGCTGCACTTTAATTCTAACCACCCGGTACATAGTACACTTTAGGAGAAGAACTGCAATCACACATGAGCCACCATGTCACCTTCATAAATCTCAACAGGCTGTTTTTCAGAACTGAGAGCCGTTGGTGATAGGTGGTATCCCGAAACTCGTTGTAACCGTACCAGTGCGTCATAATTTATCTATTCCATCACTTCGAGCACACACGATCACCGTATATCAAGTTTCTGCGCGTCTTTGAAAATCGCTTAGCGGGTTGAAAATAACTGTTGCTAGGAAGAAGAATTGCTGGAGACAAAATCTAGTTTTATCATCATCAACCTAAAACTAGAAGTGCGGCAAGGAAGAGTACCGTTGCTTCTTCGTCAAAAATAAAACAATCATATCCATTAATCAAGAAACTCAAATTTCCACGATCTTTATGGGCGAAAGATTTAGTCATTTACAACAAATGGAAACGTGTGTACTGCCTTCTTCCTATTAAAAACTACTTTTCGCGGATCGTCCTTACACTTATTTTTCGTCATGCGTATTATGCTGATCGCCACTGTCAGGGGGCTCGGTACCTCCAGCATGAAATGAAAAGTGAGCCTGGCTGACCGTAGGAGAGCAGCGCAAGATAAAAGTACTAGAGACCGAACGCTAAGACTCACTGCCGCTTTCCAGTAGAACGCTGTCCTCTCCACGATTAACGAAGACCAGATGGAGACTTACGAGTCTGGCTTCAATAATTTAGTGGTGAACCAGCGTGGTACCAGTTAGCCGTTCGTCAGACGACTGATTGGTACGGAAGGATTCTCCCTGTTCGACGGTCGTAAAAGTGTTTTATGTGAGCCGGTGGTACGGACACGTCGCTCTGAGTAACGGTTGTGGCCGGAGGCCCAACAGGGCGGCGTAGGCCGCGCGGTCAACACAGAGGCCGCCTGTATCGCCACCAAACACGTGCAGCCGCGCACTTATCTACGCGACGCAGGCTCCGCGACGCTCTCGAAGTCTCACGCGGGGCTGACGGGGTCTGCTCAGTAGTGTCACCTTATTTAATGAACAACAGAAGCTGTGGCATGACAGTCGTCTGACGCCAGTAACTTGGTTTACAAATACGTAATGTTTCTCTTAACAAAATATAGTTTCGTAATATCTTCCTTTTTTTAACAGCTGTTCGTGGGCACTGCTGTTAGATACGAACATAGGCAACAGGTAGAGGGGGACTGAGGGCGGGGGTACAAGAGAAAGGGCACTTGCCCCTTACTGACATAATGACTGCATATCACTGCAGAATTATCATGCATATCTAGAAATATAAACCAATCAAATCTGAATCGATGAAACCTTTAATGTGATAAAGTCGCTGGTAATTTTATTGTTGTACAGTGGGTCAGCTGTTTCTTACTTCAGTCTACTTTTGGATATTCTGCGAGGACAAATTTCAAATTTGATGGTGGTGGCATGATACTAAGTGGATGCTCAGTGATTTGTTGTTGACTTCGTGCATATGTTACGTTGCACGTGATTCTCTGAGATGCACAGTACGCGTTTGGTCCCTATTTGATATAGACGACGATAGTGTTTGAAACTGTCTCTACATGTGGGCTAGTGGATTGATTTGCTTGATACGTGTCTTTCAAGTCTTTCAACGTGTTACTAAGAGTTTATCTGAGTGTAAGACTAGGTTATGCCCTATGATACGCTGACAATAGTATCATTTGATTTATTTCTTTTGTACACGTTACATTTTTTTTAATCTGTGATTTGCTATGTTTAATAGGGTGCTTGATAAAGACTAAAAAGTAGAAATTGACGAATAGCAAAGAAATGTGACAACTATTTACTGCCCCTAACGGAAAATATTAATAGTTGAAACATATGTCGAGGCTGTGGAACCATGTGGAAACAGTACTATCAACGTTTATAGAAATGATTTTCTGTAAGTCTACTAAACGACAGATTTAACAATGACTATGTTTCCTACATTCATGTACTTGACTACTGTCCTGTGTTACTCTTTAAACTAACAATAAAAAGCAAATATGCAGATTACAAAAGACTTTTTTTAACCATAATTGTGCCAGTCAACACTATATACAGAGGTATCAAATCGATGGAATACATCCTTTAACATGATGACGATTTGTAAACAAAGAGTTACAGGTGACATCAAAGTTATGCAGTCTTCTTTTCGTTAATTCATCTCCTGTATTTTCCTCTGAACAGTTTTAATGAAACAAACCCGTGTACAGATGTGCTGCACGCGTGCCATCCAGGGCTCGGTCCGCCTCGCCACTACTCGGCTTTCCTCGGTCTTTCGCGGCACTGCTCGGCACGACGTGACATTAGACTAGCTGTGCGATGCGACATCTTTTCATCCGGCAAGGGTGCATTAGTTGATTCTTAGTGGCAGCCATGTTTATTCCTCGCTATTTCTTAGCGATTCGTAGGAAGTTTATAAGTACAGTACAGATAGTGACACAACGTCACGAGCCTTCAGAGCTGAATGGGAATTGCAATATTTTTTCGAAGAGAAGGATGAAAATTCTCAATGTCTATTATGCAGTCGCATACTGGCCGGGCACCGCAAATTTGCAATAGAACGGCATTATAACACCACACACAAAGGACTTAATGATTTAGTTGGGTTGATAGATCAAACAAGTTGGCGGAATTAAGAAGACGTAGTGTTATTAAGCGAGACGGACCGACGGCGAGTACCACTTACAAATCTTTGTTTTTCTGATGTTTGTATTTGTACATATTTGTCGTTAGAATTCGAATTTAGAGTTCACTCAATTTTTGTTTCCTTTTTTTAAGCCTGCAACCGAACGTAGCGACCTGTCTTTAAGAGCAAGCTACCAAATAGCGCTCAAAATTGCAAGAGCGAATAAGCCTTCCAGTGATGGTGATTTCATCAAGTAGTGTATTGTTGAGGCAGCGGAACTCTTGACGCCACTGGAAGTAAAGAAGGTTAGTGAAATTAGTCTTTCCGGACAGACAATAGTTCGCCGCATAGCTGGTATGGCAGCGGATGTCTACAGGCAGTTAATTGATATTGCCTGCAAGTTTATTGCATTCAGGATTGCTTTGGACGAGTCGACCGACATTTCAGACACAACACAACTAGCGATTTATGTTGGTGGAGTCGACACAAATTTGCACGTGGCGGAAGAACTGTTAGATTTAGTACCAATGAAACACACAACGAGGGGTACCGACTTGATAAAAGCAGTTGAAGAGGCAGTTGAAGCTATTGGCCTGAATTGGAAAATGTTAGTTTCAGTCACCACGGACGGAGCGCCAGCAATTCGAGGTGCTCAAAATGGGCTTGTAGCATTGTTGGGTAAAAAACTAGGACGATTGACAGAAGATTTGTACGGAATTCATTGTTTTGTACACCAAGAAGCTCTTTGTGCTAAGTATGCAAATTTGGAGCACGTGATGAAGTTGGTAGTCACCATAGTACATTTTTTGACGTCGCATGGCTTAGTACACCGTCAGTTTCAACAGTTTCTCATGGACCTGAAGAGTACGGAGATGTTATTTACCACTGGGAAATACGTTGGTTAAGTCGAGGATCATGCCTCGAAAGATTTTTCAATTTAAGACTCGCTATTGTTGAGTTCCTGAAGGAAAAAGGAAAGGCAGAGCCAAAATTAGAAGATCCAAAACGGATTGCAGACCTCGCCTTTTTAGTTGATCTGACACTTGAACGCTCTCAATAAGATTTTGCAAGGTGAGCAGCAGCTTATTTCTGATCTGATGAAAAAAGTGGATGCATTTAATAAGAAACTCGCATTGTGGAAGGAACAACTCATGAAAATGAATACCGCCCGTTGTCCTACGCTCTCTAAAGTCAGAGAGAACGCAACTTCTGACGAATTCGTTTCTGTGTTGGAGAAACTACAGGCACAATTTTCTAAACGTTTTCAGGACACTGCCGGTCTGACATCTGTTTTTGAACTATTTTCTAGATCCTTTGCCGTTTCAGTTGAAAGTACTCCAGTGCATTTGCAAATGGAATTGATCGATCTGCAGTGTAATTCCCGTTTAAAGGACAATTTTTTTTTACGTAATAACTGTCCAGGAATTTTACGAAGGTTTTCCTCGGGAAGAGTTTCCCCGTCTCCACAATGAGGCTGCAAAATTTATATCAGTGTTTGGATCGACATACATGTGCGAAAGGTTTATTTCGATTATGAAACTAAATAAGTCAGGATTACGTGGCAACCTGAGTGACGAAAATATGAGAAACTGTCTGCGTTTGTCCGTGTACAGTCAGTTTGTGCAGGATATGTACTTTATTATGTCTACAGAGAACCAAAAATAATTAAATTAATGGTGATAATTTTGTTGTATTTGTCACATGTTTTGTTGAGAATTGTAGTTATTGCAAATTTTGTACAGTAGTTCCAGAATATAAAATTTGCTTGTTTCACATGTAGTTGGAATCACTTATTCCACATCATACTGCATGCTGTAGACCACTTTCAAGTCTGTTTCTATATCTCAGCTTAAATGTTGTAAGAATTTTACGAGTGACGATGTGAGAAGCACGATTTTGTTGGTGTAATGCAGTTTCAAACCCAGCGTTATTCTTATTTTTCTGCAGGTGTACGAACAGCCAACAAAGATTCAGTATTGCTCAACATGATGTGTTGTACTGAGCCTAATATTATCAAATGTCGTAATATGAAATTAAACCACATGCTAGCAGGGCGGTGTTCCTCACGCGAATGCATTGTAGCGTGCGGCGTGTTCGTATTTTCCTGCATGCGCGCGCAGTCAGGTGGTGTGGTAGTGGGGGACGTGTGACGTCAGAAGGGAGCGATCTGCCGCGTTCTTGCCCGTCCCTGTCACTAAACATTTTCTTTGCTATGCTTTATTCTGAAGACTTTTTGGTATAAAACACATCATACTCATAGTACGATACGCGATTGTTATACAACAACGATATGTGCGTCGTAAGATTGCTCTCTTATTGCTTCCTTAATTACCCAATTCCAGTACAGAGAAGCAAGAGGCAACTTTTTAATTTCATCGTACTTCATTCTGCGTTTGTATAGTATGTGAGTCTGTGCTCAGCAACTGCTGATTCCTCAACTTCTCAATTATTAATGTGTGGTTGATGTTCTGCACAGTGGTCGGTAAAGAAAAAGAGAATGTTTTATACCAGGGTATCGTCGCTGTAAATTTCAAGTTAATTCTAGGATCTTGTTTTATTGAGTGCGAAGGGATGATGCGAACTGAGATACAGTAAGGGAACAGTGACTAGTACGGGACACGTTAGCAAAAATTGGTACAAAACTTTTGTTGTTGCTTTTGAAATAACATATAACAGCATATACACTTTACCTGAATATTTTTTTCGCTGTAAATTGTGAAAACAAAACAAATGTAAAAGTTAATTGTGAAAAGAATTTATAAACAAAACGACATACAGCAAAATAAGATTTACTAAGACTTACAATTCGAGATCTTAAGAAAAATGTCGGGTAGTATGGGCCCATACACAGATTTTTAAATACAAAAGGTGTTTTTTGATTCATAAATAAATTCATCTGTTTGTATACCAAAAGTACAAAGTAATAAGAGACACATGGTTAAAAAGATCTCTAATCTTGTGGTCGACTGAACCTGACCAGTGTATCTTAGGCTTCTGGATTCAAGTTTCCTGTAAGAAAGTTCTGGATGCTTGAAAGTTCTGGATGCTTCTGCATAAATATTAGATAAAAAATTTTACCTGCCATTCTAGTTCCTCTATTCAATCTGTGAGGTACTTTTAAATTTTCTACCAAGTCGTAAGCCAAATTTTGAAACTCAACCTCGGCTATCGGCGTTAACCAAGAATCGAAATCTCTCATGTGTGCTAAAAGCATTTCTTCGTAATTTTCTTCAAATGTAAGTTTGAAAACCAGCATTTGACAAGTAAGGTGTCATAGTTGTCCTCTGATTTTCTACAGTTTTTCTCATTTTCAGTGTAGTTCTAGGAACATTATAACGATTGGCAGCAACTGTTTCGGTCCTTCCGCCTTCCAAAACACTTCGAACCGTTCGCTTCATTGCCCCCCGTTCGTCCACCTTCGCATCGTGACTTTTTGTATGGTCCATCACCCGACCTTTGAGTGTCCCATACTACACTACTTAAACATTAATACAAATATGAAAACATTACTTCTTTCCCTTCCAGCGTTCACTAGTACCGGCACCCACAAACGTATAAGGTTTACTTGAATACGAAGATAGCAGCTACATCTCTAAATTGTAGTAAATGTCAGAGTGATGTTATTCCAAGCATTGCATGCCTTCGCTGTTTGTCGGAAAACCCGGGAAGTACCATGTAGTCCGTACTACCCACCGTCCCACTATAACTACGAAATCTTACTTATTAAACACCGCGAACCGGTTTTCAGGAGGTAAATTACAAATATTCTTCATCTTCTTAAGTAGTATTCCTTGTCTTATCAGCTCACCTAATTTTCAACATTCTTCTGTAGTACCATATGTCAAATGCTTCTATTCTCCCCGATTCCGATTTTCCCACAATCCATGTTTCCGGTTTTCCCAAAATCCATGTCACTGAAATACCATGCTGTGCTCTAAGCATACACTCCTCCATCGAATTATGGTCTGTGTTTGATATTAAAGATTTCACTTGGCCAGGAATGCTCTTTTTGCCAGTGCAAGTCTCCTTTTTATGTCCTTCTTGCCCCGCACGGCATGGCTTTTTTTGATGCCTAGGTAGTAGAATTCATTAAATTCTTCTACATCTCGATCACCAGTTACGATGTTAAGTTTCTCACTGGTCTCATTTCTGACGCTTCTCATTACTTTCGTCTAGTACTTTTGTATTTCTGAATTTCCCTGAACGTATTTGTACTTTTTTCTTTCGTTGATCAAGTGAAGTATTTCTTCTGTTACACTGGGTTTCTTCGCAGTTGCCTTCCTTGTACCTACTTTTTTCTTCTCATCTTCCGTGATCGCCTTTTTTTAGAGATGTCTATCCTTTTTCAATTCAACTGCTTACTCACGTATTCGTTATTGCAGTATCTATAGCCTCAGAGATCTTCATTCCCTAGTGTTTCCGTATCCCACTTCTTTGAGCATTCATTCTTTCTGACTAGTCTCTTAAAGTTCAGCCTACTCTTCATCATTATCAAATTGTGAAGTGAGCCTATATGTTCCTCTGCGTACCTCTTACAATGTAATATCTGATTTCGGCATCTCTGCTTGACCATGATATAATCTAACTGAAATCTTCTTGTATCTATCGGCCTTATCCCGGTATATCTCTATCTCTTATGAATGAACGGAGCATTTGTTATTACCATCTTATTTTATTTCAGAACTCAGTCAGTGTTTCTCCTCCCTCATTACTACTACCAAGCCCATATCCTCCTACAACGGCATTTCCGGATTACAGAGAATAAGGTGTGTAGACGTTTATTTGTGTGACAAACCATCATGAAGGAACTGAATATTCTGAACAGGCATTATATTTTTCAAAAAGGACATTGTTATGAAGACATATTAACAAAATGTGCTATGCCATTTGCAAGCTAACATCCCATAGATCTTCGGGCTCACATGCGGTTCCTCTTCGTCGAAATGTCGTGGCTCAAACTCGTCTACAGGTTGAACCGAACGCGTCGCATTACACGCCCTAGGTTAGACCCTTGTGACCTTTTGGTTAAATTGTCTGTCTCACGGCATGTTTGCGAAATACAAAGTTAATATAACTTCGGCCAGTAATAATAATATCAGGAACTAGATTAACGAGCCATAAATGATGTAGGCCACACAGTTGCGATTTGGTTAGAATGATGTTTATTCCGAAAGCAAACTAATAGAGAAAGTGATCGTATTTAGAATTACTATTACATTCGAGCGCATATCCATTTGACACAGTTCGATCATTCACTATCTCATCGTGAATTAAAAGTCTACTACTCCACCTCATTAACTATGCGAAACATTAGAGTTCACACCAGGCGCACGGCTACTTACCGCTCAGAGATTAAGTCCCGCGATACCACACAAGCTAGCTAAGGACCGACCTTCTGCGTTCGCATCTGCATCCGAACTGTCCCTTTTGAGGCTCCAGCCGAACTGTACTCTTTGGTATCTAGACCAGAACTGTCCTCTGCCCATCTCCGACTGCGTTTCCCGCGTGCCGAACATCTTCCCTCAACTGACTAGCGCAGTTCCCTTTCCTGAAGCCGTCCACCTGATTGGCTACAGCTTATTCTACATTATTTTACATTTTAACATATTTAAATAATCAAAGCTTGAGCACTTTCACGTTCTAAATAAAGTAAGAATAATATCCATTACATAATAAACGTTAAATTCTGTTACATAGAACCAATACAATCTCCTTTTTAACTTTGAATGTCACGGCCAGTAGCTTTGCACCAATGTGCTTTCTGATCGTCCGACATGAATCCAATCTAATGTTAATGGGACATAATCGAGATGTCAGTTCCTGCACAAAATCCTCTACCGCCAACAACACGTCCGCAATTACGGACGGCTGTAGAGGCAGTGAGGTTCAGTATCTCTGCAGGGGCCTTCCAACGGCTCGTTGAGTCTATGCCACGACGAGTTGCAACACTACGCCGGGCAATAGAAAGTCCGACATGATGTTAGCAGGTATCAAATGACTTTATCACTTCAGTGTAGAAATATGCGAGGAAATACTGCTCTCCAGTTTATCTCTGAAAATGGAGCAAAAAACCGTTTACAACACTTGTCGACTTAGAGGAAGATTGGGACAATGTTCACTGGAATGCACTCTTTGAAATTCTGAATGTAGTATGGATCACGTAAAGTGAGTGAAGATTATGTAGAATTCGCATAAAAATAAGCTACACTTAAAAAATCTAAGAACATGGAAAGGAAGCAATAGCCGGGAAAGGAGTCAGACAGGATTGTAACGTATTCTCCACGTTACTCATTGTGTGCACTGAGCAACAATAAAGGAAACCAAGAACAAATTGGAAAAGGTAATTAGAGTTCAGGTACAAGAAATAATAATCCTGAGGTTTGTTAATGGCATCGTGATTCTGTCAGACATATCAAAAGACTTGGAAGAGCAGTTGCATGGAATGAATAGTATCTTGTAAAGGGATTACAGGATTTACATCAAAGAAATTGAAACAATCCTAATGGAATGTAGTTGAACTACATTAGGTGTTACTGAAGGAATTAGATTAGGAAATGAAACAGTAAAAGTGACGAGTTTTGCAATTTGGGCAACAAAATAACTGTTGATGGCTGAAGTAGGGAAGACATAAAACGCAGACCGCCAATAGCTAGAAAAACATTTCTGAAAAAAAAAGAGTTTGTTAATATCTAGTACAAATTTAAGTGTTAGAAATCGTTTTTTGAGTATATTTGTTTTACTTCTAGCCTTGTACGGGAATGAAATGTGCAGGATAAGCAGTTCTGAAAAGAAGGAACAGAAGCTTTTAAAATGTGGTGCTACAGAAGAATGCTGAAAATTAGATCGGTAGATGTAATGAATAGGTACTGAATAGAATTGAGGAAACAAATTACTCGTCCAATTTGACTAAAAACAGGGATCCGTTGAAAGGACTCATCCTTGACGCATAAAGCAACGGCAGTTTTGTAATGGAGATAAGTGTGGGGGGTAATTTTGTAAAGGGAGGCCAAGGAGTGAATACATTTAGTAGGTTCAAATGAATGTAGATTCGAGTAGCTATTTGCAGATGAACAGGCTAGTACTGAACAGACTTGCGTATTCGAACTGAAGACCACAACATTATGATAGAACGGGACCCGATTGTTCCACTTTCTAAAACTATAAGTAAATGGCATCAGAATGACATCTGTCGAAATTACCAACAGTTGCAGAGAAGACTCAAACTGTAAGCCTGAGAAGCCAATACTATGTGCTAACGGTGTTGTAATTTCGGAAAGTAAAATACAGATAGGGTACAATAAACTAAATGAGTAGTATATTTTCACCAGAAGATAAAGGTAGGGGAAACAACGATCATTTTGTATGGTTTCCAATCGCTGAATTCCTCCTGCCAAATATAATTGTGCAATTCCTCGTACTTGCTCCGTAAGAGGTTTGCCAATAAGTCATCTCATTTTTTTCCATCAAAAAACCACAGCAACGAGCTTAAGTTCAATTTATAACTACTACAAACGGCTTTTAGACAGATAAACGTGGCTTCTGGTTACAACATTTCCTGCCCACAGGAACTCAAGTTCTCAACGTAGACAGCTTTATTTATTATTTAATTATTATTCATTATATATTATTAACGTACAGAAATAAATCTAAGCCGTCTTAAAGGGACATGTTGAAGCATCTCATTGATCTACATTTGACAGCTTGATAAACATTTACCCGTCAATGAGAAAAGGACACTTATAAACCATAACACTATGTCCATTGCCCACCGCTACGTTGGCGTTGCGGTCACGTGACGCGGTAACAAAAGTGTGTAAGCGGAGCAGACACGGAAAGGAGATCTCCCTAGCAAAGATATGGCCTGAAAAAGGGAAATCCATTGGTGATAAGCGACTTTGACAAAGGGCAGATTGTTATTATGTAGATCCTTTGAACGAGTATCTCGAAAACGGCGATGCTTGTCGAATGATCACGAGCTACTGTCGTGAACATCTACTGAAAGAGGTAGAAGGACAGTGAAGCTACCACTAAGAGCTAAATCGTTGATGTCCACGACTCTTTACAGAACATGAGTTCAAACGTTTTCTGCTCTGTAAAGTAGGACAGAGGGTGATCTGTGGTATCTCTGCAGAAAGAGCACAATGGTAATGCAGGCAGAAGTGTTTCGGAGCACACCGTTCGTCGGACATTGTTGGACGTGGAGCTCCGCAGCAGAACACCCCTACGTGTTCATATGTTGACCGAGCGACATCGTCAGTTACGATTGCAGTAGGCACAGGATCATCGGGATTCGACCGTCGATCAGCCAATCGAGATGAATGGCGGCTCGAAACCTGCAGTCCGCCACGGACGCAGGCTGGTGCGAGCGATATTATGCTGCGGGAGACGTTCTCCTGCGCTTGCAGGGGCCTCTGATAGTAACCGAAGACACGCTATCAGTTGCCAACCACCTGAATCCCTTCATGCTTGATGTCTTCCCTGATAGCGATGTGATCTTTCAGCGGTATTACTGTCCGTGCCTCCGAGCCAAAACTGTCCTGCAGTGGTTTGAGGAGCATGTTGATTCCGCAGTGACCAAATTCGCCTGATGTAAATCCTATGGAACCCATCTGGGTCGCTATCGCGAGCCATCACCGCGTACGCAAATCAGCGTCCCGTTATTTACGCGAATTACTTGACCTGTGCTTAGACATCTGGTGCCACATACCTCCACAAACCTACCAACTGACTATCGGATCCCTGACACGCAGAATCCGTGATGTATTTCGTTCCATAGACGGCGAAACAATCTATTAAGCGGGTGGCCATACCGTTTTGGCTCATCAGTGCATTATTAAATGATAACGTTAAGCAACTGAGATATCTCCTCTGGTAGACAAAAAAAGTGTAATTAATATAAGTAAACCAATGCTATGTCATTTTTTAAATTATGCAATGTAGAAACGACAATAAATTCGCCCAGAGGAACTCAAGCCATGCTACAGCTACGTTGCGCTCTAAGAAATATGTTATAGAAGCATGTCTGCAGAAACACATTATTTCGAGTTTTGAATATTTCTTACGTCTTGATAATATGTAGTAATCTTTCAAACCCCGTAGCAACATTAATTTATTTATTACTATTATACATTTAGATCAGCTATCTAGAAACTAAAGCAGACTGTTATTTTTATTGTTCGTCCTAACTGTTAATCTGTAAGTTAATTTGACAACTGTTTTCAAGGGAATAAGTATCCAGCAAATTCATCTTTGATTAACTAACGTACTAACTTAAATTTAGCAGTTTACTGACTGCTTACTAACTACTAACTAATATCTTAATCTTTCCTTAACTTCACTTTACTTCACGACAGATATCACTACTTTCATGGTCTCCCGCACTAGCAAAGGAACAGAACATACCTGCATACCACTTCAAACAATCTCTTGTATTAAAGAAGTCGACAAATATTAATTCTGAAATAAAAAGCTGCAACGTGTACTTCGGAGAACCAATAAATAAAGTGAAAGAAACTTTCTCAGCGGGAATAAAAATTCAAGGAAATAGTTATAAGTGCCACGTTAGCAATAGAATAACCACTCTGGTCGAATTAAGGAATACGAAGAAGCTCAGTTCAAATGAATTAACGACGAACTTAACACGAAATATGGCTTGGGAATTGACAGAAGAAGGACGAAGATGAGTAATAGTAGAAAGAAAATGACTTGCTCAACATTAAAAATCGGGAGGACACAGCAGGCTGACCGGGATAAGGACGACATTAGTGGTATATTCACATCAGCGAAGACAACATTATTCAATAAAAGACCTCTCGTAATTTCAGATAGTGATATAGAACTGATGAAGAATTTCCTGTAAGTCTGACGCAAACCATCGTATCAAACTGAGTGGTAGACCATAAGACACACCGTCAAGAGGAGACTTAAGCTCTTTGAAATGCGGTCCTGTCGAAGAAGGCTGAGAATTAAGTGGACAGATGAAGTAAGAGAAACTGAAAACAATAGACCCGTGCTACAGCATCGAGGAATAGTTAAGTGGGCGTTGGAAGGAGCACTCAGGTGAAAAAAATAGACTGACCAACACTAGAACAGGCAAAACAGATTACAATAACATCGTTTCGGACCTCCTTTTGCCCAGTATAGTGCAGTCGCTCAATGTGGCGTGGACTCAACAAATGTTGGAAGTGTCCTGCAGAAACATTAAGCGATGCTGCGTCTGTAGCCTTCCATAATTACGAAAGTGTTACCGGTGAAAGATTTTGAACAGGAACTGACTTCTCAATTATGTCCCGTAAATGTTCGATGGGATTCATGTTGGGAGGTCTGGATGGCCAAATCATTCGCTAAAACTGTCTAGAATGTTCTTCAAATCAGTTCAAATGATTCAAATGGCTCTGAGCACTCTGAGACTTAACTGCTGAGGTCATCAGTCCCCTATAACTTAGAACTACATAAACCTAACTAACCTAAGGACATCACACACATCCACGCCCGAGGCAGGATTCGAACCTGCGACAGTAGCAGTTGCGCAGTTCCAGATTGTAGCGCCTAGAACCGCTCGGCCACCTCGGCCAGCTTCAAATCAGTCACGAAAAACTGTAGCCCGGTGACATGGCAGGTTGTCGTCCATAAAAATAGTTGTTTGAGAACATGAAGTGCGTGGATGGCTGCTAATTGTCTCTAAGTAGCCGAAGAGAACCATTTCCAGTCAGTCAATGATCCGTTCAGTTGGACCATGTAAATACAGATCACAATTGCTTGTAGATCACTTAGGTCCATGGTTTCGTGAGGTCTGCACCACACTCGAACCCTACCATCAGCCCTTACCAACAGAAATCGGAATTCATCTGAGGAGGCCATGGTTTTCCAGTCTTCTGTTAGTATTGACATCTGTACGCTGCTCTCGGCCGTTAAGTGTAGGCAGCGGCCACAGCGTCGTCCGTAATGAGAAACAAAGTAAGAAATTTTGATTTCTAGGCACATTCTTGACACTGTGGATCTAGGAAGATTGAGTTCCCTAACGGGTTCCGAAATGGAATGTCCCATACGTCTATGGTAGCTCCAGCTACCACTTCACGTTTGAAATCTGTTAATTCCCGTCTTGCGGCCATAATCACATCGGAATCCTTTCTCATCGATCAGCTGAGTACAAATGACAGCTCCGCCAATGCACTGCCCTTTTATACCTTACGTAGGAGATACTAACGCCATGTGCATATGAGCATATTGCTATCCCAAGAGCCGGTCGGAGTGGCCAAGCGGTTCTAGGCGCTACAGTCTGGAACCGCGCGACCGCTACGGTCGCAGGTTCGAATCCTGCCTCGGGCATGGATGTGTGTGTGATGTCCTTAGGTTAGTTAGGTTTAAGTAGTTCTAAGTTCTAGGGGACTAATGACCTCAGCAGTTAAGTCCCATAGTGCTCAGAGCCATTTGAACCATATAACACTTGCATGGAGCACGCGCTGAGGAAAACCTCTCAGATAATAAACCCACATCGTATAGCCATAGTTACTATGTTTAGCCAAACCAGCTTGTAGAGTAATGATTAGTATCCTCACCTTACAAAGGTAATAAGGAAATTACTTAGGAAGCAGATGCGTTTGATCACTGCGGTGATTTGCTGACCTTGACCTTAAACACATTCCTTTGATATTTGTGGACATATACCAAATACTTCTCACGGTCACCAGTACTTGATTTTGGAATCTCCACATCATTAACCTGGTACAGCAACAAACCATGCTTCCGACGTAAGATCAGTCTTTCCACTCAGTTCCTCCGCACAAATTTTCGAATAAAAGCACGCAGTAAGTAAAGATATCCACGCTTCCACTTCCGTCTGTATTCAGAGGCGTACATGTTGATGAGGGGCACTCAGATGGTCCCCCTAAGTCTGCCTTAGCGAAGTCCTCGGCGCCTGTAGCAGCTGTTGAATTATTCACGCCAACTGTGCGCAAGCTACTCTCCCCCCACTCCTGTGTGCGAGCGGCCGGCTGTAGCTTGTCATACCAGCTTAGTACTAAAATAGCGATCTGTGCCTCTAAAGCCGCTTGTCACTCCACGTGACAGCCACTGTCCCTGGTAGAAATTGCCATGGTACATTTACGGGGTGCTCACCTGATAGCGAGAGGTGATCGCAACAGTTTTGAAAAGCAGGGATTGTATCGGTAGTGTAAACCACGCTTCACGTTCACGAAGCACGTTACGATTGTTTAAAAGATTTTCACATCCAGAGACAACGAACTGATACGTCAGTGTGAGACCCTTACACAAACAGGGCATCAGCTAAGTTGACAACAGCGAAGCAACGCAGAATTTATACCACTGGACTTATCGTATATTCGCCAGGAGCGGGAACTATATTACCTTCCGGAAGTCCCGATTTAATTTCCTCGTGGATGACTTCAGCAAGGTCAAGAGCGACTCCCATGATTGGTTGCTGCAACGAAGCTAATGCCGCGTCTCCAGTGATCTCGATAGCAGTGGGAATTAAATAATAACGTTATTTGTTTTTCTTCCCCTGAGGAATCAAGGCACAAGCTTCTGCTGACATGGTGAAAATGAAACAAGTATATAACAACATTCTTTCATTGCTCCTTCAGTTGATAACCTTGCATGTAACCCGTGTCAACCGTCTTATAAATACCTCAAGAAAATACATTCAGTTCGATAGTGAAAACGCACGTTCTCGGAAATAAATACGTATAATTTTTCATAATTTATTTTACCAAGTAAACCGCCGCGTCCGACATTCAAAACTTGTTCCTTTCTCAGATAACAATTATTATACAGGGTGATTCAAAAAGAAAGAAGAAACTTGAGATGCCTATTACAAACTATGAAAGATAGAAACACATTGCGCATTGCACTGGACAGAGGAAGGTTCAAAGTTTTATGTACGTACTGCCACTACACCACACACTCAACATGAGCACATGTTTGAAGAAGTTGAAGTTCCTGGCCTCCCCGTATTGTAGGCTTCCGAGGGCCCCGTGTTGAACGTTCGATATTTTCATCAGACAAGCGTGGCCGACCAGTGCTCTTCCCTCTGCATATACAATCAGCTCCCAAGATTTTTGGTTGCGAATCCTAAATTTGCTTGTCCGGAGGTGGCTTCTTGCTGAATCGACTGTGGAATGCACATTGCACTTGAACAATGGACTAACTTCACGCAAATTCTAACACAAAACTCTTGTGGAGTAATCTCCATGTTGCTGCAAACAAACAACAGCGCAGCTGTGTCAGAACTTCGAGCCTTCCTCTATCCAGTGACATGTGCGATGTGTTTCCATCGTTTACAGTTTTTTGTAACAAACTGAAATTTGTTCTTTCTTTCTAAATCACAGGCTACAGAGGGGATCACACTCTACTGTCATCTAAAATGCACACGAAAAGCAATTATAATAAATGTGGTGAAAGAGAATAAGCAATTGAAACCTATTACTTTCAAAAATAAAGGAAAAATTTACACATAAGCACGTCGGTAAAATACACTGAAACATTTTGGGTAATGTAATTTGCAAACCAAGTAACGGTGCTAGAACAAATCTTAAAAAAGACGGCCCTCATTCGATAAAAATTTAACCCTTGACTATGGTTTGCATAAATAAGGTGTTTTACCAATACTTGGCCGAAATACTAGAGGTAAAAAAAAGCTTCAGAAAGTGATTTCAGAAGCACCTAGAGGAAAAGGCTAGCAATAATCTCTCTCTTTACAAGAAATTACTCTGTAAAGCAATTTAAAATAGTTACAGCTATTTAGCGAGAACAAAGGTGCCTGATCATACATAATTTTAATAACACTGAACCAGTTACCACCGAAACGAGTGAGCAAAATGCTTAACAACTGTCAGCCAAAGTTAACTACTGAGGAGATCAGTGAACAGTCAGACAATACACGGTATAACTCGCGGTAAGCGACTTAAACGTTAAAACTCACAAACATCAACAATGTATTAAAATGTTAATCAGCAGCGCACATTAATACCAGAAGCTGACAAGCGATTGCGTACATTGCGTATTAAATTATAAAAACCACCGTTTATTACTTTGCGTTCTTCCTTCTTTTCATACTGTAAAAATCCAGAAGCAGTACGGCCGAGTCCAGCCGAGTTCCCAAGTGACAATTACTGTACTTGTTGCGCCTGCTGATGTATAGATATACAACACATTCAGCACTGCATAAACGGCTCACAATCGTGACGAAAAACTAATTGGTCCACCAAGGGTAGCACTTTTACAGCTATGTTCGGTTTAGACTGAAGTAATTTCAATCTCCACTGCCGTGTATTGTGTGTGTGTGTGTGTGTGTGTGTGTGTGTGTGTAGTGCGTGAGAGCGCGCATTTTTCACATCTTCCCCTAAACCACTGGACCTATATCAGTGAAACTTGGTACAAATATCTCTTCCTTTTGGCAATAATCTCTGTCACAAAAAAACTACCTACGTATCTTAGTTTAGGAAATACGCTGTCATAAACAATGAGATGCCTGAAAACCTGCTACATCATTTATCACGTTTAAATTTATTACTTCTGTACTTCTAACTCTATTCGCAACAAATTTCGCTGGCAATATCCACACATGCCGCTAAACGCACATACAAAATTATAAGATGGTACTCCAAATAGTTCAAGAGACATAACGTCATAAATACTGAGATGTGTGAAAAACTGCTGCAATTGCGCATGGCTTATGTGTATTAATTATTTGCTACCAACTCTATACGCAGTCAGTATCCACATATTCTGCTGAATGTACCTACACATATATCATCGTACGAAACATTGTTGAAGAGGTATGACCTCATAAATACTGAGATGCGTGAAAAAAATGCCCCATCGTTCATGAATACAATTTATTCTTTACCGTTCGGACACTCCTACAGTCGAGTCACCTTAAGAAAATCCCTGCCGTCTGGCAGCGCTTTTCACGGTTTTCAACTCCTAAGCGCAAACGAATGTTGGCGAAAACAGTCGCCATCTACAGTATAGAACTATGAAGAGACATTTACAAAGTTTAAAAAGTCGCGTTGTAGGCACCCGAAGCAGCTGAGCCCAGCGAACAGAAACTGTCCGGGATATTGCACTACAAACACCGTTCAATTTTTGTTTTCGTTTCTAATAGAAAATGAGCAAAATCAATATCCTAGCAAAGCTGTGTCTGTCAGCTAGTACACTATAATTAATGCTATCACCGAACTTTCGTCAAAGGTAACGCTTTACCAGCGACGTAGCATCAGCTCCACATGCAAGCAGTTCTCACGCTGTCCCGCAAGACTCACTATGACTTTCATCCGCTGGAGGAGACAAGACCATGAGCCGTCCCACGTACGGTGCATAATAGCCCCATAGCTAGCCTCCATTGCCGCCTAGCAAGACGTTCACGTAAGCACTGCCTAGAGACGCGGCCTCAGTATCTTTGGATGTGGACAGCGGACTGGCTCAGCATGCACGTACTATTTAAAATACAAATTATTGTTCAGGGCGTATAATGAGACAAAGAAACTGGTTCACCTGCCTGACGTCGAGCAGGGCACGCAGAAGTGCCGCAACACGACGTGGCTTGGGCTCGACTAATGTCTGAAGTACTGTTGGAAGAAACTGATACCACTGATCCTGCAGGGCTGTCCATCAATCCGTAAGAGTATGAGGGGTTGATATCTCTTCTGGACAGCACGTTGCAGGGCACGCCAGATATGCTCAATAATGTTCGTGTCTGAGGAATCTGCAGGCCAGGTAGAATGTTTAAACTCAAAAGAGTGTTCCTGGAACCACTCTGTAGCAATTCGGACGTGTGGGGTGTCGCATTGTCCTGCTGGAATTTCCCAAGTTCGCCTGAATGCACAATGAACATGAATGGATGCAGGTGATCAGAATGAATGCTTACGTACGTGTCACCTGTTGCAGTCGTATCTAGACCTATCAGGGGTCGTACATCAATCCAACTGCACCGCCCCACACAATTACAGAGCTTCCACCAGCTTGAAAAGTCCCCTGCTGACATGGATTAATTAGGTTGTCTCCATACCCGTACTTGTCCTTCCACTTAATGCAATTTGAAACGAGACTTCTCCAAACAGGCAACATGTTTCTAGTCATCAACCGTCCAATGTCGGTGTAGACCTTCCCAGGCGAGGAGTAAAGCTTTGTGTCATGCAGTCATCAAGACTACACGAGTGGGCCTTCGGCTCCGAAAGCCCATATCGATGATATTTCATTGAATGGATCGCACGCTGATACTTGCTGATGGCCCAGCATTGAAATCTGCAGAAATTAGCGGAAGGGTCGCACTTCTGTCACGTTGAACAATTCTCTTCAGTCGGCTTTGGACCTGTTCCTGCAGGATCTTTTTACAGCCATAGCAATGTCGGAGATTTGATGTTTTACCGGATTCCTGCTATTCACGGTACACTCATGAAATGGTCTTACGGGAAATTCCCCACTTCGTCGCTACATCGGAGATGCTGTGTCCCATCGTTCGTGCGCCGACTAAAACCCCACTTTCAAACTCGCTAAAATCTTGGTAACCTGCCATTGTAGCAGCACGCGTCCGGGGTAACGCTTCTTTGGACTTAAAAAATTTTTCCCAGTCAAACGTCGTTCGCATCAGCCGAGGTCGCTAAGCGCACATCGAGAACCTGGGGCGCAAGGAGGCAACAGTGTAATAGGCCCTCCAACATTGACTGCTGCTTCAGTAGTGGTGGGGCTGCTGCACAGGCAACTGCATTGAACAGAGCCAAGACGTCCTGCATCTACCACCTAACAAATGCGCGCGACAATTGTTGTGTTACACAGGCGTTGCCGACCGCAGCGCCATATTCTCCTTGTTTACATATCTCTGTATTTGAGTACACATGTCTATACCAGTTTATTTGGCGCTTCAGTGTATATATACAATAAGACATATATTAATAACAACAGTAAGAATTATCTAAGACGTATTTTGTGCAGTCAAGAAATAGAACTTCAGTATTCCACAGTGATTCTGATTCCCCGCCCAGCCCGAGTATCGTCATGGATAACAGATCAGAGACACTCGGTCTCCATAGTCTAGTCGCTTTTTGCTTCTGCGCGAAATACCATGCAGCCGCCAGAAGCATGTCACGTGGAGCAGACACTACCTGTAAATACCACGGACCGACAGCTGCCACTCAGTCTCTCATTAATCTTTCAAACATTTAGTTGCGGCGCACTAATTACTCGGATCGATGTTTGAACTCTTTAGAGTCTTCTTGAACTGGTCTTCAAAGAGCTTCTGAGGAGCACAACGGGGCCTTCTACCTGTTCTCACCTCACTGTACAACGTATGTCAAGAAAGTCTGTTGTTTCTCATCCGCTGGAGATGCTCAATCCATCTGAATGGGTGATCAATAACGGTAGCTTGTATACTGTAAAATTTTGCCTTCTCAGGAACAGTCTGATACAGTCATCATACTTTATGTTCATGATGTACCTAAGCTTCTACTGGTTGAAGCATTCTAGTTTATTAAGATCACCGCGATGTAGCGTCCAGGTTTGGCAATCAAAGAGCAAGATAGAAACGACAACTGCTTGATACATCATCTGTTTCGTGCTTAGCGTCAGATCTTTATTCAGGAAAATGTCCAAAAGCAATCCTGTTCCCCAAGTCGTTTCCCGATGAGGAATTTGTTGATAATACAGTTCCTACTACTTTTCAATAGCAGATTTGAAAGAAATTAGTCATAAACTACTAGTACTCAAACCTAAAGTGAAAGGTTTCAATGTGGAACACTTGGCAAACTCATATGCTGTACGGGAGTTACTCGCAGTTGTTTATAAATTTTGTCTGTGATGTATTAACTATTCCAATACCCTCTCGCAATTTTTTAAATGTGTTATTGATAGTTTAATGCTTCCGTTACATAAATTTTCTAATGAGAATTACGCATCTATGAACTGACTTGCGCCATGAACAATAGTTATTAGCCAGGTACTTCTTGCAGCTTCACCCGTATACAGTATGTTTATTGGATGGATTACATTACTTCATTATCTTTATTTCCAGCATACCTTTTAAATAAATTTAGTTTATTTACTTATTCATCCTGTTCGTGAGACAACGCGAGCCAGAGCTATTGGTCATGGAACAAGTCAGTTCATAGTTATTGAGTTCAAACTAAAAAACTCTTTTCATGGAAGAATCAAAGAACTAATAAAACCTTTAAAATTTATGAGAGGGTGTAGAAATGATTAATACATTACAGAGGAAAGTTCTATACAGCTTGACAAACTCCTGTACAGGGCAGGGGTGTACCAAATGTGCCACAAGGAAATCTTTCAATTTAAGTTTGAACACTTGTAGTTTATAACTAACTTCTTTCAAAATGCTATTGAAAATGTAATCTGCTGACTAGCTGACACCTTTCCATACAATTCTTAATGTATTTTTATCCAACTACATAATGTAGATCCGTCTAGTGTACACTGAATTAATGTTATATTTCCTATGAAGGAGTCGATGTGGTGAACTGCAAACCCCATGACTATGTTGCTTGTTTCCCTGAAAACGTCAAACAATATTGTTGCTAAAAGATACATATGTTTCATGATCATACGAAACTATGCTTGATAATGTTGTCAGGGACGTTGAGTAAGTGCACTCGAGTCGCTGAATGAATTTGATCCTCAGTTCTTCTATGTCAAATGGTAAGACTAATTCAATTACATTGATGGTTCCGTGACGGTATTATTTTTGTAAACAGATGCTGCGTTCGCCTGAATCTCGTGTAGAGATAGTGAAAATAAGGTAATAGGTTAGTGCACACGGAAAGTGATTAGAGATTGTGACATGTAAACACCAATTTCTTACTCTCCCTCTTTACTCGATTGGAGTATTCTTCTAATTGATTGCAAGCTTATGTTATTAATCACGGGGCTCCATGCTCTCAGAATAGTAGGGAAATATATTAACGCATTCTCTAAAACGTTCAAATGGCTCTGAGCACTATGGGACTTAACTACCGAGGTCATCTGTCCCCTAGAACTTAGAACTACTTAAACCTAACTAACCTAAGGACATCACACTCATCCATGCCCGAGGCAGGATTCGAACCTGCAACCGTAGCGGTCACGCGGTTCCAAACTGAAGCGCTTAGAACCGCACGGCCACACCGGCCGGCCTCTAAAACGTGAACGGTTGTAAAGTAATTGATTAATTACATTTATAACAACTACGTGGTGTTCGTCCTTATAATTCTGTGATATAATTCTAACGATCTGAGACTGATTGTTCGTTCTCGATCTACATCAAGTCCATTACTTCAGACTTACTGGCAATCACCTTAGGACTCAAGTTTTCGTTTTTAGTTTCCAGAATATCACTAACATCTATTGCAAGACAAACCACCTCTTAAATGCCGTGACTAACGTTTTTTTTTTTTTTTTTTTTTTTTTTTTTTTTTTTTTTTTTTTTTTTTTTGTGGCAAGTAGTTTCCCAGAACCAATTCTACCAAGCATTTCTACGAGAACTCTGCTTACTGTTGACACTTTAATTAAAAAGCTTACTGTTTAACAACTTTTAAAAATCTCTTTTCAAGCATTGAGATATCTCAGTCGAAGCGGACTACTAGTCATTTCAGATAAATAGCTTCACCCAAAAGAAAAATTTAAGTACAACAATTAAAACATTGACAATCTTCATAATACGTAACCTTGCTAAAATCGTACTTCAGACTTCTATTCCTCAAATGAGATACAATCATTTGGCACATTATGGGAATATTTTCTTTAGTTTTGTTTTGGCATTTTTGTAGCTATTTTTGCTTGTGCTTGTTCTTTGCCCTTCTCCCCATAAGGGTGATACTAAAATTGAATGAGCTTCGCATATAGTTGGTCTAACTGACTTTAAAACTACGTAGAAATTAAATTCATTAAAAACATTTTATAGTTATGACGTGCTTGCTTGACGTCATAACAACGACGTCACAAGCTGCCAACAAGCCGTCTCATTTGCAGACAGGAATCGAGAGAAAGTCATTGACAGAGAGGGTAATACATGATGTGTGACACTGTACTTACGGTGTCGCGGGGTAGACGCTTGGTCTTAGGTGTCTTGCCACGGTTCGCGTGGCTCCCCGCGTCGGAGGTTCAAGCCCTCCCTCGGACATGAGTGTTCGTATTGTCCTTAGCGTAAGTTAGTTTAAGTTAGATTAAGTAGTGTGTAAGCCTAGAGACCGATGACCTCAGCAGTTTGGTCGCATGGGAACTCGCCACAAATTAAAAAAAAGGCTGTACTTACCCTGCAATTTATTTTATAATGACAAAATTGTTGGTATATATTTTTATTGATGCTGTAAGTTAAATCAGTAAGCAGATATTCAGTAAGCCACACTAACGGTCCGGACATCAAACGAACCTGTGGACCTGCAGCTCTGGCAAAACATCAGCAGTGTGTGTATCCACGAGATTTGTGAACTTTAATGCCAGTAAACAATCATTGTCGGATTTCACTTTCATCATGGGTCTGTACAAAATACAACAGTCAAATATCTTTTTACAACCAGAATAATACGGAGAAAGAGCTTGGACCTAAAATTGTCTGTCTGTCCTTTTCAGCACTGTCGCTATGCTGCGGGGATCCTTACCAGATAGTTTATACGAAATACATCGATAAAGTTGGAAGAACGGCAGCTAGTTTTTCATTATCATGAAATATGGGAGACAGTGTCCGGGTGTGATAGGCTAGTATGGTCGACAACCATTGTAAGAAAGATGACTGTCTTTCCGCCGGGATGTTTTCGCGGAATTAAAATCAGTCACTTGCCAAAACATTACGTTGTCTCTCACCTCTTTCGAGCAAATTACCATAGTGATTGGGAAAAAAAGCAGAGCTCCAATTCGCATATCTTTGCGGCATGTGGAAAGGTAGAGAAATAAGTCTGAAGATTGTGTTATACACCATCTTCCTAGCACGTAAATGTTGACAGCAAAGCAGCAAAGTAATCATGTAGAGGCAGATGTAGCCGATGAAGCAGAAGTTTGTTTAGTCCCAACAAGCAATGTCCTTCGCTGCTAGGTCGAGAAATTTTCGCCTTACCCTCACAGCTGCGCATTTAAGGCAAGTACTAGGCATAGGGCGTTAGATGGCGTAATGGTACTGCAGCTGCAGCGTGGAGCAGCTATCCGCAGCGCACCGTGTTCCAGACGTGCCCACTTGTTGCAGACTCTTCGCCGTCGCCGCTGTCGCCGGACGCCACGGCGCAGGCGCCGGCCGGGCTGTCGCTGGGGGTGGAGGAAGACCGCCGCACCAGGCGCCGCGGCTCACAGCTGTGAGTAGCAGCCAACCACGCAACCTATTTCCTCTGTACCCCGTTTTTCCAAATACAAGCACCTACAACTCCGTCAAATCAGAGTGTCACCACTCGTAAAAATGAACAGGAAACAGACATCTGAAACTTGGAGGAAGGAAAGCGGACTATTGTAGCTGATATTCTGTGATCAAATACCACAGGTCATCAGATAAAACTAAAAGATCATATTGAATCTATGTAACATATTTATTTCCACAGATTTTTCTACCCAAGACTTCCGAACACAGATGCAAGAGGTTTTTCCGACGATGTTCAATAGTGGAAATCAGTATAAAGGCAGGGTTCCACGAAAATAATAACACAATATCTGAAGCATACAGGTATAGAATTTACTATTAAAATAGGAGATACTTGTAAGACATAAGCAATCAGGATGTAATTACAAAGTTTCTTTCGTAACACGAGCGACAGAATGGGGATAATATTCTTCTCGGGTGTGCAACCGTATCATAACGTCTTCATGACACAATATTTCCGCGGTCCAACTGGCCGCCATCTTCAGGTGAGAGTACTGGTGGACGATCTCGCCGGAGAGATCGTGCACCAGCACTCTCACCTGAAGATGGCGGCCAGTTGGACCGCGGAAATATTGTGTCATGAAGACGTTATGATCCGGCTGCATACCCGAGAAGAATATTGTCAATTATTACTGCCGGGAAAGCCTTCGTAGTCACAACAAAATGAGGAGTTTGCATTTCCTACATGGAAATTGGTTTAACGGCACTCACTGTGCTGTTGTGTTATTGCATTTCCAGTACTTAGTCCAACCTCCATTCTTCAGGATTATCTCAAATATTCTCCTTGGCATTGATTTTGTTAGGGTTTTTAGTTCTAGGAATGATATTGCCACCTACTGATCTCTCTGTTTTCAGCTGTCAATGGCTTCAAATTGCCTTCCACTGCGCTAAACACGCCTTGCAACTATTCCACAAAGGCTTTCCCAGGCTTCAAATCCAGCCTACGTGCAGTCCAGGGCATGAAATCGGTATCTTTATCTTAAAATGACTTTTTGGTTCTCACAGAACCATAAGCGGATGCATTACCTTGTTGAAACATCAGACTTTCGTCTCCTAGCTCCTCATTGATTGTAATTAATTCTGTTTCTAACATCATGGTGTACGTAGCGTTCATTCTAGTGTCAAGCCAAGCAATGCGTGGTTTACCTTTAGTACGGAAGGCTGTCCATATCGCAACACTTCCACCACCAAAATATCTCCTTCTTACCTGCTGCTCTGTTCTCACTTCATGCCAATAATATTGAAATCCATTCTGCCCCAGAAAATTAAACTTCTCATTACTGAAGATCTCTTTATCCCATTCTGAAGTATGTTTTTCAGCAAATTCCAATTAGCATATTTATGCATCATTGTTAATGCAGGTTTTTGCAGTCGTTTCTTGAATGCAACGTATTTGTGATGTGACAAAATTTGTCGTACACGTTGGCAGTTACTCACAACTGTAAATCAACAAGAAGTTGAGAAGAATAACGGTTTATGGCCCTTGCATTGCGCAATAGTAACCCTTTCTATGAGTCAAATAATTTTCTACTTTGCCCATATATTCCGTTCTACCCACATCGTACGCCCAATCTAAAGAAGATATCAATCACTGTGCTTAACAATTAGAAAGTCCCATTTTATTGTGCAGTCATGCTCAAAAGTATCCGAACGACCTGAAGTGCATTTCGCCTGCATCGCATGCAATCCACATAACCCAGCTGTCTAGCAGGTCCCCTAATCGCTCCTTGGTACAGTCGTTTGACATTGAAAATGGTTCCAACAATTCACCACCAGAAACCACTGCTCTGTATCGCAATAACTCAAGATGTAAGGTAATACCATGATATTAGAAATATCAGGGACCACCTTATCACAGATAAGACTATGCTTAAGACTTGCAAGCTCACATTTACTGCAATAAATGATATACCTGAAATGTTACCACTCTCATTATTACGTCCGATAGGTAATGCACGTAGTAAGTTCGTCGTATTCATGATTTCCTCTTCAAAGTAACATACCGTACTTGTTATTTAACACAAAATGACATTAAAAATTTAAGTTCTTCACGAGCAGCTAGTTGAGAATATGTATGAACTTCAAATGACACGACGAACCGTCTCGTTCTGCGTATGGATTCAAACCCAGGTCATGAAGACTAGGGTTTCGTGACTGACGGAAACTATCAGTCATTCCTTACTAGACACACAGAGAGTTGGTTGGTTGGTTGCTTGGGGAAGGAGACCAGACAGCGTGGTCATCGGTCTCATCGGATTAGGGAAGGATGGGGAAGGAAGTCGGCCGTGCCCTTTCAGAGGAACCATCCCGGCATTTGCCTGGAATGATTTAGGGAAATAACGGAAAACCTAAATCAGGATGGCCGGACGCGGGATTGAACCGTCGTCCTCCCGAATGCGAGTCCAGTGTGGAACCACTGCGCCACCTCGCTCGGTCACACAGAGAGTGATATGCCTCGCATTTAGATAGTATCAGTTAGCAAATATCAACTTTAAATTACATAATGAAAACATTTTTAACGGACGCGAATTCCTACCCAGTATCTATTGACCCTGTTAACGAACTACGAGAGATGTTAAATATTGCTTCTTCACAAGTAAGTTACTTGAAATGCCGTGAGGTAAAGCTTTTAGTTGGACAGGGATTCGAACCCAGAACCTAATCGGATTGTTATCGAAGCACAATTAAGTGTGACATGTCGGATTTTCTCGGCAGTAGCTAGATGTTTTAACTGCAATGACGAGAAGAAACATTAATTTTTTCCTTCCCAGGACTCCAACCCGGCACCTATCGCTGTTATATTCTAGAGAAGACGAACGTTAAATATGGTTTTGTTACACCAGCAGCGACATGTGAGCATTTCTGAACTAGAAATAATATGACGAAGAGTTCAGTGCTGACTGGGATTCAAGCTCCACACATATCGTTGTTGTTTACACACAAAGAGACGTCAGCTACCGAATTTTTCTCCACTAGCAGCTCTGAATAACATCCTTGAACTTACAGTGATCTCTCAAATAGTTCTCTGTCTCACTGGGAATCAAAAACGTCAGATATCGTTGGTGTTGACAACGAATGAAAGTGCATTAAAAATCAAAATTATTATCCACCAGCAGATAGGTGATCTCATGCAAGAGCTTGATTATACGTAATGGAAACTTAAGTGCCAGACCAGGATTCTAACCCATTCACGCGCAGTTTGTGGAGATGTTGATGAATCTGCAGTTTTGAACAAACAACAAATTGTAGTCGAGCTGTATTGTCACGAAGGGATCAAATTCCGCGTTAAGGGCGGTCTGAGTTACATTCCCAGTTCAGAATCAATTTTATCGACATACAGAAGCTCAAATAAAAATGTGTCCTATGATCCTACATAGCGTTTGTTTCGTCACTAGAAATAAATGACTAGTATAAGAAAGGTTACTGGTGATAGTGTTCCCACCCCTGACTTTATTGCAGTTCAACCTAACGTCTACTTGGTAGAGAAGGAATACCATGTTTAATGTGAATTTCAGACCACAATGCCATTATATCTTCTTCACTTGGCGTAGCCAGAAGAGAATAGAATCTGACCCTCCCTATTAAAAATCATCGGCAGAAGCTAGAATCGAACCCAGACACCATAATAGGAACCTATCATCAATCCAACAGGCCCCCAAATCCTTTTCTCTGAGACTCGTTTTTCTATCATAACACCAATGCCGCACAGTCGATGAGAATTCTCACACACAGGTACCCTGTAGTGGTTTGCAGCATGTTCAGTACATTCATTTACTTGGTTCACCGAATCGCCATGAACTAGCTGCCTCGGCTACCCAGTGCATACATTCGATTCTGTTTTGTAATCACCGAAATAAAATCACGCAACTGCCACCTACACATAACTGCTAACAGTGTAGGATGCAGAAATTTGAATAGGAAGTGTTCCTTCCCATTTGAGTTAGTCTATTTGGCTATCTGTTTGTTTAAAACGTCGTGCAGTGCAAAAGAAAACATGTAACTGTCTGTCTCTCAAAAGCCTAGAGCCGGCCATATGCATTATCTCACAGCACTCTGGAATGCGGAAGTTGTGAAGGAACTCGCGCACCGTTAATAAGGCGGCGTGAGTTCAATTACATTCGCTGCAGCATCTTTTAAAACGCAATTCTGCTGTGTGCTGTAGTTATCAATTTAATGGTACTTTGAACATAAGTACCTTCACTTCTCAACCTAAAATAGTCCCACGTGGAAAAAGGGCTAACGTTCTGCGACATTTTGTTCTTCTCAGATTTAATAGATGGCCAGGCAGCGGAAGCTCCTCGAAGCTTTTGTATTATGTGTGGGGAGACTGCATCGTGCCGAAATAGTCAGAAAAGTATTTTCTACATTAGCTGTCGTCTGTTAGTGGCATTTTATTCTTGTTAAAACCTTGTTTCACAGCTTTAACTCAGAACAAGTTTTCTACATGCATGTAATCCATAAACTGCATGTGCATTGTCAGACTGTTAGAGATAACATCAGAGAATTCGCATATATCGTTGATGATTAATTTCTCTCTCATGTTTAGTAATGTTTTAACAACACTAAAATAAACCTTACGAAAATTGTGCACTGTATTATAAGAAATGAAATAAAACTACCCACGATAACCTTACGACGAAAGTCTGTTTTAATAAAACTGAGTATCTGTACACAAGCGTGTCTCTATCAGTACGAATTAGTAAAATACTACTCACTTAGATTTCGATTCGGTCTGTGTTTAACCGGTATGCTGTGTCATACTCAACACGTATGCAAATGTGGCATTTCATGAATGAAGTTACGTGTTCCTAGAAACCCAAAATTTGCTTCTCAGCAACGGAAGAGGCGTTACCTGTTGTGCAGCATTGTAAGTTTTTCACCATTTCACTATGAGCTGAAAGTATTTTCTTGCAATTTCCTTATCGATGTTTGTTCTGACTGCTTGTAGCTCTCTCACAGAGGGGAGAAAAGCGTTGCAGTCTGCGAGAGTGGAACCGCGAACCATAACAGACGCTTTTTCACAGGTCAGCACGTACCCACACAGGTGGCGAAGGTGTGTGTGTTGTACTTTCCAGTTACGAGGCCAATAGTCGCTAGAACTCGTAAACCGCTTATTAAAGGACGAGATTAGTAGCGATTTCCACGTGCAACGACTTTCCTGAGCTGAAAACCGTAAATTTACTGTCTTTTCTTACACCTCAAGCGATAATAACTCAGATTATTCAATGGAAATGACAAGAAAAATCAACTGAACTTTGAGGCTTAATTCCGTACACACCAGGAACTAACTTGTCGATCACAGAGTTGCCAAATATACCTTGCCTTGTTGCCAAATCTCAGTTATAGTACCAGCAGGAAGAAGACGAACCGATGTCATCCTACAGCGGGCTGGGAAGTGACCATATCTGGCGTCTCAAAGACGCGGCTGCTACGGTTTGGAATACGTAATGCGTCTGATTCGCATTTCTGTAACTAGGTTTAGGGACTGGAGTGTAGTTACTAATAATACTCAGAACTGACTGCAAAGTAAGAAACATAAATCAGTAACTCTCATAGTTGTTTTTATATTTATTTCGTAACTGTACTCAAAACAAACTCATTCACGGACGTTTTCGTGCCTCGCCGATAGTCGAGCACACGAAACAAATAAAAATAAAAAAGAATGTGTGTGTGTGTGTGTGTGTGTGTGTGTGTGTGTGTGTGTGTGTGTGTGTGTGTGTGTGTGAGAGAGAGAGAGAGAGAGAGAGAGAGAGAGAGAGGAAAATAAAAAAGAATGAGAGAGAAGGTAATAAATTTTTGTAAATAAATTGAATACCGGCATGTAAAGACATCTTTGATTAAAATGACACGTTCCACATCATTAAGAAATTTCGTATTCATGATCTACGGAACAAGTATTAATCTAATCTAATCTAATCATATCATATTGCTGACAGGCCGTGAAGAGTCATGAATTACCGAAAGTTTCGCCAATATCAGTAACCAAATCTAAACTTGAAAATAAAAGACGACAGTTTTTGTAATAAACCGGGATTCCTATCAAAACCCTTTCATCCCTGTTAACTAACCACGAAAGATGTCTGATATACCTCCATTCAGAAGTAACGAAGTGTGTATGCATTTAAAGATGAAGCGCATGATGTGAAGTTCTATGACGGAGATACGAACCCAACACGTAATAGGATTGTTAACTAAGTAAAATCAAATGTTACTTATCGGTTTTTCTTACCAGCTGCTAGGTGTTTGAATCTAAAATAAGGATACAAATTTTTGTGCCTGAGCGACAATCGAACCGCACTCCCATCGTTCTCCTTTATCATCCACGAATATAGCTTAAGTATCAATTCCTTACTCACCAACAATAAGATGTGTGCGTGTTGCCCAGAAATTGCAGTCTTGGAAAACGGAACGAAATGATTGAACTATACTGTTCCGAGAGATTCAGATCCCCGAATGAGAAGATACAAATTCGAATTGCAGTCCAGCACCAAATTTGTCAACGCCTCTAGTTCAATCAAGTACAAGTAAAATAGGAGCCCTGTTCCTTTAAATGGCTATCGGTTGAACAAAAAAATTTTTTTCTAATCTAAGTAAGTTTATTGGCGACAGTATTTCTGTTTACCATGACCGCTGCCTATGTCATTTCCCAAATAAACCGGCTTTGTCCAGTTGGGAATGAAGGAACGTGATGTTTAATGCATATTCTGGATTGTAACGTCTTTCTCTTGAGGTTACCAGAGATAAACTAAATCTGTTTGTGCCGCTTAAAAGTAAATGCCTGTACCCACGCATTGCACTTGTGATAGTTCGTTCCACCAGACCATTGTGGCCACATTTCCCAGCCCCAGGAGTGTGCTGTAACGGATGATGTGCTGAGCTTACAAAATTAGTCACGGTAGAGAACATGCGAGTCTATTAAGTGGTTAAGTAGAAGCAAGCTTCCGAAGTGGAGATTATGCTACTCTCACTTCAGCAGGATGTAAAGACTCTTCTACGAATCATAGCCTCCATCTGAAGCCATTTTAAAATTTTCAGTAATTCAAGAAATTTCTTAGTTCGAGAAAATCTACTGTGAAGTGTGAGGTTACAGGATAATTCGATTATTACCGTCATTACTACTATCATTTTCTACATACCGCTGCTGGAACTCATGTGCTTGAAGATCATTTAAGGACTTTTGGTGATTATAAAAGTAGTTTATTTAATATTTTTTGTGTGGGATCCAAAATTTAAAAAAACCTCTCTCACACCGGCCAGATTTAGCTTCATTGATCAGGATAGTAAAAACATGCATATGTTAAGGGAATTTTCATTCACAAAGCAGGCTTATCACATTCAAACAGTTCAATACGGTTCTGTCCTGATTAAATTGAGCTTAACTTAAATTCTATAAGGCAGTGAAGCAATTTCGAAGTCTCGGTGCGACGAAAATTGTCAGTCGATCTCCTGGAAACATTTGTAATAATTATTAACTTTCGGTGATCACATGGGGAAGACCGGAGATCTGCTGGTAAGACCGTGTTAGCCTATTTATTTGAAGTAACTGGATATCTTGAGCATACAAAACGGCAGGTTCGTCCAGTGTAAATCAGACTTCCCCACTGATCCCGTGCAACACAGCGTAGTAAGTAGACACTGTCAATAATAATCAGTTAAATAACACGCGAACACACTTACTTTAGTTTAGTTCATGTATTAAATTCCTTCTCATACAGAATCTCATCAAGATGGTGACTAGCTCAACAATACATACATATATATATATATATATCCTCCTTCTTTCACGACTAATCGGCCAGAAGTCCTTCCTTCTTTTCATAAGAGGAAACATAGATAGCAGAGAAGCTATTCCATGGAGTAAATGGACGCTCCAAGGAATAATTGGGCTTGAAACTACTTTGCATTGATAATCGGTAAGATAAGAAGAGATATTTCGAGATATGTACTGAGTTATATAATTTATAAAATTTCTGAAAATATCGCGAAGAGACCGCTGCAAGAGACATTACATCGCCCCTCGCAGCGAGCAAAGTTGATATTTATCCACTTTGCGAGCTAACTATTGACTTAGCTAACTCGTTAGAATTTGCGGAACATACGTTCCTACAAATTTTAAGAAGTTAGTAAGATTTTTTTTTCTTTATTACAAGAATTGAAAGAGATTTGGTATCTTCGTTACCTAGATACGTAGTTGTTGCTTTCACGTGTACTGGGGCATACCCGCATCCCACGTACACAACCAGGGAAGATGGACTTAATTCTAGAATTCATAGGAAAGATCTGCCTCATAGCCAAAAAAAAATCTTTACTCATGCAAATTTTTTTACAATCTTCTGAAAAATTTTCTTCATCGATGTCTTGCTGAACTGCGGTGAAACTTATCGAACAGGAACATGGGACACTGCACGGAGGACAGGCGTCGCAATGGCGTACCGGACAGGAGACGTAACGGATTTGAGAGGCCAGAAGGAACAGGTACTCAGGATTGTGGCATGAAATAATCGAAATTCGTCTAAGGAATGGTCAACTATTAAAGATTCCTGGAAGAGAAGGGTTAGTCGAATTTCTCCAGATTCATTTTGAACTCAAATATGGACCTGGTCCATCCAATCTTCCATCTGAGGAATGGGAAAATCCATTCATCTTATACTTTCCACACCTAGGTGTCTTAATCGATACAGTAGTTGCACAATATCACAACTCCAGATCGGAAAACAATTTTGAAAACATGGATAGTTTCATCCATCTTCTTGAGTAAGCCGAAAGGTTCTAATCCTGGTTTTAATTATTTATTTATTTTTATTTTTTTATTTTTATTTTTTTTCGTTGGCTTTTCTAGGTGGAAATAGATCTGAATCTTTCCTAATTTGGTTTCAAGTACGAATGTGGAAAGCATGTCAGAATGTTAAAAACTTTATTATTTGAGACAATTTCCAAAAAAAAATTATATCTTACACATACATGATTTAAAATGAAATTTTGCTGAAAGAGAACGTTTAATTAAGTCTTGTTGCATGACCTCTCCACCTGCAATTAATCTTTGTTACTATTGATTTACGATCAAAATTTTCTCTTTTATTCTCCGATTGCCGCATTTTCTCATGAACATATATGACTGCAATATAACAAACAAATCCAACTGGAAAATTACACATTATTATAAATTCAATGAAGAACTTTCTTATTAACTCTAATTTTATAAACACACACTAAGCTAGTTAATTAAATTCTCTTGAATAGAATTTAGCTCGCGCCAAAAAAAAAACAGCGAGTCTTTATATCTGTGGACAGTAGCAATCGATTCTAATTTCCTAACGCGGTTCATTTCTCTCCTGTGAACTGTCAGTTTACAAACACTAACTTCACACGCAAGCGCCGTATTTGATCATATAGTTTCAGTAAATTTATTCTCACTGGAAATTAACACTCCCTGAATGTATATTATTTCACACGCACAAGCTTCTTTGGTGATCATCGTGTAGACAGATAATCCGTAAGTCTTCACTATCACAGATGCTTGGCATGCTGTCATTTAACCTATCACAGTAGCTGAGGCATACTGTCCTTCGCACTTCAATTTTTTTTTCAACACCCAAATACTTCATACAGACTTTTCATTTAATTTGAAACACTTTCCTTAAAAGTACCTCTTTAGGTCTACATGGGGAAATAATCCTTTTATTCTTCCAGAATCCGGATATGCTAATAAATACGCACCAGGATTCGGTATATGGACCTGTATAAATTAGATTCCATTTTCTGATGGTCTTCTTCAACCTTGATGACTTGATGTGTCTTCTTAAAAGAATTTTCTGTCCGATATTGAAAGTCTGAATCCGTTTGATGTTTCTATCATGGATTTCCTTTCGCTGTCTTGCTTTCTCCGTAATATTAACGAGAGCATTGCGAATTTTTTCTTCCCATGACATTTTGGTGTCCTCGAGTTTAGGCATGTTATCTACCCAAAAGTTTCTTTCGTTATCCCTGAACATCAGTTCATTAGGGGTAAAGTTTGTAGAACTATGAGGTAAATTATTATAAATCTGCTCAAAGTCGGTCAAATAGTTTATCTAGGTAGTTTGTTTATCATGACAGTACGTTCTCATGAATCTGTTTAGTTCTCGAAAAACCCGTTCAATTAAATTCCCTTGTGGATGATAGCAAGATATAAATATCTGTTTTATTCCTAGTTGTGATACTAATTTTCTCCATAAATATCCAGTAAATATCTTCGCATTGTCAGAGATTATAGATTTTGGAATCCCTGCATGAGGAATGTAGTCATCTACAAACTTTACTGCGGCAGCTCTTGCAGTTGCTGATTTTATAGGATATAGTTTAACATATTTTGTAAACACATCACAGAATCCAATAATGTACTTAACACCACCTCTGGCTCTAGGAAGTGGTCCACAAATATCACATGATATAAGTGATCTTGGTGCTTCAGGTATTATTGAGTGAAGCGCAATTTTATTTCCCCTGTTGTCCGGCTTAGCCTTTTGACAGAGAACACATTTATGTATGATTTTGTGCACTTTTCGCCTTATATTTGGGAAATAACAATAATATCTAATCTTATTAGCACACTTTACAACACCAACATGACCCCAGGTCAAATGTGTAAACCAAATTAATCGTTCTTCATATTCTTCCGGTATGCAGACACACCACTTTGGATTCTCAGCCTTCCCAGATTTAAAAAATAAAATATTATTCACAAGCCGGTAGTATTCCAAATTAACCATAGGATTTTGTTGATTGAATTGTGGTATTACAGCATTCCATCGTCGATCCTTCTTCTGAAGCTGAGCCATTGTCTTACATAAATGAATATAATATAACTGGTAATTATTTTCTTGAAGAAGAAGCACTGGAAATTCTGCCTTATTATTTACATCCAGTTCCGGTGTTATTCCTTCTGGAGATCTTGACAACGCGTCTGCTATAATATTTTCTTTTCCGGCTACATGAATAATTTGAAGCTGATATTCTTGCAGCGCTAGCGTCCACCTTGACAAGCGAGGAAGCAGCAACTTACAAGTTTGTAAAAAGGCTAGTGATTGGTGGTCACAATAAACGGCTATCCTTGAGCCATATACATAATAATTAAACCTTTTCAAAGACCAAATAACTGCTAAAGCTTCCAATTCCGTAGTGGTATATGCTCTTTCACAGGTGGATAAATCTCTGCTAGCAAATGCAATTGGACAAAAGGTTTTTACACCAGCGATGTACCTAATTTGAAATAAACAAGATCTTAATCCCACATCTGATGAATCAGTGGCTAAACAGAATCCGACATTCATATCAGGGTGGTATAAAAATGGAGCATTTATCAGTTGATCCTTAATTTCACAAAAAGCCTTTTCACAATCATTAGACCATTGCCATGGTACATGTTTCCTCAGGAGCCGGTTTAGTGCTTCAGAGTTCATTGCTTGAGTTTTAATAAATCGACGAAAAAATGAAGCCAAGCATATAACGCCTTTCAGTTGTCTTCTGTTTCTTGGAGTTGGAAAATTTTTTATCGCACTAATCTTCGCTTCTGTTGGAAGAATGCCTTTTGCATTAATCATATGTCCTAAGAATTTAATTCTCTGTAGAGAAAATTGGGATATTTTTAGATTTGCAGTTATACCAGTTTGTTTGAACACAGCAAAAATCCTCCTAATAAGTTGTTCATGTTCCTCTTAAGTTTTAGAGGCAATTAATAGATCGTCCACAAAAACTGTTATACGACTACGTAGTTCTGGTCCTAGGGCATAGTCCAAAGCAGAAATAAAAACTCCAGAGCTGATATTGAGACCAAACGGAACGACCTTGAAGTGATAGCTTCTCCCTCCATATATAAAAGCAGTATATTTTCTTGAGTCCTTGTCTAACTGGACTTGCCAGAACGAATTTCTCAAATCAATACTGGTTAAATAGGATACATCTTGAAATTTCTGTATTAACTCATCGATGTTCTCCGGACGTGTGTGCACAGGTACTATAATTTTGTTAATTTCCCTTGCATCTAATACCAGTCGAACTTTTCCTCCTGGCTTTGGTACAACAAGCAACGGAGAACAATATGGGCTGTTCGACGGTTCAATAAGATTCCAGTTTAACATTTTTTCTATCTCTTTCTGAACTGGTTGTTTTAATCGCCAGGGAATGGGATAGTGTGTGCGGCAAAATGTTTTATGGGGCTTAATCTGTAATGTACAAACATATCCTCTAATAATTCCGGGCTTTTCATCGAAAACTGACTCATATTCTGTTAATATATTGAATAATTGTTCATTCTAACTATCCGTTAGGCAATCTGACTCAGCAATCTTCTGCTCGACTGTTTGTCTGAAATCCTCTACTTGAATTGACTTGATCGGTAGTCGGTACATTTTATTATTTTCACCACAAATCAACTGCACAGCAGCATCACGGAAATATCGCTCATACACTGCCTCCTTTCTCAGTAAGATCAGTGTAACAAATTGACCTTCGATTTTAAAATGCACCTTTCCTTCTACCAAGTCCAACTTGCAATTGCAGGCTTGCAAAGTTCCAATGCCAAGAATACAATCTACTAACAACTTTTCCACTACAAGGAATGTGCATTGTTTAGCTACATTTCCCAAGTTTATCTCTATAAGCGTTTGTATCTTGACGTTCCGGGATTTTGCTCCCACTGCACCTATAACTCGACAATTTTGTACTGGTAGGACAGGGATTTTCTTAATTTTACTAATTCTGCGAAACAAAGTTCCGGATACTACGTCTGTAGATGAAGCTGTGTCCAATACAACATTGGTTAAAATTCCTCCCACTTCTGTGATGATCCCTTACACAGGAACCCTTTTACAGTATCTTCGACTACACAGGCCTCTAAGTCTCTCGTCAATTCATCTGTCATTAATTCGCCTTCATTATATCTCAACATTGCCACGGAATTAATTTAGTTTAAAACAGGTTTGCCCCTTTTGTATTCCCTGGCTAATTTTACGGAGCATAAAGCGGCCCTCTTCAGTTTAAATGTCGATTATCATTTCCTCTTGAATTGTCTACTACTTCTGTTATGACTGGTTGTTGTTGATGACTGGTTGTGTTATTTGCTTCAAATCGAGGGTCAGAATTTCTGTACGTATTATTATTATTTGAAAACTGCTGGTTCTGATAATCTCTTGCATTTCCAAACATTGGGTTGTATCTGCGACCTGTTCGATTGTCTCTGAATCTGCCCCTCGCAGCACTGTTATTGAAATTTCCATTTCCGTTGAATCTCTGACTATTCCTAGTATAATAATTATTAAATCCGTTTCCGTTCCGGCTTGCGTTTGGCGCCTCAATCGCTCTCCTCTCCATAACCGGTTGTCTTGGCCGATGTTCATCTTCCTCGATCATATCTATAGTGTCAAGCGTAGTCATGAAAGAGTCAAGGTCATGCTCATTAATATACAGCATTCTATTTCTGATGCTGGCCGGAAGTCGAGATTTTAATATGCCAATCACGTCTTGTAGAGGCATAGGCTTATCCCAATACCGCGATTTGTTTATATATTTCTCAAAGTATTTCTTTAAAGAGCCACGTAGAAAGGAAAAAGGTTCCGGGTATAATACCTCCTGCCTTAAACGTTCTTGTACTCCTTCGGACCAGTATTTGGATAAAAATGCTCGTTCAAAATCTTCATATGTGTCCCAAGTTGATATCATATCAGATGCCCATATAGCTCCTGACCCCTGAATATAACCGGTTACGAAACTAACCTTTTGCCACTCACCCCAATTTTTTGGCAATACTCCCCTAAAACTTCTTATAAACACTACGGGATGAACATTTTTCTTGTCTGGGTTGTAGATCTGGAATTGACGTTGTTTCAGCATTTTCTCCTCAGTATTGCTTTTACAATTACAGTCATTATGACTACCCTCATAGTGTTGTGATCCATGTTGATTGCAAAAACGAACGTGTGCATTAATGTCCCTGTCTGTACTTGATCGGTTAAATAATGTAGCTTCATTGATAGATCTTGTTACGGGTTGATTTCCTTGAGTGGAACACAAATCTTCTCGAGATAGATTTAAAGATCTCTCAATGTTTTCTTTCCATTGTTTAAGTTCTTCGCCTAGTTGTTCTCTGGCTTCTCGAAAACCTTTATTAAATTAATTTTCTTCAGAACTTTCAGTCATAGATTGTATAGCTGCTCTGACCGTATGTTCAATATTGTCTGAAGAAATGCTTTGCCTTTCCAAACTTAACGGCGAGAATTTTCCCGCGAGAATGTTTACCTTATGATCAACCTCGTCTTGTATCTCCTTTATGTTATTTATGGATTTATCCAAATTTTGGATGTCCTTCGGGATCTTGTCTTGTGATTGTCTCAAATCCTGCATATCTACTGACATCTCATTTACTTGTTGCTTTAATTCATCTTGAATTTCAACTAATACCGGAATTACCGCCATAGAACATTGCATCTGTTCTTGTGCTTGAACTATCTGTGGGATTGACTCGACCTGCTCTTTAATAGTATCAAGCTTAGTAGCAACATACTCGGTTAGCTCTAGGCGTAACGTCTTCGCATTTTCATTAAACTGCTGAGTGACTTGCTCAATTTGAGCAGCTAATTTTAATTCTGTCTTTTCATTCTGAATTTTCAATTCTTCCGCAGTTTTATTTAATTTATCATCAAGTTTCTGAAAACTCTCTACTAATTTATTACTTAATTCCGCTTGATTAGCTTCTAATTGCTCCTGGACTCTCACTTGATTGGCTGCTAATTGTTCATTCATTTCCCTTTTAGTCTGTATTTGAGCTTTAGTTAATTCTCTTTTAGTCTCTATTTGTGCTTTAGTTAAGTCTGTTACATTTTTGGCTAACAGTGTTAACTGCTGCGTGATTACAGTCAATGGGTTTATTTCGTCCTGCTCAGATGACATCGAAACACATAAGCTTTCTTGTGGGGCCTGACTAATGCTGCCGCTAGGCACTACTTCAGTTAAGCTAGCGTCTAATGTTTCACTTACCTCAGAAACAGCTGAGGGCTGTTGTGATTCGCTCTCCTGTTGCATTGTCATTTTATAAGCCGCCCTAGTAAGAACCATTAATACACAGAACAACAAATATATAAAGTCACTCGCATCTGAGTTAATAATGTCACTGACCGAAACTTTGCATAATACTCACTTATAATAAACACTTCCTATCTAAAGTTTAACCCAATCAATCTGATTCAAAGCGATAGACATTAAAATAGTTATTCTATATTTCTATCTACAAAAATTAAATTGTATATTGTCTGGCCTGAACGACGTTCTCGTAGGTTGTGGCGAAATTGTGACTTCTGGAACAGGCCTCTTCTTCTTTTCTCTCGTGCACATGCAATGTAACATTCACACAATGTTTAAGTAATGCTCAAAAATGTATCCTGTCACAGTGAAGCCAAATTTAAAATTTTTTGTGTGGGATCTAAAAATTTTAAAAACCTCTCTCACACCGGCCTGATTTAGCTTCACTGATCAGGATAGTAAAAATATGCGTATGTTAAGGGAATTTTCATTCACAAAGCAGGCTTATCACATTCACACAGTTCAATACTGTTCTGTCCTGATTAAATTGAGCTTAATTTAAATTCTATAAGGCAGTGAAGCAATTTCGAAGTCTCGGTGCGACGAAAATTGTCAGTCGATCTCCTGGAAACATTTGTAATAATTATTAACTTTCGGTGATCACATGGGGAAGACCGGAGATCTGCTGGTAATACCGTGTTAGCCTATTTATTTGAAGTAACTGGATATCTTGAGCATACAAAACGGCAGGTTCGTCCAGTGTAAATCAGACTTCCCCACTGATCCCGTGCAACACAACGTAGTAAGCAGACACTGTCAATAATAATCAGTTAAATAACACGCGAACACATTTACTTTAGTTTAGTTCATGTATTAAATTCCTTCTCATACAGAATCTCATCAAGATGGTGACTAGCTCAACAATATATATATATATATATATATATATATATATATATATATATATATATATATATATATATCCTCCTTTCACGACTAATCGGCCAGAAGTCCTTCCTTCTTTTCATAAGAGGAAACATAGATAGGAGAGAAGCTATTCCATGGAGTAAATGGACGCTCCAAGGAATAATTGGGCTTGAAACTACTTTGCATTGATAATCGATAAGATAAGAAGAGATATTTCGAGATATGTACTGAGTTATATAATTTATAAAATTTCTGAAAATATCGCGGAGAGACCGCTGCAAGAGACATTACATTGCCCAAGAACTGGTTCTTTCCCTGTTTACGGAACCCTTTTCATGTTAATATCAAACATCAGCAAATACTTGTAGATTACATTGAAACTAAAGTAATTGATGAAGACGTTACTTGATAACAAAAACGAACTGCCTTTCTTTATTTACGTGTGCCTAGAAATGGCTGTCGAATACTGCCAAACCAAAAGCCAAGGGATCTTACCGTCTTCCGATATACGTCGCTGTCAGTTCTTCCATATGATTTGGTCGACGTGACCTGTTTCAAGTTGTGTGCGGCAGATAATGTTTTAGGAAATCAATTGTTTTCCTTTGCAATAAACAGAAAGATTTTCATTCTAAGCTACCCAAGTTCAAAATTTTCGCAATATTAGTTCAAATTTAAAACTAGCTTCTATAATGTAGGAAAGTATTTCACAGTTGCAAACCCGCGTCCTACTCATTGTCCTTACACTTAGTCGCAGACCATAAATTCTAGCTCACAGTGACACCAGTTTAAGTAACCTAATGTAGCGAAGACTGTTTGCCAGTGCTCTTTCTCACCGGAAAATATGCAATTCACTGATTGGGCTCCATAAGTACAAGGTAACAGTAATTTCTGTGTGTATGCAATGCATACGGATTGTAGAATTTAGTGTGTTCTCTCTTCTACTTCTGTATACAATATGCCTGACCTAAACCGCCCCTTTATCATTACATGCCCTGGGTGGTGCAACATTATACTGACAACAGTAATGTGCTTATACTGACAAACTTGCTGTTCGCTTTACCTGATTTTGTTATCATTTAAACAAAACATCATGACCTTCCAATGGGAGGCCTTTCATCCCCCTTTTCCTTCTGTGAAATTTGTCAGTAAGCTTTTTGCTTTCCAACCAGCAAAATGCGGCATAGTACTGCCGGTAAACGAGTCACAAAATACGATTTAGTGCCGTTAAGACGATTTCTTTAAACATTGGCGTAGCTGAAGGAATTTAGTTTCTTCTTAAATCGTCTTATACAGCAACGTTCACGGATATCTCATATAGGAAAAGCACTTGATCCAGGTACAAAGGTTGTAAAATAAACTTCGCACAGTTTGTGTCAGGTTGATGTTTTCGTCTGATAGCACTGCGTAAGTATTTTTCCTAAGAGGTATCACAAGTAGTGTTCCTGTAGCTGTGGGAATAATTGGTTGAAAACGAGTTTAACACTAGTGGGTACAGTATTGCTAAATATTCAAAATGATTATCAACCTAAGTCTGAGTTCATCCACAAACTGAGGCGCATTTATAATATTGAAGCTAGACTGTGTATCCTTGTCTTCCTTGAGTGGGCATCGGAAGGCGTTTACACACACGTATACGAGGGTAAACCCAAAAGTAAGGTCTCCTAAGGGACACGCAAGTGCCAACGCAGACACAAACGAGAGATCCTTAATTTTAATGGCAAGCAGAAACCACAGTTGTAGCTACATGGTGGGAAAGTGATAAAGAGCGAGACTAGGCCTGTGAATGTCTTAGGTTCAATCCCTCGTCATGCCCACGATTTTTATGTGCCATTTTGCGCAAATTTCCCATCTGACAGTGTTTGATGATGTGAAAAATGCCGAGTTTCACTGTGGTCCGAAAGCCACGTTAAACTGTAGGTTCCCCTATTAACTGGCTAGGAAAGTCAACTGAAAGGTTGGAGGAAAGCAACGGCATACCACCTCCAACAAGCACTGTGGTGTTCAAACCATTCTTCCGACTGATGGCTGCTTTACATTGTATGCCTTCCAAAGTTAATGATCTTCGGGTTATTAACATTTTTGTGCTTTCATGCTGTAGCTTTGATACCAGTAAACGTAAGTAACCGGCCGAGCACTGTCACTGTTGAAGTTGTCAAGGTGGTAGACGACGCTGCTGTCGACTCCAGTTATAATCTTGGTCATGGCTATGTTTCAGTCGAATACCTCTATGTGACTTTCTGCGTATTTGAAGATATACTTTTATATACCCTGTACGCATCCAAATTGAAATCTGATACAGCTGTATTTAGCAACATGAATCAGATATGTTTTCCGTGCAATATATCGGACAACACGTCAGTGCAGCGAGATTTCGTTTGTGTGTTGCGCATGGGGCAAGAAATATTTATGTCTTGCGTGCTTCTGTGATAGGTTTCACCCCACTGAATGCGAGCAAGCTCACGCATAGACTGTCAATAACTAGAATTAAGCAATAATACACTTAAAAGGTGTATTTTTGCAAAATGTATCCCAATGAAAATAACTGTAAACAGGCTATATGCCTACTTGCTTATTATTCGCGCTTCTCGATGCTTCCATCAAAAAATAAATATAAAAATAAATATAAAAATAAAAAGAGAGAGAAAGACAGAGAGAGAAAACAGAAATGTAGTTAAATATCAGTTCGGTGACGCCATGTTCGTCTCGTGATGTAAAGCAAGGATAGTTGATAGATAATATCTCGTTGTATTAGCGATATGTATGGCTACAGCGTTCTTTCTTTTCTCTCTGCAAGTAACCAGAACAGAATTCAGTAACAAAGTGGTAAGAACACCTATGCAGTGGGCCAATTAAACACTCAGCCTTTCTTGGTTATTTTGTTAATCGTCTGTAATGCAGTAAACATCATTTTTATTGTTATTCGTCACCTCACAACAGCTTTCCTATCACTCATTGCTGTCGATGCACGTAACGAGTGGATCAGGATGAATGGAATGTGGGATGTTTCGTCACGGAGAATATACACATTTATCATGGCGTCTTGTGTTCAGGGTAATATGAAAATCTCAATAAGAGAAGACGACAACGGGATGCCGGTGACGCAGGGAATAACACCCAACTATTTCTGTCCACTTAACACCATTACGACAGAAAAACTGGCGTCTCACTGTATTTTGTTTATAATTCGTTAGCCTTCTTGCGACCTCGTTTTAATACCTCGTGGGAGCAGGCAGAATATTTTGCTTTTTGAACACCGAACAATAACACAAAAAGATAGTAGATGGAAGGATACAAGGAAACAATCAGATTCATGGGTGTGGATCCAGTTTATCACTAGAAGACTAAACAAGAGGGAAACATAAGGAAAGCAATGAATGCGCTAGTTAGTATACACTATTTGTATAGATCTGAAGATGAAAAAGCACAGATCTGCACAGTGCCTGCAACTGCACTTTAGTTTCTGTTTTAATGGGTATAGTTTTTAGTTTCTTCTCTTCTGAATTTTCAAATGAATTGATTATTACGTGGTACAGAATAATTAGTTAACTGTGTTTCTTACGGCTTCCATTCACACCAAAATTTTTCTACATACTAGTGCAATTCACACTGTGGTACCGCCCATGTCTCGTGGCGCAACAGTTCAACAGTTCAAGGAGTTGTCAGTTCTAACTGTGGTAGGGGCAGCATGTGCGAGCTTTTTTTCTGATTTATTCTATGGGGCTGCGAATTTCCAGAAAAAATCTTGTAAGGAAGTGTGGAGAAAACCCTTACACATCAAATCCTCTTGGTAGCTCGACACAGTAAGTTCTGTTACTGGTCATAGATCTCGGCTTTCTGACTGCCAAGCTGCTTCACAATACGAGCGTCTCTGAAGAAATTCGAATCGACCGTCAACGATACGAAATTCAATACTGTTCTTCACTTAAGACTCACACGCCAGGGTGATAAGTATGAAGGAAAGGAACCTCTTGTTTACTACAGGGGCTTTATGCTAAATTTCCACAGTAGCAATTATGCAAACATTTGCTAACATCGGCTCTAGCAACTTACTTTTTCTCGGGGTAGCTTCAAATATGGGCAATTTTGTTGCCTTAAATCAAATTGAATATTTTAAATGTCACCTCTGATCAGCATTCACTTCTCCATTATTAAATGTATGGACTTCGAAACAAGCAATTTGCCTAAGTAGGTATAGAGCAGGTTCTGAAAGGTATTGACACAATGTTTTGCATCCATTTACCATAGGGAACGAAAGAAAGAAATTAAACACATTACATTGCATTTACTCTCTGTGCCTTGACTAACACATATGAATCTATGACAAAAATAAATTATTTGAAGAATCTCCTGTGAAAGGAAAAAGAACAGGATGTGTCACTTTAATCATAGCGCACTGGATCAGAAACAATGAAATTAATTCTGTGCCACATTGATGTATTGCATACTAGTGTCATAAAATACTCATCAAATAAAAACGGTTTTGTGCCTCCATTGCTATCGAGTGTGGAACACAAATCGTAGACATATTTCATGGGTCACCAATCAACAACATTAAAGCTTTTACACCGTCGAGAGTGAGGAGTGTAGCAGACGTTGTCGGCAGAAGGCGAGGCAGCGCAGTGCCTCAGCCCCCGCCGGTAGGCAGCAAATGGGCCCAAAGAACTTAGACGCATGCTGTGTTCAGAGGCAGATGGTCGGACAAGAAATCTATCGCTAAAATATTGTAGAACCAAACTGTTATTACTAATGTGACAGATATATTGTAGATTCCCTTCAATTACACTCATAGCTTCAGCACCGAGAGGAAAGGGGCGATAAAAACTTGGTCGACGTGTGATTTTAGTTACCAGACGTTGTATTAGCTAGTCTCGCTTTTTACCTCAAGACTATGAGTGTAGACAAAAGTGATGTCCTCTGACTGCAGCCAAGGGATCCTCCGGGAAATGTAGCAGTACACGAAGTTGCTAAATCGAGCATATTGCCGAACACAGAATTCAGAGGGGAGCACTACTGTATAGTCCACCTTATGTGAACGACTCGGCAGTCAGTTTTTTCTCTAAGACTGTATCTACAACACATATTGCACCCTTAAGCACCAGAATAATTAAAAAAACGGAATTAGTTTATGAGAGCAAAAATAAACTATAGCGTTCGAAGTATTCATAGTATTGTATACGTCTGTGTAAACGCCTTCTATGCCCACTCAAGGAAGACAAGGATACACAGTCCAGTTTCAATATAATAAATACGCCTCAGTTTGTGACGGAACTCAGTCTTAGATTGATAATCATTTTGAATATTTAGCAGTACTGTACCCATTGGTGTTAAACTAGTTTTCAACCAGTGATTCCCACAGCTACAGGAACTTTGTGATACTTCTTAGACAAAACACTTAAGCAGTGCCATACGACGAAAAGTTCAATCTGAAACAACCTATGGGAAGTTTGTTTAACAACCTTCATGCCTGGAAAAAGAGCTTTTCCTATTTGAGATATCTGTGAACGTTGCGGTATAAGACGATTTAAGAAGAAACTAAATTCCTTCAGCTACGCCAATGTTTAAAGAAATCGTCTTAACAGCACTAAATCGTGTTTTGTGAATCGTTTACCGGCCGTACTATGCCACATTTTGCTGGTTGGAAAGCAAAAAGCTTACTGGCAAATTTCATAGAAGGAAAAGGGGGATGAAAGGCCTCCCATTGGAAGGTCATGATGTTTTGTTTAAATGATAACAAAATCAGATAAAACGAACAGCAAGTTTGTCAGTATAAGCACATTACTGTTGTCAGTATAATGTTGCACCGCCCAGGGCATGTAATGATAAGGGGCGGTTTAGGTCAGGCATATTGTATACAGAAGTAGAAGAGAGAACACACTAAATTCTACAATCCGTATGCATTGCATACACACAGAAATTACTGTTACCTTGTACTTATGGAGCCCAATCAGTGAATTGCATATTTTCCGGTGAGAAAGAGCACTGGCAAACAGTCTTCGCTACATTAGGTTACTTAAACTGGTGTCACTGTGAGCTAGAATTTATGGTCAGCGACTAAGTGAAGGACAATGAGTCGGATGTGGGTTTTGCAATTGTGAAATTATAGAAGCTAATTTTAAATTTGAACTAATATTGCGAAAATTTTGAACTTGGGTAGCTTAAAATGAAAATCTATATGTTTATTGCAAAGGAAAACAATTGCTTTTTCTAAAACATACTCTGTCGTACACAACTTGAAACAGGTCACGTCAACCAAATCATATGGAAGAACTGACAGCGACGTATATCGGAAGGCAGTAAGATCACTTGGCTTTTGGTTTGGCAGTATTCGAAAGCCATATCTAGGCGCAATTAAAAGATGAAAGGCACGTGCTTTCGTTATCAAGTAATGTCTTCATCAATTAGTTTAGTTTTAATGTAATCTACGAGTAATTGCTGATGTTTGATATTAACATGAAAAGGATCCCCTAGACAGGGAAAGAATCAGTTCTTGGGCAACTACTTCTATAATCACCAAAAGGCCTTAAATGATCTTCAAGCACATGGGTTCCAGCAGCGGTATGAAGAAAATGACAGTAGTAATGACGGTAATAATCGAATTATCCTGTAACTTCACACTTCACAGTGGGTTTTCTCGAAGTAAGAAATTTCCTGAATTAGTGAAAATTTTAAAATGGCTTCAGATGGAGGCTATGATGCCTGGAAGAGTCTTTAAATCCTGCTGACGTGAGAATAGCATAATCTCAGCTCCAGAAGCTTGCTTTCACTTAACCACTTAATAGACTCGCATTTTTTCTACCGTGACTAATTTTGTAAGCTCAGCACATCATCCGTTACAGCACACTCCTGGGGCTGGGAAATGTGGCCACAATGGTCTGGTGGATCGAACTATCACAAGTGCAACGCGTGGGTTCAGGCATTTACTTTTAAGAGGCACAAACAGATTTCCTTTACCTCTGGTAACCTCAAGAGAAAGACGTTGTAATCCAGAATCCGCAATAAACATCACGTTCGATCGTCGCTCATGCACAAAAATTTGTATCCTTATTTTAGATTCAAACACCTAGCATTTAGGAAGAAAAACCGATAAGTAACATTTGATTTTAGTAAGTTAACAATCCTATTACGTGTTGGGTTCGTAACTCTGTCAGAGAACTTCACATCATGCGCTTCATTTTTAAATGCATACAAACTTCGTTACTTCTGAATGGACGTATATCAGACATCTTTCGTGGTTAGTTAACAGGGATGAAAGGGTTTTGATAGGAGTCCCGGTTTATTACAAAAACTGTCGTCTTTTATTTTCAAGTTGAGGTTTGGTTACTGATATTGGCGAAAATTTCGGTAATTCATGACTCTTCACGGCTAGTCACCAATATGATATGTTTAGATCATGAATACGAAATTTCTTAATGATGTGGAACGTGTCATTTTAATCAAAGATTTCTTTACATGCCAGTATTCAATTTCTTTACAACAATTTATTACCTTCTTTCTCATTCTTTTTTAATTCTCTCTCTCTCTCTCTCTCTCTCTCTCTCTCTCTCTCTCTCTCTCTCTCACACACACACACACACACACACACACACACATTCTTTCTTTTATTTTTATTTGTTTAGTGCGCTCGACTATCGGCGAGGCACGAAAACGTCCGTGAATGAGTTACTTTGTTTTGAGTACAGTTACGAAATAAATATAAAAACAACTATGAGAGTTACTGATTTATGTTTCTTAGTTTGCAGTCATTTCTGAGTATTATTAGTAACTACACTCCAGTCCCTAAACCTAGTTACAGAAATGCGAATCAGACGCATTACGTATTCCACGCCGTAGCAGCCGCGTCTTTGAGACGCCAGATATGGTCACTTCCCAGCCCGCTGTAGGGTGACATCGGTTCGTCTTCTTCCTGCTGGTACTGTAACTGAGATTTGGCAACAAGGCAAGGTATATTTGGCAACTCTGTGATCGACAAGTTAGTTCCTGGTGTGTACGGAATTAAGCCTCAAATTTCATTTGATTTTTCTTGTCATTTCCATTGAGTAATCTATTATCGCTTGAGGTGTAATAAAAGACTGTAAATTTACGGTTTTCAGCTTAGGAAAGTCATTGCACGTGGAAATTGCTACTAATCTCGTCATTTAATTAGCGGTTTACGAGTTCTAGCTCCTATTGGCCTCGTAAATGGAAAGCACAACATATACACATTCGCCAGCTGTGTGGGTACGTGCTGGCCTGAGAGAAAGCGTCTGTTATGATTCGCGGTTCCACTCTCGCAGACTGCAACGTTTATTTCCTCACTGTGAAAGAGCTATAAGCAGTCAGATCAAACATCGGTAAGGAAATCGCAAGAAAATACTTTCAGCTCATAGAGAAATGGTGAGAAACTTACAATGCTGCACAACAGGTAACGCCTCTTCCGTTGCTGAGAAGCAAATTTTGGGTTTCTAGGAATACGTAACTTCATGAAATGCCACATTAGCAAATGTGTTGAGATGACACAGCATACCAGTTAAACACAGACCGAATCGAACTCTAAGTGAGTAGTATTTTACTAATTCGTGCTGATAGAGACACGCTTGTGTACAGATACTCAGTTTTATTAAAACAAACTTTCGACGTAAGGTTATCGTGGGTAGTTTTATTTCATTTCTTATAATACAGTGCACAATTTTCGTAAGGTTTATTTTAGTGTTGTTAAAACATTACTAAACATGAGAGAGAAATTAATCATCAACGATATATGCGAATTCTCTGATGTTATCTCTAACAGTCTGACAATGCACATGCAGTTTATGGGTTACATGCATGTAGAAAACTTGTTCTGAGTTAAAGCTGTGAAACAAGGTTTTAACAAGAATAAAATGCCACTAACAGACGACAGCTAATGTAGAAAATACTTTTCTGACTATTTTGGCACGATGCGGTCTCCCCACACATAATACAAAAGCTTCGAGGAGCATCCACTGCCTGGCGATCTATTAAACCTGCGAAGAACAAAATGTCGCAGAACGTTGGATTGATGATAGGTTCCTATTATGGTGTCTGGGTTCGATTCTAACTTCTGCCAATGATTTTTGATAGGGAGGGTTAGATTCTGTTCTCTTATGGCCACGCCAAGTGAAGAAGGTATACTGGCATTGTGGTCTGAAATTCACATTAAACATGGTATTCCTTCTCTACCAAGTAGACGTTAGCTTGAACTACAATAAAGTCAGGAGTGGTGAAATGTGGGAACTCTATCACCAGTAACCTTTCTTATACTAGTCATTTATTTCTAGTGACGAAACAAACGCTATGTAGGATCACAGGACACATTTTTTATTTGAGCTTCTGTATGTCGATAAAATTGGTTCTGAACTGGGAATGCAACTCAGACCGCCCTTAACGCGGAATTTGATCCCTTCGTGACAATACAGCTCGACTACAATTTGTTGTTTGTTCAAAACTGCAGATTCATCAACATCTAGACAAACTGCGCGTGAATGGGTTCGAATCCTGGTCTGGCACTTAAGTTTCCATTATGTATAATCAAGCTCTTGCATGAGATCACCTATCTGCTGGTGGATAATAATTTTGATTTTTAATGCACTTTCATTCGTTGTCAACACCAACGATATCTGACGTTTTTGACTCCCAGTGAGACAAGGAATTATTTCAGAGATCACTGTAAGTTCAAGGATGTTATTCCGAGCTGCTAGTGGAGAAAAATTCGGTAGCTGACGTCTCTTTGTGTGTAAACAACAACGATATGTGTGGAGCTCGAATCCCAGTCAGCACTGAACTCTTCGTCATATTATTTGTAGTTCAGAAATGCTCACATGTCGCTGCTGGTGTAACAAAACCATATTTAACGTTCGTCTTCTCTAGAATATAACAGCGATAGGTGCCGGGTTGGAGTCCTGGGAAGGAAAAAATTAATGTTTCTTCTCGTCATTGCAGTTAAAACATCTAGCTACTGCCGAGAAAATCCGACATGTCACACTTAATTGTGCTTCGATAACAATCCGATTAGGTTCTGGGTTCGAATCCCTGTCCAACTAAAAGCTTTACCTCACGGCATTTCAAGTAACTTACTTGTGAAGAAGCAATATTTAACATCTCTCGTAGTTCGTTAACAGGGTCAATAGATACTGGGTAGGAATTCGCGTCCGTTAAAAATGTTTTCAGTATGTAATTCAAAGTTGATATTTGCTAACTGATACTATCTAAATGCGAGGCATATCACTCTCTGTGTGCCTAGTCAGGAATGACTGTTAGTTTCCGTCAGTCACGAAATCTTAGTCTTCATGATCTGGGTTTGAATCCATATGCAGAACGAGACGGTTCGTCGTGCCATTTGAAGTTCATACCTATTCTCAACTAGCTGCTCGTGAAGAACTTAAATTTTTAATGTTAGTTTGTATCAAATAACAAGTACGGTATGTTACTTTGAAGAGGAAATCATGAATACGACGAACTTACTACGTGCATTACCTATCGGACGTAATAATGAGAGTGGTAACATTTCAGGTATATCATTTATTGCAACAAATGTGAGCTTATAAGCCTTATGCACAGTCTTATCCGTGATAAGATGGTCCCTGATATTTCTAGTATCGTGGTATTACCTTACATCTTGAGTTATTGCGATACAGAGTAGTGTTTTCTAGTGGTGACTTGTTGGAACCATTTTCAATAGTCAAACGACTGTACTAACAAGGGAACCTCCCCATCGCACCCCCCTCAGATTTAGTTCCAATTTGCCACAGTGGATAGGCCTTGAAAAACTGAACACAGATCAATTGAGAAAACAGGAAGAAGTTGTGTGGAACTGTGAAAAAATAAGCAAAAGATACAAACTGAGTAGTCCATGCGCAAGATAAGCGACATCAAGGAAAGCGGAGTTCAGGAGCGCCGTGGTCCGTGGTTAGCGTGAGCAGCTGCGGAGCGAGAGGTCCTTGGTTCAAGTCTTCCCTCGAGTGAAAAGTTTACTTTCTTTATTTTCGCAAAGTTATGATCTGTTCGTTCGTTCATTGATGTCTCTGTTCACTGTAATAAGTTTAGTGTCTGTGTTTTGCGACCGCACCGCAAAACCGTGCGATTAGTAGACGAAAGGACGTGGTTCTCCAATGGGAACCGAAAACATTTGATTGCAAAGTCATAGGTCAACCGATTCCTCAACAGTAAAACACGTCAGATATATTCTATATGACACTGGTGACGGCATGTGTGTCACATGACAGGAATATGTTGTCTACCCACCTAACTTGTATACTTGGCGAATAGGTAAAAAGATTCTTCTACCTTGCCCGATTTAGGTTTTCTTGTGGATGTGATAATCACTCCCAAAAAAGTGATGAAAACATAAGAGTTTGTCACATAAATTGAAAATAAAAAATTAAACTTTTCACTCGATGGAAGATTTGAACCAAGGACCTTTCGTTCCGCAGCTGCTCACGTTACCACGAGACCACAGCGCTCCTGCGTTTGTAGTGACCTTGATGTTGCCTATCTTGCCACGAACTACTGAGTTTTTATATTTTACTTATTTTTTCAAGGTTCCACACAACTTCTTCCTGTTTTTCTCAATTGATCTGTGTTCAGTTTTTCAAGGCCTATCCACTGTGCCAACGTATAACTAAATCTCAGTGGGGTGCGATGGGGAGGTTCCCTTGTAAGGAGCGATTACAGAACCTGCTAGGCAGCTGTGTTATGCGGGTTGCATGAGAGTCAGGCGAAATTCAATTCAGGTCGTTCGGATACTTTTGAGCACAACTGTACATACAGACTTCTGTTTTTTCATCACATGATAACTGTTTCCCGCGTGGCATTGTTACAGTAATTGTTTATGTACACAACATTCACTGCCAGTAATGGTGTCTCTTTCTATCTGCTGTAAAGCTTCGCTGGCCGGAGTGGCCGAGGGGTTCTAGGCGCTACATCTGAAACCGTGGGACCGCCTCGGTCGCTGTTTCGAATCCTGCCTCGGGCATGGATGAGTGTGTTGTCCTTAGGTTAGTTAGGTTTAAGCAGTTCGAAGTTCCAGGGGACTGACGACCTCAGGATTAAAGTCCCATAGTGCTCAGAGACTTTTTTTTTTTAAAAAAAAAAAGCTTTGTACACTCACACTGACACCACACAGATCCGATTGCCTTTATACCGATTTCCACCGTCTGTCACCTGAATCGTTGATGTCTCATTATGTACTTCACTACTGACATCCACTGCGATACAGTTTGACTGCATTTGTCGGTATACTGGTACTACTGCATATACGTTTTGCACAACTATTCCAGCCGTCAGTATTAATTTTATTGCAAATATCCATGCCTTTATATATATTTCCATTACAGTATATGGGGAATGCACCATCAGGGGGATGGGCATCAATGGGAAATGTGGTTTACCCTGTCACAGGTGACATAAATGAAATGGATTAAATGAATTAAATCGATTGAAATGAAATGAATGGGCCTATACACACACACACACACACACACACATATATATATATATATATATATATATATATATATATATATATATATATATTCAATGTAATGAGCCTGAAGTGACACGGGACGAAGAGCCAGTTCTGTGCAGGATTGCGTTGGAGTCTTCAGGTCATTGGTATCGCGAGAAAAAGTATCAGAGAACCAAACATTTTATTGACTTTCTTGCTACTATACCGACAGCACAGCGATTCGGTGGCTACGCCCCCTTTAGAGCATGGCATGGATGACTTGTGGTGTGCTGCTGTATGCAACGTTTTCTTTCCTTTTTCTTTTCGTGCGGCACCATTTAGGCGACTTGCATGTAGGAAATGATGCAGACAACACAACACCCAGTCCCGGAGCGGCGAAAATTTCCAATCCGTCGCGGAATCGAACCCGGGCCCCATCGGTTAGTAACCTGCCGCACTAATTGCGAAACTACCCATTGGGATTGTGGCCTGCTGTCGGACATGAAGCAGTCATGTCTGAGCCGAGGAGTGCTTACGCCCAAGAGCCCACTCAGTGGCGCATTCCCCAGTAACAGGAATGTCAATACCCAAAAAACTAGAAGAAAAAATTACTTTTAGCGCCTATTATTATAGCTGTCAGTGGCCCAGAAAGGAGTTCGATAAACACCAACAACAATTTTCGATCATTTATCCAGTAATTTCAAATGTTGACAGATGGCAAAATCTAAACTAAAATCATTTATTCTGGATAACTCCCAGTCCACTGACGACATTTAAAAACTGATAGCCTGTTAAAAACACTAGTTTTCAAGCGTAGTTGTGTGAGTAGGATTGAAACTTAATACACTCCTGGAAATTGAAATAAGAACACCGTGAATTCATTGTCCCAGGAAGGGGAAACTTTATTGACACATTCCTGGGGTCAGATACATCACATGATCACACTGACAGAACCACAGGCACATAGACACAGGCAACAGAGCATGCACAATGTCGGCACTAGTACAGTGTATATCCACCTTTCGCAGCAATGCAGGCTGCTATTCTCCCATGGAGACGATCGTAGAGATGCTGGATGTAGTCCTGTGGGACGGCTTGCCATGCCATTTCCACCTGGCGCCTCAGTTGGACCAGCGTTCGTGCTGGACGTGCAGACCGCGTGAGACGACGCTTCATCCAGTCCCAAACATGCTCTATGGGGGACAGATCCGGAGATCTTGCTGGCCAGGGTAGTTGACTTACACCTTCTAGAGCACGTTGGGTGGCACGGGATACATGCGGACGTGCATTGTCCTGTTGGAACAGCAAGTTCCCTTGCCGGTCTAGGAATGGTAGAACGATGGGTTCGATGACGGTTTGGATGTACCGTGCACTATTCAGTGTCCCCTCGACGATCACCAGTGGTGTACGGCCAGTGTAGGAGATCGCTCCCCACACCATGATGCCGGGTGTTGGCCCTGTGTGTCTCCGTCGTATGCAGTCCTGATTGTGGCGCTCACCTGCACGGCGCCAAACACGCATACGACCATCATTGGCACCAAGGCAGAAGCGACTCTCATCGCTGAAGACGACACGTCTCCATTCGTCCCTCCATTCACGCCTGTCGCGACACCACTGGAGGCGGGCTGCACGATGTTGGGGCGTGAGCGGAAGACGGCCTAACGGTGTGCGGGACCGTAGCCCAGCTTCATGGAGACAGTTGCCAATGGTCCTCGCCGATACCCCAGGAGCAACAGTGTCCCTAATTTGCTGGGAAGTGGCGGTGCGGTCCCCTACGGCACTGCATAGGATCCTACGGTCTTGGCGTGCATCCGTGCGTCGCTGCGGTCCGGTCCCAGGTCGACGGGCACGTGCTCCTTCCGCCGACCACTGGCGACAACATCGATGTACTGTGGAGACCTCACGCCCCACGTGTTGAGCAATTCGGCGGTACGTCCACCCGGCCTCCCGCATGCCCACTATACGCCCTCGCTCGAAGTCCGTCAACTGCACATACGGTTCACGTCCACGCTGTCGCGGCATGCTACCAGTGTTAAAGACTGCGATGGAGCTCCATATGCCACGGCAAACTGGCTGACACTGACGGCGGCGGTGCACAAATGCTGCGCAGCTAGCGCCATTCGACGGCCAACACCGCGGTTCCTGGTGTGTCCGCTGTGCCGTGCGTGTGATCATTGCTTGTACAGCCCTCTCGCAGTGTCCGGAGCAAGTATGGTGGGTCTGACACACCGGTGTCAATGTGTTCTTTTTTCCATTTCCAGGAGTGTATGTTCGTTAATGTTGAGTGTAGTTATGTACACATATATTGTAAGCTGACATGCTGCACAACATTACGATAAAAAAAAATTATTCAAATGATCAGTGGAATATATAACTAAGTAACTATCTAATAACATCTCATGCAATCCCCGGATCTTTAGACAGAGACTCTTCCAATAGCCCTTCGTCATTCAGACTTGTTTGACCACATGGGAACCATCGACGCATCATAACTACTGTCACCTGAAGTGTGGAAATCACAATCGTTGTAGATGAAAAAGTTCACATTTGTCAGGAGAATAAAAAAATAATGTATAGCATTTTGTGCATAACTTATTCGCGTCCGTAAAACTGAAAATTATTCTCTTACCAATGAATTACGCTGTTCCCCTTGTCACGGCAAAAAAAAAAATGAAACAAATTGAAAAATAAGTGGTTTATTAAGAAATACTGGCTCTATTCCATCATTTGCTATCTAGTAAAGCAACCAGTTATGATACATTTTTGCCGGCCGCGGTGGCCGTGTGGTTCTAGGCACTTCAGTCGGGAACCGCGTGACTGCTACGGTCGCAGGTTCGAATCCTGCCTCGGGCATGGATGTGTGTGATTTCCTTAGGTTAGTTAGGTTTAAGTAGTTCTAAGTTCTAGGGGACTGATGACCTCAGATGTTGAGTCCCATAGTGGTCAGAGCCATTTGAACCATTTTGACACATTTTTGAACGAAGGCAGTCCCGGTTGCAAAGTTGTTTTCCTTAATACGTATTACGAGTTTCGCCATATTGAACCATCATCAGATTATCTGAAGAGAATGCGTTTTTAATGTTACAAGAGATAACGCAATGAGGCATGATTCTAAACAGCCATATGCTGGCAATTTCAAGTCTTTCACTGAAAAAATCATACGGCCCCCTACCATACAAAGTCGTTAGCTTACCCGAGCGTAACTTGAAACGTATGAGTGGCCATCCACCCGTCCTGCGGCAAAGATGGAGAAGGGCGGCAAGTTACGTTTCTTTGATATGTTGGTCAAACGGAAATAACATGAACGATTCGGCCATTCTGCGTACCGACAACTGGTGCATACGAACCTGTATCTCAACGGTCGTAGCTTTCAAAACCCAACTCAGAAGAGAGTTACGCTGAACACCCTAATACTGAGGCAAGAGTATTTTGAACACGGACGACTTCGGCTCCGAAACTTATCATCCGACGACAGTGTTCATAAGAACGAGTATTCAGTCTGTGACATTAGGTAAAAACCCTGTCGAGGAAACCAAGACGCGATGCAGGTCAACCAAACCAGGGGGGCTAACGTATAAACGCGGCGACTTCCATTCTGCCGTGCCACAATGTGTAAGATAGGTAGTGTACTGCGTATGTAAGGAGTCAAACCGGTCTTACGCCAGTGCAGTAAAATTACAGAAATCCCAGTCTGAGAGTTCCAAGGGCTTATAATATTCCGTGTGGGTGTGGTACCAGTTTCGGTGGCCATCCTACTCCAACTATTAGCGAACGCTGTGTTGTGAATCCCTGTCATCTTATGTACAGAAATTTTGAAAAATCGGCTGTGGCAGTTATTAAAACAAAGGCGTTTATCGTTGCACAGAGAGCTTTTAACGAAGTTTCACTCAGCTACTTTCACGTCCGAATACAAAAATATTTTGTTATCTGTGACCTATACAGAGTGTATCCATAATATGGTGCAAAAATTTAAAAGGGCATAGAAGATGCGCCACTGAACAATTTGAGGTAGAGAATTTGGGGTCGGAGAAGTCTGGTTAAGGAAATAATAGGAATAAAATCACATTACTGCGTACTTTTTTGTTTACATTAGTTACAGTTAACTGTAAATACCATCACTGACACAACGAACGTACAATTCGTACTGTATCTTACAAAATATGCTGAAACTGACGGCCATCAATCTCAATGCAAGCATGACATCGGCGAACAAGATTCTGACGCACGCTGACAGTATCCCTGGTATGTTTCGAATCACATAGAGGAAGCTACAATTTTGGCAACTAATTCCACCTCCGTATCTACTGAGGTCTCATACACAAGTGACTTTAGATATCCGCTTAGGAAATAATCAAGGGGATTCAGCTCAGGTGATCTCGCAAGCAATGAAATAGGATCTCCCCTTTCCACCCAGCGACTAGAAAATATAGCACGGAGATGGTTGCACGCATACATACTGGAGTGAGTTGGTACACCGTTATGTTGTATTCACATCCTGACACGAACAGCCAAGAGTACGTTCTCCAGCAACCTTTGCACGAACCTCACGTATAGGTGGCCATTCAGATCCTAGAGGGTGTGGCCCAATGAGGTTGTCGCCTACATTACCAGCCCAGATATTCACAGCAAAACGTACTTGATGATGTGACTCTACTACAATGTGAGGGCTTTCCTCAGCCCACATATGGCAATTCCTGTTGTTCGAAGTACCGTCACAATCACATAAGGCCTCGTCAATAAACAGTACGATTTGGAGGAAATCTGGTTGATCAATCCAATGTTGAAGCAACCACTGCCACAATTCGACCCTTGGTGCAGAGTCAGTCACAACCATTACATGGACTCTTTGTGGGTGATATGTGTGAAACTGTTGTTCGTGGAGTACTCGCCACACACAAGCGCCCATTTCAAGTGTAATATGACGACTGCTTCTACGGGGGTTCCACTGCAAAACGTTTCAGTACCTCCTCATGTTGCCAGGTCCCTCGTTTCTTCTTTCCAATGAACCAGTCTCTCGCATTCGTCATGACGGATGATGCCTGTTAGAAAATCGTTCTCTGTACTGCCTTTCAGCAGCGAGAGCATTGGAACATATGTCTCCATACACAACGAGCATGTCAGTGAGTTCTGTGAAACTGTACCGTTACTGCTCCATCATATTCTACTGTATGTCTCTGAATAGCACTGAGTAATGAATGGATATGTCGTTTATTCATAGCACTTTTCGTCATTGGACAATGTAAATACGACACAGCAGAGCCACCTTATGGACAAGTAAAGTAAACAAAACATGCATCATGACTTCCTAGTGATCAGGCTCGTCCTCCTTGTTTCCTTGTAAAAAATAAAGAATGTACAAGTAAATAAACAGCACAGTATGTGTAAACTTGTACGCATGTTAGTTGTAAATGAGCTTGAAGACAGTAATGCTAGACAAAGCGGTAGACAATTTTACTTCCAATCTCCTTATGCTGGCTTCTCCGACCTCAGGTTCATTACCTCAAATTATTCAGTGGAGCATTCTCTATGTCTCCTTACATTTTTGCACTCTCTTACGGAAATACCCTGTATATGGAGAAATCACCATCTTAATAAAACAAGAGAAATGAGAGCTCGCACGGAAAGATATTGGTGTTCATTTTTCCCATGCGCTATACGAGAGGAGAATGGTCGAAAAGTAGTTCCACGAACCCTCTGCCAAACACTTAAATGGGAACTACAGAGTAATCATGTGTCCGAGCAGTCTGATAACCAAACGCAAATCATATTGGAATGTAGGAGAATTTTGACTGGCGCTTCTAAATGTTGGTAAACTGTGATTAGGAGACCTATGGAAATCAGACGATGTGATAGCAAGTCCTATAGATACACCAGCTACGCACTTAACAATGCAGGATGCTTGCACTTGGTAGAGACGCGTCGCAGATTTACGGCCTAATACGAGTAGTAGACCACAGGTACACCTTTTAAGGAAATAGTCTTCGAATAATTCACGACTGGAATAATAAGCAATCTTAATATATGTGCTGTGGGAAATCCCCTCTGACGTTCCCATCACAGTGGCTTGCAGAGTATAGATACAAATGTAGATGCAGTAGTGAAGTGCAATAACCGAATCTTTGACAGTCGAAAGACTGATTATTGAAATAAAATTCTTTGTCGAGTTATGATACAATTATGAAGAATTTATGTTCTGTTCAGTATTTTGAGATACCAGGGTGTAAATTTCAGGGAGAAGCGTATAAATCGACACCTTATGGGAAAGCCAAGTCAAGACAGACCTCTCCACGTAAAGTCACATCGCCCCTTACTATTTTGCAGAACAGCACCTTAATAAAACAGACTTTATCTTTCTCTATAGCTCTTGTTTTCCGCGTTTGATGTGCGGCATAATTCGACTTTTTCACTGGCCGCATCTTATCCACTAAGCGCTACAGCCATCAAGGAACCAAAACGATTAAAAGGCATGCAGTACTTTTACACGAGTCCCAGAAATCTCTGAGACTAGTAACAGCACCTGCCAAACGACTTCTTCCTTGGACGAGCCACAGATACTTCCGCTTCATACTGAACGTAACATTTTCATACCAATTTCATACCACAAAATACAACCCAACTTTGTTTTGCTCCGCGGTTTATAATCGGACGCCACTTGATTACGCGGCTCTAATCCCGCAAACAACAGCTGCAATTTCACGCTGCTTTAAAGCTCTGATTAAATTTAATACAGCTGCGGCGTTGTTGGTCCTGCCGTGGTACTGCGGCTCGAAAGCAGCCGCATTTGCGGCTGCTAATTTTGAGCTCAACAAGCGCGACCCTAAAACCCCCTCATCCCGACCTTTATACACCCCATCCAATTCGCAATCACACTTTCTTTTTTCAAAATTGTGCTGTTCACTATTCATAATGCTATTGCAGGCTACCCGGAGATTGGAAGCTGTGACTGAAGGATTAATGAAAAGCTCAAAGCTGCTCTTTCGCGTTACTCGACGTGTATAAGAGCATCTGATACTTAACATTTCAGATAGCAAAATTAGTACAGCTTCATGACATCAGTAACCACACTTCTTGTTATATATGGAGTGTCTGTGATTTTCTCTGAGTTTTAAGACAAGAGTATATCCGTAATCAACAAGATGATTCATGTTTGCCTTTTCTCGTCTTCATGGTGTGATTTTGATTTCCACCTATTAAAGTTCACGTAATGCACAAAGTATTTACGAGTGGAGTTCAATAAGTAACGCAACACATTTTATTTCTCTCCAAATTTCGGGCGAAAAAATGCAGAATTTGTTGTGGGATATTGTGGAATATTCCCACTTCAGTCCCTATAATTTCATGAAGTTATAGGTGGCGGCGCTGTAGATAGCCTTCGAAATGGGGACTGTATCGGAGCTGCTTTCCAAGCAGAGAGCTGTCACTGACTTTGACGAAAACCAGAGCATCACATATACTCATAGGCGCTTGCAGAATGTCTACGGACAACTTACAGTGAACAAAAGCAATGTGAATCGTTGGGTGAGTCGTTCGTCATCATCACAACAAGGTCGTGTAAACCTGTCCGCTATGACTCCTACAACGCTCGAACGTTCGGACACTCTCATTGGAGGTGATCGACAGTTCACAATCAAACAAATCTCTGCACAACTGGACGTCTCTCTTGGTAGTGCTGACACAATCGTCCATCAGTGGGGGACTCAAAGATGTGTGCACGCTGGGTTCCCATCCGCCTACACAACTTCCAACTTCCATCTATTCGGCCTATCGAAGGATGCATTCAGCGGGAATCAGTACGTGGATGAAGTGCAGGTTCCTGATGCAGTAAGACGCTGGCTGCGACTTCGATCGGAAGAGTGATGCCATACGAGCATACAGATAATCCCAGTAATATGTCGAATGCCATCGCATTGAGAGAAGATTAAGTTTGAAAATAGGGTAGTGGTTCCAATGTATTTATTTCCTCGTCTGTTCTGCAGAGAACCTCCCTGTTTCTTATACTAAGGTCAACCCAATTTTTCGTATCATCCTCGAACACCAAATCTCAGCCCCTTCGATTCTCCTCTTCTCTAGTTTTCCATCATTCAACATTAGGTGCCGTTCCGCTTTGGGTTCCAGACGTACACCTGCCCTATTTTCTTTTCCAGATTAATGCCTGTATTTAATACCAGGAGTCTTCTTTTGGCGACGCCCACTTTAACTTCAACATGGTAATCATCATTGGGTATCGTGATATGAATATCAAAACGTTAATTAATCGTGTGGAAAAGTTACCGAACTATCAATTTAATAAGTCACAGCTGCAAAATACTAACACGAATTCTTTACAGACGAATGGAAAAACTGGTAGAAGCCAACCTTGGGGAAGATCAGTTTGGATTCCATAGAAATATTGGAACACGTGAGGCAATACTGACCTTACGACTTATCTTAGAAGCTAGATTTACGAAAGGCAAACCTACGTTTCTAGCATTTGTAGACCTAGAGAAAGCTTTTGACAATGTTGACAGGAATACTTTCTTTCAAATTCTAAAGGTGGCAGGGGTAAAATACAGGGAGCGAAAGTCTATTTACAATTTGTACAGAAACCAGATGGCAGTTATAAGAGTCGAGGGGCATGAAAGGGAAGCAGTGGTTGGGAAGAAAGTGAGACAGGGTTGTAATCTCTCCCCGATGTTATTCAATCTGTATATTGAGCAAGCAGTAAAGGGAACAAAAGAAAAATTCGGAGCAGGTATTAAAATCCATGGAGAAGAAATAAAAACTTTGAGGTTCACCGATGACATTGTAATTCTGTCAGAGACAGCAAACGACTTGGAAGAGCAGTTGAACGGAATGGACAGTGTCTTGAAAAGAGGATATAAGATGAACATCAATAAAAGCAAAACGAGGATAATGGAATTTAGTCGAATTAAATCGGGTGATGCTGAGGGAATTAGATTAGAGAATGAGACACTTAAAGTTGTAAAGGAGTTTTGCTATTTGGGGAGCAAAATAAGTGATGATGGTTGAAGTAGAGAAGATATAAAATGTAGACTGGCAATGACAAGGAAAGCGTTACTGAGAAGAGAAATTTGTTAACATCGAGTATAGATTTAAGTGTCAGGAAGTCTTTTCTGAAAGTATTTGTATGAAATGTAGCCATGTATGGAAGTGAAACATGGACGATAAATAGTTAAGACAAGAAGAGAATAGGAGCTTTCGAAATGTGGTGATACAGAAGAATGCTGAAGATTAGATGGGTAGATCGCATAACTAATGATGAAGTATTAAATAGAATTGGGAGAAGAGGATTTTGTGGCACAATTTGACAAAAAGAAGGGACCGGTTGGTAGGACATGTTGTGAGGCATCAAGGGATCACAAATATAGTATTGGAGGGCAGCGTGGATGGCAAAAATTGCAGAGGGAGACCAAGAGATGTATACACTAAGCAGATTCAGAAGGATGTAGGTTGCAGTAAGTACTGGGAGATGAAGAAGCTTGCACAGCATGGGGTAGTCATGGAGAGCTGCATCAAACCTGTCTCAGGACTGAAGACCACAACAACAACAACAACAATCGTGTGGAATTATTCTCTTGAAATTCAGGGTGCACTGCACATGTGTCATCGAATATTAACGTTAATGGAGTTTTCCATGGCTGCTTAATAGAACGGTTTCATATTTATCAACGCAAACACAAATTGTCGATAGTCTACGGTATACTATAGCACACGTGCATATTGGATAAAATATTTTATGCAACTAGATCAGTAATATGCTTATTGCAGCTGTATCGGTGCATTGCTTCCTTGTGTGCCGCGGCGAGAATCGGAGCCTGAACTATACCTACCAATTGAGCCCTCTGTACCAAAGTGGACTAAGAGTTTCAGTTTGCCACTTGTCACCCTCCACGCCTCAGAAGCTCAATTCTGTTACTCTTGTAGTGTAGTAATAGTTGCGTCTGTAACTAAGTCCAATCACAAAACGCAGTTTCCCTCCGGTTGTGAACACTGTTAAGTATTGTCGGTTCCTCTCAGGTCCGATGGACGGTATGGGTGGAGCTGTAGCGACTAATACTGTGGACATACTCGAAGTTTCTAGCTGCTGCTTGACTCTCCGCTAGATAACATAACACTGTCTGTGTAAGCTGCGGGCGCCACTTAAGTAAGAGCGTGGAGCTATACTACAGCTCCGCTTTATTGGCTCTACGGCACGTGACAAGTAACGTGCAATGCAGTCGCTGACCGTTAGCGGCCTCTGCAAAGGGCCGCTGCAATACCGATGGATTAGTTTCAGCTGGTGTTTATACACTCCCGAGCACCTATCATGGGTGAAGTGTAGCGACTCTCGGTCAAACCAGTGGGATTAAAATTCAAGCTAAAAAACAACAACGACAAGATTCACTTAAGGCGTCGCTGTCCTCTGTGGAAGCAGGAAGAAATACTGGACATAGTGAATGGAATGATGTCTACAGAGTATAGAATATGGATTGATAGTAAACCGATGAAAGACGAAAGTAAAACTGTGGACTTCGAAGTAGACGAACAGAAGGAATCCGGCTACCTTGGAAGCAAAACGACACATGTCGGTGAAGCATGGAGGACATAAAAGCAGATTACAGGACATTCCAGGCCACAATAAGGCTACTGGTAATAATTATTAGCCTTAATTTGAGGAAAACATTTCTGAGAACGAACATTTGTAGCCCAGCATTGCATGTAGGAGAATAGAATGGTTTGATGGTCGTGGTACAGAAAGCTGTTGAAAATTCTGTGGACTGTTAAGATAAGAAATGAAGAGGATCTCTGTTGAATCAGTGAGGAGAGGAAGATGTGGAAAACTTTGACAGGAAGAAATATGAAAGGATATTTGTTAAAGAGCAAAGGAATAACTTCTATGATAGTTGAGAAAGAAATAGAGGGTGAAAACTGTAGGCATGTATTCGACAAATTACTGGGGACTTTCGTTGCAAGTGGCACTCTGCGGTAAAGAGGCTTGTAGGGGAGACTAGGGAGGAACCGCGCGGCTGACGTTTGGAGCACATTTTAGAGGTCTGAATGACGAAAAACCCTTTAGGAAATTTAGGAACCGTTTATTCAAACATTTTTGTAACAGAATTTTCAAAAGAAGATAACATAAAATAATTTGTTTGGCACTTAGCGGAATGGACTCCATTTATCTATTTATTTTTCTCTGTTTTCCGATTTTAAAGTAAGCTGGACTTCATCGTCATCAGTATCTATGTCTTCACACGACCAATGATCCCAGTACTTGTACTTCTTCGTGAAACAAGTCAGGTAGTTATCCAGAAATTTTTCTAGCCATTTTCGTTTCGTTGTGGAATAGATGCGGCTATCCGTTTCGTTCTGCGAGATGATACACTGATCTGCTCAGCTCTTCATAGTCATAACAAAGCGTCGCTTTTGCAGATATTTGGTAAATTCTAACCCTTGTATCTTATTGAAAACACACTGATATTTTCCGCAGGTTTTGTCAGTTTCTGAACGGGGATTGTCCGTTTTAATTTTTATGTATAGTTTTAAAGTACTCAGAGGCACGACAAATGGTTTCGATGCTTCCTCGTGGGTCATCGTTTTATTAGTTACGAATACTACAATTTGTTCCATGTTTTTCGTGGGGCAATTTTGTCTCTCCGTTTTGCGTACATAATGACGTGCCAGCTACAAATAAGAAAGGCAAACCATGCGACAGAATTTGTCAAATGAAGAATAAAAGGCGATCGGGGAGGAACGGAGTATACCAGTACACCATTCCGTCGCAAACACATATTTACTGACAAGAAAAAATAGAAATGAGCGTATGGCATCCTGAGACGTACAGCCTCCAAGTGCAAGTCTTATTTCAGTCGACGCCACATTAGGCGACTTGTGCGCTGGTGATGAGGCTGAAATGATGACGAGGACGACACAACACCCAGTCCCCGAGTGGAGAAAATCTCCAACCGCCCGGGAATCGAACCCGGGCCCGCTGCATGGGAGGCGAACACGTTACCACCCAGCTAAGCAGGCTGACATCTATTGAGAAAATATTCAGTAAGAATATAAAGAACTATTTTCTAATTGCATTGCATCCGAAGATACTTAAGAACAAGCTGATTTCGGTGGACTAAACGTTGATTGTGAACAAAAATGTATGACAGACTTAGCTTAGTTATAAATGGCCCTGAAAATTATAATAGAGCAGCGAATTCGCTAACTTTTATAATCAGACTACGTAGCTCGCGCTCTGCAACTGTTGCTAACTTACTAAACCACAACAGACTTCGGTTTGTTAAACACTTGTCAATCTGAGCGCATCCCACCTTTACTGTTAGTCCATTCCGCGCCGGTCTTCCCTACGGGAGAGTAATTCGTGGTAGACCGCATTTACAAGTCAGAACACTGATGACTCAAAGAGAGACGACAACGTCATAGAAACACTTCTCATGCTCGGCTTGGGCAAGGTTCCAAGAGAATCTCCCTTAAACGATTTAGTGAATAACCCACAACTCTGGAGAGCCAGACAGGGTTCTAATCCATCCCGCTCCGGATAGAGCCCTTCTCTCTTCATAAGGACTTTTCAAAAAATGTGTGTGGATTTCTAAGGGACCAAACTGCTAAGGTCATCGATTACACGCTACTTAAACTAACTTACGCTAAAGACAGCCCACACACCCATGCCTGAGGGAGGACTCGAACCTCCGGCGGGAGGGGTTGCGCAGTTAAGTGACATGGCGCCTCTAACCGCGCGGCCACTCCGCGCGGCTAATGACCTTTCAGAAATTCATCTTAAATGATTTAGAGAAGCAAAGGAAATTGTAAACCTGAATGCCTAGACTAGAATTACAACCGCCTCCTACAGTGCCTCAATCAATGCGCCAGTGCGCTCGATTCTATTTGTCCAGCTACAACAAAATGCCTTGCTACAATAGACTGTATGTTGTCGACAAGACGTTTTCGTTTGTTCACGCTACAACAATTGCAACGGACTGATTTGTTTGTAGAACACGCCGGTTCGGTCTGCGCTGTTGTCCTGATGGTTATGTCACTTTGCCCGCAGGCCAGATCTGGGGATGCGTGCGCTGCCACAGACGCCGCCTTCTTCCGGGACGCCGACGCCCCGCGGGGAGACGACCGACGCCGTGCGTCGCCAGACGTCCGTCACCGACGGAGAGGCCATCAAGATCGTCATCCATGACGTCGACTGCGACTTCAGTGAGTAGAGCCCCGACGCACAGACGCATTCGTAGCTATCTCGTCACACTGGACTGTTGCTCTCGTCGCAGTGGTTGTTTCCTCCCGTTCTCCTCGGTGGGGCTATGAAATACTGAGCACTCACAATTTCACATGCGTATCGTCATGCAGACGACTAGTACACCAACTATCTATGAGTCCGGGTAACCGCCAGTGTGTATCTATCTTTCAATTAGCTAGACTAAATAGCTGAGTACTTCCTTAGGCGAATACTGAAATTACACTTTCTTGTTTCTACACAACTGTATACAGCACCATACAGCTACGCATGTATTCCAAGAATCTTACCGGAAAGTGTGCACAAAGTGAATGTCAAAATGTTTCACAGATGTAATTAAAGTCTGATAATTAAATTGACTAAATAATACTACTGCTCAACAATAAATGTAATCACTGTCACTTGAAATAACTACTTGATCTTCAAACGTTTTTCTTGTTGCTGGTGTATGGCATTACATCCTTTCTCCAACCAGTCATCATGTTCTGAGAACTAATTATCAACATGGCATATTATGGAATACCTTTCATCGCTCTCATCCCGATGAATGGAACGTGCATCTGCAAATATGTAACCAAGCAGTTCTTCAGCATATTACAGGCTGACCAGATTCATTGAACAAACTGGGTTACGTGGCGCCGGCAGTAAACGTCACGTTAACCAGTTCAGTAGTTTGACCAGTATGGTAAATTTCTTAGTTATGATTTTAGGTATTGTATTTGCGGCAGTAGTGTATTACATTTCTTTTGAAGTACTGTTTTAATAATTGAAACTTCCTGGCAGATTAAAACAGTGTGCCGGACCGAGACTCGAACTCGGGACCTTTGCCTTTCGCGGGCAAGTGCTCTACCATCTTCTTTTTTTTTCTTTTTTCTTTTTTTTTTTTTTAGAAGTAACTCGTCGGGCACAGAGTTGCCAAACATACCTTGCCTTTTTTTAATTTTTTTTTATTGACCTTTGACTTTCGCGGGCAGGTGCTCTACCAACTGAGCTACCTTCTTTTCGTTTTTTTTTATTTTCCTGGACCTCTTCCACTTCAGGCGTTGGCCTCTATCATCCATATCACCCCCAAAATCCTATCTAACCTAAAAAATTTTTAGAAAAAAGAAAATAATGATTTAAAAAAATCTGTTGCCACCGCCACTTTCACCCTAACTTAACCTACTTTTTAATTTATTTTTTCATTACCTTTTGAAAATAATATATAAAGGAACTGAATAAATCTTCTTGCCGTGACAATCTGTCCAATACCCGTGAAAAAGAAGAGCACGAAATCAATCAAGCACTTCTGATTTGTTTTATGTTACGGCTTCTGACAAAATGAGTTTTCCTGAGGCACTTTCACCTGCTGTACTATAATAATAAATAAATGAATAAATGCCAACTTAATTATAATGAAGCACAATTAGTATCGACTCGCTGTAGTGTTGTGCACCAACCAAAAAAAAAATTTCCGCTTCATTATGGCAAAGTGTGAAGTAAGAAATTTTGAAAAAAGCTTTGTATTTCCGACTCGTTTTAAGGTTGTGGTGCTCTTCCATTATATACTGTATGTACTCGTCTATACTCGCACGTGTATTCGTAACTGCAAAATATGCAAACTGGCCGATAAACCAAGCATAGCTATTGTGCTTTGTTGCAGGAAAGAAATGTCAGTCTGGTTGAAGGACATCTTTAAGTGTTATAGCAGAGTCTGTGGTTCTAGTAATTATTGCGAGTTTTTTCCTAGTCCAGTTCCATATGTGGTATTGGTCGCGGCAGATGAGAATGTGTGCCAAGGTATCTACAGTATGGCAATGATCGCAGTACGGACTCTGCTTCATTTTGATATTGTGCAACTTTTCACCTGTGGGGACCTTCTCGTTCACAATGTCATATCACGTGGACACTACTTTGGAGTGGAGGATGGGATTGTTAATGTTTTTCCAGACGTTAGTACAGTTGACCGCTGGATATTTCGCTTCAATTGGGTTTTGCCTATGGTGTCTCGTGAGGTGGTAATAGGTTCTTCTGGTATTAAGCAGCTGTGAATTATCTTGAATATAGCTCATTTCCAGGTAATAAGTCCGGACGTGATCGAGTTGAGCGCTGATGCGACCAACATCGACTGGGGCCTTTTTGCACGTTGGGGCTAACCTGTTGAATAACGTTTTCGTAATTGTCGGATGGGGTGACTGCAGTATTTTTCGGATTCGCTGGGCTACCCAATCACGACTCACGCGCCGTCCTCACAGCTTTACTTCCGCCAGTACCTCGTCTCCTAGCACTTGCCCGCGAAAGGCAAAGGTCCCGAGTTCGAGTCTCGGTCCGGCACACAGTTTTAATCTGCCAGGAAGTTTCATATCAGCGCACACTCCGCTGCAGAGTGAAAATCTCATTCTTTTTAATAATTGTTTATGCCTTTTGTGGTAGAGTAAGTATTGCTGCCGTGTGCACTGAGGTACGCTATTTGTCCGACTGATTGTCAGCGCCATTATTTAATTTTTATTAAGCTGTGAAAGAACAATCACACGAAGATTACACGCTCCGTGCGCATAATAATAAATCTGCTAAACGTTTCACCATCACAGGAAATAAAAAAATTCGACACATATCCGTATTAGTAAGTAAGTATGTGCACTTATAACTATGTAATAAGAAGAATGAAATAGAACGATTCTTTCACTTCTAACTGAAGTTCCGACAACTGGCGTGCATACAGTGTCGTGAAATGGAGAAGAGATGTCTCCCTTTCTCCACTGTCGACATCATATAAGCAAGAGCTCGTTAATTTTAGCAATATTCTCTTACAAGAAGCAGTGGACACTCGAGGTGAATCAGTGTAAACAACTATGAGCCAGAGCGTCTTTGACTGTCACTAGTAATAAACTATATTACTCTGGTCTGGCGCGAAAAGCGATCAACAATTCTTTAAAGAAACTAATAAGTCCTTTTGTGGTATTGTAACAGGAGCCAATGATAGTACTCCAGCGGTATGGTAAATATTACAGAACTATGGAAGCCCATATAGGGTTTCATGCTGTAACAATGATTAATATGTTAAAGTCATGGATTTATAAGAACAAAGACTACCAAACGCGACGATAACAAGAATTGAAGAGATACATTTGTAGAGCTTCTGCTCGGTGTCGGCCTGGTGCTGAAGTTATCAATCATTTAAAGCCTGTGTGACGACGATACAAGTAGATTTCCCACGTAAATATTGCTTCACTTCATGGTCTTCCCCTCTCGGTGCTTCGCACGCCTGTGCGCTGCCATGCACACGCACACACACACACACACACACACACACACACACACACACACACACACACACACACACAATTAAAAGGTCACTTTTTGGAATCCCCCAGCTGTCTCCAATTTCGACGCAGAAGTTTGATATTTTTCTCAAAGGCGTCTACAACCTTCCTCTCTAATGATGCAAAAGAGTGGCGTCCTGCGACGTCACCTCGGGCTTGGCGACGCCTCATACCGAAAAGTCTTCTAATATCATACATTTTAACAACCGGCTGTATTGGTTGTTAAGATAATCATTATAAATACTTAAGCATGCAACCATTAATATTACGAACAAAATCCTCAGCAGCGCTTTTCGTGAGCCAAGCTCCCATCATCTGGCTATCTAAGTTAATCCTACCTAAACATGCACTTGAAAAGCACGTAAGGTCAAAATATCAACTGCGTTTTGTTTCGGCGTGACCCCTCGTCTTACTTTAAAAGCGGCAACACCAAGTCTCTGCTCTCTGCCAAAGTGTTCCTTCTGTAAAGCACTAAACAGGGGCTGTATCAGCTGCCTCTCCCTGCATCGCAAGTTCGTAAACGTATGTATAGCTCTGCGGATGGAATGCTTTGGTGGAAGGGAGGAGTAGAGAATCGGGTGTCACCGCTTTTAAAACTAAAGGAGGACTTCATGTATGGTTTTGAAATTCATGCCTATGTAGGATTAACTTAGAAAGTTAGTTGACAGGAGCTTGACACCTAAAACTCGTTGTTGATGGACTTTGATTTCCACACATTTCGCGGTCGAAAACGAGTTCCCAGTGCGGTGAGCAAGAGGACAACCTTTGACACTGGTGACAGCAGCAGGACGATTCACCGTTTCCATAAGGAAATCGTGGACCTGCAACCCCCCACTGAACATGATCGCACCCCTTTGGAGTTTAAAGCGACCTCAAGACATTTGAATGTGATACGAAACAGGAAAGTGTGTGCATGCTTTTTCAGCCCTCCTGCTTGTGCCCTTCTGTGATGTCATAACGGATGTGTGTGTGTGTGTGTGTGTGTGTGTGTGTGTGTGTGTGTGTGTGTGTGTATCTGTGACACATGCGTAACTAAAACTGCAAGTGGTCCCTCTTAAGATTCCCCCCCTCCCCTCCCCAGTTCGGGAGCACCCTGGGTACCACCCGCCAACCTCTGCTGGTATCTGTACAGAGACAGTCACTGATAACTAAGCACTGGTGTGACAAGTAGTGGTTTCGACATCCTTAAGCTGAACGGTCCTGTGTTGCTGAATAAGCTACTGCTGTGTCACGCCAGCGCCTAGTACTCAGTAACTGACTGTCTGTGTACGGGTACATTATTAAAGTTCTCAGTAAGGATGCGCGCCCGGCACCGACGGTGTTGCCGAACTGTGTAGTATTAGAGCGACCCTTCACGGTTTTGTTAGCGTATATGTCAATGTCGCGCTCCCGCCCCGTTGTCAGGCCACATTGGAATGGCTCAAACATAAAAAACCTTTATCGCTTTCGATCACCTTCAAAGTTAGTCGAATAGTTTCGAACATTCAGTAGCGGTTCCACTTCAAATACCAGAGCAAAAATTTCGGTCGCTCTACACACCCAACAAGTGCGATCATGTCAGAGCTATCACAGGCTTAGAGAACAGTTGAATCGGCAGAAGAGGGAGAGGAGGGGTCAGCAGTATCAAAGATTGTGGAGAACGTCGTTTTGTTGCCCATCCCATTGCGAACAGTCGATTTTAACTACAAAATATGAGGTGCGGCTAGAAAAAAACCGGACTGATGCTGGAAAAAACATTTATTTACAATTATTTACAAAAAAATGGTTCAAATGGCTCTGAGCACTATGGGACTTAACATCTGTGGTCATCAGTCCCCTAGAACTTAGAACTACTTAAACCTAACTAACCTAAGGACATCACACACATCCATGCCCGACGCAGGATTCGAACCTGCGACCGTAGCGGTCGTACGGTTCCAGACTGTAGCGCCTTTAACCGCTCGGCCACTCTGGCCGGCTCACAAATGGCAGATGCGTCAAAAAAATTACAGTGTCAGTTTTACCTTCAACGCCGTCAAACGAGAATCTTCAACGATTAGAACATTTCCTGATGTGCTACTGTGCATTTTATTCTGTACTGTGATTTTTACGATGTAAGGAACAGCCGTGAATGCTACAAATGTGGATATGGTCATGTGCACAGGATGCTTTTTGATTTTAAATGTTTTATTTATGACAGACCTTTGTATAATGTGCTATATTTTTGCAACTGACATAAAAACTGGGGATGAGGTTAAAACTCAGAGTGAACATATGTTACAAAAATTTTCTGGAAGAACTGGAGATGAGTAATAGCTCTGTCGAAACCGGTTGTTGTAAATGAAGAAACATCAATGCGATCTTGGCTTTGGGCAGTTTTTACCAAGACAGCGTTAACATCACCTGACATAGCCTGAGAGCGGTCTCACTTTGTTTCTCCATTTGGCCGTCTGGTCGGACCGCGCACTATCCAGATTTGTCGGGCATTAGGATGTGGCAGGGTCCGATATTGGATTGTATGGGCACGTGACGGCAATCTGAGAACAAGTAATGGACTACTTGCAAAATTCCTTGTTATCCCGCACCATAGATCGGAGACTAACACCAGCCGGACTAGGGAATTACAGTCCTATGCATAGGATGCCACACACATACACAACACATAGGGCTACGTGTCTGCGCTGGCAAAAGATTCCGGAATAGTCTCCATTCGGATCTCAGGAAGGGGACTGCCAAGTGGGTTACCATGACAAAAAGACTGATAATCAATGTAAGGATAAAGTTCTACGAGTCGGGACTTGGAATGTCAGAAGCTTGAATGTTGTAGGGAAGCTAGAAAATCTGAAAATGGAAATGCAAAGCCTCAACCTAGATATAGTAGGGGTCAGTGAAGTGAAATGGAAAGAAGACAAGGATTTCTCGTCAGATGATTATAGAGTAATACCAACTGCAGCAGAAACTGCTATAACGGGGGTATCAATCGTTATGAACAGAAAGGTAGGGCAGAGAGTGTGTTACTCTCAACAGTTCAGTGATAGGATTATTCTTATCAGAATCGACAGCAAACCAAAACCGACAACGATAGCTCAGGTATACAAGCCGATTTCGCAAACTGAAGATGAAGAGATAGAGAAAGTGTATGAGGATACTGAAAGGGTAATACAGTACATAAACGGAGATGGAAAATCTAATAGGCTTGTGGGACTGAACTGCAGTTGTAGGGAAGGAGTAGAAGAAGAGGTTACTGGGGAATATGAGCTTTGGACAAGGAATGAGAGAGGGGAAAGACTAATTGAGTTCTGTAATAAACGTCAGCTACTAATAGCGAATACTCTGTTCAAGAATCACAAGAGAAGGCGGCATACTTGGAAAATACCGAGCGATACTCATAGCTAACACTTGGTTCAAGAATCATAAAAGAAGACTGTATACATGGAAGAAGCCTGGAGATATTGACAGGTTTCAGATAGATTATATAATGGTAAGACAGAGATTTAGGAACTAGGTTTTAAATTGTGAGACATATCAAGGGGCATATGTCGACTCTGACCACAATCTATTGGTTATGAACCGTAGATTAAAACTGAAGAAACTGCAAAAAGGTGGGAATTTAAGGAGATGGGACCTGGATAAACAGAAAGAACCAGAGGTTGTAGTGAGTTTCAGGGAGAGCATAAGGGAACAATTGACAAGAATGGGGGAAAGAAATACAGTAGAAGAAGAATGGGTAGCTTTGAGGGATGAAGTAGTAAAGGCAGCAGAGGATCAAGTAGGTAAAAAGACGAGGGCTAGTGGAAATCCTTGGGTAACAGAAGAAATTTTGAGTTTAATTGATGAAAGTAGAAAATATAAAAATGCAGTAAATGAAGCAGGCAAAAAGGAATACAAACGTCTCAAAAATGAGATCGACAGGAAGTGCAAAATGGCTAAGCAGGGATGGCTAGAAGACAAATGTAAGGATGTAGAGGCTTATCTCACTAGGGGTAAGATAGATACTGCCTACAGGAAAATTAAAGAGACCTTTGGAGGAAAGAGAACCACTTGTCTGGATATCAAGAGCTCAGATGGAAACCCAGTTCTAAGCAAAGAGGGGAAAGCAGAAAGGTGGAAGGAGTATATAGAGGGTCTATACAAGGACGATGTACTTGAGGACAATATTTTGGAAATGGAAGAGGATGTAGATGAAGAAAATTGGGAGATATGATACTGCGTGAAGAGTTAGACAGAGCACTGAAAGACCTGAGTCGAAACAAAGCCCCAGGAGTAGACAACATTCCATTAGAACTACTGACAGCCTTGGGAGAGCCAGTCCTGACAAAACTTTACCGTCTGGTGAGCAAGATGTATGAGACAGGCGAAATACCCTCAGACTTCAAGAAGAATATAATAATTCCAATCCCAAAGAAAGCAGGCGTTGACAGATGTGAAAATTACCGAACTATCAGTTTAAAAGTCACGGCTGCAAAATAATAGCTAGATTAAGGAAAGGCAAACCTACGTTTCTAGCATTTGTAGACTTAGAGAAAGCGTTTGACAATGTTGACTGGAATACTCTCTTTCAAATTCTAAAGGTGGCAGGGGTAAAATACAGGGAGCGATAGGCTATTTACAATTTGTACAGAAACCAGATGGCAGTTATAAGAGTCGAGGGACATGAAAGGGAAGCAGTGGTTGGGAAGGGAGTGAGACAGGGTTGTAGCCTCTCCCCGATGTTATTCAATCTGTATATTGAGCAAGCAGTGTAGGAAACAAAAGAAAAATTCGGAGTAGGTATTAAAATCCATGGAGAAGAAATAAAAATTTTGAGGTTCGCCGACGACATTGTAAACGACTTGGAAGAGCAGTTGAACGGAATGGATAGTGTCTTGAAAGGAGGACATAAAATGAACAGCAACAAAAGCAAAACGAGGATAATGGAATGTAGTCAGGTGATGCTGAGGGAATTAGATTAGAGAAAGAGACACTTAAAGTAGTAAAGGAGTTTTGCTATTTGGGGTGCAAAATAACTGATGATGGTCGAAGTAGAGAGGATATAAAATGTAGACTGGCAATGGCAAGGAAAGCATTTCTGAAGAAGAGAAATTTGTTAACATCGAGTACAGATTTAAGTGTCAGGAAGTCGTTTCTGAAAGTATTTGTGTAGAGTGTAGCCATGTATGGAAGTGAAACATGGACGATAAATATTTGGGACAAGAAGAGAATAGAATCTTTCGAAATGTGGTGCTACAGAAGAATGCTGAAGATTAGATGGGTAGATCACATAACTAGTGAGGAAGTGTTGAATAGGATTGGGGAGAAGAGATGTTTGTGGCACAACTTGACTAGAAGAAGGGATCGGTTGGTAGGACATATTCTGAGGCATCAAGGGATCACCAGTTTAGCATTGGAGGGCAGTGTGGAGGGTAAAAATCGTAGAGGGAGACCAAGAGACGAATACACTAAGCTGATTCAGAAGGATGTAGGTTGCAGTAGTTACTCGGAGATGAAGAAGCTTGCACAGGATAGAGTAGCATAGAGAGCTGCATCAAACCAGTCTCAGGGCTGAAGACCATAACAACAACAACTGGGTATCCTGTATTAGAACCGGAGTATAAGAGAGCTTTGGAGGGCTTAAGATCAAATAAGGAAAAAGGGGTAGATAACATTCCATCAAGATTTCTAAAAACATTGCGGGAAGTGGCAACGAAACGATTCTTCTGCTTGGTGGATAGAATGTGCGAGTCTGGCGACATACCATCTGACCTTCGGAAAAATATCATTCACCCGGTTCCGAAGACTGCAAGAACAGACTAATGCGAGAATTATCACTTAATCAAGTAAACAGCTCATGCATCAAAGTTACTTACGAGAATAATGAACAGAAGAATAAAAAAGAAAATTGAGGATCTGTTAGATGACGATCAGCTAGGTTTTAGGAAAGTTGAAGGAACCATTTAGGGCTATTCTGACGTCGCTGTAGTTAATGGAAGAAAGACTAGAGAAGAATCAAAACACGTTCACAGGATTTGTCTACCTGGAAAAAGGGTTCGACAATATAAAATTATGCAAGATTTTAGAAATCTTGAGAAAAATGGGGGTTAGCTATAGGGAGAGTAGGGTAATATGGAATAAGTACAAGAGCCAAGAGAGAATAATAAGAGCGTGATATTGCTCTACGCCTGATGACCATCGTCGGCTTGCATGGCGGCGATCTGGTGAGAAGTCTTATGCTGTCAGTTTCTGGAGAGGCTCAGCAGTGCTACTCCTGGTCTCATGCAGTGGGGCGGGTCATTGCGTATGACTTCAGGATTGATCGAAATTTGACTGCGAAAGTATCTGGTGCCACTTGCCAACTGGACAATGCTCGCCTACACATGACGTGTACCCTTTTGATCTCTCTGCCTGATGTTGGATTCTCCCATGACCCGCAAAATCGGTTCTAGACGCTTCAGTCCGGAACTCCGCTGCTGCTACGATCGCAGGTTCGAATCCTGCCTCGGGCATGGATGTGTGTGATGTCCTTAGGTTATTTAGGTTTAAGTAGTTCTAAGTCTAGGGGAATGATAACCTCAGATGTTAAGTCCCGTAGTGCTTAGAGCCATTTGAACCATTTGAACCAGCAAAATTCTCAGATCTGTCCCAGATAGAGGATACAACGGCTTTATGTCACCCTTACCAACCGGAACGTTGCTTGCATCCAGACCGGAAAGCCTGTAGACTTCTTACTGGTAGATAGTCTAATACTGCCAAGTTCTTTTTAAATTTGACTCCACTTGTTAATCACTGCAGTAACATTTCATACACTTGTGGAACATAAACTTCTACGACCGGGAATGTCTCAATTAATAAAGTGTTCCAGGTTATTATGTTGTGATGGAATGTTTTTTACATTAAAACCCAGTGCTTCGTCCCCCTCTACGAAGGACATTTTCAAAAGGGATCGTAGCTTCTTCGAGCTTCTCATTCACAGCCAGGCTCGCTACTGACAGCAGCATAATTCCGTTCACGCGTGCTCCGCCTGCTCCACGGCAGTGGCGTTACGTCGCATGCTTTGAATACCCGGCCCTATCTGACTGATGTTGGTTGCAGTCGTCCGCTGTTGCTGTCAACCCTTGCTGGAAGGCCGGTACACATCTTCTTCAACATCTGGATTCAGATGTCATTCAGTTGTACGCACTCCTCCTCCATAATCAAAATCCTGGGGCTTTGAACAGTCTCTAGAGCCTCTATGTATAGCCTTCCATGATTTCTGGTAGTGGCTGCCAATACTTGAGTCCTGTCAAAATGAATCTGGTTCTCTCCTGGCTGAAAAGCATGTTCTGCAACAGCTGGCCCCTCAATTTCCCCCTTCTACTACTACCCTTGTGCTGTTATAGTCATTTTATGACCGTTATATTTGTCCTTGGCTAATCTGAAGTGATCGTGTATCTTACGGGTGGATTCGTAGACTACCGCGATGTTCAGTTTCTTCGAGATTTTTCCTTCACTGTCAGAAACGTCCTCGATGAAGGGCTGGAAAACTTTCAATTTCAGAGGCGCTTGTACATCGCTATGACTCTTGTGCAGTGGTCTTAAAATTCTTTTTACCTCATCGGATGAATAACCATTCTTGGACATTGTATAGGTAACCTGTTTTTAATTCTGTGTCAAGCAGCTCTGGCTCGAAAATGTTCCTTGCGCTATCTACCAACAATTTTATGACAGTCATTGGCGAGCCGGAGTGTTAACAGGACATCCAAAGAAGCTATGATCCCCCTTGAAGATGTTTCCGCATACGGTGACGGAACATCGGGTTTTATTGTGAAATCTATTCGAGCACGGCATAATAGGAAATATTTATTAATTGTGATGTCATATACTCTCAACCCGCGAAGTTGCCTTTAACTTCTTACTAACCTTCTGGGTGCTTCCCCTTTAATGTCAGGCAGTGTATATGTGACAGTAATTTTCCAAGGTTTTCACTTGACAAATGTTAGATTAATCACTAAAGTACGTTGCAATGAATGATCTTTCTTATGACGTAGCAGCGAATCAGTTTTTAGATCCGACAACTTTCATTTTCCCGTTACTCTATCAGTACAAACATAATGAAATCTAATTTGTCGTTACGCAAATAAGTTCTGTCCCCTTACGTGTAGCTACAGTCATGTGGCGACAGATAGTCCGCCTATAGCTACAGGCTTTTGTTCTAAGGCAGAGTGACCACACGTGAGATTCGCGCACGTGCGGTCGCGCCAACTGTACGCTAATAACCCGGCGATGCGAGCAATTAAATGGCGCAGGTAATGCTGCCATAGTGTGTGAATTGGGCTGTATCTGGCACTGCGCACCACTACGAATTAATTGATCGTACACTCGCCAATTGCGTTTTCGTTATAACAGCTTTGCACCGGCCTCTCTGCAGGTAGTGAGTGGATCACAGGCGCAATTCAGTTATCAGACCGACACACGGTGTGTATGGTACAGGAAAATAGCTCGCCGCCCGTGAATGCCCAACTTCGAATCGAATACACTGTAACTTGTTGGTTCCATTCAAAATACTGTACACTAGTTCATGGAACAATGCCAGAGCGTCGGAAACTGGATTGGTACGCCCAATATAAAAAATATGAGGAATTATGCATTGAGAAGTATGGAAGAATACGATTACTAAGCACGGAGTGTAAACTGATTTCAGAGATGACGAATAGAACAGTAAACCAGGGCAGAGCAACATCGTTAATGGATATTAGTGCCGGTTCCTACAAGACAGACGCACCTCATATCTGCTTAAGTAAGCAACACAAAAAATTTTTAATCTGACTTGAATACCGTCAATCCTTGGCAGAACATATAAATAATATTGAACTGGAAACACTTTCCCAGCGCTATGCAAAATTATACTAGTTCAAATAACTTACGGGAATGCAGCCGGCTGACGTCCTCCACAACCGCCTACATTTCGACAGGTGCAAACCTTGTCATTGTCAAGGTAAAACTGCAGCAAATAAACACTATGCAAGGGAATTTAAAACATCGGTTTACAGAGCAAAGTTTTCACGAAATTAAACTTATTTGGTCACGAAATGAGAAGGCGAAAGCCAGCTGGTGACCAAATAAGCACAACGTTGCAGAACTTTAGGAAAGTTTTTTCCCGTTTAATGTTACAACATAATTCTTTCCTCCCAGTTTTCTTTCGTTCCTTACTCAGAAAATTGAATTAACTGAAACATCTTTAGTTTCCAACAGAGTTTCCATTTTAACTATTTCACCTCTCGGTTCAACCAGTGGCCTCTTCAAATAAACCAGTCAAAACCCGGTAAACACGCTAAAGGACAAAATCACAACAACGAAAAATAATTAATGTAGAATAATGAAATTTCAGGAATACATTTGTCTAGGTAACATATTTAAGTGATTAAAGTTGCAAGATCAGAGGTTGATATAAGCACGACATAAGCTATTGCAAATGCGAAATGCTGATACATTGACATAACCGATGTAACTGTCAGAAAGTTGAATGCCGGCATGAAAACGTGCGTGCATTGTGTTGTACAGGTGCCAAATGTCAGTTTGTCGGAAGGAGTTTAATGTCTATTGCACATGGTCTGTCAATACAGGGACAGTTAATGCTGTTTGTGGATGACGCTGGAGTTGTCGTCCGATGATGCCCCATATGTACTCGACCGGAGATAGACCTACAAACCGAACAGGCCAAGACAACATACTGACACTATATAGAGCATGTTGTGTTGCAACATTGGTATGTCGGCGAGCTTCAGCCTCTTGGAAAACACCCCCTGAAATGCTCTTCATGAATATAACCACAGCCGGTCGAATTACCACTATGTTTTGACGTCAGAGTGCGTGGGATAACCGCGAGAGTGCCTCTGTTGTCATACTAAATCGCACCCCAAACCGTAACTTCCGGAGTAGGCCTGGAGTGTACAACACGCAGACAGGTTGCGAGCTGGTCCTCAATTGGCCTCCTTGTAACCAACACACGGCCACCACCGGTATCGAGGCAAAACCTTCAACAGAAAACGCAACAGCCACCAACCTGTTCGTCAATGCGCTCTTGCTTGACACCACTGAAGAAGCAAATGGTCGTGGTTCGGCGTGAGTGGAATGCACGCTACAGAGCGTCTGCGTCGTAGTTGTCCTCGAAGCAGTCGCTTTGTTCGTTGTGTCACTGTGGTACCAACTGCTGCTCAAATGGCTTCTGCAGATACGGTACGACTCGTCATACCCATACGCCGAACACGATAGTCCTCGCTCTCGATAGTGTCACGTGGCTGTCCTGAACCGAGTCTTGTTGCGCCCTTACATTCTCGTGTACATCGTTGCCAGCAGTCATGTACGATGGTTACATTCCTGCCAAGACTTTCTGCTGTATCGCAGAAGGAACATCCAGATTCGCGTAGCGCTGTTACACCTCTTATTTCAAATTCAGTGAGGTGCCCATAAAGGCCTCATCGTCGCCTTAAAGGCATTCCTAATTGACGTGACCTCACCACGTCCAATCTCGAGGGTAACATAGATTCACGACCTTTACAGCGTTTATGATCTGCATCATGATAGTGGCGCTACTAGCGCCACTCTTATGCGACTGGCTCTAAATTTGAACATACATCACCTTTCAGATATAGAAACACGGGTACCAACTTTCGTTTATGTCGCACAACTCCTTGGTGTTGCGATTTTGTTTTGCTTCAGTGTACATAGAGAGCGAACCAGCTGTAGCCTCCACCTTCTTAAAGTATCTTAAACATATAGGACCATCGTATTAAGTCACGTAACACATTAAAATGCCTCAGATCTAGTATCGCCCGTAAATAAACATGGAAATCCTACGTACCCCATCCATCAGGATGTCCATACACTACAATGATTGGCCCAATATGTGGAGTGGCCCAAATTCCGACTGCATTAATGCGCCATCCACGAAACCCAAAAATCTTTAATCCGTCTCATCTGCTCTTATAGCCCAGATGTCCTTCTCACCAAGTTCTGCCACTCTATCCAAATCCTTCACCAGTACTCCAAGCACAAAAATGGTTCAAATGGCTCTGAGCACTATGGGACTTAACTTCTGAGGTCATCATTCCCCTAGAACTAAGAACTACTTAAACCTAACTAACCTAAGGACACCACACACATCCATGCCCGAGGCAGGATTCGAACCTGCGACCGTAGCGGTCGCGTGGTTCCAGACTGTAGCGCCTAGAACCGCTCGGCCATCCCGGCCGGCTTCAAAGCACACCCGTTGACCTTTCCGTAAACGAATTCTCTATCTCTTCATCCCCTCCGTCCACACACACACACACATACACACACACACACACACACACACACCGCAGATTAGTGTTTCGGCTACCACCAACAACAGATAAAAACTTTGTAGAACAACGTTCGGTGTCAGTACCAATAAAAAATATGGGGGTTAAGTGGGGCGTCAACTTTTATTTGACGCCACGGTAATGCATAGATTTCATTGATCTGACACTGACGCTGCTGTACACCAGGGATGAGCAACTGGCGACCGCGGGCTGGATCCGGCCCGCGGTTGTTCTCGGTATCGCCCGTGGACGAAATTGTTGGAAGACTGACCCAGACACTCGAAATGTATTTATATAGTGTTACAGAGACAACCGATGCGCAATAGATAAGTCAGCACACGTATTTTGGGACAAATATATAAAAAATGCTTGCTAATGGTATTTGTGGATACGAAGACACTAAATTTCAAACACTCGAATGGCCAGCCTGTAGGCAAAAATAGTAAAAACCTAAAGGTATACCATAAAGCCACACAGGAGGGAGCCGACCATGGCTAATAATTTGCGTAGTCTGCAGTTTGCTGAGTTGGTCGCAAATGGATTAATTGTAGTGCAGTGAAAACTAGAAACCTGTATTCCTTCCATTATTAATCCACTTTTACGCATGTCGGTGTTAGCCATCATCAGATTCCTGGTACAGATAAAAAGGACCTTCGCTAGTTTCGTGGTTGACTGGCGTGGTTGGCTTCTCATGTTCGTTGCAAAAAAATGGTTTTAATGGCTCTGAGCACTATGCGACTTAACTTCTGAGGTCATCAGTCGCCTAGAACTTAGAACTAATTAAACCTAACTAACCTAAGGACATCACAAACATCCATGACCGAGGCAGGATTCGAACCTGCGACCGTAGCGGACGCCCGGTTCCAGACTGTAGCGCCTAGAACCGCACGGCCACTCCGGCCGGCCTGTTCGTTGCCAATCAGCCGTATAACTACGTAATCCTCTGGTTATTTTTCTGAACCAGGATTCTAATGATGGCTTTTGCGTATACAGTTATAACTTTGGTTCATCCGAGTGGCCTCAGTGACGATCCATGTTAACGTATGTTTACGGAAACAAAAGAATAACGCAAGTAACATTTATTATGAACAGTAAGACTCGGAAAAGAGAAAGGTACAATGAGAATTTAAGTAATAATATTATTGTCATCAGAATCGACAGCAAACCAACGCCAACAAAAATAGCTAAAATTAGTTTACAAATGATAATCATGATTGGGCTTCTTGGCTGTAATTTAGTTACTTGAAGAAATAAAGCAGCCACTCACCTTTCATATAACTTTATTTATACCAAGATACGTTTCGGTTTTCACTCATCTTCAGTTGGCCTAATACAGTCTCCATCAATATTCTGCTTTTGCCAAATGTATTTGGATCACTGCAGCTGCCTTCTAATCTGTAATCTCTTGAGCTTTCTTTCGCGTTAGCGTGCTTAACACTCGCCCTTCCAGATTCAAGGATGTACTGATGCAGCACAGAATTCGGCATGTTATATCAAAAAATCGAGGATGAAGAGCGATTCTCTTAATATTACCATCAGGAAATTTTTGTCATGTAGACGTTGTTACACGTTTTCCACTACTACATGGTGTTGATAATATGTGGAAGAAGTAAAATAATGAACATGCCAAAAAAGTACAAAAGGAAGAGGTACCTGTATAATGTTTCTGCAGTAATATTTTACAAGATAAAACTAGTAGTCTGACCAGTGAACATTCGGTACGGCTGCTGTGGAAATTCTTTACAGTGGAAGCTGCAAGCATACACCACTGTTTAACAATCCATTAACTTGTGAACATTTCATAATAAGGTCAAGGTCTTCTCGACTTAACGCTTGGTTCGAACAACATGGTGCCTTCCTTAATTGAGCCGATATTCGCAGCCAGTTATAGGGGGACCTCCAATGTGGGCTCCTTATCATGCTGCAGTTTGGGCAATTTTTCGCATTAACACGTCAAGTGACACATGATGGAAAAGAATGATATGCCGAACATTTGGATTTGTAGTCACATCATTTGGCAATCGAGCTACGCGTATTACACTGTACCGCCGTGAAATAATATCAATGACATTTTTGAATGACTGAAAACATGGTTGTCAACAGCATTGCTATGAAAAGATAAGTGTGTGAATTCGAGTAGCGGTACAATTCATTGTTTCAATACATGACTAACTTTTACAATCGTACTAAACATGCATGAATCCCATACTTTAAATCAATAACAAAAGTACATCTCACTCTTCGTCGCATTAATCTGTTTTATGTTTACTCATACATTATGTTGTTAGGAACTTCTGTGTATGACAGTTTCTGACTCTAAACCATTATAGTATCGTTCAGGTAGGACACACTAATCATCTTCTGCGAGATCTCGGCCTAGCTCCATTCGATTTAAAATTAATTCCATTTGAGCGTTGCTTCAAATACTTTATAAACTATATAAAACCACAATACAGAAAAGAAAGAAATTACTTTCGCTTTGCCGAATAACTGCTGCGGCAATTCGCGTACGTAGTACTGCATTCATTTCTCTCTTTCCGTTAGCGAGAGAGAAGGACGATTAAGCTTGCGTACAACAGGGCTCACCTCCCTCTCTTTGCTTTCCCCTTATGAGAAAGCACATGTAGCGCATAGAAGCGGCGGACTGGACGGTATTGTGTGCAACGGACAGCGGCTGCGGTGCGTTATTTTAACGAGAGTCTGCGGAAGGAAATGAAACTCAAGCAGCACTGTGGAACGAAGCACCTGTCATAAAAGTTTTATTTTGAGCGCGGTCGTACTTGAATATTTAGCACAACCGCTGTACTCGTCGAAATTAACTCTCATATGTGAGCGACTGCTGGCCGCGATAGCCTGAGGCAGGCTGGCTTCATGTTCCACGACTGCTTCTGGGAATACTGGACCGGCGAAGAGAACAGTAATCAGGAAACATCCTGTACAGCTATTGGCGTAATCTGCACAGCTGTTTGCGGTAACTTTGATGGTAGCAGGCATTGAAAGTATCTAACAATTGCTATAGAAGTAAATTGGTGCAGTTAATGGGAAAAAGTCTCTTTGTATGCTGTCATGAATTTTTATTTATTAGGCTCAAAGTGGTCAAGAATGTGGAAATACCATCTAAGTTTTCAATAGAAACTTCTACAAGATCGCTGGCTTATAAAATAATTTGACTTCTTCCCAGTGTGCTAACTATCACCTTCACATCAAAAAAATTACAGAAAAAATAATGTTCATAAAAATTTCTACTTAATTAGAATATGTACAGTATAAAAAGAAAATAAAGTGACAGAGAACATAAAAATAATAATCAAAATGGTTCAAATCGCTCTGAGTACTATGGGAGTTAACTTCTGAGGTCATCAGTCCCCAAAAATAATAATACTACATAGTGTAACACACCTGTTTTACAATTAAGTACTCAATTTTTAAAACCACTGTGGAGACTGTGATGCTGCTAATTAAGGTAAGATAAAGACAAAAGTAAGTTTCTTAGAGGGCACCACTGTATGGCCAATTATTTAATTAAATTTATCGCATTAAGACAAAGCTAAACAAAATACGCTAGAAAAGAAGTAGATTAACGTAGGATTGTAAAACTGTGAAACAGCTGAAAATAAGAAAATGTGGGGATCGCACATGAGGACATAAAACAAGTGTTCTAAAAAACAGGCTGCTAATTGATAAAGAAAGGTATACTCCAGTAATTTACGAACTCATGTAATAAGTAATTTTCAAGATACAAAAACAGTAAATGTTGTACTTTCGATAAGTTCATTGCACATCAGTAAATTAAAAAATAGTTTAACAAATAAAATTCAAAGGGCAAATGAGCAGAGGGGAAAATTGTGCCACCGATGAGTTCCTTCCAGGTACCACAGAACACAAAAATACACTGAAACGACAAAGGAACTGGTATAGGCACGCATGTTCAAATACAGAGATATGTAATGAGGCAGACTACGCCGCTGCGGTCTGCAACGCCTGTATACGACAACAAGTGTCTGGCGTAGTTGTTAGATCGGTTACTGATGCCACAATGGCAGGCTATCAAGATTTAAGTTAGTTTCAACGTGGCGTTATAGTCGGCACACGAGCGATGGGACACAGCATCTCCGAGGTAGAGAAGAAGTGGGGATTTTCCTGTACGACATTTTCGCGAATGTACCGTGAGTATCGGGATCCGGTAAAACATCAAATCTCGGGCATTGCTGCGGTCGGAAAAAGATCCTGCAAGAACGGACCAACGACGACTGAAGCGAATCGTTCAACGTGGCAGAAGTGCTGCAGATTTCAGTGCTGGACCAAAAATAAGTGTCAGCGTGAAAACCATTCAACGAAACATCATCGATATGGGTTTTAGGTGCCGAAGACCCACTCGTGTACACTTCATGACTGCACGACACAAAGCTTTACGCCTCGCCTTTTCTCGTCAACACCTACATTGGACTGTTGATGACTGGAAACATGTTGCCTGGTCGGACGATTCAAATTGTGTCGAGTGGATGGACGTGTACGGGTATGGGGACAACCTCATGAATCCAGGGATTTTGTGTGGGACTGTTCAAGTTGGTGGAGGCTCTGTAATGGTGTGAGGTGTTGGAGTGATAGGGGACTCCTGACACGCCAGATACGACTCTGACAGATGACACGTACACAAGCGTCCTGTCTGTTCACCTGCATCCATTCATGTCCATTGTGCATTCTGAGGGACTTGGGCAATTCCAGCAGGACAATTCAACAACCAACACGCCCACAATTGCTAAAAAGTAGCTCCAGGAACATTCTCCTGAGTTAAAACACTTCCGCTGGCCAGCGAACTCCCTAGACAGGAATATTACTGAGCATATCTGAGATGCCTTGCAACGTGCTGTTCAGAAGGGAGCACCCCATCGTACTCTTACGGATTTCTTGGCAGCCCTGCAGGGTTCAAGGTGTCAGCTCCCTCCAGCACTACTTCAGACATTAGTCGAGTCCATGCTAAGTCGTGTTGCGGCACTTCTGCGTATTCGCGGGGGCCCTATTCGATATTAAGCAAATGTATCAGTTTCTTTGGCTCTTCAGCGTATAGGATCGTGTAAGACCCATGTTACGATACGGAAACAAAGATCGACAACAGCGCACTTGGTGGGCTGCCGGGCGAACTTGGAATACGAGAAAATACGGCGCTAGAGCCCGTATTTTTTAGTTCGAAATACACGAGTTAGAAGACAATATTTTTGATTTGTACTTTGTGGGTGGGCCTTGTAGTCAAGCACTATCGTGCGTGTCTGCAAACAAAGTTTTTGTGTCCTTGTGAAGTAACATATTCGAGAAATCTCACTGACAACTAAAATTAACTTGACGAAATAAATCTCGGGAAAACAGCGTGGTATGAGTGTGCATAGGACACAATATTTCGGCAGTCGACCACGTAGCCATCATCAGGTGCGCTGATGTACAGTACATCAGCGCACCTGATGATGGCAACTTGGTCGATTGCCGAAATATTGTGTCCTATGCACACTCATACCACGATGTTCACCAGAGATTTATTTCGTCATAAAATACGCCTGGAGAAATTGAAGAATCACATAATATTAACTTCTCGTAGCTAGGATTCACAGACATATACAATTTTGAAAACGACGTCATGGTTTCCTTTAGAATGTAAAAGCGTTCATTTGTAAAAACCAATTTTGCAATTGAAAATAATAGCAACCTAGTAGAAACCAAAACTCATGAGACGCGACATGTCAGAGAAGCTGGTTTCATGACATTGTGTTCGTGATTAAGACTTCTGGTACGTATAGCACTCTTTGAATTGCATTGTCAGCATCTTGCTTATACCCTGCTTCATTTTTGCATGTATCAATAATATTGGATGACGTAAATTGTTTTTGTTTCTTGTAAAAGAGAAGCTGATTGCCTTGCATAGTGTTCTGTGGACATTTGTTCATGTCAGCGAGTCCGTGTGTGAACTGCTCGTTTTAAAAACTTTGCAAGTATGTGATTTGTATGCTACTTTATTTTAGGTCGCATCCAGTTTTTGCACTTTATCGAATTTAATGGCGAAATTCCTCTTAGCAGCTTTTGACGGAATTGGCATTCAGCTTTATTATATCTTGTCATGTTATGAGTATATATTTCTGCTTTTAAAGATAGTTCTTCCTAATATGTGATCTGAGGCCTTGTTTCTGGTTTCGAAGCTTATCCAGTTTCTTCACCAGATGGAACATATCCTCCATACAGAGGTTGCTAATACGTAATCTGAGGCTTTCCCGGCGTATATGCTGTTTGAACGATTCTCGGGTATCCAGCCGGATACAATCGTCGAATGCCCTCGATATTTCGGCGAATAATCGTTCCGCCATCATCAGGTGGTGGTGGCGCAATGGTCTGTCGGCTCTTTGGCGCTAGGATTTATCCCTCGTGGGCTGAGGTGCGATTACGTGCGCTGACGGCGCGCGGCTTTTCCTGTGGTGAGGGAAGCAGTGGTTGCGGTAGGTGGGCAGCGGGTGGGCCCGCCAGCAGTTTCCCCCCGGTGGCCGTGGCGGAATGATTTCGTGTTGCTTGCACCGTTGTTCCTCGACAGAGTTTAGTATTGGTTTCCATGCCTTACTGAGTTGGTGACCAGTGTCCCTGTTTACAAGGTTGGCTGTTACGTGAATGGTCACTTTGGAGATGCGTTCCCAGTAGTTATTTGTGGAGGCCAGTACTTTTGTCTCGTTATAATTCGCTATGTGTTCAGTGTTTATGCAATGTTCTAATAGGGCACATTGGTTTGGTTGGCCTAGGCGGGCGTAGCGTTGGTCTTCTTTGCATCGATCTTCCACCAAATGAAATGATTGTCTGATATAGGATTTGCCTCAGCTGCAAGAATTTTGTATACGACCGCTTTCTTGAGGCCTAAATCGTCTTCCACCGTTCCTAGCCAGGCGCGCATAATAGCCGGTGGTTGGAAGGCTGTGTCGATCTAGTTTTGCCTCAGTAGTCTCCCTGTATTGGACGACAAGTTGCCTGCAAAAGGTAGAAACGCAATTGTTCTTCATCTTGGTCTCTACCGAACTTCTGTTGCCGAAAGGCCCTTTGGATTTGGCGGATGCCGCACCCGTTCTTGTGGAACACAGTTTCCAGTGTTCCAAGTCCGTTGATATGTTCTGTTCGTCGAAGATCATATGTGCTCTGTGTATCAAGATGTTAAGTACTCCATTTAGCTGCTCCGGATGGTGGCAGCTGAAAGCATGTAGATATAGATCGGGTCTCCAGCCGAAACTCATCTGGACACAATATTTCAGAAGTCCGCCTGGCCGCCATCTTCAGGTGAGTAGGCCGTCGCACTATTTCGCCGGAACTGAAATCAAACACGCCGCAGTGGCCCCTTCATACACCGACCGTGGGTCCACCTCACGTGAGCGAACATAACTGCGTTCTAGCGACAGGTACACAGCGCTCCGTTGGTGAAAGCCCGCGGAAACAATGAATCGATATCAAACACTATAGACAGCTTTTGAAGACCGACACAAGAATTGTTGTTTCTTAATGTCAAACAGAACAGGTTTCAATTCTTACTTAAAGGATACTCCTTAACTCTGTTTATACGAGTAATATTGCCAGGTAGCCGGGTTTCAATGGTTTCTTTCACTACACAGTCCCAATACCGCGAATTAGGTGCAACCACTTGTGTCTCATCGTACATCATTTATGTCCTTCAATAAGATAATGTTCCGCCAATGCAGATTTTTCCTGGCTGAAATACACGCGTGTGGCAATGATGTTCCACACAACGATCCTGGACCGTGTTAATCGTTTGTCCAATGTAGACTTTCCCGCAATGGCAGGGAATCTTGTAGAACCCGGGCTTTCTCAAACCCAAATCATCCTTCACTGAGCCCAGCAGAGATATGGTCTTAGCTGGTGGACGGAATACAATTTTAAACTACTATCTGTTATTGAGGATATGCTCCCCAAAAAAGGCGGGAATGTCACCAACTTGCTTGTATCATCCGTTGGTTCCAGTGAAGGTCCAAACTGTAGAGCACGACGGATCTGATTTTCAGTATAACCATTCTGCTTGAACACAGCTTTTAGACTGTCCAGTTCTTGTGTCAAACTACCTGCATCCGAGATGGCGTAAGCTCTTTTTACCAAACTACGTAGGACCCCTTTGGGTTGATACGGTGGATGACAGCTTGACGCATGAAGATATCAGTCCGTATGCATTGGCTTACGATAAACACTATGAACTAATGTCCCATCATTGATCCTGTACACTAAGACATTAAAAACGGAAGTTTTACATCCTTTTCAACTTACATTGTGAACTTAATATTGGGATGCAGACAATTCAAATGATCTAGGAAACGCCGGCCTCAGTGGCCGAGAGGTTCTAGGCGCTCAGTCTGGAACCACGCTACCGCTACTGTCGCAGGTTCTAGTCCTGCCTCTGGCATGGATGTGTGTTATGTCCTTAGGTTAGTTAGGTTTAAGTTGTTCTAAGTTCTAGGCGACTGATGACCTCAGATGTTAAGTCCCATAGTGCTCAGAGCCGTGTGAACCAATTTGATCTAGGAAACGATCAAAACCATCCCTCACATGTGGCCATACCATAAAGGTATCGTCGAAGTATCTCCAGAAACAAGTTGGTTTTAAGAACGCCGTCTTCAGTGTCATGTTCTCATGCCGACTGTGGGGGATAATGGACTCCCCATAGCCACTCCGTCAGTTTGTTCAAAGTTCTTTTTTTTTTGTTATCAGTCTACTGACTGGTTTGATGCGGCCCGCCACGAATTCCTTTCCTGTTCTAACCTCTTCATCTCAGAGTAGCACTTGCAACCTACGTCCTCAATTATTTGCTTGACGTATTCCAATCTCTGTCTTCCTCTACAGTTTTTGCCCTCTACAGCTCCCTCTAGTACCATGGAAGTCATTCCCTCATGTCTTAGCAGATGTCCTATCATCCTGTCCTTTCTCCTTATCAGTGTTTTCCACATATTCCTTTCCTTTCCTCTCCGATTCTGCGTAGAACCTCCTCATTCCTTACCTTATCAGTCCACCTAATTTTCAACATTCGTCTATAGCACCACATCTCAAATGCTTCGATTCTATTCTGTTCCGGTTTTCCCACAGTCCATGTTTCACTACCATACAATGCTGTACTCCAGACGTACACCCTCAGAAATTTCTTCCTTAAATTAAGGCCGGTATTTGATATTAGTAGACTTCTCTTGGCCAGAAATGCCTTTTTTGCCATAGCGAGTCTGCTTTTGATGTCCTCCTTGCTCCGTCCGTCATTGGTTATTTTACTGCCTAGGTAGCAGAATTCCTTAACTTCATTGACTTCGTGACCATCAATCCTGATGTTAAGTTTCTCACTGTTCTCATTTCTACTACTTCTCATTACCTTCGTCTTTCTCCGATTTACTCTCAACCCATACTGTGTACTCATTAGACTGTTCATTCCGTTCAGCAGATCATTTATTTCTTCTTCACTTTCACTCAGGATAGCAGTGTCATCAGCGAATCGTATCATTGATATCCTTTCACCTTGTATTTTAATTCCACTCCTGAACCTTTCTTTTATTTCCATCATTGCTTCCTCGATGTACAGATTGAAGAGTAGGGGCGAAAGGCTACAGCCTTGTCTTACACCCTTCTTAATACGAGCACTTCGTTCTTGATCGTCCACTCTTATTAGTCCCTCTTGGTTGTTGTACATATTGTATATGACCCGTCTCTCCCTATAGCTTACCCCTAATTTTTTCAGAATCTCGAACAGCTTACACTATTTTATATTGTCGAACGCTTTTTCCAGGTCGACAAATCCTATGAAAGTGTCCTGATTTTTCTTTAGCCTTGCTTCCATTATTAGCCGTAACGTCAGAATTGCCTCTCTGGTCCCTTTACTTTTCCTAAAGCCAAACTGATCGTCACCTAGCGCATTCTCAATTTTATTTTCCATTCTTCTGTATATTATTCTTGTAAGCAGCTTCGATGCATGAGCTGTTAAGCTGATTGTGCTATAATTCTCGCACTTGTCAGCTCTTGCCGTCTTCGGAATTGTGTGGATGATGCTTTTCCGAAAGTCAGATGGTATATCGCAAGACTCATATATTCCACACACCAACGTGAATAGTCGTTTTGTTGCCACTTCCCCCAATGATTTTAGAGATTCTGATGGAATGTTATCCATCCCTTCTGCCTTATTTGACCGTAAGTCCTCCAAAGCTCTTTTAAATTCCGATTCTAATACTGAATCCCCTATCTCTTCTAAATCGACTCCTGTTTCTTCTTCTATCACATCAGACAAATCTTCACCCTTATAGAGGCTTTAAATGTATTCTCTCCACCAACCTGCTCTCTCCTTTGCATTTAACAGTGGAATTCCCATTGCACTCTTAATGTTACCACCGTTGCTTTTAATGTCACCAAAGGTTGTTTTGACTTTCCTGTATGCTGAGTCTGTCCTCCCGACAATCATATCTTTTTCGATGTCTTCACATTTTTCCTGCAGCCATTTCGTCTTAGCTTCCCTGCACTTCCTATTTATTTCATTCCTCAGCGACTTGTATTTCTGTATTCCTGATTTTCCCAGAACATGTTTGTACTTCCTCCTTTCATCAATCAACTGAAGTATTTCTTCTGTTACCTATGGTTTCTTCGCAGCTACCTTCTTTGTACCTATGTTTTCTTTCCCAACTTCTGTGATGGCCCGTTTTAGAGATGTCAATTCCTCTTCAACTGTACTGCCTACTGCGCTATTCCTTATTGCTGTATCTATGGCGTTAGAGAACTTCAAACTTATCTCGTCATTCCTTAGTACTTCCATATCCCACTTCTTTGCGTATTGCTTCTTCCTGACTAATGTCTTGAACTTCAGCCTACTCTTCATCACTACTATATTGTGATCTGAGTCTATATCTGCTCCTGGGTACGCCTTACAATCCAGTATCTGATTTCGGAATCTCTGTCTGACCATGATGTAATCTAGTTGAAATCTTCCGGTATCTCCCGGCCTTTTCCAAGTATACCTCCTCCTCTTGTGATTCTTGAACAGGGTGTTCGCTATTACTAGCTGAAACTTGTTACAGAACTCAATTAGTCTTTCTCCTCTTTCATTCCTTGTCCCAAGCCCATATTCTCCTGTAACCTTTTCTTCTACTCCTTCCCTTACAACTGCATTCCAGTCGCCCATGACTATTAGATTTTCGTCCCCCTTTACATACTGCATTACCCTTTCAATATCCTCATACATTTTCTCTATCTGTTCATCTTCAGCTTGCGATGTCAGCATGTATACCTGAAGTATCGTTGTCGGTGTTGGTCTGCTGTCGATTCTGTTTAGAACAACCCGGTCATTGAACTGTTCACAGTAACACACTCTGCCCTACCTTCCTATTCATAACGAATCCTACACCTGTTATACCATTTTCTGCTGCTGTTGATATTACCCGATACTCATCTGACCAGAAATCCTTCCATTTCACTTCACTGACCCCTACTATATCTAGATTGAGCCTTTGCATTTCCCTTTTCAGATTTTCTAGTTTCCCTACCACGTTCAAGCTTCTGACATTCCACGCTCCGACTCATAGAACGTTATCCTTTCGTTGATTATTCAATCTTTTTCTCATGGTAACGTCCCCCTTGGCAGTACCCTCCCGGAGATCCGAATGGGGGACTATTCCGGAATCTTTTGCCAATGGAGAGATCATCATGACACTTCTTCAAATACAGGCCACATGTCCTGTGGATACACATTACGTGTCTTTAATGCAGTGGTTTCCATTGCCTTCTGCATCCTCATGTCGTTGATCATTGCTGATTCTTCCACCTTTAGGGGCAATTTCCCACCCCTAGGACAAGAGAGTGCCCTGAATCCCTACACGCTACTCCGCTCTCTTTGACAAGGCCGTTGGCAGAATGAGGCTGACTTCTTATGCCGGAAGTCTTCGGCCGCCAATGCTGAATATTTATCAAAATATAGGCATTGGCGGGGATCCAACCCGGGACCGAAGACGTTCTGATTGTGAATCGAAGACGCTACCCCTAGACCACGGGGTCAATACCTTGTTCCAATTATTTGTTATTAAATAAACAGAAAATACGTCGACGTCAACACATGGCGACAAAGCTTAGTTGTTTCACCACCGGTGCGCTGTTGTGCCTGTCGCTAGAGGGCAGTTACGTTCGCGCTCGCGCAATGAACCACGGTCGGTATATAAAGGAGACGCCGCGGCAATTCACAAGTGGATTCTTAGGCAGTAACAAATGTCCACAGAATCCTATGCGACAAATTCAGCTTATGCTTCATGTGAAACGAAAACAAATAAGGAATCATTGATTCCTCACAATATTACGCATGCGAGCTAAAGTCAAACAGGTTACGAGTAATGCAGTATATCTCCAATGTGAATTAAGGAGTGCAGCACACACGTAGTTGTAATTAGAAAGACAATGCTATGAAAACAGCTTATGTTTTGAACGAAACTAAATCAAATGTGGAAGACTTTAAGTCGCCCAATAAGACAGCGAGGTGAGGGATATATAAATTTGCAGCGCTCCAAGTGTACTGGCAGCGAACCTAGGCCGTATTACCAGAAGTCCCCATATGCGTTTTGCGCTCGTACCAGGCACAGGGAGCCGCTTTAGTAGGTGCACTGTATCCTGTCGTTTCCCCCAGTCGCCGACGTACCGTGAGCGAGTGCAGAATGGCCATGCGGAAGAAGTCTCATCGTTATCCGTCTCCCCACAGGCAGTAAGCGTCAAAATCACACTTCAAAAATGGTTCAAATGGCTCTGAACACTATGCGACTTAACATCTGAGCTCATCAGTCCCCTAGAACTTAGAACTACTTAAACCTAACTAATCTAAGGACATCACACGCATCCATGCCCGAGGCAGGATTCGAACCTACGACCGTAGCAGTCGCGCGGGTCCAGACTGAAGCACCTAGAACCGCTCGGCCACAACGGCCGGCTAATCACACTTCTTTCTACACGTCATTGTATCACATTCCAACTCACGACATTGAACTACCAGACCGCTAGAGTAGCTTCTCAAAATGTTAAAATACTCATTCTGTTTGAGATTGCACTGTTTGTTTAAAATATATTCTACTAATGATTTCAATTTCCTCTTGCACATCGAGCAATCATTCTTTAGTTTCTGCATGCAGCAGTTTAATGTTCTGTTGTATGTTTGTTGTGGAGTGCTTGTTTTCTACAATATGTGTACCAAAATCTGTTTAAAACATGTTTTAAACGACCATCCCTTCTGATCACAGACACTGCAATTTGTTTTGTGCACACCTGAATTCAGGAATTTGTCAAGTTTAGGTCCAATTTTATGACAGAGACCTTAAGTATTGTTTGTTTAAAAATTTATTGAATCGTTTGTTTTAGACATTACAGTTCTTGTAATATTCTGCCATCATTGCTATAGCAATTCACTTAGTTTTCTTCTGGGCATTACTCGTGCCTGTTTTTTTGTCTGTTTTAGACCTGGTAAATGACTGCTAGCTTAATCGAAACCGATTGTACCATCTTAGAACTCGTTGTCCACACAAACAATGTTTATATTGAATTTTTGTTTATATAGCTACAACTGTAGCACTTACTCGTGTAGTCACTGTAATTTCATAACACAAATTTATTTAAACTCCCATTTACGGTGTCTACCTTATCATTTGTTTCTGGAGTGGTATTAATTTACCCGATTTTTTTATTTTAATCTTTACAGACGAATGGAAAAACTAGTAGAAGCCAACCTCGGGGAAGATCAGTTTGGATTCCGTAGAAACACTGGAACACGTGAGGCAATACTGACCTTACGACTTATCTTAGAAGAAAGATTAAGGAAAGGCAAACCTACGTTTCTAGCATTTGTAGACATAGAGAAAGCGTTTGACAATGTTGACTGGAATACTCTCTTTCAAATTCTGAAGGTGGCAGGGGTAAAATACAGGGAGCGAAAGGCTATTTACAATTTGTACAGAAACCAGATGGCAGTTATAAGAGTCGAGGGACATGAAAGGGAAGCAGTGGTTGGGAAGGGAGTAAGACAGGGTTGTAGCCTCTCGCCGATGTTGTTCAATCTGTATATTGAGCAAGCAGTAAAGGAAACAAAAGAAAAATTCGGAGTAGGTATTAAAATTCATGGAGAAGAAATAAAAACTTTGAGGTTCGCCGATGACATTGTAATTCTGTCAGAGACAGCAAAGGACTTGGAAGAGCAGTTGAATGGCATGGACAGTGTCTTGAAAGGAGGATATAAGATGAACATCAACAAAAGCAAAACAAGGATGATGGAATGTAGTCTAATTAAGTCGGGTGATGCTGAGGGAATTAGATTGGGGAATGAGGCACTTAAAGTAGTAAAGGAGTTTTGCTATTTGGGGAGCAAAATAACTGATGATGGTCGAAGTAGAGAGGATATAAAATGTAGGCTGGCAATGGCAAGGAAAGCGTTTCTGAAGAAGAGAAATTTGTTAACATCCAGTATTGATTTAAGTGTCAGGAAGTCATTTCTGAAAGTATTCGTATGGAGTGTAGCCATGTATGGAAGTGAAACATGGACGATAAATAGTTTGGACAAGAAGAGAATAGAAGCTTTCGAAATGTGGTGCTACAGAAGAATGCTGAAGATTAGATGGGTAGATCACATAACTAATGAGGAAGTATTGAATAGGATTGGGGAGAAGAGAAGTTTGTGGCACAACTTGACCAGAAGAAGGGATCGGTTGGTAGGACATGTTCTGAGGCATCAAGGGATCACCAATTTAGTATTGGAGGGCAGCGTGGAGGGTAAAAATCGTAGGGGGAGACCAAGAGATGAATACACTAAGCAGATTCAGAAGGATGTAGGTTGCAGTAGGTACTGGGAGATGAAAAAGCTTGCACAGGATAGAGTAGCATGGAGAGCTGCATCAAACCAGTCTCAGGACTGAAGACCACAACAACAATCGTCTTCTGTCAATATAAGTCCTACTATCATCATATAAATGAGAAAAACAGTAGAAAACAACAATAACTACACAGCAAGATAAATTCGACTAATAAAAAGTGATTATACACAGAAGTCTCAGATTTAATCTAAATAAAAACAAGTAGCTGAATTCCAATATTAATCAGCAGAATGTTTATTTTATCTAAGTGTAGTCTCATGCTCTGGCTCTCCATGGCAAAATATCGGTTGCTCGATGCATATCTGTCACTCCAAAAATTGATTTTCCTATTTATAGAATAATCATTTTCTTGTATTGAGTGTAGTGGTTTTATATACGGGTTTATTCCATGATGATGTTACAAACTTCCAGGGATGATGGAGAAGGGTTAATGTATCAGTGCGAGGTACAGAATTCTGGCCGGGAGAAGACCGAGTCGAAAAATCGTTCTGATACCTCTGACAGTGAACATCTTCTACTGTAAGATCTTTGCTTTACGTAATTTTTGAAGGAAGTAGTAAGGACGAGAACAAAATACGAATAGTATCCAATAAAGATGGGCATTCCTTACCGCATACGTCCACCCAATTTTCAACATCCTGCTGTAGCACCACATCTCAAATGCTTCGATTCTCTTCTGTTATCGCGTTCTCACTGTCGATGCTTCACTAACATACAATGCTATCCTCCAAAAGAAATATTTCCTCAAATTAAGGCCTATGTTCGATACCAAGAGACTTTCTTCGCAGGAACGCCTTTTGTCTGTGTTAGCCTGCTTTTTACGTCTTTACTTCGTCCATCATACGTAATTTTCTTCCAAGTTAGCAGGATTCCTTAACTTCGTCTACTCCGGGGTCAAGATTGATATTAAGTGTCTCGCTGTTCTCATTTCTGCTACTTCTCATTACTTTTTCCTTTTTCTGGTTTACTCTCAGTCCATATCCTACACTGAAGAAAAATGGTTCAAATGGCTCTGAGCACTATGGGACTCAACTTCTAAGGTCATTAGTCCCCTAGAACTTAGAACTAGTTAAACCTAACTAACCTAAGGACATCACACACATCCATGCCCGAGGCAGGATTCGAACCTGCGACCGTAGCGGTCTCGCGGTTCCAGACTGCAGCGCCTAGAACCGCACGACCACTTCTGCTGGCCTACACTGAAGAGCCAAAGAAACTGGTACACCTGCGAGCACGCAGAAGTGTCTCAACACGACGCGGTAAGGACTCGACTAATGTCTGAAATAGTGCTGGAGAGAACAGACACCATTAATCTTGCAGGGTTGCCCATAAATCCGTAAGAATAAGAGGGGGTAAAGATCTCTTCTGAACAGCACGTTGCAAAGTATTCCAGACGTGCTTAATAATGTTCATGTGAGGAGAGTTTGGTGGCCAGCGGAAGTGTTTAAACTCAGAAGAGAGTGTTCCTGGGCCACTCTGTAGAAATTCCGGACGTGTGGGGTGTCGCGTTTTCCTGCTGCAATTGCCCAAGTCCGTCGGAATGCATGAATGGATACAGGTGATCGGACAGGACGCTTACGTACGTGTCACCTGTCAGAGTCGAATCTAGACGTATCAGGGGTCCTGTATCACTCCCACTGCACACGCCCAACAACATTAAAGAGCCTCCGACAGCATGAACAGTCCCCTGCTGACATGCACGGTCCATGGATTCATGACGTTGTCTCCATACCCGTATACGTCATCCACTCGATACAACTTGAAACGAGGTTCGTCTGAACAGGAAACATGTTTCCAGTCATCAACAGTCTAATTTCGGTGCTGACGGCCAAAATCGAGGCGTAAAGCTTTGTGTCGTGCAGTCATCAAGGGTACACGAGTGGGTCTTCGGCTCAGAAAGCAAATATCAATGTTGCTCCGCTGAATGGTTCGCACGCTGACACTTCTTTGAACTTCTGTGACGTTGAACGACTCTCTTCAGTCATCGTTGCTTCCGTTCTTGCAGGATCTTTTATCCGGCCGCATTGATGTCGGAGATATGATGTTTTACCAGATTCCTTATATTCACGGTAGTCTCGCGAAATGGTCGTACGGAAAAATCCCCACATCATCGCTAACTCGGAGATGATGTGTCCCATCGCTCATGTGTCGACTATAACACCACGTTCAGACTAAGGTAAACCTTGATAGGCGCTGCCGACCGCAGTGCCGTATTCTGCTTGCTTAATATCTCTGTATTTTAATACGCATGCCTACAACAGTGGTGGTTTTTTTTTTTTTTTTTTTTTTGCGCTTCAGTGTATACTCCTTAGACTGTTTCCTCTATACAGCAGGCTCTTTAATTCTTCTTGAGTTTCACTGAGGATAGCAAAGTCGTCATCGAATCTTATCACCGACATCCTTTCATCCTGACTTTTACTCCTCCTCTTGAACCTTTCATTTATTTCCGTCATAGCTTCTTAGATTGCACCGTAGGGGAGAAAGACTACGTCCTTGTCTTACCCCCTTTTTAACCCGAGCAGTTCGTTTTTGATCTTTCAGTTTAGTTGTTCCATCCCTTTTGGTTCTTGTGCACATTGCAAATTACCCATCATCTGCTTACTCCTATTTTTCTCAGAATTTCGGACTAATTGCACCATTTTACAATGCCGACCATTTTTTCTAGTTCGAAAAATTCTGTGAACGTATCCTGATTTTTCTCCAATCCTGCTTTCATGACGAAGATCAACGTCAGGACTAACCAAAGTAAAAGTGATCATCTAACAGATCCTCGATTTATATACTCGATTTTCGTTTCCATTCTTCTGTATGGTCTTCTTGTAAGCACGTTGGATCCTGAGCTGATTGTGCGGTAGTTCCGGCATTTATCTGCTTATGTGCCCTTGCTGTTTCCGGAATTGTACGGTTGATGTTTTTCCGGAAGTTTGATGATATGTCGCCAGTCTTATAGATTCTGCACACTAACTTCAACAGTCGTCTGGTCGCAACGTCTCCCAATGATTTTAGAAATTCGGATCGAATGTTATTTATTCCTTCTGTGTTATTTGACCTTAAGTCTTCCAAAGCTCTTTTCAAATCTGTTTCTAATACTGGATCCCCTATTTGTTCCACATCGAATCCAGTTTCTTCTTCTCTCACGTCATCCGACAAATCTTCTCCCTCCTAGAGGCCTTCAATGTACTCTTTCTGCCTATCGGTTCTCTCCTCTGCGTTTAACAATGGTATTCCCGTTGCCCTCTTAATGTTAGCACCCTCACCTTTATGACTTTTCTATATGCTAAGTCAGTACTTCCAAAGATCATTTCTTTTTCGTTTTCTCAATTTTTTCTTGTTGCCATTTTGTCTTGGCTCCTATGCACTTTTTGTTTATTTCATTCGTAAGTGCTGTATATATGTATTCCTTTCATTCCCTGAGTAATTTGTACTTCGTGTTTATTCGGTTAAACAAGATTTCTTCACAGTTAGCTTCTTTGTACCAATATTCATCTTTCCAAAATAGGTAATTGTCCTTTTTAGAGGCGTTAACTCCCCTTCAACTGACCTGCCTTGTCTGGTATCTTGCCCACTCTGGTATTCCTTATCGCAGTATCCACATTCTTAGCGAACAACAACCACGTCTCATCATTTCTCAGTACTTCAGTATGCCACATCATACCACAGCGATTTTTTTTTCAGACGATTCTCTTAGACTTTGATCTACTCTTCACCATTACTACACTGTGATCCGAGTCTACATATGCTCCCGGACACGCTTTACAATCCGATATCTGGTTTTGGAAACTGTATCTGACCTCGATGAAACACAGCTGGAATCTTCCGTTGCCTCCGTCTCTTTTCCAGGTATATCTCCTCTAATTGTGATTCTTAAACTGGGTATTAGCTGTTACAATGTAAAACGTGTTGGAAAACTAAATTAGTTTTCTTTCCCTCTCTCATTCCTACTTCCAAGTTCATATTCTCCCGCAGTCCTTTTTTCTGTTCCTTCCCTTACAATCTGTCACAGTTATAAGTAAGATTGCCGTTTATAGCTTTCAACTTGATCGCTCCATGACTGGGGTCGGTTGCTTTAAATTGATACAACTATCTCTCTTCAGCAGCCCTGAAAGTCTGTGACATCATAGCGGATTCATCCTTTATGCCAGAATGGTTGCATAGTGTGTGGATCATCACTTTTGTGTATCAGCTCGCACACTGCCTCCACTTAGAGACGCCCTCGCGGAGCTCTCTGTTTCCCGCAGCTTCTGCAAGCTGCTTCCAAACGTGTCGCCCCACTCATGCTTCCCTCTTATATATGAAACGTGTAGGGAACTGTGACCTGGAGTGGCCCACAGATAATATGCGTTTACACTCATTCATACATCTACATCTACAGGGCTATTACAAATGATTGAAGCGATTTCATAAATTCACTTTAGCTCCATTCATTGACATATGGTCACGACACACTACAGATACGTAGAAAAACTCATAAAGTTTTGTTCGGCTGAAGCCGCACTTCAGGTTTCTGCCGCCAGAGCGCTCGAGAGCGCAGTGAGACAAAATGGCGACAGGAGCCGAGAAAGCGTATGTCGTGCTTGAAATGCACTCACATCAGTCAGTCATAACAGTGCAACGACACTTCAGGACGAAGTTCAACAAAGGTCAACCAACTGCTAACTCCATTCGGCGTTGGTATGCGCAGTTTAAAGCTTCTGGATGCCTCTGTAAGGGGAAATCAACGGGTCGGCCTGCAGTGAGCGAAGAAACGGTTGAACGCGTGCGGGCAAGTTTCACGCGTAGCCCGCGGAAGTCGACGAATAAAGCAAGCAGGGAGCTAAACGTACCACAGCCGACGGTTTGGAAAATCTTACGGAAAAGGCTAAAGCAGAAGCCTTACCGTTTACAATTGCTACAAGCCCTGACACCCGATGACAAAGTCAAACGCTTTGAATTTTCGGCGCGGTTGCAACAGCTCATGGAAGAGGATGCGTTCAGTGCGAAACTTGTTTTCAGTGATGAAGCGTCATTTTTTCTTAATGGTGAAGTGAACAGACACAATGTGCGAATCTGGGCGGTAGAGAATCCTCACGCATTCGTGAAGCAAATTCGCAATTCACCAAAAGTTAACGTGTTTTGTGCAATCTCACGGTTTAAAGTTTACGGCCCCTTTTTCTTCTGCGAAAAAAACGTTACAGGACACGTGTATCTGGACATGCTGGAAAATTGGCTCATGCCACCACTGGAGACCGACAGCGCCGACTTCATCTTTCAACAGGATGGTGCTCCACCGCACTTCCATCATGATGTTCAGCATTTCTTAAACAGGAGATTCGAAAACCGATGGATCGGTCGTGGTGGAGATCATGATCAGCAATTCAAGTCATGGCCTCCACGCTCTCCCGACTTAACCCCATGCGATTTCTTTCTGTGGGGTTATGTGAAAGATTAGTGTTTAAACCTCCTCTACCAAGAAACGTGCCAGAACAGCGACTCGCATCAACGATGCTTTCGAACTCATTGATGGGGACATGCTGCGCCGAGTGTGGGAGGAACTTGCTTATCGGCTTGATGTCTGCCGAATCACTAAAGGGGCACATATCGAACATTTGTGAATGCCTAAAAAAACTTTTTGAGTTTTTGTATGTGTGTGCAAAGCATTGTGAAAATATCTCAAATAATAAAGTTATTGTAGAGCTGTGAAATCGCTTCAATCATTTGTAATAACCCTGTACATACATCCACACGGATTCTCTATAGGTCACAGTTTAGTTCCTGTCAGAGGGTTCATCGAACCACCTTTGCAATAATTCTCTATTACTCCAGTCTCGAACAGCGCTCCGAAAAAACGAATACCTATATATTTCCGTGCGACCTCCTATTTCCCTTGTTTTTATTATGGTGATCGTTTCTCCCTATGTAGGTCGGCGTCAACAAAATGTTTTCGCGTTCGGACGAGAAAGTCGGTGATTGAAATTTCGTTTGAAGATTCCCCCGCAACGGAAAACGCATTTGTTTTAATGACGTCCACTCCAAATCCTGTGTCATGTCAGTGACACTCTCCCCTGTTTCGCGATAGTACAATACGAGCTGCTCTTCTTTAACCTTTCTCGATATACTCCGTTAACCCTATCTGCTAAGGATCCTAGATCGCGCAGCAGTACTCCAAAAGAGGACGGACAAGTTTAGTGTATGAAGTCCCTTTAGATGATCTGTTACATTTTCTAAGTGGTGGTGGTGGTTAGTGTTTAACGTCCCGTCGACAGCGAGGTCATTAGAGACGGAGCGCAAGCTCGGGTTAGGGAAGGATTGGGAAGGAAATCGGCCGTGCCCTTTCAAAGGAACCATCCCGTCATTTGCCTTAAACGATTTAGGGAAATCACGGAAAACCTAAATCAGGATGGCTGGAGACGGGATTGAACCGTCGTCCTCCCGAATGCGAGTCCAGTGCACATTTTCTAAGTCCGCTGCCAATAAAACCCAGTCTTTGATTTGCCTTCCCCACAACATTTTCTATGTGTTCTTCCCAATTTAAGTTATTCGTAATTGTTACTCGTAGGTATTTAGTTGAATTTACGGTCCTTCAATTTGACAGATTTATCGTGTAACCGACGATTAATGGAGTCCCTTTTAGTACTCATGTGGATGACCTCTCACTTTTCATTATTTATGGTCAATTCCCAATTTTTACCCCAGGCAAATATCTTTTCTCAATTGTTTTGCGATTTGTTTTGATCTTCTGAGGACTTTAGTAGACGATAAACGACAGCATCATATGCAAACAACTTAAGACGGCTGCTCATACTGTCTCCAAAATCTCTTTGGATTTTCTGCCTGGTTAGCTTTCCAGTGTAATGGTTCTTTAAGTCTCCTCCAGGCTCCTAAAATCAACGTGACTCGATATTTCGGCGACCCATCTGTCCGCCACGTTTAGGAATATGCTGCTGCCGGGTCGCGCGGAAAACTGATGCCAAAGCTGCAAATCGTCGTCTCTACTGGCTTCATAATGTACACGGAGCATGCGTCGCCCACCACGGTTGCTGCCCCAAGACCGGCATAGTAGCGCTGCCCCTAGTAGAACAATGGTGCTAACGATACATCGCACTCAAAGACTATCTTCAGACTGTCGGGCAAGCCGCACCAAAGAAGGACGTGGTACGTTGCGAGACAATACAGGATTCCACGTCCATCTAAGAGGAAAACCTTTGTCTTTATTATCCAAATTGTCTGTTAACCTAACATCAGTTACCTCTCTATAACCACTGTTTCAGAATCCGGAATTACCCGAATCTACCTGAGTCTCGTCAAACTTCATCCCATAATCATCATTTAAACAATGTTCCACTGCCACCAATTTTACAGAATGTTGTAGCCCCTTGTGTTGGGGATTTTCCATCCACCTGTCCCGAATTGTGCCAATCAAATCGGCGATGTACTTCTTTCCAGTTTGACACTGAGTTTTGTATACACCACGCTTCCCATGTCCGAAATCAACTTTGACAGAGCCGAGTGGTACCCTAATCGTAAGAGGATGATGGAACACATTCATAATGTTAAATCTCCATAACATTCTTCCATTCTTGAACGACACAACCCCAGCATAAGGAATAAAAGTCTCGGACCTATGCTCCTCTTTATACACCTCCAAGAATTGTCTCCTAACTTATCTTTTCGTATAGCCATAATCTCCAGGCATGCATTCTAATCGTAGTGCTAAATGAAGTACTGATACCGGAATTGCATATTACTATTTAGGCTGGGTAAATGATGACATTCTACAAGATGTGAAAGTCTATTGCTTGTATTATTATTAATTAACTGCATGACATATGTATTACTCAATATTTGAACGCATCTTTTCAAGTGGTGTATTTTTCTGAATTGTAATTTTTCGGATGCTGTGCTAAAGCGAAGTATTAAGCTTTGATGTAAACACATCATTACTGTTATCATAACCTTTGATACATTTTATTGTGCATATTAAACAAGAATTAAAAGAGAACCAAAATGCAAGAAGAGAAATAAAAAATTTGAGGTTTGTGAATGACATTTTAATTCTTTCGCAAACACCAAAAGTCTTGGAATAGCTATTAAAAATGATTATAAGACAAAAGTAAAAGAAGGGCAATCGAATATAGCCGAATTAAATGCTGAGGGAATTAGGCACACAAGCCATAGCAAGAAAATCGCTTCAGAAAAATAGAAATTTGTTAACGTCATATATAAATTTAAGAGTTAGGAAGTCCTTATAGAAGGTACTTGTCTGGGGTGTAGCTTTGTACGGAAATGGAGCTTCTAGCATAAGTAGTTCACACATGTAGCTAATAGGAGTTCGAAGAATTTTGCTGGAGTAAAATACTGAAGAGTAGATGAGTAGGATGGGTAGATCAAGTAACTAATGAGGAAGTGTTGAATCTAACTGACGAATTGGGAGTGGGGTATGCAGCGCTTGGGATAGCTTGACTAAAAGAAGGGATAGGTTGACAGAACACATCCTGATGCATCAACGAATAGTCAATTTGGTATCGGGTGTGTGTGTGTGTGTGTGTGTGTGTGTGTGTGTGTGTGTGTGTGTGTGTGTATGTGTGTTTGTTTGTTTCTGGAAGAGAGAGAGAGAAAGAGAGGGAGAGTGGGAGGGAGTCGTGCCGAGCCTCCTGCCCATCACAGTCTGCCCTTGGCCAAACTCAGATACATCAGACACCTTCCCTTCTCTACCCGCGTACAGCCTGCTCATGCACCATGCGCATGTCTAACCAGCAGTAATTTCTTGCCATGTGATGCTGTTGTCGCCTGTACGGGTTTGTATCGATAGTAAGTCTGAGGTCATAATTTTCTGTCTTATCAGTGTAGATATAGCTGCGTCAGCTAGGAAATTAGCGCCAAAGGAAGTAGAGGTCGCTGCACAGTGAGGTATAATAAGCACAGAGGGAAAAAGAAAGATAGCCTAGTGTAACTCCGAATATCAACAAACGGAGAAACTAAATATATAAAATCCATCAATGTATTAAACTTAAATAAAATACATAAGTTATCCAACAGATACAGTAAACTGTAAAATGGTAAATGCCGGGAGAACAAGATTAATATTGGAGTGCGGCAAAACGCAAATAGAAAGAATGTGTAGTCAAAAAAAAAAAAAAGGTAAAGTAGGAAATAGTTAAAATGAGAGGAAGAAGAAGTAGAAACAAAGTAACGGCGTCTAAAAGAACAGGAACAGACGATGGTAAAAACTAGACTTGGAAATATAGAGAACAACACTTGCACTGTTCTAAATCTATACAACATATTAAATGTAATGCGAATGCACCTATGTGTGTTAAAATATTTTATATACACTGTTATCCAAACGTAAAGCAACAAACAGAAATTTTGCAGGGATACGTTTATTTTGCAGCAAAACAATATAAACAGGTGATAGTAAATCAGAAACAGTGTAATGAATACAGAATGTAATCAACTGCAGCATGCATAAAGGTAGACAAAAATGTTCTTCATTTTCTTGCAACTTAACGGATTTGCACACACAATCTGACAACTGGTTAATGTGCTCAGTATTGGTTGTGACAGGCCTGACAACGACGAAGCATGCTATGAATGGTCAATCTCATGATGAGGCAGTAACGCCCATTTTTCCCGGAGAGCTGCTCGCAAATCTTGGAGAGTGGTTGGTGCCGTTTGGCAACCCGTCTTCCTACAGCACCTCAGACATGCTCTATGGGTTTCAAATCGGCAGAGCGAACAGGCCACGCCATACACGCCAAATATTCCCTTTCCAAAGAAAACGTCAACCACCCGCGCTCTATGAGGTCGAGCACTATCGTTCATCAATACGGAGTATACGCATGAGATCCCAAGATCTCACGGTACCTGACAGCAGTTAAATCTTGCTGATTCACTCGTACGATTTCATAGAGACGTGTTCGAGTGGTCAACATAATCCCTGCCCACACAGTTAGGGATCCTCCTCAATATCAATCTCTTTCCAAAATGTTTGGGTCCCGAAATGGTGTTCCACATTCCCTCCAAATGCGAATCTGTTGAGAATCACTCTCCACACCAAATCATGACTCATCTGTGGAAAGAACATTGGCCCATCGTTCGACCATCCAGGTGGCATATTGGCGGCTCCACTCCAAACGTTCCCTTCTGTGGAAACACGCCAGACTCCTACAATAAAGCCCACTGTGCAGAATCCTTGTGTACACAGTATTCCTAGACAAATACGTCCAGGAAATGCTGCGAGGTCAGGTGCCAGTTGCAGTGCAGTAGTAAGGTAGTACCGTCGTGCCCTTACAGCCAAATAACGGTCCACTTTTTCTAAAATCGTACATGGTGGGCCCTGCAGTGGTCTCCTGAGTACAGTTTCGGTCTCTATAAACTGTCGCCTCACCCGAGAAACGTTAAGCCTTTGGGCCACATTAGTTTTCGACTCTCCTGCTTCCATTCTTCCTATGGCCCTCCACAACAGAGAGTCTGTGGGCGTCTTCTCTGTGCCCTACTGCAACCGTCTGTGACTGCGTACGCCAGCCAAAGTGGCCGAGCGGTTCTAGGCGTTTCAGTCTGGAACCGCGCAACCGCTACGGTCGCAGGTTCGAATCCTGCCTCGGGCATGGATTTCTGTGATGTACTTAGGTTAGTTAGGTTTAAGTAGTTCTAAGTTCTAGGGGACTGATGACCTCAGATGTTAAGTCCCATAGTGCTCAGAGCCATTTGAACCATTTTTTGTGACTGTGTACACAACGATTGTGGCTGTTGGACTACCCTGTAAACACTACCCCGTTTGACAAGTGAACTGACGTCATTGCTGGCATGGTTGTCCGTTGATTGCCGGCCGCGGTGGTCTAGCGGTTCTAGGAGCTCAGTCCGGAGCCGCGCGACTGCTACGGTCGCAGGTTCGAATCCTGCCTCGGGCATGGATGTGTGTGATGTCCTTAGGTTAGTTAGGTTTAAGTAGTTCTAAGTTCTAGGGGACTGATGACCTCAGATGTTAAGTCCCATAGTGCTCAGAGCCTTTTTTTTTTTTTTGTCCGTTGATCGAAATGCCATCTTCCGTGCAGCACGCAATCGTAACGACATCTGTTGACAGTTTTAAATGATAATATCGTGAATTAGACACAGGACGGGGAAATGGCATTTTTTTGCTTTAATTTTGGACACCACCGTAGTTATTACTATTACAATCGTAGGCATCTGTGGCTCATTAAAAGTACGTGTGTGTGTGTGTATGTGTGTGTGTGTGTGTGTGTGAGAGAGAGAGAGAGAGAGAGAGAGAGAGAGAGAGAGAGAGAGAGAGTGGTGAGGTTTGGGAGGGGGGAGGGGGAGAGAGGAGGAATGGGTGTTTTGCGGGGTGGAAAAGTTATAATCTCCCCCTCAACAAAATGAAACTATGAACGCACGGACGTCTGCTACGAACTGGAGTTCACTAATAGAATTTTTGATTTTAGATATTTAGTTCCTGCCTCTGTTCTTGGACTACATAAGCGGCACTCTGCTGACAGTTATGGCCTGTTCCTGTTTCAGGTCCCCGGCCAGGAGCTAAGCGCCGCGTGGTGCTGAGGAGGGACCCAGCCGACAAGGCGCACCGCAGTGAGTACCACAGCACCACTTTACTCTTTGTACTGTATTCTGACTAATTTCTAATTATTGCGTTTCCTCACATTTCTTATTTCTGAGAAATGTGAAAATACGGCATCTTAATTTGTCCAGGAAGGGAATGGAGGAAGGGCCAGACCGGTGGTGATTTGAACACATTGTATAGCATTTACAGATTTACAAAAAGGAGACATATGAACAGAAATTATAATTGAAGGAGAAGAAATAAAAACTTTGTGACCTGCCGACACATTTTAACTGTGTATGAAGTGGCAAAAGACTTGGAAGATCAGCTGAAAGGAATGGATAGTGTCTTGAAAAGAAGCTACAGTATGAAAGTGGAGGGTAACGTAATGCAGAGGGAGTTAGGTAAGGAATTGAGGCATTAAAAGCAGTAGATAATCTTTTTGGAAACAAAATAACTGACTATAGCAGAAGTAGAAAGGATGTGAGATGCAGACTGGCAACAGCGTTTTTTATACAGAGAAATCTGTTACCTTCGAACATATATTGCTATTTTTTCTAGTTATCTTCTGGATTGTAGCTTTTTACCAAAGTGATATGTTGGCAAAAAATACACTCCTGGAAATGGAAAAAAGAACACATTGACACCGGTGTGTCAGACCCACCATACTTGCTCCGGACACTGCGAGAGGGCTGTACAAGCAATGATCACACGCACGGCACAGTGGACACACCAGGAACCGCGGTGTTGGCCGTCGAATGGCGCTAGCTGCGCAGCATTTGTGCACCGCCGCCGTCAGTGTCAGCCAGTTTGCCGTGGCATACGGAGCTCCATCGCAGTCTTTAACACTGGTAGCATGCCGCGACAGCGTGGACGTGAACCGTATGTGCAGTTGACGGACTTTGAGCGAGGGCGTATAGTGGGCATGCGGGAGGCCGGGTGGACGTACCGCCGAATTCCTCAACACGTGGGGCGTGAGGTCTCCACAGTACATCGATGTTGTCGCCAGTGGTCGGCGGAAGGTGCACGTGCCCGTCGACCTGGGACCGGACCGCAGCGAAGCACGGATGCACGCCAAGACCGTAGGATCCTACGCAGTGCCGTAGGGGACCGCACCGCCACTTCCCAGCAAATCAGGGACACTGTTGCTCCTGGGGTATCGGCGAGGACCATTCGCAACCGTCTCCATGAAGCTGGGCTACGGTCCCGCACACCGTTAGGCCGTCTTCCGCTCACGCCCCAACATCGTGCAGCCCGCCTCCAGTGGTGTCGCGACAGGCGTGAATGGAGGGACGAATGGAGACGTGTCGTCTTCAGCGATGAGAGTCGCTTCTGCCTTGGTGCCAATGATGGTCGTATGCGTGTTTGGCGCCGTGCAGGTGAGCGCCACAGTCAGGACTGCACACGACCGAGGCACACAGGGCCAACACCCGGCATCATGGTGTGGGGAGCGATCTCCTACACTGGCCGTACACCACTGGTGATCGTCGAGGGGACACTGAATAGTGCACGGTACATCCAAACCGTCATCGAACCCATCGTTCTGCCATTCCTAGACCGGCAAGGGAACTTGCTGTTCCAACAGGACAATGCACGTCCGCATGTATCCCGTGCCACCCAACGTGCTCTAGAAGGTGTAAGTCAACTACCCTGGCCAGCAAGATCTCCGGATCCGTCCCCCATTGAGCATGTTTGGGACTGGATGAAGCGTCGTCTCAGGCGGTCTGCACGTCCAGCACGAACGCTGGTCCAACTGAGGCGCCAGGTGGAAATGGCACGGCAAGCCGTTCCACAGGACTACATCCAGCATCTCTACGATCGTCTCCATGGGAGAATAGCAGCCTGCATTGCTGCGAAAGGTGGATATACACTGTACTAGTGCCGACATTGTGCATGCTCTGTTGCCCGTGTCTATGTGCCTGTGGTTCTGTCAGTGTAATCATGTGATGTATCTGACCCCAGGAATGTGTCAATAAAGTTTCCCCTTCCTGGGACAATGAATTCACGGTGTTCTTATTCCAATTTCCAGGAGTGTATTTTGGCTGGTCAAACTAAGAAGGGCGAGACTAGACAGTTCTCTGGTGACCTTAAAGAACATCAGCTACCATTAAACAACAGACGCCACAACTGTTGCTTATGTGTGATACACTGCCTATTTGGAAAGGTTATTTTGCCGTACACCCAGCTCCACTGTCTATTTTCAGTAGCTTCTAATCGTAACAATACCGTCACATAGCTTGAGAATATGGAGGCATTCACTTTTTTTCCACATCTTCCTGGCTATTTCCCTGGCGCTTTATAGAGGCTACAATGTACTCCTAATAAATATGTCGCTACATGGAGACTGCTTTCCTCGTGCTTGATTGACCATAATTTACGGAGGCAGTAACAAAACAGCCGTTCCGTGAAGATCCGTAACATAAAACTCTGCCGCGTCTCATAAATTTGAGCTTAAGATAACGCTAGAACTTCATTTATCTCCAAACAGCAGCTGGCTGTTTCGGCTCAAATAACCATTCTAAATATTTTTTTTTTAAGTCTTTGAGGCCGGAATGTCCAATATCGCTCATGGGAGTGATTGGAGGATTACATTTTACTCATTCTGAATCACCTGGGCTGAAACGCAGTCCATAATTCTCATATGGCACAAGTACTCTTCGGTAAAACAAAATGTAATTAAAAGTTCAGTATGACAGAAATTAGAAGCATTACGACTGACAGATATTAAACTTAGTACGTGTAACCACTGGGTGAGGACGCCTAATACTGAAAGTGGTCACAAACATTTAAACTTTAACCTGTGAGTACACAGCATGTCATGACTTCGGTTTTAATGTCTTGAAAAAATTCCTCTTTACACGAAAAATTTTGCTACTAACAAACACTAATACGATCTGACATTTAATAATGAATGTGCGGCTGCGTAACAACTTTGTCGTAGTGCGAATGAGTAAAAAAGCGTAATTTACCTTTGCAACCGAAACCTCCAACAGATTTTATGCAACCTATCAGTGTTGATGTACCACTCCTTGTCCACTGTTGTGCAAAATTTAAGGACAAAGTAATTTCCATATCACGTGTCATTCGCAAATGACGTATCTCGATGGAACTTGATTAACTGATAGAAATTAGAAATGAGAGAAACATGTACGACACATTATTTCAAAAACAAAATTACACTTCTTAAGAGGATTCTAGATGTACCCTCATATGCCGAGAGATGGGAACACGTAATGTACCCAAGGACAGTGCCGAACATGATCTTTTTGGTGGTCCAGGTGTTATGGCGTGGGGAAACAAAATGTTGCACGTGCATACAGACCAGAAAACTTTTGAACACCGTACATTCACCGGATAATGTTACTGCAAAACAGTACTCCTTCCCAGTGTGCGTCTTTTCTGGGGTGCATTCGGGCATGACTTTATTTTTATGGATTACAATGCGAGAGCTCATCGAACTTCGTTGGTGGAGGACCTCTTGGAACGATAGGATATTCGGCGAATGCGCTGGTCTAACAATTCCCCCTAGTTAAAGCCCAACGAACAATGAGGGATGCACTACAGCACGTCCACATGCACCAGCGACCATCTAGAAGCTGTCATCAGCGCTAGTGGAGGAATGGAACGCCCAACCGTAGCATGGATTGCTATCTGTGGTGATCTCGTGCCCATAAAAAACCACGTCCCGCCTTTTAGATTGTCTAGGAAACAATCATGAATCGCGGTGACTTCAGTGTAATCATTGTCTTTGAGTAAAATTGTCATTTCCGTTCGTCTCATTGCGTATTTCTTCCAGATACCTTCTGTACATACTTCAGCAGCTCGTTCTGTACATGGTCGAGGTTTCATCGAGCTACACTACGTGATCAAAAGTATCCGGACACTCCCAAAAACATACGTTTTTCATATTAGGTGCATTATGCTGCCACCTATTGCCAGGTACTCCATATCAGGGGCCTCAGTAGTCTTTAGACATCGCGAGAGAGCAGAATGTGGCGCTCTGCGGATCTCAAGGACTTCCAACGTGGTCAGGTGATTGGATGCCATTTGTGTCATACGTCTGTATGCGAGATTTCTACACTCCGAAACATCCATAGGTCCACTGTTTCCTATGTGATAGTGTATTGAAAAATGAAGGTACACGTACAGCACAAAAGCGTACAGGCAGACCTCGCGGCGTGTTGACTGACAGAGACCGCCGGCAGTTGAAGAGGATCGTGATGTGTAATGGGCAGACATCTATCCAGACCATCACACAAGAATTCCAAACTGCATCAGGATCCACTGGAAATACTATGACAGTTAGGCGGGCTGGGAGAAAACGTTGATTTTATGGTCTAGCGGCTGCTCATAAGCCACACATCACGCCAGTAAATGCCAAACGACGCCTCGCTTGGTTTAAGGAGGGTAAACATTGGACGATTGAACGGTGGAAAAACCTTGTGTGGAGTGACGAATCACGGTACACAATGTAGCGATCCGATGGCAGGGGGTGGGTATGGCGAATGCCCAGTGAATGTCATCTGCCAGCGTGTGTAGTGCCAACAGTAAAATTCGGGGTGGTGTTCTTGTGTGATAGTGTTTATCATGGAGGGGCTTGCACCCCTTGTTGTTTTGCCTGGCACTACCACAGCACTGCACAGGTTTTAAGCACCTTCTCGCTTCCCACTGTTGAAGAGTAATTCGGGGATGGCGAGTGCATCTTTCAACACGATCGAGCACCTGTTCATAATGGACGGCCTGTCGCGGAGTGGGTACACGACAATAACATCCCTGTAATGGACTGGCCTGCGCAGAGTCCTGACCTGAATCCTACAGAACACCTTTGAGATGTTTTGGAATGCCGACTTCGTGCCAGGCCTCATCGACCGACCTCCAGCATTACCTATGGAGGGCGCCATGAACTTGAAGTCATTTTAACCAGGTGTACGGATATTTTTGATCACATAGTGTACGTTACTTTGCAGTGACACATCGGGCAAAAGTTACTTTCATCCTGTAGTAATGATATGCACAAAGCACAAGAATCTGCACAGTGCGTCTGCAATACTTCAACTGAAAATCACTCATTTAAGCACAAAGTCTCATTCTGCACTGCCACTCACACTCACCTTATGTAGCTGAAACATTCAATGATAATTGAGATATAATGTTTCTGCGGGAGGCGGTTCATACGTTCCCATTAGTTAATGTACATCACTCAAATGAGGTTCTTTCATGAAGAAGGTCTAAGTGAGCACATGTGCGAGTCAACATAAGAACAAAACGTTTAAAAATAACGATGATGTAAGAAACCCAGTTTAGATGGAAACTGAAATAATTTATTGTTCAGGAAGTAGATAGAAACCCTCCTTCAATGGACCTCGTGTCGTTACAGACACATTCACAAAAGAGAGAAGAATAACCCCACATTCATACAACCACGTGCAAAATTATTTAATGACTAGGAACATAATGACATAAGGGATTTGTATGCTCGGATGACCGAAGAGAAATTAGATACCTATAATGAAATTACAATTAAATCAATACAATGAAATGAATACCCTTAGTTGCATATAGGCGTTTATATACGTCAACGGGGACAGTTGAAAATGTGTGCCCCGACCGGGACTCGAACCCAGGATCTCCTGGTTAAATGGGACACGCTCCATCCATCTTTTTTTGTTAATCCCGTTTTGTTCATTATTGGTCGTTGTATTTGTTCGAGGCGGAATTCCCACAGCGCATGTTTAAGTTCATCGTGAATGCACTGACTCAGTTTTTTATTACAGAAAGCAGCTAACCTTCTGACCAAACACGCAGAGCTACCGTGCCGGCATCTGAGCCACCGAGGACACATAGGATAGTGCGACTGCAGGGACTTATCTCTGGCACGCCTCCCGTGAGACCCACATTCCCGACTTATTGTCCCACAGAATATTCGTAAAGCCCCTGCCCATTACACGCATTACTCGTGGCTTTACCGATTACCGTAAGAGTTCGGGCAATGTGTGTGCATCCGCACAGAAGATGGTCAAATGGTCGGTGAGACTTAACTATATATACGAAGATGGTATCTGTTTTTTCGAACATGTCCGTCACCTACAAATGTTAATCGAAACAGGAAAACTCGAGCTGCTGATGGATACCTGCGACAGATAAGGATTTTTTATGCTTACAATGCAAGAACTTATTTTCAAGTTTCTGTCAACATTGATTGAGCAGATATCGCATATATGAAGAAAAACTCTATTTACACTCACAAAAATTTATTTCCTTTTGTTGGACACTGCATGGTTCAAATGGTTCAAATGGCTCAAAGCACCATGGGACTTAACATCTGAGGTCATCAGCCCCATAGACTTAGAACTACTTAAACCTAACCAACATAAGGACATCACACACATCCCTGCCCGAGGCAGGGTTCGAACCTTCGACCGTTGCAGCAGCGCGGTTCCGGACTGAAGCGCCAAGAACCGCTCGGCCACACCGGCCGGCCAAATATTTTCAGTGTTTAAAGAAACATGTTTTAAAGGTAAACCATAATAGATGTAGTGCAACAAACATCCACCGCCACAGACATGTTAGGGTTAAGATGTAGATGTGGGATGCAAATGTATATATAGGCTGCTAGCCCATAAATTTGGTGCGCTAAATAGCTTCGTTTCTCAACTAGCGACACGCCCCTGTTTTGCATGGCTTGCGCAGATTATCCACAGCCCGATAACTTGTGTGTCGTGGACCTAACTCTGCAGAAGGAACCACAGCGTAAAGTTATGATACAAATTGAGAGAACGAAGTTACATAATTGAATACCATCACTTTCATGTAACTTAAACTATTTATGCAGTGTCTGCCAGGAAAGTTTTCAGAAGGCAAGAATGTAAACTGTCTCTACTGCATTATCGTGTGAAGAGACATTCATGGCGCCGGCCGCTGTGGCCGAGCGGTTCTAGGCGCTTCAATCCGGAACCGCGCTGCTGCTACGGTCGCAGGCTCGAATCCTGCCTCGGGCAGGGATGTGTGTGGTGTCCTAAGGTTAGTTAGGTTTAAGTAGTTTAAAGTCTAGGGAACTGACCACCTCAGATGTTAAGTCCCATAGTGCTCAGAGCCATTTTAACCATTTCACATTCATGGCAATGATGAAAGCTGCGATGGAGCGTGACTTGCAGTCTGCCCGACACCATCGTCCGTTCGGCGCAAGCCACATTTTCAGTATGAAGTTTACCTGCATTTCCCGTACAGGTACGAATCACCCTCTGCCGCGCAACACAGATAGGACGCACCTCCTGCTACTAAACATTGGAAAGCATCACTCTTTACCGCATAACATTGATATGAAGCACCCTGTACCAAACAAAATGGGCACAAAACACCATGTACCATGGAACATTGGTACAAAGCAACCTATGCCATGCTCAATCGATACATAGCACCTTTCGCTATGCAACTTTGTTGCGAAGCACTCTCTTCAATGCCACATTGTTGCAAAGCAGCCTCTGCACACTGCACTGGTACAAAGGACTCTCCGCCACATTTCAGAACGCAACACTATCTGCTACGCGAAATTGTTACGAAGCACCCTCTGGAACGCAACAATGACACGAACTATCCTTAACCACATAACACTGCTCAAGGCATTATTTGCCATGCAGAATCGGCACGCAGCACCGCACGATCCAACGCGATTCCAAGGTGTTCTGCTGTTCACCACTTGACGGCAATACCATTGTTTCACAGGGGTCGGAGGCTTTCCTCGTAAATCATTCTACATATGGGGCCTAGAGGAAAATTGCGCTCACAGTATCTCGTCTGTTAGACCCCTTCAACGCAGATGAAAGCACTAGCGTACTATCGCTAAAAGTGGTTGAAGTTAGAAACAGATGTATGGTTTACCCAGGCATTTTCCACACATCAAAAAAAGTTTTACATCATCTGAGTTCCGAGAGTTCCGGAACCTGTACAGAAAATTGGTATAGAGATCAACATAAACATCATTTCCGCCCTTTTTATTTCTTTTGGGAACCACACATTGCATGTTGTATCACCATACAGCGAGACCATCAGAGGTGGTGGTCCATATTGCTGTACACACCGGTACCTCTAATACCCAGTAGCACGTTCTCTTGCATTGATGCATGCCTGTATTTGTCGTAGCATACTATCCACAAGTTCATCAAGGCACTGTTGGTCCATATTGTCCCACTCCTCCAATTCGGCATAGATCTCTCAGAGTGGTTGGCGGGAAACGGCGTCCATAAGTAGCCCTTTTCAATCTATGCCAGGGTTGTTCGAAAAGATTCACGTCTGGAGAACATGCTGGCCACTCTACTCGAGCGATGTCGTTATTCTGAAGGAAGTCATTCACAAGATGTGCATGATAGAGCTCGAATTGTCATCAATAAAGACGTGTGCCTCATCAATATGCTGCCGATATGGTTGCACTATCAGTCAGAGGATGGCATTCACGTATCGTACAGCCGTTACGGTGCCTTCCATGACAACCAGCAGCGTACATCGGACCCACATAATGTCACCCCAAAACATCAGGGACTTTCCACCCTACTGCACTCGCTAGACAGTGTGTCTAAGACGTTCAGCCTGATCGGGATGCCTCCAAACACGTCTCCGACGATTCTCTGGTTGAATGCATATGCGACACTCATCGGGGAAGAGAACGTGATGCCAATCCTGAGCGGTCCATTCAGCATGTTGTTGGGCCCATCTGTACCGCGCTGCATGGTGTCGTGGTTGCAAAGATGGACCTCGCCATGGGCGTTGAGAGTGAAGTTGCGCATCATGCAGCCTATTGCGCACTGTTTGAGTCGTAACACGACGTCCTGTAGCTGCACGAAAAGCATTATTCAACATGGTGGCGTTGCTGTCAGGGTTTCTCCGAGCCATAGTCCGTAGGTAACGGTCATCCACTGCAGTAGTAGCCCTTGGGCGGCCTGAGCGAGGTGTGTCATCGACATTCCTGTCTCTCTGTATCCCCTCCATGTCCGAACAACATCGCTTTGGTTCACTCCGAGACGCCTGGACACTTCCCTTGGCACAAAGTGACAATGCGGACGCGAACGAACCGCGATATTTACCGTCTAGGCATGGTTGCACTACAAACAACACGAGCCGTGCACCTCCTTCCTGATGGAATGACTGGAACTGATGGGCTGTCGAACCCCCTCGATCGAATAGGCACTGCTCACGCATAGTTGTTTATATCTTTGGGCAGGTTTAGTGAAACCTCTGAACAGTCGGAGGGACTGTGTCTGCGATATAGTATCCACAGTCAACATCTATCTTCAGGATTTCTGGGAACCGAGGTGATGTAAAACTTTTTTGATGTATTTTCATGTTACAACTTCTTTTCCGCCCTCTTTCCCACATTCATTCTCGTTTATGTTGATGAGCTTCATAGTCACCGTTTTCTGCCTGTCAACCTTCAAGACCCCTACGACAACAACGCCTTTATTCGTACAGTTCGACTACCATCTCTTCAAGATTAAAATTACAAATCCATTTTCTCGAACTCTTACCGTAGCACCAGATGCCACCAAGAAGATTACTTAATGAAATAGTGAACACATTTATCAACATCATCATCTGACAAAGCATCCCATGATAACAGGGCCACAGATCTGGCTAAACGTCTCATTACGTTGACAACAAAGATTCACAATGTTTATCATCGACACGCAAAGAAGAAGAAGAAGATTGTAGATCAGACTTATTTTTAAAGTTTTGACGGAGGTATGCAGCTATAATCACAATCTGTACAGAAATGATTCCGAAAGTATTTGTTAGGCTGCTGAAATGAAGAGCATCCAGATGGCAGTAAATCCTTTATTGTGCTGACGCATTTCCGTCAAAGCCCATCATCACAGCTCCTAGTAAAAAATTCAAAAAACATTACAAATAATAGTACATACAGTGACATAGCGTTTCAACTTGTTGAAAATGTGTAGAGCAACTAAACAAATGATAATACATGCCGCTTATTACAAAATAAGTTAAAGTGGACGCATAATGACTTCCAAACAAAACTGACAAAAAACATTTGTTCTCGAATACAGTAAGTGACCTAGTCAAGTGAGACTGTTCACTACGGGGCCATAATGAAAACACAGAGTACATGAGCTGAACGGCGTCTACATCGTATGATGCGTTGTAAGTTTAAGAAATAAAATCAGTAAAAACAATTTTCAAGTTTTGTCATTTTTCATTAAAATTATGACAATGTCAACATGTAAAAAGAGCCACCTGAAACTTTCTTGTGTCTCATTAAACAAATACGCTACAATTGTCAGAGGAAACCTTACGAAACTCACACCAGACGACCTCAAGATTGTTTATAGATTTGTATGCACAAGGAATGAAGCTAATTTATAAGGAATTCCACAATATTTAGATTGCTGCCTTAATATTAAGCAGTTAAAGGTTAACAAGTAGTTAAAAAAGGCATTTTTTTCCATTATTACATCGTGGAAGAAGACGAAAAAATAATTTACGACAGCTCGTGAACTGCTAATTCATCAAAAGATTCGTACCCTCCTGATATCTTACGTAAATTTCAGTCTCCTCCAAAATATCTAGAATCGTATCTTTACTACCATAGTGTAGGACAGACAAGTCATCTTTAATGCTTCTTAAACTGTGCTTGATTTATCTTAGATGATCCCCTAAGGCACTACCATGACTAGCATCTTCACGCTCACAATACCTGACCAGAAAATCTCTCCCAGTCTGTCCAATGTAATATTTGACACACGAGCGAAGCAGAGGAAACGGTCTAGAGGTATAGTCCTGCCCTCCAAATCTGTTGTATGCGCAGTCCACCGCTTTCTTGCATGATCGCACAAAAGCCCAAGAAGGGCTTGAAATGTTGTGTGATGTGGTTGGTGTCTGTTAGGGCACTTGTTTTGGTATAGCCATGATGCCTGTCCGTTTCCACCTTGGCGGCACACAAACACCATCTCGGCTTGTTCCCGACATGAATACTGGACCATTCTGCCGCTTACAGTATGCTGCGTCAATCACGCAGCCTGCAACACACAAGGAACACGCGGCACGTGGTCAGAGGAACTTTCATTCGTCAGCGGCATCTACCGTGGCAACGATACATTTCCGGACACATGTTCATAGCACATTTTCTCCTCCATCCCCTGTCAAGAATTCGGCCTTGCATTTCGTCTGTTTTAATAATGTCCACTCTGCATAACACCAGAAAGTTTGTCAGTGCTTGCTAATACATATCCTTAAATTTAAAATCTTAAACATAGTTCAATAAAATCGATCGAGCACAAATCTCGTACTCGAAATTTTTTCTTCCATCAGTGTACTTTCTTTCTTGCTGCTCGAGGCAGTAGCGAATAAAACACTTCGAATATTGCATTAGCATCTCGTTATAAAAACTTCTTTACAACCGAGTGGCAGTAAGTCACATTCGCTGTGGGCGTGAGAAAAATTTTATGCCCTCTTTCCCCTTGATACATTATTCATTACGACGGATACGGTAGGACGCCGAGATAAGAGACTTCAGAGTAGAAGATTCTGAATCTACAATTTTACTACGGAAATTATGGAATAAAACAGACATGCGGAATTGACGTGAGGAAGCCGTTAACCGATTGAATGTTTCGTAACGTAGGCTCTTAAATATTTTTTTTATACATGACCCGAACATGGATGGTATTTTTATTATTTTTTTACAAAGTTACAATTTTGTAATTTGTATGAAACAGTAATATCCTTACTAGGAAGAAACGTGGCACACATTCGCCCCTCCAGAAAGCATATTATTTATACATGTGCAATACACGTATATTCTTTTTAGCGAAACTGCTTATACGAAAGACAACCATCCAGAAGAAAAAGAATATTGTTAAATAAAAACCATCGTTCTTCATCTTTTTCTCTTTGTCCGCAAACCGTTGTATCGCTATCACAAATGTTTCAAATTAAGTTTTCGTACCATACAGTTGAGAATCGTAGTGTTCCTGTATGGACACCGTGTTAACGACATCATAAGGCAATCAAAGTTTACAGCTGAACTTTCTGCTCTTTGAACTAGTTGTCTTGGGGCATTCGGAAAGGAAAATATAATGATAGCGTAAAAAAAATATGAAAAATAATTATCTCCTTGTATGCTGATTTATAGACAGGTGTTAATACATTTATAAAATAAAATAGGGCAGTATGTGAAGTTAAATTCTAAAATTTTTAGAAAACCTAATAAAACGCCAAACAAAAGAAAAAAACAGCTTGTGATTTCTCAATGTCATGTTTATCAATCAAGGAAAAGAGATCAGACAGACACACACATAAGTACGTGTTCTAATGTTCAAATGTGTGTGAAATCTTATGGAGCTTGATTGCTAAGGTCATCAGTCCCTAAGCTTACACACTACTTAACCTAAATTATCCTAAGGACAAACACACACAACTATGCCCGAGGGAGGACGCAAACCTCCGCCGGGACCAGCCGACATAAGTACATATTCCTGTATAATACGAATACCACTATATGAACAAATATGTCTGCTGCAGCATTTCGCGTGCAACAACAGTTAATACTATATGATTGACGTCATTTTTATAAAAATGGAAGAGTTACTGTGTCAGCTTAGATTCACTAAACAACGTGTAGATAACCATTTTCATGGATAGTTTTGGCTCTTTTCTTCATACACTGCCGGAAACAAATTCAGTGCCTTTAAGGACTGCGTTCATTGGCACCAGGGTACGTAATACGTGCACGAGTTGTTTGACACAGTCGTTAGCGACCACATGGCGCTCAGGGGGCTTGTCTGTGCGCACTCCTGTTTGATTCTGTTGGCATCAACTGTGCCGAGGTGGACAGTGTTCCACAACGTTTGTTTTTGGAAACAGCTGTGCCCCACCGACGAGTACGTACCTCTGTTGAACAACTTCAGCCGTTTGAACTGGGTTGCATTGTGGGCCAATGGAAAGATGAACGGATATCGATAGATCACTGCACATGTTGGGCACAATGTATCAGCGGTGGGTTGCCGTTCTCAACTGCAGTCTGTGGAACATTCCCACATGTGTAGACCAGATTCCGGACATCCGCATACTAGAGACACACATCAAGACAGATGCAAGCGACAGTGTCCAACAGACCATCTTCCAGAGGTGAAATCCGGTCGTATGTTGCATTAAATGTGTCATCTGCTTGCAGCGGCATTAAGATCACTTGTGTCACTAGCCAGACTACCACTGACACGAAGAATGGCTACTCTGGTGCTGTGAAAGAGTTGACTGTAAAGTGGAATGGCGTTCTGTTGTCTTCAGTGATGAGAATATGGCCGTCTGAATGTGAGTGAAGGACGTACACGTGTATGGCGTACACCTGGTGAGGTGTCTAATCCAGAGTATATTCGGCCACGACACACAAGTCCCATCCCAGGCTTCATGTACAGGGACCATCAGTGGCAATTCGCAGACACATTTGGTGTTTATGCGGGGTAACGCAACCAGGGCCCGCTACATTGCACAGGCTGTTATCCACCCGTTAGCGTTATTTCTTCAAAAAGGAAGGTAATGTGCTCTTTCAGCAGGACAAAGCACGTCAAAACACGGCAACGTGTTCTATGGGGTGTTCAACAGCTGTCCTGGCCAGCGAGATCACCAGATCTCTCGCCAATTAGACACTTATTGGACATGATAAAGCGGTAACTTACTTGTTCTCAGGGGTCTGCAAGAATCATTGCCGAATTACAACGAAAGGTGCAAGATGCTTGGAGCAATGTAGCACAGGATCCCATTTGGCACTTTATGGCCGTTTTTACACGAGAATACAGACCTGCTTTACAGCCAGAGGGGGTCACTGATTGGGCAGCCTGCGTTACAGCCAGAGAGGGCCACTGATTGGGCACCCTTCACTGTGACGTCTGTGTTTCATTTGGTCTGAATTTGTTAGCATATACTGCTATAATAAGGAACTGTCAGTGCAATTGAAAAGTTATTCATGTTGATAGTGTCTCAATAAGACCGTCTCTTTATCTACCGACCTAAAGAGGGTGTTTTAAAAAGAAGAACGTAAGTTGAAAACTTCATTTTTATTGGTAAAGATATACTACAAACATGGGATGCATATCAAAATGCTCAAAAAACCTTAAATTTTTAGCTATGCTATTATAAGTTTTCTATGAGTCCACCAACAGTAGCACGAACAACACCTAAACGATAGCTAAAGTCGTCATAAATTTTACACAGTGTATTTGGTTTCGTAGAAGTTATGGCGGCTGTTATGCTGTTCTTCACTTCTTCTATGTCACGAGGTAAGAGGAGATGATCCCCGAAAGAAAAAAATCTCATGGGATAAAATCTGGCGAATTTGGAGGCCAAGAATGCAGAGCAGTGTCTTGGAGTCCCATAAGCCCTATCCGGCGTTGAGACTAAGAGTCATTGAGAAACTGACGTACGTTATTGTGCCAGAGTGGCGAAGCTCCACCATGTCCTAATCGGAGGTCTCTTGAAATTGCGGAAAAAGCCAGTTCTGCAGCATTAGCTCATTCCTGCCACTGTGTCTTCCTGTGCGAGGTCGACCTGGAGTCTTACCTGTGCATAGGCATCTTTCTCTTCAGACAGGCGATACCAACGACGAATGTTTTTGAGTGCAGGCGGATCATTGCCAAGCCCTGACGAAATGCACGCTTGGATTCAAAACACTGATTCTCTGTTTGCAAACTGCAGCACACAAACCGCCTTCTCTTGAGTGGACGCATCTTACTTCTGACTGACTGCAAACTGAGAAGACGCGTTGACTGACAACTAACGGCGATTTCCTGAAATTGTAGGCTAACACACATTTCCTTGTCGGCACGCCCCATGTTTCGTAATTATTACCGTCGAAAATCAGGTCGTTATTTTTGAAACTCCTTTTATTTTGTCTTCGCTGAAGAGCTGATTTGTTATGATTTTGAGCTTATTATTATAATTTTCTGGTTAAGTTCGCTACGAATCTTAATACCGACAAGGAAAGTATATTTTGTAAGTTCGCGACAGAATTTTCATCGACAACATCCTTATTTCTTTGATTTGCGAAAGTTATTTGGCCATGGCCACGGCCAAACACGATTGCCACACGATTGTCACTATGTCGCGTCCTTACACTTACCCACATTTACGTACAATGTCCGCACAGAAATCGTAAACGTTTCACTGGTCGCTAGAGACACTTGTGGTTGAGCACGTGACTCGATAGCTGCGCCATCTTTAAAGGCTAAACGATTCATCTGTGCGTGCACACTGGGGTGGGTAATTTTTGGTCCGGTGTTCTTACATATTGTACATCACATGTATTCGTCTACACAGGGTGAAAAGTGTTTAAACCGACAAACTCTGGGAGATTGTAGGGGACATCAAAACAAATATTTTTCCCTAATGTCATTTTTTTCCTGTGAGGAGTATTTAAACCGGTAGAGGAAGATTTCTCTGGCGGCAAATTAATTAAACCAACAAACACTTTTCCATTTTTTATGACCAAGAGACAACACATTAACACAACCCAATTTCAATTAAAGTTAATTTTCAAAAATGTATCCATTGACATATAAACAAAGGTTACACAGCCGGATCATGTTCTGTCTGACACGGGCAAAAACATCAGGAGTGTCCCGAATTGTTCCCTACACAAAAAAGTGGGGATCGAACAGGCCATGGTACAGGACCACCTCTGCCAATCCACGTGTCTGGGAACCGTCGGTCCAGGAATCGAGGCACACGACGACTGAAATGTGCCGGCGCGCCGTCATGTTGGAACCACATGCGTTGTCTTGTAGGGAGCGGAACGTCTTCCAGCAATTCTGGCAATGCTCTAGCGATAAAATTGTAATAGTACCTGCCATTTAATGGCCTACGTAGCAGATACAGCCCAATTAAATAGTCCCCAACAACACCGACCCACACATTAACGAAGAACCGCACTTGATGAGCGCTAGTAACTGTGACATGCGGGTTATCCTCACGCCAAACATGCGAATTGTGCATGTTGAAGACTCCATCACGCCCGAACGTTGCTTCATCGGTAAACAACACAGAGGATGGAAATGTAGGATGCATTTCACACTGTTCCAGGTACCACTGCGAAAACTGTCCTCTGGATGGATAATCAACTGGTTCAAGGTTGTGAACACGCTGTAAGTGAAATGGACGTAACAATTGCTCTCGAAAGATTGTTCTTACACTCGTCTGATTCGTGCCCATTTTACGTGCAATTGCACGAGTGCTCATTGAAGGATCCCGCTTCACATGCTGCAAGACAGTTTCCTCAAATTGCAGCGTTCTTACCGTGCGACGGCGTCCCTGTCCAGGTAATCTGCTAAGTGATCCGGTCTCACGCAGACGTTGGTACACAGCAGCAAAGGTCGTATGATGCGGGCTACGGTGATTAGGATATTGTTGTTGATAAACCCGCTGTGCAGCTCGTCCGTTGTGGTGCGCTACATAGTACGCACCAACCATATCAGTGTACTCACTCCAAGCGTATCGCTCCATTAGTAAACAGAGACAATGCACTACTACACTGGTGGACAGCAGTTTCCTACAACTGAAGAGTGTAATACGCCCTCTAACAACTGAAGATCATAATAAGGCCTCTAACAATTGAAGAGCGTAATACGGCCTCCACTGGCTTAAATAATCCTCATAGGAAAAATGACATTAGGGAAAAATATTTGTTTTGATGTCCCCTACAACCTCCCAAAGTTTGTTGGTATAAATACTTTTCACCCTGTAGATTACACCTGTTTCTCTGTGAATTTCGAACGTACTGTACATGAAACGGAGTCTTTAGTCCGGCACATAAGGTTTTTTTGTCTTTTTAGTAATCGTGTGTGAATTAAGCGGTGAGATTATATTTGGTCAAAGAACCCATTTGCAGAATTTAGTGAGAGAACTCCTCATACGCTGACATCGAACTCCGAAGATGCCTGTATTACCCAGCTGTGTAATTTGGTGCGACCTGATACCGGGGAGCATTTGGGACGCTGACCCCTCTGCGCTGGTGACGCGCGCGCGGCATATTTTAGCGAGAAGTGATCAGAGCGTGCGCGCCTGTCGCCTGCGCCGCGCCGCTTTGCGGAGGCTCTGGAAACTCCTTTGATGCCGCGCCAGCGGCTGGCGCCAGCCTTTGATGCTGCACTCAGCGTGATGGCGGCCACTGGCGCCGTGTTCGCATACTGATGATGCGCTCAGCTCCGACACCACATGTGGCCTGTTGACATTTCCCCTACTCTAGTACTCAAATATATCGCACCGTTGGGCAGAGCATTCGTACTCTCTTCTGGCGTTCTAATACTTTAATAATCTATATCCAAAAAGATTTACACCCATAAGACACCTCACAGCGCGTCCGTACCTCTGTCACTTCCCTTCTTTAATATTCCTGTCCACAATGGTGTGCTTGCAGCGCAATTCTTAGTAAGTTTCATGATCTTCCCGCGAAGAATATCTACATCTACTCTCTGAAAACCTCTGTGAAGTGTAGATCAGAGTGTACGTCCCATTGTACCAGTTGTTAGGATTTCTTCGCGATCCATCACGGGAAGAATGATTGTTTAAACGCTTCTGTATGTTCTGTAATTAATCTAATGGTGTCCTCAAGATCCCTATAGGAGCGATGTGTAGGAGTTGGTATATTCCTAGATTCATCATTCAACTTCTGTTTTTAAAGCACTGTAAGAAGGCTTTCTCGGCATGGTTTACGTACGTACATCTTCAAGAGTCTGCCAGTTCAGTTTCTTCAGCATCTCCCACGGGTCAAACGACGAACCGCAGAGTACAGAATCGTAACCCTGGAGTCGTGGAGTAGAGTCCCTGTGGAGAAACTTCTTTTTTTTCCCGTTACACACGCTTTAATTAAACCGAAATTATGTACTGTATTTATTAATATTATCACTAATGGCATGAAAAGAATAGTAAAGTAAAATTTACAATTGGAAACATTTTCCGGAAGGGATTATGAGGGATACGAGAACTTCGTATATAAAATCAGATGCTTTTATTGTTTTATAATTAATATTTTACGCGTGCTTGGATGATATTCATCGTACAGCAGGTGATGCAGTTATTTTCTCGGAACCTTGCACACGTTACAGACGCCGCATTTTCACGATTACATGGCTTACATAAAGTTTCTATAGAAAAACAAACTTGGTTTACCTTCGTAGAGGTTTCGGTTTCATCGGTCAGTTAGGTAGCAAACCACTTGTAACGTATCATTTCCCCAAATACTGGCGAGGACAACCGCTGACGTACACTTGCATGTATTTTTGATGCAGTCTTCTCCGGATGTTACTTCTCTTTTTCTTTTGATGTGATAAGAGTAGTTTGAAGATTTTGATCTTTTTCTTTACCGGAGGATAAAAACAGATATCTCAGAGTTGCACTAGCGAAGGGAATTTGGGGGCAGTCACTTTTACACTACACGATGACACTCCTTCTTTATCAAGAAAAATCTCGTCTGATTATTCGTTGATTGGTTCTGCAAGAGTCGATTAAGGGAAGAAATTCGTTCTTCTGATCGTAGGACTTTATCACGTCAGTGAAAAAAAATTTTTACATGGTTGTTAGGAGTTTCAGAAATTATCAAGAACTATTGGCAGCATTCCTATATCTTGACGCGTATTTATCCACCATTTTTAGAATCCTCGGTCCAAAAGAGCCAGTACTCTTTTGTAGGGGTGCGCAAACTGTTAAGTAATAATTCTCCAGAAAGGATTATAGCATACTGCGCTGTTAACGAATGGGATACTTAATTCACATTTCGTTTTATTTGTAGTGTAAGCAACACAAAAACTGAAAATAAATAAAAAATGATTATGCCTAGGGACTCGAAGCCACAATCCTCGGATTACCATTTTGCACTCTTTCCGCTGCGCCATCCACTGCCTGGAAACTACAGTATAACACAAATGGTTCGTGCCTCGCCCAACTCGCGCCAAAAATGCTGCTTTTTCTAAACGCTTGGCCATATGGAGCACGCGCTTCTATCAGTTTCATTTTTGGCCAAGTTCTCCACATACCATAAATTTAAAAACATTGTACCAACAGCCGTTACTTGGGTGTAACGCGTGCTGGTACATTTCATCGATCAGCCGTTTGTCCGACGCCCCTGAGCGCAAACTGAGCTCACATTAACCGTAAATTGGGATGAAGTAGGTGATAACGAGAAGGCGCGACCGCCTTGTAACAACATGTTGGTGTAGTTGTACAACAACAAAATGTTCAAGTGTGTGTAAAGTCTTGTGGGACTTAACTGCTAAGGTCATCAGTCCCTAAGCTTACACACTACTTAACCTAAATTATGCTAAGGACAAACACACACACCCATGCCCGAGGGAGGACTCGAACCTCCTCCGGGACCAGCCGCACAGTCCATGACTGCAGCGCTTAGACCGCTAAGCTAATCCCGCGCAGAAATTGTACAACAGTTACCTGACACATCGAATATGTTTTTCAGTTTAGGTTTATCACGATAGTTCATATTATTTATAGGCACTAATGAATTCAGAGCTGCGTATCTTAGTAAAGCACATGGTAAAAAAATTCTATTTTGAGACTCGTTACTCGCGCAGTGCCTTGTCATTGATTTCCCGGCGGTTGCTGCCCGTGACATTTCAATTACCACGGAAAAGGCAGGCACCGGAGGCATAGTCTGGTCCATTTGTCTGCAGTTAGGGCTGGTCATAGCTTCAGGGAAGCACCGGTCATTGGTGTAGAGGAAAGTTGCGTGGGAGGGAGGGAGGGAGGGTCGCAGAGCAGCTGATCTCCCGTCACATGCAGCCGCAATCGGCGACCGCAGTGCCGCCAGCACCGCACAATCCCGATTTCATTTCTTTTCCTGCTGTTAAATATACGGATGGTCAGCGTTCATGGTCTCGTCATCGACAAGGCGATTGAGGACGGAGCGTAAGATCAGGGCAGGGGAAGGAAATCAACCGTATCCCTTCCAAAGAACCATCCTATTATTTACGTTAAGCTATTTTTCCCCACCTGTGCCATGTAATCTCCAATACATTTGAATAAATTTTGCAGATTCGACAACAAACCTTTTAACTTGTGCCTACACATTCTTTTCTACTGGCTAGTAATAGTGACTACTGAATCTAGGTTTTGTTGCGACGGGTTGTCACAAATGAAGTTGGTTTTAAACAGGTGATATATGACATGACTATTGTAAGTATAAAATGTGAGAATTGAATTATATTTACTGTCTAACTGAACGATTTTGTTTTACAAGTTCTTCTTTGGTATTATTATGGGTCAGAGCGTAGTCTAACACTTGTGATGAAATAGATTGTCGATGGTAACACAACGTGAAGCGCTGTTCAGGAGGAACTTTTTCTCTTATCTGTGTTCGTTTAATAGAAACTCTTCCTCGCGGCACTGCTCAAAGACAAAATTCACAAACACATGCAAGGACTTGTAGGTTAACTTGGAGACTCTAATTGGCTGTCTCTAACTCTGTTGTTGCCGGACACGGTACTCCTTTCGCTGCTTGCTGTGGGCTAAGCGTTGACTGGACGTAACCTGGCGTAGAACTGCCCTCGTGTCCAGTGTCGCTGTGTTTCAAGACAGGCCGTCGACAGTGGCGCGGAGAACTTCTGTGGGAGTGTCTTGCTAGTTTCGCCTCATTGGTGCACCCACCAATCCATCATTTTGGTGCCTACACCAGGCCTCAGGTCTACGCCCATCGACTACACCACTGGTTACATTTCTAGCATCGCACCCTGATATTGAGTGGGCGATGTACACACAAAGTTCAATTGCAATACGACCCATAATACTCATAAAGACACTGCAATGCACCATATCTGTTTACCCTGTTGTAATGGGTCCCCAGTCGTAGCTCCAGTATAAAATCATTATATAGCAGTGCCAAGTTATAAATATAATGCCATAAATTTATACTACGTATACGACAAATGACGTCTGAAAAGCATGAAGAGGAGGAGGTTACGAAAACGACTCGGCCACGTCGTGATCAGTAGAAGCAGAACACCCGTTTCACAAATAAGACGAATTTTACTGGCTGTAAACATGTTAATACAACCAAGATAGCACTCGCATGTATTGGCACACGGAAAACCACTGAAAACCTGAAGTAGTATAGCTTGGGCAAGTATGCGAATGCCGGGCCTTACGCTTCTTACATTTATTCAAAATGCAGCAACTTCGCAACAGCTGGTAAACCAAACGGGGGAAAAAAATTTGCGTATTGTCAAGTTCTTACTCTACGGTTTTCGTTCTCTCGTTGTGGCATATTAATGTGAGGAAAAGTATAGCGTTAACAATTGTTGTGCTGAAATACCTAAAACCCAGTGACTGTGAGAAGATTAACACAAATGATGGGTCCTTACTGGAAGACTGAATCTTTTGTTCAGAAAAGAAGTCCAAAGACATTAAATCTCCGAGAAGTTCTAGCCCTTTGTTGGACCAAGATCTCTTCGTAAAGGAATTTCTCTCTTTCCCTGAGCGTCACCTAATAACAAAAGCCTTTATTTTCTTTAAACGTTCAATTTTCTAATCTTGCAAATAATTCGAATTGTGAAAGCTTGCTGAAGCCACGAGCCATATCACACTGTACACGCATATCTATGTATTAATCGTCCTGAAACCAAGCACTTCTCTCGACCCGTCACGCTATTAACGCGAGCGTCTGCTTGTAATATCTGACTCTGATTTGCAGACTGTCTGGAGATGCCAAACACAAGAAATATTCACGCACTTGTATAAGAGAGAGTTTTGTTGGAGTGACATCCGACTGTTGCAGTAATCATGGACTAATATTCATCGTATCACCGGATTGGCACGTCGTATTCGAGTCGACCGCGGCTTCGACTGCACAACCGGTGTCATCGCATTTGACCGCATCCTGACCCATTTTTACCATGGGGTGTATCTCGAGTACATCGTTTCACATAAAACTCTAAGTACTAACGTCAGAGTTCACTACCATGCGGAAAGACGTATTGATAACAGACGTTGCAGTGGACCAGTTGTCGCCCAACTTATGAAGCTTCTGAGCTAGCGTACCGTTTTTAAATCCTAATCCTACTGTTGGTAACTAAAAGAAACTAGGAAAGAAACAAGATTTTTTAAAATCTTACTTTTGCATTTTGCCCTTTTAGTTACATTTTTAGTAAACCTGAAAGGAATTTTTAATTAAACTGCATATAATAAAATGAAATTGAATTGTAAATAAGGAAGAAATTGAAGTATAGGTAGTAACAAATTACAAATATAACATCAGATTTTTTATCAGATTTATTAACGTTAGTGAGAGGAATGGTACTCTTTTTTTGTCAGCAAGTTTTTTGGTGGTCAGAGAGTAGGTAATGGCTACCATTCGAATACATTTGGCAAAGTGTTCATCAGTCAGTGCCTTTCTGTACTTTTTTTTTATAAATATCTTATTGGAAGAAGAAACCTCACGCCGATATGTAAAACTGAAGATTGCCTTCATTTTGAGACCTACCTGGACCAAAATTGAGTAATTTCTTTAGGAGCAAGAGGTAAAATATTTTCAGTGTTTAAAGAAACCTGTTTTAAAGATAAACCATTTTGAAAATCAATCAGTTCCAATTCCACTGCAGTACTCTGTTCTTGAAAATCAAAATACTCCATGACACAAGTGGATAAGTTCTCAGTATCAGACTTTATAAAAGGCTAATTGACAAAATGAGCCTCAACTGACATGCTTTTGAACTCTTGGAAGTTTTCGCTGAATTGACTTCTCAAATCTGAAAGAATTTCAACGTAATTCTTGTTGTTGCGACGTTGACGCGCTAAAGAGCCTTCCTTGTCAAGAGTTTGTTTCTAACAGGCAAAGTGTTTGTATGCACCCTAGATGAAATTTTTTTCTTATAGTTCCAGCTTTTATGAGAATGAAGTAACATCTGAAACTGTTTCTACAATGTCTTCGTCCTTACTCTGAAGCTGCAAGTAAAGGATATTTACCTTTCCCTTGATGTGTGTGACAAAAAAAAATTCTTCAACCAAGCCATGTCATCTAGTTCACGGAAGGATTCGCCTCGTTCTTTCAAAAATTCTAGTAAGGTAGGAAACAGTGGTTTAAAACGTTGTAAAACTCTGCCTATGCTATGCCAATGAACTTCCTCGTCAAACAATAGTTCACCATAGTGACAACGTTGTTCATCAGTCAGTGCTCTGAACAAATGTCTCTGAATTACATTTGCGCTAACCTTGTTCAGTGCTTTTATGGCTGTTTTCATTGCACTTCACACTTACAAACTTTCCACACAGCGACTGCTGGTGTATTTCACAACAGTAAGACAGATTTCAGAATTCGGTAGTCTTTAAGATACAAGCTCATCAGTTACTAAGCACATCAACTTCTATACTGGGATATTTTCAGAGTTAACAAGATATTTAACTGTTGAAAATGTGTGCTGTCGCCGGCCGGAGTGGCCGTGCGGTTCTAGGCGCTGCAGTCTGGAGCCGAGCGACCGCTACGGTCGCAGGTTCGAATCCTGCCTCGGGCATGGCTGTGTGTGATGTCCTTAGGTTAGTTAGATTTAACTAGTTCTAAGTTCTAGGCGACTGATGACCTCAGAAGTTATGTCGCATAGTGCTCATAGCCATTTGAACCATTTGGTGTGCTGTCCTGTAGAACGCCCTGTTGGTGGTATAATTTTTACTAGCTCCTCTCTCATTTCGTAATTATCAAAAGTAATTCTTACAAAAATGGCCAACTGAGATGCATCAGCTATGTCAGTGGACTCGGCAAGTTGTAGGCAAAAATTAGCTGGAACTAACAGTTTTAAGTCGTGAAGTAAGGTCAGAGCTCATTGCCTCAACCCTTTTTATTACTGAATTTGCAGAAAGCATTACAGATTTAATAATATTACCTCAGTTCTATTTTTGAAATTATTAATGATGATTCTACATCCTGCAAAAATTCACTCCTGATTAACTCACTATCTTCGTAAGGTATCCTATTCTGTGCAATAATTTTTGGAGCATGGAATGACGCCTGAGTTGATGATCTATCATTGTGTAATGGTTTTAAAAAATATGATAGCTGAGCATTAAGTTTGGAATTTAAGTGCCTTACCTGAGAGCAGAATCCAAAGGAAAACCCTTCCCAATCACCAAGTGAACGATTTTGAAGTGACGTTTGACGTTCCCCTTCTTCCCAATTGATACAGTTGAAGAGCACAAGAAAACACAAGTTTGTGCTTTACCTTAGTAAAGAAGCAATCGGTTTCCCCTTTCGATGAAAGTGATAAGTTTTTTGCTTTTTGCTTGAGCACGCCATCATTAGAACAATTAGCTTAGTACCAATGCGGAAGTTAATCCATGTCAGCAAATGTCTGATATACATGGTGGTCAGAAACAACATGAAAAGCTTGTAAGAGTGTAGCAGGGTAGAGTGTGCTGAGAAATAGTTGTGAAGAAAAAAATTCGATACCTTGCAGCCAATCAGACCGTTGTGCTCGCAGATTCAAGCAGCGCGCCACATTCAATTAGTCTCAGTTGTTCTCATAGCGTAGATGATAGAGCACGAGACTGCTCAGCCTTTGGCTCAGGTGCGATTCTCACTACCCTCCCATGCCCAGTTACTGTATTGCTCTCTACTTCGGTTTTAGGGAACGAAACGGAGAACACGTTTGGTGTCACCGTCTCTGGGACGAAGCTTGAATTTTCGCGCGCAGCGGCTTGATTGACTAATGTTGTTGTTGTTGTGGTCTTCAGTCCTGAGACTGGTTTGATGCAGCTCTCCATGCTACTCTATCCTGTGCAAGCTTCCTCATCTCCCAGTACTTACTGCAACCTACATCCTTCTGAATCTCCTTAGTGTATTCATTTCTTGGTCTCCCTCTACGATTTTTACCCTCCACGCTGCCCTCCAATGCTAAATTTGTGATCCCTTGATGCCTCAGAACATGCCCTAATATCAAATTCAAACAACTCGGAAACGGTGCAAAGTATGTAATGTTTTTCTTAACAACTATTTTTCAGCACAGCCTACCCTATTACACACTTACAAGTTTTCCAGGCAGTTTCTGGCCAAGAAAAACATAATATGCACAACCTCACGCGTGTACAATCAGCTGTAAGGTTGACAATGTAGTATCCTTGACTGGCAATCAAATAGTTATTCTCATCAGCGTCATCTGATCTCAGCGGAGCAATCCATGTTCGTAAACCTAAGCGGTGCCCCAATCTACCAAAAACGTCACTGTGAGCTACTAGCAGCTCGTGATCTACCGTTTGATGATTGCTATCTGAGACAATCGATGGTTACAGTAACAAACAGAAAAGCCACAGTGCAGCAAATCACTTACACATTCAGTGCTGCAGAACGACGACGTCTAATTTACACTCATGCACACCAGATGCCCCGCGCCACTGCGGCTTAAGCCGTCCTCACACAAGACGAGAAGCTAACGTTGACGTGGGCGCTAATGGGACATCCGGCCTCACGAGAGAGAGAGAGAGAGAGAGAGCCGTGAACACACGGGGCGAGCTGGTTAACGCAATTGCGCTCCCAGCGCTGCCCAGCGGACGTTGCCGGTTTTTTTTTTTAGCTCGCAAACCACCCAGTTTCTGTTCGAAAATGTACGCACGTAAATACGTGCTTTAACCTTGTTAGCAATTGTCGAAGAAGACCGGAGAAAACGGTAAACAAGATTTTGGACTTTTCGATGTTTTCAACAGCAACTTGCTGGCGGAAGAACAACACATAATGCTGTACAACGATCTGATGTACAAATGAATTTTCATCAGATTTTCGGTTTAAAATTGAATACGGTTGAAGTACAGTGTCTAATTTCAGTTTCCACATGCATAAATTCATATTGTCGATGTTGCATTGACTGAAATAATGTATTTCATCACACAGATTTCAAGATCGAGATTCATTTCGTAATTTTTCCCACCATCACTGGAAAAGATATTTACCGACAAGATACACGAGTCAGTCCACAACCCAGAGATCGGGATATATATACTTTAGATACTTTACAGAAAATTTCGTAATAGCAGAAATTCCAGTGTGTAACTTGTGTTTGCCGGCCGGGGTGGCCGAGCGGTTCTAGGCGCTACAGTCTGGAACGGCGCGACCGCTACGGTCGCAAGTTCGAATCCTGCCTCAGGCATGGATGTGTGTGATGTCCTTAGGTTAGTTAGGTTTAATTAGTTCTACGTTCTAGGGGACTGATGACCTCAGAAGTTAAGCCCCATAGTGCTCAGAGCAATTTTTTTTTTTTGTGTATGTGTGTGTGTGTGTGTGTTTACTTTCTTACTTTCATACATAGACTGTCAATCACGTCAAGATTCCTGGCCACTGGGGAAACGTTCCAATTGTTGGGCTCTGCAACAAGAACTCCAGGAAATACATGATTTATAAAAAACAACACCAACTTTTAAGATAGTACGTCTATTAAATAAATAAGAAAGACTCAAAATCTTTTAGAAAACAAAAGATGAAAACAATTGCATTGGATACACTGCGCTACGGACTCGACATAGCAACAAGATTTCAGCATATTGCAAAGACTGCGTAAAGACTGTATCTACAAATGTCATCAGTTGAGATTTAAAGTGCTAGTTGTGCCACAGAGATGCGCTTTTGATAGGTCATCATCGTGCTGTAGCATTGAAACGGCATACTTTCGTGGCACGCAAGTCATAACACTAAAAACTTCAGTGCCTTTACTTACCGATATGTAGTTTCCTTGCATTTTGTTATAACAAATCGTAGCTAAATCGACGCGTTTTCAAAGAATCCATAATTTTCTGATGCTTTCAAACAGCTCGTATTCACTTCACATAATCTGTGTGGAAGAGAATCCATCAAATACCATGTCTGACGAATATAATATGCCGTCTTCTATGTTTCGCTTGTGACAAAAAACGATGTCACATCTCACTAGTTACGTTCCATTTCACGAGGCAAAACTCTAATATGACAGATCCTTTATTTCACGCGCTGCCGTGTAGTGGAAGGTTGAATTCCACACTGTGTCGTCATCAGCTCTTTATCCACGTGCGTTCTTACGTCTCTTGAGACAAGCCTTGGTCCCGTACGCGTACCTCCGCTCACCACAAAAAACAGGACACGGAGATTATTATTGGTGCGACATCTAGAGATCAACCACTACTGAATACCTATTCCAGTGCGCTGACCTTCCTTGCTGTGCATCCGAGCTTCCATTCATCCCAATGAGTCTTCAAACCCCATATCCACAACTTCATCTCCCGGCTCAAGCAGTGGTACTTCTCTTTCAATCCTGCAGAAACCCAACCATTCTGTCCCAGAAACAGTTACCTGAAACCGAAACCATCCAGTCCATGTAACTACAACACTACAATACCTTCGATTAACACACGAACAAATACTAACACGGAATCGCTCCTATTCACCATCTAAAAAGGAAGCCTACAACAGGCTAAAACTACTACCGCCGATCTTGGAAATGGCAAAGCTGGCTGGACGTTCACGTCTTACTGGCGTGAGCGTCTGTGGAAAGTAGCTGAAGGACGTTGAAGTCAAGAGTAGAAGAAAAGGTGTTGGACGTCCGTGGCCCACCACAGATTGTGGAGGTCCGAGGCTTGCCTGCTCTATGGAGCAGGAAAGGCGGCGATCTGTGGCAGATCTGGTGACCGAGTACAGAGCTGGTGCAGACACAGGTATTCCGGAGCACACCGTTCAGCGCACATTATGGAAGAAAGGGCGCCAAGAAGACAACCGCCAAGTGAAAATACAGGAAAGTAACGAAAACCGTAAGAGAAAATGAAAAGGAAAAAGTCGAATAAATATGTTTTTTAACCTTTATTACTTTCTAGTTGCTAACGCTACGAAACTTGAGACGAATAATGTGAACAGTAATACGTATGCTTTGTGACGTTCATTCACTTGCATTCGAAGTGTGTGTCTCGTAAGTTCTAAGGTATTAGCGTGCGCGTAATCAAAAGGAAGTAGAAATTCATCCCGTAGAAATACCAAGGTGTCTGACGTAATCGCTTAATGAACTGTCTACTTGTTGATAGCGCATGTCTTCATACCGTTACACACATACTTGATAAAACGAACGAGTAAAGGAACCTACCAACGATGTATGTGCTTCCATTGTGTCCTTTTATTTCTACCGTCAGTAAGTTTGTCCTCTAAAAAAAAAAAACAGGGAAGACTGGGGCTACTTTTTACAGTTTTTTCAGTATTTTAATGCCAAACATCTTACAAAATAGCAGCAGTATTAAAGATTCATCAATAATTTTTTCCTAATATTTATTTGATACTAGCTTTGACCCCAGTTTACAAACCCAGAAATGTCCTCGTATTCATTTTGATCATTTTGTATCAGAAACGTGCAGTCGTACGCTGGGCCCAGCTGCTTCGCTTATCTACAACACGATGTTGTAAACATTTCTATGGTAACGTCTCTTCATAGCTCTAGAGACTGCTACCGTTTTCGCCTATAGCAGTTTACGTTTCACTGTTGAAAGTTGTCACGAGCGCTGTCAGGTGTCAGCCATTTCCTTAAGTCGACTAAAATGTGGGAGTGTCTTGGTAGTAAAGAATAAATATGCGGCATACATTATGCGGCATTTTTTCACGCATTTCAATGTTTATGACGTCATATCTCCTGATCCGTGTATTATACAATGATATAATTTTGTAGGTACATTCAGTGGCATGTGTGGATATTGTCTGCAAAATATGTTGCAAGTAGAGTTAGTAGTACAGAAATAATAAATTCAAACGCCATGCATAATGCTGCAGATTTTCACTCATCTCCATGTTTAAAATGTCATATCTCCTTAACTATTTGTGGTACCATGGTACTGTTTCGTTGATACATTTAGTGGTATGTGTGTTTAAAAGGTGCAGATTGTCCTCATCATCAAATGGTTCAAATGGCTCTGAGCACTATGGGACTTAACATCTGTGGTCATCAGTCCCCTAGAACTTAGAACTACTTAAACCTAACTAACCTAAGGACATCACACACATCCATGCCCGAGGCAGGATTCGAACCTGCGACCGTAGCAGCCCCGCGGTTCCGGACTGAGCGCCTAGAACCGCTAGACCACCGCGGCCAGCTCCTCATCATCATTTCATCTTCATCGACACCCAGGTCGCCCAAGTTGCGTCAAATCAAAAGACTTGGATATCAAAAATCCGATATGCAAATTTTATTTTCCGTTATCCACTTTTTCCCCATTATCACTATTCACCTCACGTGACGCTGATATCCAGTTTTCGCTGTATGTAAGATCCAATCTCGTACTGCCTCCGTAACGCCCCCATTGATCACAAACAATCCATATCTTTCCAGGCCTCATTTACTTATTACATTTTGTAAACTTCTGGCGATAGCATACTGTCAAATAGCATACGTGAGCGGGTTTTGACTGTGCAGCACATACGGCGAAATATGTCACGAGCCGCTCCCTGGCGACGTGTAGATATTGCGGGGACTGTCTCAAAAATCGGGTGCAGAAACTAAGTGTATGCTGTCAAGATTTTCTCGTAAGCTTTGTTCGTTGCACGTGTTTGCTCGTCATCAGTACGACAGATAGGATGTCACAGAGACTCACGTTAGTTCACAAAGAGGCTATACTTCTACGGAAGTTCTGGTACGCCATTTTGTGTCAAATATTTCTTAATGCTTCTAAAAGCTAAATATCGTCTGATATTAAAATATATTCATATACTGTTGTATTTCTCTGAGCTTTTAGTTAAAATTCCGTAAGAATCTAACATGATAAGTAATTGGAATCAATATTTTACTCTGTACACACTTTTTACTAATACGTCAGGATTCGAATAATTTAATTATAAAATCTGGAGAAAATTGAATACCCAAGATCACTTTTAGTACCATTTAATCCTGATTACTGATTTTATCAATTAAAACTATCATCTTCTGATCTTTAAAGAAACCTGTTTTTACACGTTCTGGTCCATTAAGACTCTATCACATTTACCATGTTGACGTTCTAGTAGATATTATGCAGGACATTTATTCACTAGAATGCAACACGGTGTGTGTGATACAGTCATAATGGAGCAGAACTTATAAAACACAGCAATTACGGATCGCAATTGTCTCTGAATGTGAGAAATTTAAATTAATGATAAAAAATACGTTACCTGTGAAACTGGAAAAACGATCCCATGAGCCAAAAGTCCCATTACTATGAACGAGAGTCAGTGCATCCCATTTTTCAGTCCTGCTAGCGACAATGGTTATCTGCACTCAGGTAAGAACTGAATGAATGTCGAATTGTGTTTGTTACTTTCCCTTTCCAAATAATACATTTAACCCGTAGTGTATAAGTCTACGAGAATAAACGCTAAGAACGTGTGTATGTACTTCTACACACTGGCTTTTAAGTTGTACGATCAGCATTGTCTCCCATATTTCTACATTTCTCCGTATTCAAAATTAATCATCCCCAGCTACCAGCTGTCGTTCCGTTCTTAGGTAGTGTAACGTTCTTTTAAAATGGTGTATTTGGGATCACCTTAAATGAATGTATGGACCGTGGGCTGTCAGAAAACTCTACATTACTCTGGGAAGCGAAACTCATGTTTTCTGTGGTGCTTCGCAACTGTTGCATCGTAGGGTGGTTACTGTCATCCTCAGTATTGTCGTCAATGATAGCCCAATTGTTAGATTACGCGCCGGAACCGTGACACTTTTGCGAGGCATCTATCAGATACAGAGTACAAATCCAAAGACAAAAATTCAACACTCAACTCAATGGAATAAAAAAAACAAGGCAGAGTATAAGAATGTCGATGAACTGTGGAAGGAATTTTGCACAAGTTAGTAAATTGCGTTGTGCCAAAAAATATCTAATTACTATTAATGCTATAGAGTGGTAGAGAGAACAAAATATATATACCTAACTATATTAATATCAAAGCAAAACTTTATAAGAATTGATTGGGCAATGCAACTCCCAGTACCAATAAAGAAATACAGTCACTTCAAATCACGTACTGCACCTTAGGCAAGTGAATCCTACGGCCCTGTTCAAAACTAATAGCTTTGGTCCCTGTGTACATAACAAACATTAAACTGTCTTATCTCTAGAGCAGCAACGGTGAACCGCCATATATTCTGATCTCGCATAGAATGCTGGCGATAATACTTTGGAATGCACATGAAATTCTTTTGGCTGATAAACGAGAACACTTAACAAAATCCAACTGCGAGGCGGCACTGATTATAGTGAATTACTGACACTGAGTATTTTTGCAAAATAATATAGCAAGTTAAGTTTGGCTTTTCAAAAACATTTGACAACTGAAGTTACATTACTTACAATTGATTCACAAATAATGAGATTTAAACACCAATTATTATCTAACTTCACTAATCCAACATAAATGCGAATCATCAAATTACATATAGCTCTGTTAACAAATCTTAGAACCATTACAAAAGTGAAATATCTAACTAAACCTTTTTATCAAAACAGTTTGCGTACATTCTGGGGTTACTCAACAGTTAAAAATTATCAGCCAACTCACCTATACTAACGCACTGGCAAAAACAAAAACCATAATTATTTAACATCTTTACCTTGCTTCCATGAAGACTTCTGCTTCCAAGTTCAACAATACTGCCATACCCACATTAATATAACACTTGGTGGCTTCACACAGCACACCACATGCGCCCAGCGCTCTCTTACTCCAACACTACATTAATCTCAGACCAGAAGCAGCATCTCTGGATCTGAGTCAGCGATATAAAGCCTATCAAAGACCTACATCGTTTATAAAATCACATTCGGAGCCACATACAAATGTGCCCCAGTAGCCTCCTTTCAGTAGATAACTCGTGTTAGTATTGTGCAGCCATGACTTATTAACCCGATTTCGAAAAGTCATGGAATATAACACAGAACAGAAACTGCTTTTGCAATGTACTCTGCACAATGTACACAAAAGTTCATGTAATGAAACAGGGGATCGAGAATCCTTAGTATGAATACCACTACAAGTCAAGTTAGATATTACTCTACGAGTCTGAAAGTTCACAGCCTAAAAGTTTATGGTGTCATTGAGACGAAAATCAAGTGACAACTTACAGAAATCTGTGGTCTGAACAATTCGCTACAGATCTTTTGAATTATCATTTTCATTCTCCTTCTTTAATTTACATTGCAGTGTGATTCACCGTGGAATCATCGTGTAATGGCACTTTCACTAAAGCTGCCACATCCAATGCCTATTAGTCACACATGTATTTTGGCACTCAGAGTGGGTGGGGCAGCGAAGTGTTTGTTAAATCACTCAATAATTTCAGGTTTCAGATTTTTAGAGATTGTATGTACTGTTCAGTAACGGCAAAATGAAGATTTTTTTAACATTCACGATTTTGCCGAGACGATCCTTACGTTGGGCATGACATTAAGACACGACTCTTATCCACTGAGTAGCCTCTGAATGAAGTTTCTAAATACTGCCGTCAACGTATTGACTTGTCATTTTCTGGGGGTGGTTTCATAATGTTAGTGTGACCTTTAGCAGCATCATCCTGCGTACACAAATTTAACTTCCAAGTTATGTCTTTTAGAGAAAGGTTAGATAAATGTGTGAAAGACAATTGTTTACAGTCAAATAGTGAAACCTACAAAACTAAGAAATGGACATTATAATGCAGAGCTGTTTGTCTGTAACCCACTTATTAAGAAACTGATAGATAAGAATATAAAATTAACTGCTAGCAAGAACGTGATATCAATGTAGTGGGCACATCTCAGCTTACGCGCATGCGCAACCTACCCAGTACTGCCGACCACGTTTTATAGTCAAATGGTAACAATCTTCTTGTCCGCGTGTATTGTTCTGATGCCTTTGCTTCAAGAGTACGTGTCTGTCAAACAATCCAGTGCCCACTAGTTCAGATATAAAAAACCGATACAAAACTGTGCTTTTACTGACACTTATCAGATATATCGTACGCGACGTAACAGCGTTTTTAAATTTCAAACATAACTCTTTTGTAAAATGTTTTACTTCTGTTTCTAGCTCATTTGAACCGTCATGTGACAGCTTTTCCGATTTAATGCTTCTGATTAAATTTTTTTTTGTTTTCGCTTCCGATGTAATGGACATGTGTTCTATTTGGAGTTCTTCTTTTTCTTTCCATTTGTTTAGCTACTGCCCTGCAGTAGTTTGACAAATATCACTACGACCTCATGATATTTTCATGCGTACGAAAATATTTGAACAAATATCGAGTAGAGAGAATCCAGCAAACGGGCCCGATTTCCGAAAGGCTGCTCTTGCAGTCGAAATGGACCTGTAATGCTTCTGACAGCAGGAATTACTTGTACGCCCACGCATCAGCTTACTGCGCCTGTCACTCGTCGAAGCGCCACTCTGATAATCTGTTCAAACGTCGGTCCCTTTTCGTTTTGACGATGCCAAAATCACACCACTGCTTCGCAGTTTTACCGTTGAAACCAAAAATAAATGTAAAACCACAGTTTCCATATTGTTCGCGATGCATCGACCAAAAAAATCCCGTACAGAGTTATGTTACGTGAGCGCACAATGCGGTTGTGTTCTCTTTGTTCTCTAATTACGTCTGCGGAGCCTTAGGCCACCAAAAAAAACCTGCAGGAATTCCACGGTATATAAAAACAAGAATAAAATGATAAAATAAATTATTTTAAAGGACAATTACAGTAACAGAAATCGATATGTTTCTATAATTTACCTAATTTTGTGCTGTGTCCCAGTGTAAGATCTTCGCTCAAACTGACCAAGTCATGTAGCTCATAGAGAAGACAAAAGACTCGCGCACGGGACCGCGAATTAACGAGTTTAGGAGTTAATGTCTCGTCGACCATGAGGTTATTAGAGACGGAGTACGTGCTGGGATTCGAGGAGAAAATCGAGCCAGCCTGTCATTTGCATGAAAATATTCCGAGGCGTCACGGAAAACATAAATCTAGATTCTCAGACGGGGATCTGAACTGCCTTCCCCCCAAAAGCGAGTCCAGTGTCTTACCGATGCGCTCGCTCGGTATCGGGAGACTTGATGAATTCAGCAACGTCGTATCGATTTGACGTGGCCTAATGCCGCACTGGAACACGTCTAGTTGCAAAATGCCATGCACGATAGAACACTGAGAGATGTTCTTAGATTTTTACACAAAAAAGAAGATTACATGGGTCAGAAGAACACGGTGTGAGACACACATTCTGCGTCAGTCGATTCAGCACTTTGATCCAGAAAAATGTGAAACCCTTGTCAGACGTTACTGATACATACCTAAACAGGAACTAATAGGTCTTTGCGAGTCCTTATACATATTCACGATGACTCTGTGATGGTTACAAATTTTCAGGCATAAAGGAGAAGAGTAAATGTTCGATTTTGAGGTAACGGATCATGGTTTAGAAACAACAGAGTCGAAAATTGTAACGGAAAATCATTCTGACACCTCTGACAGTGGAATCCATGTGAAGTGTTTATCAGAGACATAGTATCCAGGTTTGCAGAACATATCCCACTTGTTATTCGTCAACAGATATCGTTCCAGCATGATGGGGCCCCACATCTCCTGGAGCAAATTCACGTTTCCTGCGACACTGTTCTGACAATACTGGACATAATAGAAAGGGTAACACAGAACTTTGTGTGACGATGCCATGCCTGCAGTAACACCAGGGGACACCATTTTGAACAGCTGTTGTAAATGTAGGAGCTTGTAAAATTTGTATAGGCAAATGGAACTCGTTATTACCATACCGTAGACTTAGGGTTTTCGGTCCCTCTAACATTAAGTTATGTGCGCCGTTGCTGGTCCATCAACAAGGAGAATTATCTGAGCATACCCTGAAGTATTCAGCGGGAATTTTGTACATCGCTAAGGGGTTCAGAAGTTGGCGTCCTAAGTTTGACTATCTGGGAAGTTAAGGGTGACGCTCGATTTTGGAACCAATATTCATTCTTTTTTTCATAAAATAACGAAACTGACTTTAGGCATTTATTGCACCTACACCTTTAATATCGTATTATCTATTTTTTTAGGAAAACGTTTCCCCCCTAGTGGAGACTACACGACATCGACGAAAAGTCTTCGCGGTGTGCGAGGGCTGTTGGTGGGAGCTCTGAACACCACAATTTTCAACCTAGAATAAAATTTCAAAAACTATTTTGAAACAAATGATATTCTCTAACGTAATACTTAGGGATATTTTCAAAAATTAGTCTAAACAAAATGGCAGCACCCTGAAACAAAAGTCAATTTTTTCGACAAAAAAGCCATTATAAAAACGTCCACCAAATTGAAGATTGAAACCTATCCCAAAAAATCATAGGCACTACAGAAAAACAACGCCTACTCACAAATTAAAAAAAAGATATAATGTGATTGCATGCATATTTCATAACTCCCGTCAACTTGAAAAATGATGTTTTGAACAAAATAAAACAAGCGTTTGAACTTTCAACTTGTGTTTTTTAATATTAATATTGAACAAATCCTTATTCACCAATGCCAACATCCTATAGTTGGCCCTTTTTTCGATTATGTCTAAACACTCTAATTTTGAAGAAATTATATCGATTTACAGACTTTCGGTTACCAATCGACGCGTTTTTAGTCTATTGGGATTATTTTTCAAACTTTCCTATCCGAATAAATACGTTCGTCATTTTCAAGCTATTACGTTTTACTACGTACAATCGAAAAAGAATCATGTAACGAAGAGAAATGTTGCTAAGAACAGTATTTTACTTGACACTATCCGAAACTAACGGGACCCTTATTCCGTCGGTAAGTATTACAATATTACGTACATCGGTTGCATTCGAGCGCACGGATGCACCAGACCCCCATGCAGTAAATCGCGGGTTTAACATATTTTAACATCTATGACACGCTTTACATGAATGAATCCTAAAAATAGATTCTCTAAGGAACATTTTCAGCCAGTAAAAAATAACTTCTCCCCTTCTCCCCGCACCCTCCCCGCCACCACCCCTCCTCCCCCCCCCCCCCCCCCAAAGGCGGAATTTGAGCAGATTTTCACTTATAACTTTCGACTCGATCGTTTCCGACCAGCGTTCTATACCTCAAATTGATACATTAGCCCTTCTCCATCTTCATTTACCCACATCCATCATCCCTGACAGTTCGTAACATCACGGATTCACCCTGTATATTTGCACATATCAACATTGCTTATGTTCTAAGAACGAGAGCTTATTTTTTTATCAGTGGCAAAGATTTTTAGTGTTTTTCAGACCAACTATTAAATTCGGTTTGTATATCTAATTTCGGTTGTTTGGCACTAATTTCATTAAGATTTTCTTCTTTGTTTCTGAAGTCCATCTCTGTGATTAAATGAAACGTTCTTCACTCGTCTACCCCATGCATTTCGTTTCTTTTATTGACGAATCATCGTCAGCAGTGGTTTAGTGTAGTCTTTGCCTCACGTCTGTGTCGCAAGGGAATTGTACTTTCGGGAGTAAACATTCCTCTGTGTCCTATCACGATCACACTTAGCCAGAACGTTATGACCAGCTGCCTAATAGCCGGTATGTCCATATTTGGCACGGGTAACAGCTGTGGAGCGTCGTAGCGCGGAATCATTGAGGCCTGGGTAGGTCGCTGGAGGGAGTTGGCACCACATCTGTACACCCAAGTCACATAATTCCCATAAATTCCGCGGAGAGGGGCGATGAGCCATCACGTTCAGTCACATCCCAGATGTGTTCGATCGGATCCAGATCTGGCGAGTTGGACGCGGGGAGGGAGGAGGGGGGGGCACATCAATTGGAACTCGAACCACTGCATCTCCTGGCATTCTGACATGGCGCATTATCTAGTTGAAAAATGCCACTGCCGTTGGGAAACATCATCGTCATGAAGGGGTATATGTGGTCTGCAACCATTGTACGATTCTCCTTGGCCGCCATGCAGTCTTGAACTAGCTCCACTGGACCACTGGGTGCCCAGGTGCATGTTCCCCAGGGCATAATGGAGCCGCCACCAGCTTGTCTCCCTCCCGCAAGTACAGGTGTCAAGGAGCTGAACCCCACCAGTTCGTACCCAACCGAGTGATGAAGAAGGAATCGGGATTTAACAGACGTGCAACGCTCTGCCACTGCGTCAACGTCAAGTGCTGATGGTCACGTGCCCATTTGTGTAGTAGCCACCGATGTCGCGGTATCAACTTTGGCACATGCAAGGGTCGTCGGCTGCGGAGACACACCCTTAGAAGAGTTCGGTGCACTGTGTTCAAACATACTTGTATACTGCCCAGCATTAAAGTCTGATGTTGGTTCCTCCATACCTCGCCACATGTCCTGTTTAACCAGTCTGCCCAGCCTATGACATCTGTAATGACGGGTGGCAGCCCACGACGTCTGGACGTGGTTCCACCTTGGTTTCACCTCGTGCTGAAGACACTCACCGCAGCACTCCTAAAACACCCGCCAAGTCGTGCAGTTTCCGAAATGCTCGGGCTGAACCACCTGGCAATCACAATCTGTACCTTTGTCAAACTCAGATAGGTCGCGTGCATTCCCCATTCTGTACATGGACAACACTCCCACTGATACTACATGCACATCGTGTGTGTGTGTGTGTGTGTGAGAGAGAGAGAGAGAGAGAGAGAGAGAGAGAGAGAGAGAGAGAGAGACTACCAGTCATTCCTCTCCAGGTGACGCTGCTATCACCCGGACGGGTTTATATTGATAGTAGGTCGGTGGTCATAATGTTCTGGCTGATTAGTGTACTTCAAAACTATCACTTCGTCTGTCATTTATGTGGTTGCAACTGTGAGTTAAAACTGCATTACATATAAGACAACTGTCTGTTGTCACTCCCTAAAGACAGCTTGGAACGATGTCAGCTAACACCAAGGAATTTTCAACTTTTCATTATTACATTCAGTTTTTGGTGAAGCAGTCAGCATCCAATCTGATAATAAGAGGTCAATGTTCTTTTCTTTCCGTAACCACATGATCGTGTTAGATGTTACCCGAGTGTTTTGAAACTCTGGTACTGCATGTAATTCATATTACTAAAAACAGAACCTCATTCTACAGAAGGATGACTCTAAAGAAGAGAGAAACTTTTCAAAAAGACCCAAAACAGATTAAAGCTTCCTTCGATTTGATTAAATCGGCCACTAATGTATCAAAAACGTTGTAGTCACTAACTGTCAGCCAAGGCGTTTTTTGGTTTCGCTACAACGTCAGAACTAAGAAACTTGCATTAAAAGGGACAGAGATTAACAGCAATGGTGTTTCAAATATTGCCGGACCAAATAATAAACCACACGGCATTTGTAGCAAGGGTAAAGTTCTATGTGCATACGTACTCTTTCGCGATATTGTACATGAAATATTGTTTCTTACGCCCGCATCTTCTACGAAACGACCCTCTTCACCAAGGATATTTTCATACAGCCTGTTCTAGACGCTTCTACATGCATATTCCACACTAAAAGTTTTACAGAAAAAGTTTCTCGCTAGAGACTTTAATTATTTTAGTGGCGTTAACCGTTCAACGGTGCAACTTGAACTCTCATTCAACTTTAACCTTTGCACTGCAGGTGGAAATTTTCTACTCTACCCCCTCCCTTGTTACAAAGAAGCCTGTTCCCGAAACCTTAATGAAGCCGCTTGATGCAGTCTCCCACCTGGAATATTTTTGTCCAAAATGAATACTGGATGAGATCTGATGCAGCGCCGTTAGGTTTTACTGGATGGGAGGCGGAACGAAGCGAGCAACGTCTTAAAGCTGGCCTGTCGTTGTGCTTAGCCTACTAAGCGAAGAAAGCCTCGGTATTCTCATCTCTCGGGCTGGTAAATATGAATAAAAATAGAGAGTTGTTCATTTCTACGATAAAAGCAAGAACTTTTCATAATGCACAGTCGCTGGGAACCGTGGCTCCGAGAATGTCTTTTAAACGAAAGCTACGCTGGAAGTTCTTCTAGCGAAAACTTGATTAATCAATAGGACAACTAGCTCCAAAAATCACATGAATATTGTCCTTTCTCTCTCTCTCTCTCTCTCTCTCTCCCTCCCTCCCTCCCTCCCTCCCTCCCTCCCTCCCTCCCTCCCTCCCTCCCTCCCTCCCTCCCTCCCTCACCCCCACCCCCCCGCCCGTCTCTCTCTCTCTGATTTTATTCCCACCCTTTTCACTACAAAATCCCATTTCTGAACATAATTTTTGTTCAGTTCGGTGGCTTTACGCATGTTACTGGGAAGGTCTGTATGCCCGTATGTTACCACTCTATTGGTCGACGTCGAAGCCAGTGTTTTGCTGCATCAGTAACTTTCTCATCATCTATGTACGCTTCCCCCAGAAGACATCCTTCACTGGGCCAATCAGATTGAAGTCGGAAGGTACGAGATCCAGGCCGTAGGGTGTATGAGTCACGTCACATCCTCTCGGGTGCACAGACTTGTTGAGGCCATGTCATGGAGAAGGTAAAGTTCGTTCGCATTTTTGTGGCTACGAACACATTGAAATCGTTTCTTCAGTTTCCTCGAGGTAGTTTTGCAGGACTCGCAGCTATGTGCGGCTGGTCAGCATCGGGAGATCCGATAAGTTTGCGCGATCTTGTTGTGACGATGATAGATGCCCCGCCCAATGATTCACCGTGCTGTTTTTCACTGTCACATCTCCATTGACATTCTGCAAGCGCCTATGAATATCTGCGATACTCTGGTTTGCAGCCTAAAGATGCTCAGTGACAGCTCTCGGCTTGGAACGCACTTCAGCTACAGACGCCATTTGAGGTCTACGTACAGCGCCGGCACCTATCGGAGCTTCATGAATCTATGGGATGAAGCAGGAACACTCCATGATGTCCCAAAATACTATATTGTTTGAACCGGAACTGGCCGAGAAAAACCTGTGTTGCATTGCTTATTGAATGCCCATCGTAGGAGTTGCAGTTTACTTGAAGAGTACGGGCTAGGGTGCCTAAACCAAAACGATATGATGATGATTTCTTTGAAGTTACTCATTCTTTATCTCCAGAGCAAAAGTCCTAAATGGGACGAAACAATAGCAACTTTAATTTATTATTTTTTCCCTGTCTGAAGAGTATTGCAAATTTAAATGAGTTTAACACTGAACATGTTGCGCTTTTATTCACAAAGCACGATCAGTAGTGAGTGCGGAAGACAACCATCCAAAAAATATTATCAGAACATTGAATTAATTGCCAATGCTCCTATTACACATCGATCCCATCAACATAGAATTCCGTTTAAGCTTTGGCCTGTAAGTAGACGTCAGAGTGGCCGCCCCGCTGTGTAAACTCTCCACAGGGCCAATAATCCCACGCGGGGTGTCAGCGGTCCTCACGAGGGTTTGCAACGCGCCGATGCTGTCGCCTACAGGTGTTGTTTGCTGATGTGTCATCGCGCCGCCGCCTTCGGCTAAGTGCACTTTACAGCAGATTTCCAAAGTAAACGGCCGGAGAGTGGCTGCGCAGCAAACAAAGCAGTATCCGGTTCGCAGGGGAAGACATCCACACAGCCGATTCCCGAAGCAGACACCTCCCCGGCCGACCACTTAGTTCTAATGCGACCACCATACCGAAAACAACAAAAGTTGGCGACTTCTCCTTACGGCCTTTCCTTCTCCTCTCCATACTACTCATGTAACGACATGATAGCTACTGTTGTAGTGGTTTTCATCTTTTAAATGATATTTCTTTCATACTGTGTGTCATTTGCAATGACTACTTTTCGTTCCATCAAAGAATGTTACGTCTCTGCAGTTAACACAGCACGAAAATATCATCGGATATAAAGAAAAATTAGTCCATTAATACCATTCGGCGAAACAAAAGGAAGTTTGGAATATGTAGATCAACGAAACTATACTACATGCCGTAATCTGGGATCTAATGAAACCGCCACTATCGTGTGGACTCCTTAACATCGTGCCGCCAGTGAAGAGGTTTAGAAGTCTAATGATCATCAGCTGGATCAGCGTCACGAGTATGGAAATGTAAAACGATGTACACGGAATTGTATACATTATGGAGGAATCAAACCGAATCTGGATGATGTAGCATAATGCTGTCAAACACATGCACTGTTTAAACATCTACTGAGTGTGTGCAAAAGTAATGGAACATCAAAAACATATCCCATTACCACGCCTAATAAGGTGCATTCAAAACGGTTTCCAGTGGTCTCAGAATGGATAACAACAGGTCCTGTATGATTTTCAAGCAAATCTTATACAATTCCTCCTGAAACACAGTGGCAAGCTCGCGTAGCAATAACGAAGATGGGCAGCGATCACGCACTCTTGCCTCAAAAGTAGACCACAAAGACTGAATAATTTTTAGATCTGGTGACTGCGGTACCAAGGGGAGATGCGGCAATTCATCCTCGTGATCACAAAACAAGTCATGGACGATGTGAGCTGTCCGAGCGTCTTGGAACACAGCGTCACCAATGGGAAACAAATATTGTATCATGAGCTGGACCTGATCAGGCAAAATGGTCTCATAATCCTTGACAGTAATACGATCTTGCTAAGTAACCTAGGGCCCACGGAATATCACAATATGGCTGACCAAATCACTACCGAACCTGCGCCATATGTTACTGCTGGGAGTTGGCCACAAGGTGGAAACAGTGCAAAACCACTCATCCGACCAAAAGACGTTTTCCATTGCTATGTAGTCCAGGTTGCATGGCTTTGGCAGCTTGTTTTCATTTTACAGACATTTGCATCACCGATGAGTAGTTTTGGACTTCCGACTCGCCCCGTAATGCACTGCTTTTGGAGGGCCCTCCGTGTTATTTTAGGGCTAACAAAACTCGCGAGTGCGACATGCAGCTCTGCAGTGACGTTAACAGCTGTCGTCCTCTTGCTTTTCGTCACAGCCCTCTTCAGTGACCGTCCGTCACGGTCGCTCACCACGCCCTATCGTCTGCATTCTAACTCAGCGGATGAGTTTTCCGCCTTCCCTGCACGCTGTAGAAATCTTCGATACGGTGCCTCCCCTGCTTACGGAAGCACCTAGCATACGAGCACCTACCAAACGCCCACGTTCGAATTCATTTATCTGCAGCTTAACTACACGGAACACTGTTCTGGCAACGGCTGACACCTGTAACGTACTGAGGACACTGCACGGACGCCTCTCGTGGTCATACACAGCAACGCAAACTGCCGGCTTGCCGGCATCTGCATTTATGTTTCCACATTTTTGTTCAACCCTGTACTTCCTCTAGCGAAGATGCGCTCTCGAGATGGTTCGCCATATACAGATGAGAAGAATATTCCCGTAAAATACATTTACGTTTACTTTCCATGCTTTAATTTATAACTTATTTTAGTTGTGAGAATCAGTAGTCGATGAGAAAACGTGGGACTACACATCAGCCCACTGGAGTAGTGGATATTACCACAGTTGTCAGTGAGATTATTTACCATCTTCTCTCAGTTCATTTCCCGGTATTTCTAACATAAATCTAATAAACGTATTTTGATGAAGATCAACGAAAACTCGCAGCTTACCTCAAGGGAAGAAAAAGAAGGATGAAAAATACGATGGTTTAATAGGCTATCCTAAAAATGCAAAGCTATGAACGAACATAAATTAATTTCTCAGCTATCGAATATTGTAAATATTTTCGACGAGAAAGAATTAACTACTTCCACAGCACCAAATTAATTTAGTCACTAAAGGCAGAATTTCAATAATTTATTACGCTCGTAAAACAATTTTCTAAAGGAAATACCTCGACATTATTTAATGTACACGAGTGCTGTAGCTCTTGTTTCACCCAACATTAACGGATGGCCAATTCCGGAAATTTTGCATATAAAATGTGTATATACAGCTGCGTATTTTTGTTATGAATATGTAATTCTATGCCGACGTACAACATTATAATTAGATTTGCTAATTTTAATGCATAGGTAAACGCATATTAACTTCAATAGCAGTTCACATCGACAAACGAATGCCAATTTTTTAATTGCATAGAACCAATCACTCAACCCAGCTGTCACATTTCAATACAGACGGCATGTTTTCAAGTAAAGACAAGTATTGATTTCAGATTTTAGGCGTGGGGTGCTGTTTGTATTGTGAAACACAGATGATGTAGTAATTTATTAATGTCATTGTATTTTATTCTTTCTTATGAGCAGAAAGTACCTACCAAAATGATTCCGTAACACACACGAAATGCATTTAAAGTAAAATAAATGAAGAAATGTTAAAGCTGTAGTTTAAGACCGTATAGGAATACCTTTTTTTTTTTTTTGTACGGTTAGGCCACTGCGAAAGTACTGTAAATTACTTAAGATTTATGAAAACATGGATGTACTTTTTGCAGCGATGTTCAATTAAAAGTTGTTGTAAGTGTAATTCAATGCAGCAGCTAACTGCCATAATAGCAACAGTAACAATAATAACAGCACATACCTGAAAGAATGCCACTATCCAGAGATATATACAAACAGTAAAAACTTTCATTAAATTCTCATGACTTAATTCCCTAAAGGACATGGAAATAGTTCCACCTGTTTCATTCAAAAGTACGGAACGACTCCGGGCTGCTCGACTCCTCAGGTAAACATTTCTCTTCCTGCAACTTTGCCAGTTGTTCCACAGTAAGGTCCGATCCCTTGGTCCAAAAATGCTATAACTAATCAATATCCCACGATTAGCTCTTTGTATGCACATGCTGACAGTACAGAAATAAATACATCTACATCTACATTTACACTCCGCAAGCCACCCAACGGTGTGTGGCGGAGGGCACTTTACGTGCCACTGTTATTACCTCCCTTTTCTGTTCCAGTCGCGTATGGTTCGCTGGAAGAACGACTGCCGGAAAGCCTCCGTCCGCGTTCGAATCTCTCTAATTTTACATTCGTGATCTCCTCGGGAGGTATAAGTAGGGGGAAGCAATATATTCGATACCTCATCCAGAAACGCACCCTCTCGAAACTTGGACAACAAGCTACACCGCGATGCAGAGCGCCTCTCTTGCAGAGTCTGCCACTTGAGTTTGCTAAACATCTCAGCAATGCTATCACGCTTACCAAATAACCCTGTGACGAAACGCGCCGCTCTTCTTTGGATCTTCTCTATCTCCTCCGTCAACCCGAGCTGGTACGGATCCCACACTGATGAGCAATACTCAAGTATAGGTCGAACGAATGTTTTGTAAGCCACCTCCTTTGTTGATGGACTACATTTTCTAAGGACTCTCCCAATGAATCTCAACCTAGTACCCGCCTTACCAACAATTAATTTTATATAATCATTCCACTCATACTCCCAGATATTTTACAGAAGTAACTGCTACCAGTGTTTGTTCCGCTATCATATAATCATACAATAAAGGATCCTTCTTTCTATGTATTCGCAATACATTACATTTGTCTATGTTAAGGGTCAGTTGCCACTCCCTGCACCAAGTGCCTATCCGCTGCAGATCTTCCTGCATTTCACTACAATTTTCTAATGCTGCAACTTCTCTGTATACTACAGCATCATCCGCGAAAACCGCAAGGAACTTCCGACACTATCTACTAGGAAATTCAACACTAAGTATCATTTGACAAGAAAATGCAAATTAACTTATTCACAAAACTAGATAGAGGTACTACAATTTCAGGAAATTGAATGTTTATCCTACGGAAATCGTCTTATAACCCCCACATAGCAATCTTGATAAAAGTTCACAACAATTTTTATCTCTGCTTTCATTTCTCCCGTTATGGAAAAATAGGTAGCCCCTGCAGCAGTCCAACGCGGGTCCGTCCCAACATGTGCGAGTCAGCCAGGCTGAATGTAATGCGCTCCAGCTAAAAATCCACACATATTTTGTATCTCGTAACTGCCAAAGGATTGGTTACACCGGTCACTAAATGAAAATCTTAAATATTAAGTGTGATACGAAAACACATAACCAAAATAATGCAAAACATGATTTGTGTTCTTTTGGAACTAGTAGCGACAAAATTAAATAGCGATAAATAAAAAACTACACCATTAATAACTTACGTGAAATACTTGAAAGTATGACTTGTGTCAACGTTTTTTCGGCCCATTGTCACCTTGGGCATCCAACAACATATTTTCAATTTTTATGCATATGAAACTCTAAAAAATAGATAATGAACTGTGAAAATATGATCATAAAGTAATTCACATATGTTCAGGCTGTTATTATCTCTGGTGAAGAAGACTTAAACTAAATAATGAGGAAACTAATAAAGTACTATTCAACATGGTGGATATTTATAAATATAGGAGGAAAACCACGTACTTGAAATCTGGTGGAAACACTGTAGTTCTGGAGCTAGGAAACGCTGATGCCAAAAGATACAATCAGTATACGTATTTTGAACGCTTGACATCAGAAGAATGAAACATAGCAAATCTTCATATCACTATTCTGATCCAGTAAACATAAAAATAAAATCTATAATTAATTTATACATAGTGACTGCAGAATAATTAAAGCTAAAAAAGCAGAATGGTAGAGACCAAACGCACAGGATAATTAAAATACCGATAATAATGGACACTCTTTGACGAACACATCACGTAGCTTGATTGAAATACATTATGACTGAGAAAACAAGAATCGTAAGAGCATAAAAGAACCTGTAACCAAGGACCAAAACAGAGGAATCTGTGCTGCTGTGGAGACGTGGTAATAGTGCAAAAAGCCCTCTGGTAAAAATGTTCGGTAACATATGTTCCAAAACTAAGAAGAGAATGACTGCATATTAACAAGAACAGACCTTGTAGTGCAGAAGAGAGAATTAAAGAGTGGCGATTGGTAGAACTGAACTGAGAACTCGTGACAGATTCGAGAAACGGCAAGTACCAGTAAAAATTAGTGATAAACGGGCTGAAAAATTCATGAGAAATGTGCAAAATGCCGTGACTACATCGACGTTGCTTGTCGTCATGCCGTAACTCATTTAAGCCATTAGCCTATTATAACAGTTGTTTCGGGTTAATATTATATACTACAGGTAACGTAATTTTTTTGTTGCATTTCCTAGAAATAAAGATATTTATGATGAACATGACATCATACTCGTATTTTTAATTTCTCATGCAATGATTGGTGTAATACCTTTTATCATTTGTTTCATAAAATTGGGTGGATTGTTTTTTATAATTTTCAGTCTCCAGGATATCACCCTACTTAATTTAGGTCTTTTTTTCAGTTACCGGAAGAGGCAATAATTTGCAGGGTGGTTTCGGACAGAGAAGGTGTTAACGACTGAAGAGCTAAGACGTTAATTCTGCATTGACAAAATCGAACCGTCAAGAAACTGTCGAACTGTTCTCTGAAAATAGTAATACTAGCACAAACGCTCGCCAATTGAGGCAGACGGCTGGCTATCTTCATGCCGTTACTAAATCAAGGCAACTTCCAAGTTATCACACTGCAGACAGCAAAAATAAGGCATTTTATCAAAGATTTGGCTACCATTCGTCACTGACATGTCTATCATTATAACTCTGTGTCTTTCTGCGACGTGCTAAATATCAGCGTATAATGGTAAAAGAAACAGGAATATGTCCCGTGTAGCGTGAGGAACGGCGAGGGAGTACGTGAAACTGTGAAGTACTCTTGCAAAGAGAAACTGCGCAATAAGCTCCGCTAGAGGGTGGACGACTTTTTTCCGATGAATACACGACAGAATTTTTAAAACGGCTTCCGAGAGAGCTCGTTGACTGAAAAGGTTTCCTACTACAGATCTTCAGTGTATCTGAAGCGAGGTCGTCTGAAAGGACTGTGCCTGAAACATCTGCGCCACCCGCCGAAACGAATTCATCGAAATGCGATTTCAGAAATGCGCTCATGTTGCCACGCTGTAGAAGTCTTGGAGTTCCATTGAGAACCAGAGGCCCTGAAACATGCCGCCTGCAGCCGTGTCCCTGTCGGAACCAGTGCTCCTAAAGATGAGTCAGCGAAAGCTTCTTTTACTCTACAGCAGGCGCTGTTGTCCATGAATGCAGATGTAATGATGTTATTTTGTGGACAACAAATAGCAATCACTCTTTTAACTTTTTCCAGTAGCTTTCTAGCCCATACACATTGCAAGGCCGGATCGTATAATATCAGTATCTAGTACTGCTACGTACAGCCGTCTTCATATCTCTAAACGTATAGTTAAATAGGCACATTATCACTGGTTAAGCTTAAATATTTGCTCTGAAATTCTCGGAGCAGTTACAAGGTACATAGATCTAGCTCCTCGTTACGTAATTACAAGTGATTTAGTTCTGAAAATGATGGTATCAAAATGAATCGGGTAAAAAAAAACCATGAATCTAGGCCTTTCAGATACACATCGATCTTATCGGAGCTACCTGGAGTCACAACCAACAAACATGATTATTTCGTACCAAAATTGACTTGAAATTGCAAGGATTTAAACGTATTTATCACGAAAATGATGGTATTCAAAAAAATTGTTTCCTACTTGCGAATGAACGCCAGTGCGAATAGTGACTGTAGCCATTACTGTTTTAGGTTCGTTGTGGCCTTGATATCTACAATACCTGAATATTTACACGAGGCTATTCTAAACAGCCAGTTGTTAGCAATGCTGTCTATAGGTAATTTTCCATTGCTTTTTGCACAGTTTTTATTTCCAAGCAATTTTCCTGCCCAAAATTAAATGCCCATACAATAAGTCGTTTCCACACAGTGACTGTACGTTATGTTGCAACGTTCAGACGTGGTGAAAAATGATTAATTTGTAATTTTTTAGATAGAGAACCTTGGTCCAGAAACGAGCCATTCGAAATTTATGAAACTAAATGCATTCTGAGACATTCTGTCATGCGAACACAAAAATCTAAGAATCGTTGTCATGGTCCATTTATCACACGTATCTACAAATGCTGCTCGTTTTAAGTTTATTTTACTTATTTATTTTGTGGTAAGTTCCTATGGGACCAAACAACTGAGGTCATCGGTCCCAAGCCTTTTTTTTTTTTTTTTTTTTGTCATCAGTCTACTGTCTGGTTTGATGCGGCTCGCCACGAATTCCTTTCCTGTGCTAACCTCTTCATCTCAGAGTAGCACTTTCAACCTACATCCTCAATTATTTGCTTGACGTATTCCAATCTCTGTCTTCCTCTACAGTTTTTGCCGTCTACAGCTCCCTCTAGTACTATGGAAGTCATTCCCTCATGTCTTAGCAGATGTCCCATCATCCTGTCCCTTCTCCTTATCAGTGTTTTCCACATATTCCTTTCCTCTCCGATTCTGCGTAGAACCTCCTCATTCCTTACCTTATCAGTCTACCTAATTTTCAACATTCGTCTATAGCACCACATCTCAAATGCTTCGATTCTATTCTGTTACGGTTTTCCCACAGTCCATGTTTCACTACCATACAATGCTGTACTCCAGACGTACATCCTCAGAAATATCTTCCTCAAATTAAGGCCGGTATTTGATATTAGCTGACTTCTCTTGGCCAGAAATGCCTTTTTTGCCATAGCGAGTCTGCTTTTGATGTCCTCCTTGCTCCGTCCGTCACTGGTTATTTTACTGCCTAGGTAGCAGAATTCCTTAACTTCATCGACTTTGTGACCATCAATCCTGATGTTAAGTTTCTCGCTGTTCTCATTTCTACTACTTCTCATTGTCTTCGTCTTTCTCCGATTTACTCTCAAACCATACCGTGTACTCATTAGACTGTTCATTCCGTTCAGCAGATCATTTAATTCTTCTTCACTTTCACTCAGGATAGCAATGTCATCAGCGAATCGTATCACTGATATCCTTTCACCTTGTATTTTTATTCCACTCCTGAACCTTTCTTTTATTTCCATCATTGCTTCCTCGATGTACAGATTGAAGAGTAGGGGCGAAAGGCTACAGCCTTGTCTTACACCCTTCTTAATACGAGCACTTCGTTCTTGATCGTCCACTCTTATTATTCCCTCTTGGTTGTTGTACATATTGTATATGACCCGTCTCTCCCTATAGCTTACACCTACTTTTTTCAGAATCTCGAACAGCTTGCACCATTTTATATTGTCGAACGCTTTTTCCAGGTCGACAAATCCTATGAAAGTGCCTTGATTTTTCTTTAGCCTTGCTTTCATTACTAGCCGTAACGTCAGAATTGCCTCTCTCGTCCCTTTACTTTTCCTAAAGCCAAACTGATCGTCACCTAGCGCATTCTTAATTTTCTTTTCCATTCTTCTGTATATTATTCTTGTAAGCAGCTTCGATGCATGAGCCGTTAAGCTGATTGTGCGATAATTCTCGCACTTGTCAGCTCTTGCCGTCTTCGGAATTGTGTGGATGATGCTTTTCTGAAAGTCAGATGGTATGTCGCCAGACTCATACATTCTACACACCAACGTGAATAGTCGTTTTGTTGCCACTTCCCCAAATGATTTTAGAAATTCTGATGGAATGTTATCTATCCCTTCTGCCTTATTTGACCGTAAGTCCGCCAAAGCTCTTTTAAATTCCGATTCTAATACTGGATCCCCTATCTCTTCTAAATCGACTCCTGTTCCTTCTTCTATCACATCAGACAAATCTTCACCCTCATAGAGGCTTTCAATGTATTCTTTCCACCTATCTGCTCTCTCCTCTGCATTTAACAGTGGAATTCCCGATGCACTCTTAACGTTACCACCGTTGCTTTTAATGTCACCAAAGGTTGTTTTGACTTTCCTGTATGCTGAGTCTGTCCTTCCCACAATCATATCTTTTTCGATGTCCACATTTTTCCAGCAGCCATTTCGTCTTAGCTTCCCTGCATTTCCTATTTATTTCATTCCTCAGCGACTTGTATTTCTGTATTCCTGATTTTCCCGGAACATGTTTGTACTTCCTCCTTTCATCAATCAACTGAAGTATTTCTTCTGTTACAAATGGTTTCTTCGCAGCTACCTTCTTTGTACCTATGTTTTCCTTCCCAACTTCTGTGATGGCCCTTTTTAGAGATGTCCATTCCTCTTCAACTGTACTGCCTACTGCGCTATTCCTTACTGCTGTATCTATAGCGTTAGAGAACTTCAAACGTATCTTGTCATTCCTTAGTACTTCAGTATCCCACTTCTTTGCGTATTGATTCTTCCTGACTAATGTCTTGAACTTCAGCCTACTCTTCATCACTATTATATTGTGATCTGAGTCTATATCTGCTCCTGGGTACGCCTTACACTCCAGTATCTGATTTCGGAATCTCTGTCTGACCATGATATAATCTAATTGAAATCTTCCCGTATCTCCTGGCCTTTTCCAAGTATACCTCCTCCTCTTGTGATTCTTGAACAGGGTATTCGCTATTACTAGCTGAAACTTGTTACAGAACTCAATTAGTCTTTCTCATCTTTCATTCCTTGTCCCAAGCCCATATTCTCCTGTAACCTTTTCTTCTACTCCTTCCCCTACAACTGCATTCCAGTCGCCCATGACTATTAGATTTTCGTCCCCCTTTACATACTGCATTACCCTTTCAATATCCCCATACACTTTCTCTATCTGTTCATCTTCAGCTTGCGATGTCGGCATGTATACCTGAAGTATCGTTGTCGGTGTTGGTCTGCTGTCGATTCTGATTAGAACAACCCGGTCATTGAACTGTTCACAGTAACACACTCTCTGCCCTACCTTCCTATTCATAACGAATCCTACACCTGTTATACCATTTTCTGCTGCTGTTGATATTACGCGATACTCATCTGACCAGAAATCCTTGTCTTCCTTCCACTTCACTTCACTGACCCCTACTATATCTAGATTGAGCCTTTGCATTTCCCTTTTCAGATTTTCTAGTTTCCCTACCACGTTCAAGCTTCTGACATTCCACGCCCCGACTCGTAGAACTTTATCCTTTCGTTGATTATTCAATCTTTTTCTCATGGTAACCTCCCCCTTGGCAGTCCCCTCCCGGAGATCCGAATGGGGGACTATTCCGGAATCTTTTGCCAATGCAGAGACCATCATGACACTTCTTCAATTACAGGCCACATGTCCTGTGGATACACGTAACGTGTCTTTAATGCAGTGGTTTCCGTTGCCTTCTGCATCCTCATGTCGTGGATCATTGCTGATTCTTCCGCCTTTAGGGGCAATTTCCCACCCCTAGGACAAGAGAGTGCCCTGAACCTCTATCCGCTCCTCCGCCCTCTTTGACAAGGCCGTTGGCAGAATGAGGCTGACTTCTTATGTCGGAAGTCTTCGGCCGCCAATGCTGATTATTTATCAGAATTTAGGCATTGGCGGGGATCGAACCCGGGACCGAAGACGTTTTGATTATGAATCAAAGACGCTACCCCCTTCTTTTTTTTTTTTTTTTTTTTTTTTTTTTTTTTTTTTTTTTTTTTTTTTTTTTTTTAGTTCGTTGCATCTGCTCGAGGCGGACGTCGTAAGACATCCATTTACGTTCGTTGTTGATCTGTTAACTCAGTTTTTTTATTACAGAGGGCGCATTACCCTCTGACCGAACACGCTGAGCTACCGTGCCGTCCCCTAGACCACGGGAGAGGCTTACACACTACTTAAACTAACTTCCGCTAAGGACAACAGACACCCCCATGCCCGAGGGAGGACTCGAAACTCTGACGGGGGAGCCGCGCGAACTGTGGCAAGGCGCCATAGACCGTGTGGCTACCCCGCGCGGCTTATTTATTCTTAACAGTTCGCTGCATCAGTTTCGGCGGTTACCGCTCTTCATCAGCAGTTCAAGCACATACAAGGTGAATTCGTACACAACAGACTAAATTTCGGACGCTGTCCAGGGATTTTTTCTGAGTATTTTCGTGAAAGAGACCTGTGGTCTCATTTTCTTTCACGCCATCAATCTTCTGACTGGTTTGATGAGACCGGCCACGAATTCCTCTCTTCTACCAACCCGATCATCTCAAGGTGGCAATTGGAACTGACATCCTCAGTTATTTTCTGGATGTGTTCCTACCTCTGTCTTCCTCTGCAGTGTTTAACCTGTAGTACCATGTTAGTTATTCCTTACTTGATACAAGTCTTTCAAAGCTTTGTTAAATTCTGACTCTAACAGTAAATCTCCTATGTCTTCCATTCTGACCTCCAAACTTTCTATCACGTATCCCCTGAAGAGGCATTAAAGGTACTTTCTCCGCATAGTTGCTCTGTCCTCTGCGCCGCCAGTGGAATCCCCATTGCAGTCTGAATGTTGTCGCCGTCGGTTGTAATTTTAGCGAAGATTGCTTTGATTTTCTATTCACTGAATGAGTACTTTCGACGACCACTTCTTTATCGATTTCTTCACAGTTTTCCTGCAGCCATTTCCTCTTGGTTTTCCTGCACTTTCTCCTTTCTTTCATCGCTACATATCATCTTAATTCTGTGTTTCTCTGAACATATTTCTATTTCCTTCTTTCGTCGATTAATTGAAGTATTTCTTCTGTTATGCAAGATTTCTTCACAGTTGCATACCTTCTTCCTTACTCTCTCCAACTTCCCTGTTTGCCACTTTCAGGGCCGTCCACTCCTTTTAGACTGCACTGCCTATAACTTCAAACGCATCTCAATGTCCCTTGGTACTTGAATATCTCACCATTCTGCACATTCCGGACTATTCGCTTAAGCTTCAGTCTATCGTTCATTATTACTAAATTGTGTTGTACAAATGTACTCTTGGGTATCTACTTTTGGGTACCACTGACAACCCAGTATCTGATTTTGGAGTCTCTGCCTGATCATAATGTATTTCAGCTGGGTTCTGCAATATCTCCGGGCCTTTCTCTTGTACTTCTCCTAGTCATGTGTTGTTTGAACAGCTTAATTGTTATTGGTAGTTGAAATTAATTGCAGAAAATTAGTCTTTCTGCTATCGATTCCACATCCCTCCGTAACTCTCTTCTACTCCTTCCCCTACTACGGCGTTCCAACAACCCACATCTCTAGATTAACATCTTCCTTTACAGACTGAATTATCAGTTCAGCATCCACGTATACTATTTCTGCATCTTCATCTTCTGCTTGTGACATCGGCGTGTAACCTGAACTGTCGTTGTTGGCGTTGGTTTGCACCCAGTTGTGATGAGAATAACCTTATCATTGAACGCTTCACAGAAACTCAGTCTCTGCTCTACTCTTTTATTTATAACGAATCCTGCTCCCATTACATCATTTTCTTCTGCTATATCGTGTGACCAGAAATTCTTATCTTCTTTCCATGTCATTACACTGGCCACTCTTATATCTAGACTGATCCTTCCTGTTTCCATTACTAGATTTTCTAGTTTCCTTAACACGTTAAACCGTATGACATTCAACGCTCGGACTCGTGGAATGTTCCCTTTCGTTGGCGATTGTTTGGAAACGTAATTGCTCATTCCCTCTCGGCCCTAGATGTTGACAACCATAATACCTGGGACTATGCGGCTGGTCCCGGCGGAGGTTCGAGTCCTCCCTCGGGCATGCGTGGGTGTGTTTGTCCTTAGAATAACTTAGTTTAAGTAGTGTGAAAGCTTAGGGACAGATGACCTTAGCAGTTCAGTCCCATAAGATTTCACACACATTTCAACAACAAATTAATACCTGGCTTATTCCTCGTCTTCCGAAATTGGCAGTTTGATAAAATGACAGGCACCTGTTGTGCCAAATCATGATGGAAAAACATTTTAAAGCTGTAAATAATCACATTCTTAAAGCAAGACAGACGTAAACCGATTGTCCATACACCGCGGGAAATGAGGCCGTTGTGGGCGAGGAAATATACCCCTTTACAATTAGGTGACTCACCTATCGAGTTTCACCAGCCACAATTCCATACGAGTCTTTTTGTTTCCAGGGTGTTATGACATACAGTAAATAAGACTTTAATTGAACACATCCAGGTTGGTACAATACTCTTAGTTCGTGACACACTAATTAGTTCTAATTTCATAAATCACTACCACATACCGCTGAATATAATACATAAATGCATTTCTGTTTACACATTAGAAACATTGCATTCGTGCTAAATGAACACTTAAACTGTTTTTAAAATATTCCACCCAGGAAATTTTTCACCGCTTCGCTTGTTATAAAATACAAAATTACTTTCTCGAGTTAAAAGAAAATTGATTCATGTTACCGAATAATCCAGCCTGAGTTTGCTTGACGACCTTTGACAATCTCCAAAGGGTAAAAGCTCCAAATGACATGTCCTCACCGTAAACTAATGTGTGATACACGTGGCCTACACACCACGTCATGATCATACCCATCCTTCAGTGGGGTATTCCGTTAAGCACCAGGGCGCTATTAGCACACACTGTTTCTTTCATCAGTTGCTCAGTATACGATTGCCAGTATCTGTCCTCGATCATTATATTCAAAACACAACAATTTCTTTCTCTTCTTAATTACTTTGCGAGCTTGAGAGCGCAAGTGTTTATGCCGGGTCCTTCAGTTTTGCGTGCACTCTCTTTCTTTCTATTTTGATTGTGGATTGCAACTTTTATTTACATATTCTCATGTGCTACCGTAAATAATTAATAACTTTGTGTTTCGTGTTTCGAATCCTGCCTCGGGCATGTATGTGTGTGATGTACTTAGTTAGGTTTAAGTAGTTCTAAGTTCTAGGGGACTGATGACCTCAGATGTTAAGTGCCATAGTGCTCAGAGCCATTTGAACCATTTTTTTTTTTTTTCGTGTTTCTGTGATTGTAAACTTCATTCTCGATACTATTTTCACACACAAGACACGTACGTATAGCCAACAGTATAATGTAGTTAAACATATAAAGCTGTATTCTCACTGCAGTTCAGTAGAGAGATCTCTTTCTCTTCAACTAAGGAATTAGACATTGGCTATTAGTGGACATTGATTTAAATCAAAGGGGAAAGTTGAAAATTTGTGCCGGTGATTCGAACCCGGATGTCCTGCTTGCTGGGGAGATGCACTGACCACTGAGCCATTCGGACACAGTGGTCACTGTAACTGCACTGACTGCTTCAGCTCGCCTCCCGTCAGACCCAAATTCTCAGTTTATCTATCCACAATGCACTATAATTAAGGCAAGATGCACTATAATTAAGTGCAGATGCATACCAGGCTCTAACTCTTAAAGGAAACTGCAAAATGCTACGAGTAATGAGGATAATGGGCAAGGGGTACTATATTCGTAGCATGTGGATAAATTGAGAATTTGGATTTGACGGGAGGCGCGCATGGTTAGTTCGTGCAGTTGTGATAATCACTGTGTCCGGATAGCTAAGTGGTCAGATCATCTGCCTGTTAAGCAAGAGATCTAGGTTCGAATCCAGGTCTGGCACAAAATTTCATCTTTCCCCATTGACTTAAATCAACGCTCCACTCGCAGCCAACGTCTAACTCCTTTGCATCTTAGTGCCACTTTTGTTCACCACTCAGGCGATCAGCGTGCCTCGAAGAGTCATTTCAGGTTAAGGTGATGCGTGCGTTGCAATTTATGGCAAGAAGAATTCTCAACGTGACAAGTTGACGGCCAAATGGCGTTCATCATAGCGACATCGTTGGTTGTGACTGTTGTCATGAGATTATTTCGTAGTGGTTGCCGCTGATAGGGGGTTCAACTGTATCGCGCCTTATCACAGTAACCGTTTGCAGCAAGGAAGATTAGGGTTACATAAATAACGGATCAGAACTCGAGCATAAGCTCGGATTAGACAGTATTAGGACAGGAAACAGGCTTGGACGTTTCATAGTAACGTTCTGGTGTTCGACGGCTGACCAGAGTTTTGTGTGCGGGTGTAGGGATTCCCCGCTGCGGCACCTCAAGCGGTAGTGCGCCACGTGGCGGCTTCCCTTCAACAGTGGCGGGCAAATGGGCCGCTCCCAGAGGAGGGGCCTGGGAGTGTAGCTAATGAACTCACGGTCGCCAGCCCGGGCGACATCCGGCCGCTCGCCGAGTTGGCGGCCGCCACTGCATTAGCCGCTCACGCGTCACCTGAGAGCTGACCGCACTTCCCTGCAGCTGCCAGTGGGTAGAGCAAACGCCCGTGTCACCCGAACTACATTCAGTACTAAGCACCAAACGTATCATGAAACATGATATAGTGAAATGGGTCCCTTTAGGCTTATTAAACGCTGATCAATAATAAATAATGCAAGACTTTTCTGAAAGCAGATTGATTTTATTCAAGATTACAGTACACCATGTTATCCCCCACTCTTTGGCTACAAAATCCTGTTTTTCAACATAATCTCTGTTCAGTGCGATGGCCTTACGCCACCTTACTGGGAGGGCCTGTATGGTTGCATCGTAGAACTCTACTGGTCGACGTCGGAACCAACGTCATGCTGCACCAATATTCTCCCGATAATCTATATATGCATCCCATGGAGTACATCCTTCATTGGTGCAAACAGTTTCAAAACCGGAAGGTGCGAGTTCCGAGCTGCAGGGTGGATGAGATAGAATAGTCAATTGAAGTATTGCGAGCTCTTCTCAATGGACGAACGTGTCAGTGTTACTAATAGAGACGTCCAGTTGAGCAGCAAGGTGTTTTATTGTGACCTGTCGACCACTTCGAATGAGAGTGTCCGCACGTTTCAACACCACTGTGTGCCGTCGGCTAGCATCCCTGAGATCGAACACGTTTGAGCGACCTTGTTGCCATGATGACAAACGCATCGCCCAACTACCCACCGCGCTATTGTTCCCTGCCACATCTCCGTAGACTTTCTGCAAGCGTCTGTGAATATCTGGGTAGAACGCACCTCAATTACAGACTCATTTTGAAACCTACGTATAGCACTGCCATCTATCGTAACTTTAAGAAACTGCAGCGGCTAAAGTAGGAATATGCCAGGAGATTCCACAACAAATTCCGCATTTTTTCAATTGAAATTGGCCGAGAAAAGTAATGTGTTGCATTACTTCTTAAACAGTCTTCGTAGTTTAACAATCGATCGTGTGTTGTTCCACCCCCCCACCACAATTTCTTCTGATATTTAAGGCTTTTTTATTGTATGTCAGTGATGACTTGAATCTCTACAGGTTAGCCTCATTTAAGGAATAATGCAGTACGAAAGGAAAATTCTTTTTGTATTGTAATCATTACCAGAAATTATCGAAGTATTCAGGTGTTGGTGTTGTCCGATACCCAGACGAGCGAAAATAAGAGTTAATGAGATACTCAACCAAAATCTGTGAGCCATTGTTCTCTGCACCATTAGTTACATTTGAAAGCAAAAATTTTCAACATTCATACATCCTAACGCTGTTTTCAGGTAATCGGAATATATGTTTTTCAACCACATTCCGATCTTTGAATAACGAAAAACTCTCTTGGAAATACATATCCCTCACGTACTACAAAATCAAATAGATTTGCGTGATTATCACACTTAAAGCAATTGAAACCAGCTGTCAGAAAGGACGACAGTAAATTTCGCATGATTTGTCACTAGCACGTTATGTATCTCGATTAAATTTCGACTACAGGAAGATAAGCTAGAGTACAGTATAGTGTAGTATAGAAGCTAAGTGAAAGAAATACACAATTAGAAGAAAATAAATTACACATTTGTTCAGACAGTAATAACACTGAAGTCACCGCGTATCATGATGATCCGCTAAACATAACAGCATGTGGGACATGGTTCTTGATGCCGTGTGTCGTTACCATGGGCTGCAGTGGTTGTTCTCCAACGTCCTCCCGTGGTGGCCACAATGTTGGTAAGGAGTTCTTGTGACAGGTCGTTCCCTTCCTTCTCCAGTGCGGTTGATCGAGGGGTGTAGATTATTCAGACATTTGGAGATACCAGCACCGTAAGACCTACGCCACCAAAATGACAATGCTATACATACCCTAATATAGCGAAAGGTGACAACACATAATGCACCCAGGAACACTGTCGAATGTGGTCCGGGTGTTTTGGTTTGGGGAGGTACGATGTTGCATGGGTGTAATGACCTCCAAATCTTTGAACACGGTACATTTATCGGTCCACTTTAGTGTGACATTGTGCTCCTTCCCCTTAAGCGTCTTTTCTGGGAGCAACCGATCCTGACTGCATTTTTATGGATCACAATGAGGGAAAGCAACGAACAGCGCAGGTGAATGATCGCTTGGAGCGAGACGGTATTCGGCGAATGGACTGGCCTGACTGTTAGGCCGACTTAAATCCCATCGAGCACGTGTGGGATGTGTTGGGGAGACGACTGAAGCGCGTCCATATGTACCAACGAGTTTCCAGTAGTTGTTCACTGCGATGGTGGAGGAATGGACGCCCGACCACGAGAACTCCTCTCCAATCTTGTAGCCAGTATGGTAGCAAGTTAGAGAGCGTGCACTGCCGTTCGTGGTCAGCACACGCCGTATTAAAAACTATTTCCTGCGTGCTGCCTGCCGGATAGGAGAACAAACACATACACACACACACACACACACACATACACACACAAACACTGAAGTATCTGCACTAGCAGAATAGAAAAGCGGAAAACACAAGTAGGAAAACAATTTATTGAAATCACCAAAACGAAACAATAACACAATATCCAAAAGAACAACCGACTCAGTCCCAACTGCGGATCGACACAAATACAAAATAACAAATAATAATAAAAAAGACCAGGCTCTTCATGGAGAGTGAACACAAACAATTCTACAACGTCAAGAGATTCATCGACTATACCAAGGGATTAGCCAGCTAGAACAGGCTCTGTATCCTTCCGATTTTTTTTCCCTTTATTGCATTTCGATTCCCCCTCCCCCCCCCCCCCCCCGAGGGGTGGGTGCCTCGCAGCAGCTTAATAGGCCGCTCTACAGCCTACAGAAAGGTTGAAAAACATAATCATACAATAATCAAACAATAAAAACAGGTGATAAAACGGTGACATTGAAAAGAACTGAAAAGTGGTGAAAAGTTATAGAATTTAAAATATAATAACACGGCGTTGACGATGCGGATGAGGACACACAGTAAGTAGACAGGCACAATTAAAAAAAAAACACACAGTGACAGTCTGGTTTCTGTTCACACGAGATAACAAGCACAAATACAAACAGTATGTTGGCTGTTTGCAACACTGACAGGGGACGCACAAAACTGAACATTCACTTAAAACAGCACTATAGAAGCGACACGGCAGCAGATGGGGGCAGGAGAGGACTCGGACCGTTGAGGGAGAAAAAAGGGTGGAGGTGGGAAAAAGAAAAAAAGGGGGGAGGCGATGGAGGGAGAGGACATAGAAAGAAGGGGACAGGGTGGAAGCGAGAAGGAGTGGGAAAGGCAGTGGAGGGGTAAGCAAAAGGACTCGGGGGAGAGAGGGGAGTCAGAGACAGGGTAGGCAGGGAAAAAATAGGATGGGAAGGGGAAGGGGAGAGAGAGAGGGCAGGAAAAGGACGGAGGGAGGGAGGAGGAGGTGAGGATCAGAGTTGATAGGAGGGATAAATGGAGGGAGAGATGGCATTATCTGGGATGGGGAGTTGATGGAAGCCACCTTGGGAAAGGAGATGATGGGTGTAGAGGTGGAGGGTACAGAGACACAATCATGAAGGCATGGCAGAGGTTGGGGGAGAGAAGCAACCAGGGGATGAGGGGGATCAAGTCAGCATGACATGCAGAGGATGTGGATATGTTCGAGGAAAAGGAGCAGATGGGGGAAAGGAATCAGGTCATAGAGTATCCATCAGGGGGGACAGGAGGTGTATATGGAAGGCGAGGTGGAGTGCATGGAGCTCGAGGATCTGGAGGGACTTACAGAATTTGGGAGGGGAGGGCAGATACACAGGCAGAACTGGCATAACAGAGGATAGAATGGATTAAGGATTTGTAGGTGTGGAGGATGATAGAGGGATTCAACCCCCATGTCAGGCCAGAAAGGAGTTTAAGGAGTCAGAGGTGGTTCTGGGCTTTGGATTGGATAGAGCAGAGATGTGCTGTCCAGGTGAGGTGACGATCAATGGTGAGTCCAAGGTAGGTGAGGGTGGGGGAGAGGTGGATAGGACGGGCGTAGATGGTAAGGGAAAAATCAAGGAGCCGGATGGAGCGATTGGTATGACCTACAATGATTGCCTGGGTCTTGGGGGATTGATTTTTAGGAGCCACTGGTTACACCATGCAGCTAAAAGGTCAAGGTGATAGTCATCTACAAATATTTATCATCTACAACTATTCTGCATTGTGTGTTATCACCACTGCCTTTGTTTCCCTCTGTGTGCGTAACATTGGTCTTCTTTCTACTCGACAGTGAACCAGTACATCTGTCACATTGACAGTACTATCCAAAATATGTTATTTCCTAAAAGAGTCTCGAACTCTGGATTTAAGCCGTTTGCGGGCATGTGTTCTACGGACTGAGATACTCAAGTACGACTCCTAAACCGTCCTCACAGCTGTACTTCCACCAGTACCTCATCTCCTACCTTTCAAACTGCACAGAAGTTCTCCTGCGAAATTTGCAGGACTACCAAAGTTTTTCTCATCCCCAACTACACTGACGGCAAAAAGATTGCAACACCCCGAAGGAGTTGTGCAACATAACCGAAAGTAGGTAAGTGTGTTTCAGCATATGAAAAATGATGTCTCTGCAAATTTCGTGCTAGTCGCATAGTACATAGTACCACTAAGAGGATGCAAGTGAAATTGGCTTTAAATACGCTCTTGAACGGTCGTGAGCGTTAGTTACCTTTGAGACTGGAGATGGTGAGTCGATCGTAGTCAATAATGCCTTTAAGGCGACAAAGACTCCATTATCAGAACCTCAGTGAGTTTGAACGACTACTAGAAGCCAGATGTTCCATCTGCGATGTTGCAAAAAGGCTTGGAAGGAATTTAGTCACCGTACGTGATTGCTGTCAGCGGTGGTCACAATAATGTATGGTCGCAAGAAGACCGGGCTCCAAACACCCAAGTGGCACTACAGAGAGGGAAGACCATTGTGTTCGGCGTACGGTTTTGGCACATCGTACTGCATCTGCAGCAGCAGTATCAGCAGTAGTTGGCACCACAGTAACACACCGAACCGTTACAAATCGGTACCCTCAAGCAAAGCCAGGAACCAGAAACCCTTTAACGCTCATTCCACCTACCGAAAATCACATTCGCTTGCGACTTGAGTGGTGTCAAGGGGAGAGCTCACTGGAAGGCGGGGTGGTGGTAGTTGTGTTTTCTGACAAAAGCTGGTTCTGCCTCGCCATTTGAGGGCCTGCAACAACCTATCTTCGTGCTAGACACACTGTACCTACACCTGGAGTTACGGTCCAGGGTAGGATTCCGTATAACATTATGAGCACTCTCGTGATTATCCCACGCACCCTTCATTCTGGTGATTCGACCTGTTGTGCTTCCGTTCATGAAGAGCATTCCCGAAGGTGAAACTTCCTGGCAGATTAAAACTGTGTGCCGGACCGAGACTCGAACTCGGGACCTGCAAGGTTCGCAGGAGAGCTTCTGTAAAGTTTGGAAGGTAGGAGACGAGGTACTGGCAGAAGTAAAGCTGTGAGGACGGGGAGTGACTCGTGTTTGGATAGCTCAGTTCGTAGAGCACTTGCCCGTGAAAGGCAAAGGTCCCGAGTTCGAGTCTCGGTCCGGCACACAGTTTCAATCTGCCAGTAAGTTTGATATCAGCTCACACCCCCCTACAGAGAGAAAATTTCATTCTGGTTTTGCTTAGTGGATGCAAGCAATGGCTGCCGAATGTACCAGCCTGTTGGGGGAAAGCTACTAACTGAGTAAAACACATAGCACAACAGCTGAAAAGCACTTTTATTTCTCGCTCTTTCTCTAACCAGTTAACTTTGTCTCCACACTCGAGCAATTCTCTAAAAGCGTTAGTATGAAGGGGCTGGCACTGTAAGCGACGGATTGTCAGTATTAAGTATGACGATGGCAGTCAGATATCGTCTACAACAAATACAGTGGTTTGAACTTATTTTCGATAATGCTCTAAGATTATTGTATGAGTTCTGTCTCTGGTTGAGGACATCATCACATGAAATGTATCCTTCGTTTCTCAGTGTCAATAGCATTGTTGAGCGAAGTGATTAAGACACACTCAAATAACATACAAAAAGATAAATAACTGAAATAGAGAAGTAGAGAGCAAGATTAAGGTTAACGTGCCGTTGACGAAGAGACTGGCCGAGGGTATCGGCCATGTTCTTTCCAAAGAATCCACACACGCTTATGGCCTCTGCGATTTAGAGAAACACGAGAACGCTAAAACTGACTTTTTTTGTCATCAGTCTTCTGACTATATGAAGTGGCCGGTTACGAATTCCTCTCCGGTGCCAACATTTTCATTTCAGAACAATTATTCGCTGCATGTTTTCCAGTCTGTGTTTCCCTACACTTTTTACCCTCTATAGCTCCATCTAGTAGCACGGGGTTACCCTTTGATACCTTAACAGGTGTCCTATCATCACGTTCCTTCCTCTTGTCAGTGGTTCCTATACGTTCATTCCCCGACAATTCTGCGGAGAACCTCCTCGTTTCTTATCTTATCAGTCCACGTGATTTTCAATATTCTTCTGTAAAGCCACATCTCAAATGCTTCGATTCTGTCTATTCCAGTTCTTCCACAGTCCATAATTCACTACCATACAATGCTGTGCTTCAGATGTATATTCTCAGAAATTTCTTCCTCATGTTGATGCCTATGTTTGATACAAGCAGATTGCTCTTGACCGGGAATGCCTTTTTTTTCCAGAGCGTTTGTTTTTGTACGTCCTCCTTGTTCAATTCGTCACGGGTTATTTTGCTGGCTACATAACAGAATTCCTTGTCTTCGTGTGCTTCGTGATCCCCAGTTCTGATGTTTTCTCGCTGTTCTCATTTGTACTGCATCTCGTTACTTTCATCCTTCTTCGTTTTACTCGCAACTGGTATTCTGTTGCCATTAAACTTGTCATTTCATTCAAGAGATGCTGTAATTATTCTTCACTGTCACTGACGATTGCAGTATCACCAGCGAATCTTACCTTCGATATTTTTTCACCCTGAATTTTAATCCCGCATTTGCATCTTTCTTTTATTTTCGTCATTGCTTCTCCTCTGTACAGACTGAACAAGAAGGACGAAAGACTATTTTTCTGTCTTATACTCTTTTTATGCGAGCACTCCGTTCTTGGCATCCCACTCTTATTATTCCCTCTTTGTTCTTCTACATATTATGTATTTCCCGCCTTTTCCTACAGCTTACCCATACTTTTCTCAGAATTTCAAAAATCTTGCACCATTTTACATTTTCGTACGTTTTTTCCAGGCCCACAAATTCTATGTAAGTGTTTTGATTTACCTTCAGGCTTGCTTCCATTATCAACCGCAAAGTCGTAACTGCTTTACCATTCCTAAAGCCAAACTGATCGTCATCTGACTCATTCTCAGCTTCATTTTCCATTCTTCTGTATATTATTTTTGTCAACAACTTGGATGCATGAGCCGTTAGGCTGATTGTGCGATAATTCTCACACTTGTAGGTTCTTTCTGTTTTCGGAATAGTGTAGGTGATGTTTTTCCGAAACGTCCATCGTATATCGCCAACATCATGCATTTTACACACTAACGTGATTAATCGATTTGTTGCCACTTTCCCAAATGTTTTCAGAAATTCTGATGGGATGCTGTATATCTCTTCTGGCTTATTCGATCTTTAACCTTCCAAAGTTCTTTTAAATTCTGATCCTAATACTGGATCCCCTATCTCTTCTATACTGACTTCCATTTCTTCATCTATCACATCATCAAACAAGTCTTCCCCTCATAGACCCCACCAATGTACTCCTTTCAGCTGTTCGCTCTCTTCTGCACTTAGCCGGCCGGTGTGGCCGTGCGGTTCTAGGCGCTTCAGCCTGGAACCGCGTGACCGCTACGGTCACCGGTTCGAATCCTGCCTCGGGCATGGATGTGTGTGATGTCCTTAGGTTAGTTAGGTTTAATTAGTTCTAAGTTCTAGGGGACTGATGACTACAGATGTTAAGTCCCATAGTGCTCAGAGCCATTTGAACCATTTTTTTCTCTTCTGCATTAACAGTGGAATTCCCATTACACTCTTAATGTTACCGCCCTTGCTTTTAATTTCATCGAACGTTGTTTTGACTTTTCGATATACTGAATCAGTTCATCTGACAATCCTTGCTTTTGAAATTTCTTCACATTTTTCATGTAGCCATTTCGTTGTAGCTTCCCTGCACTTGCTGTTTATTTCATTCCTGAATTTCCCTGAACATTTTTGTGCTTCCTTCTTTCGTCATTAACTAAAGTATTTCCTCTGTTACCCGCCGTTTCGTCGCCTTGTATCAAAGTTCTTTTTCAGCCTCTGTGATAGCCCTATTTAGAGATGTCGTTTCGTCTGGGCTATTCCTTATCGCAATATTATAGCCTCAGAGAACTTCAAGCATGTCTCTCCTTTCCTTAGTATTTCTGTGTCCCACTTCTTTGCACTGTGTTTCCACCTAACTAGTGTCTTAAACTTAAGCCTACTCTTCATCATTACTAAATTGTGATCTGAATCTACACTCCTGGAAATGGAAAAAAGAACACATTGACACCGGTGTGTCAGACCCACCATACTTGCTCCGGACACTGCGAGAGGGCTGTACAAGCAATGATCACACGCACGGCACAGCGGACACACCAGGAACCGCGGTGTTGGCCGTCGAATGGCGCTAGCTGCGCAGCATTTGTGCACCGCCGCCGTCAGTGTCAGCCAGTTTGCCGTGGCATACGGAGCTCCATCGCAGTCTTTAACACTGGTAGCATGCCGCGACAGCGTGGACGTGAACCGTATGTGCAGTTGACGGACTTTGAGCGAGGGCGTATAGTGGGCATGCGGGAGGCCGGGTGGACGTACCGCCGAATTGCTCAACACGTGGGGCGTGAGGTCTCCACAGTACATCGATGTTGTCGCCAGTGGTCGGCGGAAGGTGCACGTGCCCGTCGACCTGGGACCGGACCGCAGCGACGCACGGATGCACGCCAAGACCGTAGGATCCTACGCAGTGCCGTAGGGGACCGCACCGCCACTTCCCAGCAAATTAGGGACACTGTTGCTCCTGGGGTATCGGCGAGGACCATTCGCAACCGTCTCCATGAAGCTGGGCTACGGTCCCGCACACCGTTAGGCCGTCTTCCGCTCACGCCCCAACATCGTGCAGCCCGCCTCCAGTGGTGTCGCGACAGGCGTGAATGGAGGGACGAATGGAGACGTGTCGTCTTCAGCGATGAGAGTCGCTTCTGCCTTGGTGCCAATGATGGTCGTATGCGTGTTTGGCGCCGTGCAGGTGAGCGCCACAATCAGGACTGCATACGACCGAGGCAGACAGGGCCAACACCCGGCATCATGGTGTGGGGAGCGATCTCCTACACTGGCCGTACACCACTGGTGATCGTCGAGGGGACACTGAATAGTGCACGGTACATCCAAACCGTCATCGAACCCATCGTTCTACCATTCCTAGACCGGCAAGGGAACTTGCTGTTCCAACAGGACAATGCACGTCCGCATGTATCCCGTGCCACCCAACGTGCTCTAGAAGGTGTAAGTCAACTACCCTGGCCAGCAAGATCTCCGGATCTGTCCCCCATTGAGCATGTTTGGGACTGGATGAAGCGTCGTCTCACGCGGTCTGCACGTCCAGCACGAACGCTGGTCCAACTGAGGCGCCAGGTGGAAATGGCATGGCAAGCCGTTCCACAGGACTACATCCAGCATCTCTACGATCGTCTCCATGGGAGAATAGCAGCCTGCATTGCTGCGAAAGGTGGATATACACTGTACTAGTGCCGACATTGTGCATGCTCTGTTGCCTGTGTCTATCTGCCTGTGGTTCTGTCAGTGTGATCATGTGATGTATCTGACCCCAGGAATGTGTCAATAAAGTTTCCCCTTCCTGGGACAATGAATTCACGGTGTTCTTATTTCAATTTCCAGGAGTGTATATCTGCTCCTAGGTACGCCTTACGATCCAATATCTGATTTCGGAATCTCTGCCTAACAATGATGTAATCTAACTGAAATCCTCCCGCATCTCCCAGCCTTTTCCAAGTATACCTCCACCTCCTCTGCAGGAATACACGCAGCAAATAATTGTTCTGAGATGAAAATGTTGGCACAGGAGAGGAATTCGTACCTGGCCACTTTATACAGTCAGAAGACTGATGACTCGGAAAAAAACCATATCTAGCTTTCTCGTGTTTCTCTAAATCGCATAGGCCATAAGCCTGTGTGGATTCTTTGGAAACAACATGGCCGATACCCTTGGCCAGTCTCTTCGTCAACGGCACGTCAACCTTAATCTTACTCTCTACTTCTCTATGTCAGAGTTACTTATCGTTTTGTATGTTATTTGAGTGTGTCTTAACCATTTCGTTCAATAATGCTATTGACACTGATTTTCACTACTGAATATGACGATGGCAATCAGATATCGTCCGCCGGCCGCGGTGGTCTCGCGGTTCTAGGCGCGCAGTCCGGAACCGCGAGACTGCTACGGTCACAGGTTCGAATCCTGCCTCGGGCATGGATGTGTGTGATGTCCTTAGGTTAGTTAGGTTTAACTAGTTCTAAGTTCTAGGGGACTGATGACCTAAGATGTTAAGTCCCATAGTGCTCAGAGCCATTTGAACCATTTTTTCAGATATCGTCCACAACAAATGCAATGGTTTGTATTTATTTTCGATAATGCTGTAAGATTATTGTAAGAGTTCTGTCTCTGGTTGAGGACATCATCCCATGAAACGTAGTCCGCAGCTCGTGGTCGTGCGGTAGCGTTCTTGCTTGCCGCGCCCGGGTTCCCGGGTTCGATTTCCGACGGGGTCAGGGATTTTCTCTGCCTCGTGATAACTGGGTGTTGTGTGATGTCCTTCGGTTAGTTAGGTTTAAGTAGTTCTAAGTTGTAGGGGACTGATGACCATAGATGTTAAGTCCCATTAAGCCATTTGAACCATTTTTTGAAACGTATCCTTCGTTTGTCAGTGTCTCTGCCTAACAATGATGGAGCACTTTCAGTTCTTAACACGGTAATTACAACCTTATCACCTGCGTTGTGACTTCTCGTTTTCATGTGACTCATACTTGATGCCTAGTGCTCTTCTTCTGAATCTTAATCTTCTTTGTTTTGCTCTTCCAAACACTACGTTTAAATTTATTAGTTCACGCAATGGCTTTGTCTTCCATTTTTCAATAACTGTTAATGGATGCACTCCGCTGTCTCTTTCGTTTTTTCTGCCAAGATCTTCTTCTGCCTGTCAGTTTTTTGCCTGATTTAAAGAATGTGCACAATACAGGATACAATGAGTTCGTTATTCAAACTGGTATAGGTATAAAATTGATAATCAGATCTTCGATGCAAGAGTTGTTGGAAAAAGATGTATTCACTTAAATCATGATGTCACCTGTTGTTTCTATTGATTAACTCATTTCAGGTGTAATTTAGCTCAGAAATGAATCCACATGAGCGAAATGGAACCTTTGTTATTTTATATTAGGAAGAGATTAAATTCAAAACACAGTTGTCCAGTCCATACCTGTTTTAATCGCCCGAAGCTTCTCCAAATCATTTCAGGTGGATTCCATTACGATAAAATGGAGTCTAAAGTACAAAATTCTCCCAAAATCTTCACCAGATATTACGCATAGTTCCTGGTTTAGACTGTGACGCAGACGCAAAATCGAGCGACTTTGTGAAGCGGTTAGCTTACTGGACACCCGTTGTGCATAAGCGGGCTTCTAATCCCAATGCGGCTTCCAGATTTCGGTTTTCCTGGAATAATCAGAGTGAAAGACGGTGTATTTCTTTTGAAAAGTTCATGACCGATTTAGTGTCATATCGTCAAGTCAGAGGTTAAGTTCCTTCACTGATGTCATAGTCGACGGGACTTTATACAATACTCTTTCATTTCTTCTTCTAAGGCTGCAGTTTATTATGGGTGTAAAATAGTACGGAATTGAAAATAAATGAAGTCACTCGAGAGAGGAAAGACCAATGGACTACTGTAGTACCGGTCACATTCTGTATGGAGTGTGCTAACTAACTGACGTCTCTTCTAGCAATAATGTCTAGTAGAGCACTGTAACATCGTAACAATCTGGAATACTCTAAAGATTACAGGCCGTTCAGGTGTTAAAGCGGGTTGCAGCACGGGGACATAGGACTATGGAGATTTCCCACTGATGATGATGTCTTGTAGTTTTATGGAACAATGTATTTCTCCCAAGTGATGGCCGGGTTTCGAGATTGGATGTCTCCCACTAATGGATCAAAATAGATTTCGCCGGCTTCTATAGTGTGAAACTCAATTCGTTCTCTATAGCCAGAAAAATGCAGACAGGGGAAAGCTTTCTGCTGTATTTATTGGCTATCGAAAATCCTCGAATGAGTTACACAGTGCCACGAAGCAGACAGACTACAGTACATGTTCACATCACATCCTTGAGTGCACAGAAGCCTTCCCAACAAACAGATCTCACTGCATCCTTTTTCTTGGAGAAGCGAAAGTAGCTATACTTCATGGATGTCACCAGAGACGCATAAAATAAATACAATATCGTTTCGCAATATATTGTCCACTGAGTTGCAGAACTATGTTATTTCTTCCATCTGAGAAATAGCCCTCGCTTAGGCCGCTTCATTGATGAACTTCTTTCGTGTGGCTCTGTGCTCATTTTATTTTGTCGGGAGACTTGTCCTCCTCTGCAGTAAAAATAAATAAATAGATAAAACTGAGTGAAGTTTTCATCGACTGAATTCGAAGGTTCCTATGCACATGCTGAGATTCACAGAATTTTTGAATTGGACGAAATAACACAAAGTGACCAACAAGACCCAAGCATCGGACGATGCCTTAACCTTGATTAGGAATCTCAGACTGGAATTTATTAACTTGTTCTTCTGACAACTGGAAATTTACGACGGTTGTCAGGTAAAATTACGTTGCTGATGAGATAAACTTCATCAGTTGTTCGTTACTGCTTAGTGGATTTGTCGTCCTTCGCGTGGAACCAACGCCGAAAAAAGACCAAGACACATATAGAAAGAAAGAATGAGAAAAGTGTGGTAAAGTACGGGAATCAGATGCAAAAGTCACACATAAACCCAGGGAATTTTATCGTCCATTTCTAACTTCTTTTACCTCTTGCAATGGCAAACGAACAGCAGTATTCCTCACAGCAGACGCGATCTGCTTAGATAGTCGTTTCGGTACGCTTCAGTCAAATCGTCTAAGGAGCAACGAACAACATCTGAGATTTATCAGAAAATTCCTAAGCAAGGTTAAGACACCATCCTATACTTGGGTCCTGGTGGTCGCTTTGCTTTATTTCGTCAGATTCAAAAGTTCTGTGAAAATTAACATGACACGCCAAGGTTATCCATAATCGTCTCGAGAGCGTCGCAAAAATTATGAACCACCTCCAGTATCATATACTAAATGAACTTTGAGACTTGTACTCTCAAAATTTTTAGAGTTCAAAGATTCAATAAAAATGTTACTCTGCCGGTCATTAAAAATGCAACACTAGAAATTACAGTAAATAACGGAATTTTCCTTGTCGCCCGTATAGAGTATGCAGCTGTCCTAAGCTCCGTCCGTTGTATCTAAGGAAGTCAAGACAGTACGGGTAACATGTCGTCCTGCATTGCCTTGTTAAGAGGCAACGCCCCAGGTACCACCCAGTGTTGACACGTTCTTCTCCTGCGTGCAGTGCTGGAGCTGGAAGCAGCACTGTCGACGTGCCAGTCTCTGTTGCCACATTAAGCCGCATCAGTGGTTTCCATGACAACAAACCGTGAAGCTCCACATGTCGAAGTACTGTCCGCGTAGATACCTCTTTTGTTGCAAACGAGCCCTTTTCGTGACCCAAAACGTGACGTAGCTGTACGAAGTGCTCGGCCAAGCGAACTACACAGCGGAACGCAACAAAATTAAATGATCACTTTTTCGAAACCCCGTAATTTTCTACATTTTTTTGGAAATTCCGTAATTGTCTACCATTGTGACGCATAATTTTGAAATTTGGCTCAAAGGTAGGCTATCTACAGCCTTCCACTGTAACGATGCAAAAGTGTCGCGCCCTGCGGCGTCATCCTCCGGCTCTGCGACGCTTCAAACAACGGAAAAAAGTCCACAGCTCAGAAGTTCATGTGAGATTTAAGATGAGTTGAAGATGTCACACGGACACCAAGCTTCGCCACGATTCTGCCCAGCGGCACCATGGACGTGTCAGACGATATAAAGGTTGTCACAGGTCCTATTAGCCAGATTTCACCCTTTCTTCTGCCGCCTCTCCGTAGGAGGTCAGAACCGAGACGCGAAAAGCCCGCAGGGGGTGGCATAAAGGATGTCAATGAAACCGTTTCTTGGAGCGTTGTTTCCTACAAATTTCGCTGTCGAAAACGACAGTGCGCAGAGCAACATGGCAACTTTCTTGACAATGTTCGACACTGTTGCCCACTGAAAGTGATCTGGCCCCTTTGGAGTTTAGTGCGCGCATAATGTTTGTTCTGTTATACTGAATGGAATCACTAGGGACCGTTAAAAACCATTCGACGAAATTGGAACGTCATAAGAAGCAAAGGGGCTCTATGCTTTCTCAGCCCTCGTCTTTCGTGCCCTGCTGTGGCGTGATCACAGGGAATGCAACAGTAACATGTGGGTGAATGAAACGGCAAAAGTTCCCCCCAAGAGTCGCCAGTTCAGCAACACCCTCGGTGCCAGCCACGCAGCTTTGTTGCGTATTTTAAAACTGTACCTTTCAGAAACTTAAAAGCACCAATTTAGTCTCGCGGCTGCTCTAACGCTTGAAGGCAGGCAAACCCCGTGTAAGCGGTGTCGGAGCGGCGGTAGAAGAAGGGGTGAAATGTGCGTAAAAGGGATTGTGACGAACTTCCTGTCGGGTGACATGTCCGTGGTGGCGCTGGGCAGCATTGTAGTGAAATTCGGTGCCCATGTGACATCATTAACCCACCTTACAGCTGATATGAACTTCTGAGCTGATACTGTTTTAGCATGTCGATACCTCGATGTATGAAGCGTCAACGATCACGAGGGTGACGCCGCAGGACACCATGCTTTTGCATCATTACAGTGGAAGGTCGCAGGTATCTTTGACCCAAATTCAGACTCAAGCGTCGCACTGGGAGACAATTACGTTGTTTCGAAAAAGTGATGCTTGAACTTTATTGCCCAGTGTATATGAGTCTTGGGCGTTAGACACATGGGGCCATTGAGATACCGCATGGTGTTGAGTATGATACTCCTGGTCCTGTTGATTCCATATTCGCATGACGGTCGTGGCATCTCGACCAACATGAGATGACAAACTGCAGTTTCGATAGGCCACGATCTTGTCGCAGTCGAATCGAGGCACATGTTGCTAGACCTTTCTCCATCTTACACGAGCCGTAACGCGATCTTGTCACAAACAACTAACATTCAGATGCGATTTTGAATGAGAAATTCGTTACGAAACATTTCTTACAAATATAATGTACACTACGTTATTACTATCTAATTTGTGCGGTTGCGCTGCAAAGCTAATCATTTGCACATCAAAGCATGTAGTACACTTGATACCAATTTGATTTTTGTTGCTTACTGCCCTTATACTGTTTCAGCTTCAGTGGTCAGCAGTGTACTTCACCAGGCGTAATAATGACAGGAGTTGTTCGGAAAATGAGGTCCAATCGGTCGCGAATTGGAGACCACAGTGAAAATCAAAAATGTTTCATTTGCAACAGTTTGTCAAACCTTCGAGTTGCTTCTCTACATAGTCGCCGCTCCGACGTCGACATTTGTGGTGGGGTTGTACCACCTTTCCAATACCCTGGTCATAGAAGGCATTCGCCTGTACTTTCCACCACTTCTCCACACTGGCTGCAGTTCGTTGTATGCGCCAAATTTTGTCTTCATAGCCAGCGGTTCACGTGATCAGAGATGAAATCAGAAGGAGCAAAGTTTGGGCTATATGGTTGGTGATCAAACACTTCCCATCAAAAACGCTGTAAGGGCGCCAAAATCCACCTTCAGTGTGTGACTGAGAACTGTCATGAGGAAGGAAATAAATGATACATTCTACGTTATGTATGGTTGCATGAAATCAGGCTAAACCTCGCAGCGGGCACCCATAGTTGGTGGGAGATACTATCGTTTGCCCACTGTGTTCTCAGAACGCAAAAGAGCGACGTGACGAGATAGACAGGCGTACTAGAGACACTGCCCAACCCATCTGTGGAAGGACTATCGGATTTTCACTGTCGTTTCCATTACGTGACGTATCGGATCTTACTTTCCGAATAGCGCTCGTATAAAGATTGTTGAAAGTATTCTTCCCGCATATCACCCGCGAGTGGAATAGGAGGAGACAATGATTTTGGTTCACTTTGTGCCAACGACGACGCACTGCACTCTTGGTGGCGACATAATATGTAGACGCAGACTCTCATTCCTTTATTTCTCTGTTCTTCTTGAATAGCTTCCTTATTATTATATTATAATAGATGTTGTCCGTCTATGCATCTTAATAAAAAGGCTCTTTGTTTTTATGCCATACATGTTTCGCTTCATTTTATCTACAAACTATCTTCAGTTGCTTGTGATACATGTTGCTTCCATATGAATAAAATACGAGTTTCCCTGATATATGTATTACTTCATTAGTTTTTCCTTAATCTCTTATTCTTACGTTAGAAATAACATACTGCAGCGTAAGGTTCGTAAGATTCACTTACTTCGTAGTTCTACTCGAGATTTTGTGGGATCTTGTTATCAAATACGTGTCGCCATCGAAATGTACCCTGTTGTCCTGCGTACATCAGGATGTCCGATATTCGGCGTTTCCCAGCACAAATTACTCGTACTTCTTCACATTAACTGTGTGCTGCCGGCCGAAGTGGGCGTGCGGTTAAAGGCGCTGCAGTCTGGAACCGCAAGACCGCTACGGTCGCAGGTTCGAATCTTGCCTCGGGCATGGATGTTTGTGATGTCCTTAGGTTAGTTAGGTTTAACTAGTTCTAAGTTCTAGGGGACTAATGACCTCAGAAGTTGAGTCCCATAGTGCTCAGAGCCATTTGAATTTAACTGTGTGCTGTTTTAAAACAAACATGTGTCATAGTTACCTGTGTTTGCTATTTAATGTTATTGTGTCTATATGCATTTATGATTTTCGTTTGATTACTGCACGGGTGCTTGTGTTACTGCTTGTGTCATGGGGGGCTGCTCTTGGCAACGGGGGATGAGGAAATTTGAATGAAGAGAATGGCACTTTCTTATGGAAGTGCCTCTGCTGGGGAGTTTGGATAAATTATTATTTAATCTGTTTGTGTCCTGCTTCTCGGTTTGTTATGAAAACAGACCTTCTTTAATTGAGTCGCATGGTTGGACTATATCTCGAAGTAGCTGAAGATAACTGTACATAATTTCTCAAGTACTCGGGACTATAACAATTTAATAGTCCCTCGGAATCTTCCACAGTGAGGCTCACTCGTGGCATTTAAAGGGAACTGCTCAGTAAGGAACACAGCTGTGATTGTCAGCGGAGGAGCGCTCTCCTTACGAACAGGCATCCCGCAGCGCACGTCTCTGGCGTGCAGCCGGCAGCATCCGCTGTTGGCAGCTGTCACCGCGCCAAGCCACGGGCCCATCACGGCCCGTTAGCCACCGGTCCGCTAACCCGATTACGGCCTTAGTCGACGAACCGTAAAGTTTTCCACGCTCCGCTACACACCGTTTTCCACAAATTGACGTTATTATTTCTGTTACGCAAATATCCCATTGAAAAATAACAGTATTTGGCCGCGAAGCCCCGATTTTTTATTTAGCTGCCTGGTACATTTAGGTAACAGAACATCGGGGGCTGATGGAACTGAGTGCGTGATTTAATTAGTTGAGCAATAATCACAGAAATTATTAATCGTTTCTGAACACTGGAAAGAGCTTTAGAAAAGAAAGGTAGTCCATACTGAATAGTGCCTCTTTGCATGAAAGAAGAGCTCAAAGTTTTATTTACGTTTCTTTTCTACTGGCTACAAACTGGGAACTGTTTGCGTTCAGACAGAGCAGCAGCAGCCGTCTCTGCAACGGAAGATCCTGACGATTTTTCTAACTATGCTACATTATAAGTCAGCAGACTACCAAGACGAGTCATCATCATCATCTTCTTCTTCTTCTTTTCCTTCTTCACTTCCAGATTTAGGCAATCTGCTGTCCGATTTCAGATGTTTAAGACCTTCTTTTTCTCTGTCTTCCAACGCTTCTTATTTCCTGAGTGCTTGTTTACAATCACTAGAATTCTCTCTCCTTCAATAGGTTTAAAATGTTACCTCCATTTTTCAACATATTCTACCACTTTTTCGATTGTGTTAAGTATTTCTAATTCTTCTCGTGTGTTCTCGTTTCGTGAAACATCGCTCCTTGATCAACATTTGACAAATCTTAAAAATCTCATTTCAGCCGATTCTGTGCGACTTTTGTCTTTCTTTCAAATCTAGATTCATTGCCATAAACGCAAAAGCCACAGCCGTTATTTTTTAAACTTCAATTTTGTGTCTTTCCTATTTTTGTTAAGGTTTTATTTATAGTCCCGCAAATGCGCTTAAATTTATTGATTTTATACTGTACCTCACTATCATTACTTAACTTGATATGGCGCCCTAAATATATAAAACTGTATTGTCTTCAATAGAAAATTTCATGGGACTGTGTGTTTTCCGTAGTGGGCCACAACTTCAGTTATAGTATCTGTTATTTTCAACTTGTAACATTGTCTTACTAGTTCGCCATAATTTAGGGAGATAATCATCGGTTGTTATCTGCATGAATTGCTTCGCTACCTAAACTAGACTAACATAGTTTGGAAAGAAAAAAAATGAAAAAATTTTGGATGAATTTACAGTTTATAAACTGTTTAAATTAATTTAAAATCGATTACCTCTGTATCGTTTTATCGTATTACTGCTGAATATTACAGTGTAGACGTATCTATCCAGATACCTGTAAGTACATTTCATTTACTAGGTAAGGAGAACTAACATCACTCTTCTTCATAAATGAATGAAAAAATAGAGAATAAGGTAGTATATAGTTTTAGTCACTAAGATTGTAATTTTAGTTGTCAGTTCTAAAATACCAAAACCACCTCCGAGAAGTTGAACATCCTGGAACTACTTGTTAATGCATGTTCGGCCAAAATAATATACAATGATAACATGGGATACAGGAACAATAATATTCCTTGCAGGCTAATAGTACTATTCCTTTTAACAAAACTACTCAAAGGCGAATGCGATTTTTAATAAAATGTTGATATTGTTAAAAAATCATGGTTTCAAATAGCTGTGGTAATCAGTTTATTACACACGTAGCTACAGTTATAAACAGACCTCTTCAGGTGTATTGTAACGTCGTACTCAGATTTGCGGCAACTCATCATCACTTTCAAGCATCATGTTACAAATAACATTCAACAATAAATTAGGAGAATATTCATCATATAGTAATCCTCTGGCAAAGCAATATGTGCTCCTGATTTAGAGTTGGAGGGAGATCTTTGCTTGTAGTATGATGGGTTGTCATACTTCTCACTACGATGTCACAATACATCAAAAGATGTTTTGTTTAAGTCCGATAGCTAATTGTACAATAAACTGATAACTACAGCTGTTGGCGACCATGATTCTTCAAAAAAATTTACAAGCAGTAAGTGATCACCTTCTCATCGCAACGTAAATTGATATATTTGTGGAGACCTGGCCTGTACTCCAAGCTGAACCGTTGCAGATTTTATGTCATAGGTAGTAAGCTTTCGCTACGAAAAATCATTAAAATGGCCATTCATAAAATTTATGGTAACTTTTGATTTGGTTCTTTAATGACAGGTGACAAGAGTGGATAACACTGATTACAGCAAGCAGAAAAGAGTAGTGTACTCACAAAAAAAACTTCAGTGGGAGTTTGCAAAGGGCCAATTATGTTTACGGCATTCGACGCCCCCACATATTGCCTACCATTCAACCACAGTATTGGCTGCTAATGGCAACAGGGAGCAGGACTGGAGGTATCCAGTGGTGAGCACAGCATGAGGCTACACAGCGTCGTTGAACTGCTTGGTCGACGAGTAATTCATAACAGTGCTACACTGCCAGACGTGTTCAAAGTAGAGCAATGGCGACGGTAATCAGAGCAAACATAAAATTATATCGAAAACAACAGTTGCCGCAGTTGGCATTTCGTCAGAAAGGAAACCAAGCAATTTAGTAGATTCAGAAAGAAGATATAGATGAAATTGTAACATTCTGCGTGGTGTCTGTTTGTTCTATGTCGTGTCTCCCTACCATCCTCGCGCAACGACGTTCTGAGCGTGTTTTTTAGGGAATTGACTAGTTTGAACCTTGGACCTGTTGCTGGTAAGGAGACGCCAGACCACACATGACATGAACAGTTCAGTGAGACTAGCGATGATATAATCAAATACTTAATGATTTCAGCGTCAGCTCCACTGCACTCCCTGTAAAAGAACCTTAATACTAACTAAATTTAGTGGAAGGGGTTCAAGGCTTTCCTATTTTTAGTTAGCTTGTAAAATAACGTCGAAAAAGCAGTTAAGTTTACCATTGGAAATTTTATTCTACTCACAAAACATTCTTTATTAATTTGCCCTATTGATAAAAGGAAATATTTTAATACAGGATGATAAAAACCAACTGCGTTCAACAAAAATGTGAACGAATATTCCCTGAATGGGTTTCCAAGTTCTACAATGGATCGAAGGATCACCTATGCCATATCACATCTATAATCTAGGTTTAAATTAAGTTTCACAAAAGAGAAAACTATCAAAGTGGTCTACAGTGACCCTCAATTATCTTTAATTACTTATCTAACTTGTCGTAAATTACAGTGGCTGATGTGGCTTCTCAATAATTACAGAACAGAAAAATCATCGCGTTTCAGATTTTTACTTCAAGCAGCAAATGTGAACGCCATGAGATTTAATTGACGATCGACACTAATATTACGTAAAAAGGGGGTGTAACAGATGAGACTTCTGCAGTTCTGAGTGAAGCTTTATGCACTGTTATGCGGCATCACGTGCGTTCATTACCTTGTCGTTGGTTAGGCAGCGTCAGGGGGCTGCGGGCGGCGCCGCTCCATACAGCTAGCCGTCTCGGAAGCAACTGTCTCCTAACTTCTCCTTACTACAATTTACCGAAGTTGGTTTAAAAAAAGCTATCTGGCTGTGCTTTCAACTGACCAATCTGGATCTCAATGTTAACCTTAAGCTCTGCCTACAAAATTCTGTCTGTCCAATGAGAAACGTTATACTTTTCGTGGTGGGGCAATGTTTTTAACGTTTGCAACGTAACAGAGACACGAAAAAGTCTCACGCTAAATCTTGCAACTGGTGTGGCCCTTTTAGTGTTATCGTAAGATCTATACTGTTCTTGTAGATGGCTCTATCTTCTAACATGGGCTGGGGGGTGGTCCTGGTGGTCGGCAGGCGATGTGGGTATCCGTCTCTTATCGTAGGGCCTTCTAGCTTACCACGGTTCTGCTCTTGGCTTCTGTTCTCGTTTCTTCCCTCGGAACTGCCTTTGTTTCATGGTGGGAAGGTACGACACGCATTTAGGCGTTCTTGTGTTAGTCTGTGGTATTCCATTTGCTCACTCGCTTTGATTAATTTAATGTTAGGATTTATTCGGAGCTATGTCACATACTGCCGGATTTGCATATCATGTCAGGGTTTTCATGGAAGGTGTTGGATTTGCCTGACACCTTACATATCACCACCCTCCGAACTTAATTTTTGCACTGAAGTTAGGCAATGATTGAATCGTTGTCTAAGTCAGTCAAAAATTATTCCTTTATCTAAATTTTGTTGCCTACTGTTCAGCCACATTATCCTGGATCAATGCTAGTTTGTATTACTAATTTATATTTTTATATTCTTCCACATTATTCTATATTGACAAGAGAAGAATATTTTTATGCTGTTATAATTATTAATTTTCAATTATTTTCTTTCTTTATTTAAGTGTGAAGTTTGTTTTTTAAGAAGTTTGTTATCGTAAGTGAGGAGTCTTTGACATCGATTTTCTTAGAAATATTGTTTTTTTTTTATAAATGTAGTAATTAAGTAAAATCTATTCCTAACACATTTTCTAAGTATCATGTACAAGTAAAATGTTTTTGTTTCTAGACACTCATTTCAACATTGTTACACTAACAAATAATAATTATTTCCAAGAATTGCCTTGACAAAGAAATATACATACACAAGTATTGAGATATTATCCTAACAAATGGTACAAATGTTAAAGAAATGGGAAAACATTCAAGAAGATAATTTTTTTATTCTTTGTTTTTATAAGGAGAAAATAAGTAAAACATATTTATTCTTTTATTTTTATGAGGAGAAAATATGTGGCATATAGTTTTAGTGTTTATTATGCCTTACTTTAGTTCTTTATATGCTGTCCATTTCAGAACTAATGACTTATTTTTATCGATAGTCTATTTTTTACTGAAGTCCATAGTCAATGACTGTTATTTTGTAGTTTATTAGCTGTCTGGTGTGCTTAACATATTTAGTTTTTCACATGTTTCTTTTGCACAATTCCTACCTCACAAAATTTGATTTCACACATTCACACAATCCTATGAATGTTTAAGCATGAGGTTGGCGAATGTTTTTGCACGAAGGTGATGGACTTGAGTGAGTTGGATGTGGGCAAGTATTTGATGTACAGTTTCGTTTGTCGTTCCTTGATGGCTTTGCAATGGTGTGTTGCTGTTGTGGAGGTCCCATAATGGAATGGCGCTGTCAGTGCAGAATCTCGTGGTTTATTGGCTTTGTATGTGTGAAATCCTCGTTATGTGCCGCTGAAAGTGGTCGTCTTTCTTTGTGATACTTCGCAGACCACTAGATTACAATAGGATAGGGATTTGGGAAGGTATGTCGTCTATTCTTCACCCATCTTCTTTCTTGGTCTCAATCTTGCGAACCTTCAACTTCTGCTCTTCCTGCTTTTTCCCTGCTTCTTACTTGTATCTTGGTTTTTCTCTGGGCAGGATATGGGAATATTTATTGATAACTAGTCGCTTTGAAGTTCTCCTCTTAGTAACAGTTTGATAAATTGTTCGGACGTGTCATTTTTACTTTGTGGAAGTTTTCTTCAGTTTCGTGCATCAGTGTGCTGTTTAATAGCAGTAGTGTGACTTTTACACTTATTTGTTTTCCCAGTGGTGGCTTGCCCAAGCGATTTTCTCGTTGGGCTGTTTTTTGCTCGCTTCGCTGAGTCGGGGCATCCCGGGGTTTACAAGCAGTGAAAGTCCGGTGTTTGCTTGTCTGTCCCTGCACTGGTCCCTTCAGCAGTAGATTTACAAGTGCCCTTTGTTAGTCTCACTGTCCTTTCCCTTCTCTCGACATGTCTGACTTGTAGGTATCGTGTCTTGCTAATTACATCCTTTTCATTCTTGATACTTCTCACGTTGCAACTTGTGGGTCATTGCATCTGTTCCTTGCTGAAGTTTTTACAATGGTTCTTACAAAAAGTTTTACTTATATTCATCTAACATATGTCTAGTACCTACACTGTTTTACGCCATTTTAAAAAGGTTTACAAATTTCGGCGCCCTTTCCATGTTACAATTCTAAGATATTTTGAGTCTTAACTTCTACAAGAATCCTCAAATTCGTTTTTTATTTTTGTGTAGTGTTGTGGTGTATAGCATTTTAGTATTTCATGCTGTTAGACTATCTATGCTTTATCCCTTCACCTTAATCTATGCCACTATTGGTGTTATTTCTATTTTTGTTTTAATTGAAACTACTTTCTTTTTCCCACCTTCCTCTCTCTTCATTCTGCTTTCTCCTGACGATCTTATCTGCAACATACACTTGAAATATTGTGCTAATTATTTACCAGTAATAAAATTAGTCTCCAAACTTTTTGATATGGCTCACATGGTGAAGTCCTAAGGTTTTGCCTGTTTTTGGGTTCATTAGTTCCACAGCATTATTATGAGCAATTCGGCTAATTATGACAGGTCCTTTGTATGCAGCATAAAATGTATGTATTTTGTGTTTCTGTTTACTGGAGAGATGGTTTTTCTTTTACAAATACTTTCTGGCCTACTGAGAATGTTCTTTTAATTGCTGTTCTATCTCCTCTTTCTTTTCTTTTAATGGCTGCATTTCTGATGTTGGAGAGTGCTGTTGCTATGACTTGTTTGTGCTGTCTACATGGTACAATAGGAAATCTAACATTTTCTCTGGTTATGTTTGGGGGTTCAATATTTTTAAGTACAGTAACTGGAGGTAATAGTATAGTGCTATGTGGCATTTCATTTATTACTTCTTGAAAATCTTTAAGGTATATATCCCAAGTGTTGTGTCTTTTGCCTGCATATAATCGGCATAAAGTGCCTATGTCCTTCATAGATCGTTCTGCTGGATTTACGCTAGGTTTGTACTTAGATATGTAGATGGGTTTTATTTTGTGTTGTTTTAATGTGTTCTGCCATTTGTATTGTGGGCCATTATCCGAAATTATTCGTTCCACTCGACCTACTTGCCTGAGAAAATCTTGTCTGAATGCTTTACTTATAGTAAAACCTGTTGCCCGTTTTAATGGTGTCAAGGTAACATATTTAGAAGTAAGTTCCAAAGGACAAATATGAAAATACACTCCTGGAAATTGAAATAAGAACACCGTGAATTCATTGTCTCAGGAAGGGGAAACTTTATTGACACATTCCTGGGGTCAGACACATCACATGATCACACTGACAGACCCACAGGCACATAGACACAGGCAACAGAGCATGCACAATGTCGGCACTAGTACAGTGTATATCCACCTTTCGCAGCAATGCAGGCTGCTATTCTCCCATGGAGACGATAGTAGAGATGCTGGATGTAGTCCTGTGGAACGGCTTGCCATGCCATTTCCACCTGGCGTCTCAGTTGGACCAGCGTTCGTGCTGGACGTGCAGACCGCGTGAGACGACGCTTCATCCAGTCCCAAACATGCTCAATGGGGGACAGATCCGGAGATCTTGCTGGCCAGGGTAGTTGACTTACACCTTCTAGAGCACGTTGGGTGGCACGGGATACATGCGTACGTGCATTGTCCTGTTGGAACAGCAAGTTCCCTTGCCGGTCTAGGAATGGTAGAACGATGGGTTCGATGACGGTTTGGATGTACCATGCACTATTCAGTGTCCCCTCGACGATCACCAGTGGTGTACGGCCAGTGTAGGAGATCGCTCCCCACACCATGATGCCGGGTGTTGGCCCGGTGTGCCTCGGTCGTATGCAGTCCTGATTGTGGCGCTCACCTGCACGGCGCCAAAGACGCATACGACCATCATTGGCACCAAGGCAGAAGCGACTCTCATCGCTGAAGACGACACGTCTCCATTCGTCCCTCCATTCACGCCTGTCGCGACACCCCAGGAACAACAGTGTCCCTAATTTGCTGGGAAGTGGCGGTGCGGTCCCCTACGGCACTGCGTAGGATCCTACGGTCTTGGCGTGCATCCGTGCGTCGCTGCGGTCCGGTCCCAGGTCGACGGGCACGTGCACCTTCCGCCGACCACTGGCGACAACATCGATGTACTGTGGAGACCTCACGCCCCATGTGTTGAGCAATTCGGCGGTACGTCCACCCGGCCTCCCGCATGCCCACTATACGCCCTCGCTCAAAGTCCGTCAACTGCACATACGGTTCACGTCCACGCTGTCGCCGCATGCTACCAGTGTTAAAGACTGCGATGGAGCTCCGTATACCACGGCAAACTGGCTGACACTGACGGCGGCGGTGCACAAATGCTGCGCAGCTAGCGCCATTCGACGGCCAACACCGCGGTTCCTGGTGTGTCCGCTGTGCCGTGCGTGTGATCATTGCTTGTACAGCCCTCTCGCAGTGTCCGGAGCAAGTATGGTGGGTCTGACACACCGGTGTCAATGTGTTCTTTTTTCCAGTTCCAGGAGTGTATATCCATTTTTTGTGCGTGGGAGGTGCCCCATCAAATCTGTTTCAGCTATTTGTTTTAATTTTTTAGGGATTGTTGGAAACATAGGTGGTTTGGTTTGGAAAGTGGCGTGTTTAGCCCTCATACATTTTTTGCATTTGACTCATACTGTTCTAATTCGTCTTTCCATATTAGGATAATGGCTTGTTTGTTTTATTTTTAAAAAGCATTTCTTTGGTCCAAAGTGGCCATTACTTAAATGCGTATACCATATTTACTTATTAATTAGTTCATCTGGGATATAAATTAACCATTCATTCGTTGCAACATTTCGTCTAAAGAATAAAACATTGTTTTTTACGAGATAGTGCTGTCGAATGTCTGGAAAATCCTTACTTCTCCACTTGTGTTTGATTCCTAGTATTTCGGGATCCTTGCCCTGTTCTTTGCCTATGTTTTTCAATGCTGTCGTAATGTAGTTTTCGAAAGGTACTTGTTTCATATAGTACATTGTAAACTGGCCTTCTGCTGCTTCCAAACCTATGTTATTGGATGCACCCTGTGGACATCGTGATAAAGCATCTGATAATACATTCGCTGGTCCTGGTATGTGTGTAATAGTGAAGTCAAATTCTTGTAGTATTAACATCCATCTGGCTAACCTCCCATGAGTTAGTTTGGCAGATAACAGAAATTCTAATGCTTTGTGGTCAGTGTATACTTTTGTTTTTCTTCCGAATAGGAAGTATCGAAAACGTTGGAAGCCCCATACAATGGCCAATGCTTCCAGCTCCGTGAGTGAATAGTTTTTCTCACTTTTTGTAAGTACCCGACTGGCAAATGCAATTGTTCTATATGATCTTAGCCCTGCCTGTTCGTATTCTTGGAATAAAATAACTCCTAAACCTGTTTCCGCGCTATCAGTGGCCATACAAAAATTTTGTGTTTTATCAGAATATGCTAAAATCGGTGCTGTTGTCAGTGCGTTTTTCACTTTTAAAAATTCTTCGTTGGCTTGTTGATCCCATACCCATGGCGTCTTTTTTCCAGTCAATGCACATAGGCGTGGTGTTGCCAGAGAGTCGATCCAAATAATTTTTTTATAGAATCCTGTGAGACCTAGAAATCCTCTGACAGTTTTCTTATTATATGGAGTACAGAATTCTTTGATTGCCGTTAGTTTTTCTTGCGTCATCTTATGTTCCCTTAGAATTCCTCCGCGACCTACTAATGATTGCTGGTATTTCAATGGTAACTTCATCGCGCATAATTTAATCAACTCTCCGTCACTGTATGGTACATCTAAGCATTGATTTTTCTTTGCCATTACTTCGAAAAATTTCACGGGACTCTTCTCTCCTGAATTTTCAAAATATAGGTTCTGCAATAATTCGTACTTCACTCTTTTTCTGTGCTTCGCTGGACTAACATCGTTAGAGAAACTTCTCTCTGAAATCTTCGTACGATCGGCATGTCGCTGCAACATTCTGCATGGTTTCTGCGACTGTTCCTGACATGTGTGCACATATAAAGTCTAATTTGTGTGCTAGCGTCCAGTTTTCTGGTAATCCTACTCGAAATTGACCAATAAAAGTTCATGGATGTAATGAGTTTCCTTCTCGAAAGTGTTGAAATTTTCTGACTGTGAGGAAATGATCGTCGTCGTACTTCGTCATAGTTCCATATGAAATTCGCGATTCTTCGCCACTTTTGTTTCTGATCATTTCTCCCGTCGTTCTTTCAGGTTGTGGTGGATCCATTGGATATTGTCCACTGTAACTTTCGCCTACCCTTGCGTAGTATCGTTGGAGTGGTACGCAATAATTTTCTTCCATCGGTTGTGAACGTGTAGCTGAATGCATTGCACTGTACTCTTCGCAACCTGGCTTTCCATTGTCACGTATTGGTTCGGTATCTTGTCTGGTTAACCCTGCCGCTTCATTGCACGATCCAGACTGTCTAGAAACATACATTTGTGGTTCTGCAAGTGTTTGTGGTGCCGTTTGTTCATCAAGAATTTCGAAACGTGTTTGTTGGTGTGCAGGCTGTCTGATTTCACGTATGTTACTTTCCGCCTGTGATTGGAATCGCAAATGCATGATATCTTCGTTAATTGCTTGTTTTTCCGGTGCTGTTATAGATACGGATGTGGTTGCAGACTCAGTGCGTGTTCGATCTTGTTCACTACGCTCTTCAATGGTTTGCAACAACTCTGTTCGCAATTTCTGAAATTGTTGCTTCATTTGTGCTTCTATTTTGACTATGCGGTTATCATATCTTTTCAGCGCTGCTTTCGTGATACGTTTGTGTAACACACTGTTTTCAACAATTTCACGCGCTGTACCTGCTGCTAGTCTAGTAATAACGTTTATCTGTTTCTCTAGTTTCTTTACTTCTCCCTGGGTGTTGTTATGTAATGTTTTGATCTCGTCCTGAATGTCACTACGCAATGTTTGTACGTCCGCTTGTACCTTGTCAATGTCTGTTCTCAATTGATTGTGACCTGTTATTAAGTTTCCTATCACTTCTCGATATTCTTTTGCCTCGTCTTCAATATGACTTTGGTGTAATTGAATTTTTTTGTTTTGTTCTTTAATCTCACGCATGTGTCTCGTGGTTTCTGCAATTTGTTTCGTCATTTCTGCATTCTGAATTTTAATTTGGTTCGCAATTACTTTATTTTGTCTTGTCATGGTTTCCGTCATTTGTTGTAATAATTCTGCCAGACTGGTGGGTCCTCTTGCGTTTTCTTCCAACGTCCTACACTCTGAACTTTCGCCCAAGTGTTGGTTTGCAACCGATTGCATTGAACTGTGCGGTGACACGTTTCTGCTCGAATTCCTTGTACTCTGTGGTGAGGGAGCTCTGATTACTTGTACTATGGGTTCCACGTATTCAAGACGCAAGTTAGAATCTTCATCGACTGTCTCTCTACTTTCCTGCTCCTCTGTCGTATGCTGACTTACGTTTTCTACGCCTTGACGTACAGTCGAGCTCAAAAGTATCCGAACGCCCTGAATTGCATTTAGCCTGATTCGCAAGCAACCCACATAATGCAGCTTTCTAGCAAGTCCTCTAATCGCTCCTTGGTACAGTCGTTTGACTATTGAAAATGGCTCCAACAAGCCACCCCTAGAAAACTCGGCTCCTTAACGCAATAACGCAAAATGTAAAGTAATACCACGATACTGTAAATATCAGGGAACATCTTATCACAGATATGACTGTCCTTAAGGCTTGTGAGCTCACATTTATTGCAATAAATGACATACCTGAAATGTTACCACTCTCATTATTACGTCAGATAGGTAATGCACGTAGTAAGTTCGTCGTATTCATGATTTCTTCTTCAAATTAACATACCGTACTTGTTATTTAACACAAAATGACATTAAAAATTTAAGTTATTCACGAGCAGCTAGTTGAGAATATGTATTAACTTCAAATGATACGACGAACAGTCTCGTTCTGCATATGGATTCAAACCCTGGTCATGCAGACTAATATTTCGTGACTGACGGAATCTAACAGTCATTCCTCACTAGGCATATAGGGAGTGATATACCGTGATTTTAAACAGTATCAGATAGCAAATTACATAACGTAAACATTTTTAACGGACACGAATTCCTACCCAGCATCTATTGTCCCTGTTAACGAACTACGAGAGATGTTAAATATTGCTTCTTCACAAGTAACTTCCTTGAAATGCCGTGAGGTAAAGTTTTGTGTTGGACCGGGATTCGAACCCAGAACCTGATCGGATTGTTATAGAAGCACAATCAACTGTGACATATCGGATTTTCTCGGCAGTAGCTAGATGTTTTAACTGAAATGACGAGACGAAACATCAATTTTTTGCTCCCCAGGACTCCAACACGAAACCTACCGCTGTTATATTCTATAGAAAACGAACGTTAAATATGGGTTTGTTACATCAGCAGCGACATGTGAGCATGTTTGAACTAGAAATAATATGACGAAGAGTTCAGTGCTGACTGGGAATCGAACCCCACACATACCGTTGTTGACTACACACAAAGAGACGTTAGCTACCGCATTTTTCTCCACCAGCAGCTCGGAAAAACATCCTTGAACTTACAGTGATCTCTCAAATAGTCCTGTGCCTCACTGGGAGTCAAAACAGTCAGATATCGTTAATATTGACAACGAATGGAAGTTCATTACAAATCAAAATTATTATCCACCAGCAGACAGGCGTTCTCATGCTAGAGCTTGGTAATACATAATGAAAACTTTAGTGCCGTGCCAGGAATCGAACCCATTCACGCGCAAAATTTTAATCGAGCTGTATTGTCACGAAGGGATCAAATTCCGTTCCGCGTTAAGGGCGGTCTGAGTTGCATTCCAAGTTCAGAACCAATTTTATCGACATACAGAAGCTCAAATAAAAGATGGAATAAGGGTCCTGTGACCCTACATAGCGTTTGTTGCGTCACTAGAAATAAATAACTAGTATAAGAAAGGTTACTGGTGATAGAGTTTCCACATTTCACCACTCCTGACTTTATTGTTGTTCAACCTTACGTCTACTTGGTAGAGAAGGAATATCATGTTTAATGTGAATTTCAGACCACAATGCCATTATACCTTCTCCACTTGGCGTAGCCAGAAGATATTAGAATCTGTCTCTTCCTATTAAAAATCATTGGCAGAAGTTGGAATCGAACCCAGACCATCATCATAGGAACCTATCACCAACCCAACAGACCACCAACGCCTGCTCTGTAAGACTCATTTTCTATCGTAACACCACTGCAGCACACTGACACACAGGCTCCCTGTAGTTCAAATGGCTCTAAGCACTATGGGACTTAACATCTATGGTCACCAGTCCCCTAAAACTTAGAACTACTTAAACCTAACTAGCCTAAGGACATCAGACAACACCCAGCCATCACGAGGCAGAGAAAATACCTGAACCCGCCGGGAATCGAACCCGGGAACCCGGGCGTGGGAAGCGAGAACGCTACCGCACGACCACGAGATGCGGGCCTCCCTGTAGTGGTTTGCAGCATGTTCAGTACGTTCATTTACGTGGTTGACCGAATCGCCATGAACTAGCTGCCTCGGCTACCCAGTGCATACATTCGATTCTATTTTGTAATCACCGAAATAAAATCACGTTACTGCCACCTGCACAGAACTACCAACAGTGTAGGATGCAGAAATTTAAATAGGAAGTGTTCCTTTCCAGTTGAGCTACTCTATTGCGCTATCTGTTTCTCGAAAACGTCCTGCAGTGAAAAAGAAAAGCTGTAACTGTCTGTCTCTCAGAAGTCTAGATTCGGCCATATGGATTATATCACTGCACTGTGGAATGCGGAATGTCTGGAGGAACTGTTGTCGACTTCTGGAGGCGCTCTCGCTAGATGACAGCTAGTAGCGTCACGGTAAGTGTCGCGCACTGTAGATAAGATGTCACGAGTTCAATTTTATTCGCTGCTAAATTTTTTACAACGCAATTCTGCTGTCTGCTGAAGTTACCAATTTAATCTAACTTTGAACATAATTCCCTTCACTTCTCAACCCAAAATAGCCTCAAGTGGAAAAAAGGCTAACTCCTGCGTCACTTGGTTCTTTTCAGGTTTAATAGCGGCCAGGCAGTAGGTGCATGTCGAAGCTTTTGTATTATGTATGGGGAGAGCGCATCGTGCCAAAATACTAAGAAAAGTATTTTCTACATTAGCTGTCGTCTGGTAGTGGCATTTTATTCTCCTTCAAACCTTGTTTGACAGCTTTAACTCAGAACAAGTTTTCTACTTGCATGTAATCAATAAACTGCATGTGCATTGTCAGACTGTTAGAGATAACATCAGAGAATTCGCATTTATCGTTCATGATTAATTTCTTTCTCATGTTTAGTATTGTTTTAACAACACTAAAAGAAACCTTACGAAAATTGTGCACTGTATTACAAGAAATGTAATAAATCTACCTACGATAACCTTACGACGAAAGTCTGTTTTGATAAAACTGACTATCTGTACACAAGCGTGCCTCTATCTGCACGAATTAGTAAAATACTACTCACTTTGATTTCGATTCGGCCTGTGTTTAACTGGTATGCTGTGTCATACTCAACACGTATGCAAATGTGGCATTTCGTGAATAAAGTTATGTATTCCTCTTTCTTTTTTTTTTTTTTTTTTTTTTTTTTTTTTTTTTTTTTTTTTTGTCATTAGTCTACTGACTGGTTTGATGCGGCCCACCACGAATCACGAATTCCTTTCCTGTGCTAACCTCTTCATCTCAGAGTAGCACTTGCAACCTACGTCCTCAATTATTTGCTTGACGTATTCCAATCTCTGTCTTCCTCTACAGTTTTTGCCCTCTACAGCTCCCTCTAGTACCATGGAAGTCATTCCCTCATGTCTTAGCAGATGTCCTGTCATACTGTCCCTTCTCCTTATCAGTGTTTTCCTCATATTCCTTTCCTCTTCGATTCTGCATAGAACCTCCTCATTCATTACCTTATCAGTCCACCTAATTTTCAACATTCGTCTATAGCACCACATCTCAAATGCTTCTATTCTCTTCTGTTCCGGTTTTCCCACAGTCCATGTTTCACTACCATACAATGCTGTACTCCAGACGTACGTCCTCAGAAATTTCTTCCTCAAATTAAGGCCGGTATTTCATATTAGTAGACTTCTCTTGGCCAGAAATGCCTTTTTTGCCATAGCGAGTCTGCTTTTGATGTCCTCCTTGCTCCGTCCGTCATTGGTTATTTTACTGCCTAGGTAGCAGAATTCCTTAACTTCACTGACTTCGTGACCATCAATCCCGATGTTACGTTTCTCGCTGTTCTCATTTCTACTACTTCTCATTACCTTCGTCTTTCTCCGATTTACTCTCAAACCATACTTTGTACTCATTAGATTGTTCATTCCATTCAGCAGATCATTTAATTCTTCTTCACTTTCACTCAGGATAGCAATGTCATCAGCGAATCGTATCATTGATATCCTTTCACCTTGTATTTTAATTCCACTCCTGAACCTTTCTTTTATTTCCATCACTGCTTCCTCGATGTACAGATTGAAGAGTAGGGGCGAAAGACTACAGCCTTGTCTTACACCCTTCTTAATACGAGCACTTCGTTCTTGATCGTCCACTCTTATTATTCCCTCTTGGTTGTTGTACATATTGTATATGACCCGTCTCTCCCTATAACTTACCCCTACTTTTTTCAGAATCTCGAACAGCTTGCACCATTTTATATTGTCGAACGCTTTTTCCAGGTCAACAAATCCTATGAAAGTGTCTTGATTTTTCTTTACCCTTGCTTCCATTATTAGCCGTAACGTCAGAATTGCCTCTCTCGTCCCTTTACTTTTCCGAAAGCCAAACTGATCGTCACCTAGCGCATTCTCAATTTTCTTTTCCAGTCTTTTGTATTTTATTCTTGTAAGCAGCTTCGATGCATGAGCTGTTAAGCTGATTGTGCGATAATTATCGCACTTGTCAGCTCTTGCCGTCTTCGGAATTGTGTGGATGATGCTTTTCGGAAAGTCAGATGGTATGTCGCCAGACTCATATATTCTACACACCAACGTGAATAGTCGTTTTGTTGCCACTTCCCCCAATGATTTTAGAAATTCTGATGGAATGTTATCTATCCCTTCGGCCTTATTTGACCGTAAGTCCTCCAAAGCTCTTTTAAATTCCGATTCTAATACTGGATCCCCTATCTCTTCTAAATCGACTCCTGTTTCTTCTTCTATCACATCAGACAAATCTTCACCCTCGTAGAGGCTTTCAATGTATTCTTTCCACCTATCTGCTCTCTCCTCTGCATTTAATAGTGGAATTCCCGATGCACTCTTAATGTTACCACCGTTGCTTTTAATGTCACCAAAGGTTGTTTTGACTTTCCTGTATGCTGAGTCTGTCCTTCCGACAATCATATCTTTTTCGATGTCTTCACATTTTTCCTGCAGCCATTTCGTCTTAGCTTCCCTGCACTTCCTATTTATTTCATTCCTCAGCGACTTGTATTTCTGTATTCCTGATTTTCCCGGAACATGTTTGTACTTCCTCCTTTCATCAATCAACTGAAGTATTTCTTCTGTTACCCATGGTTTCTTCGCAGCTACCTTCTTTGTACCTTTGTTTTCCTTCCCAACTTCTGTGATGGCCTCTTCAACTGTACTGCCTACTGCGCTATTCCTTATTGCTGTATCTATGGCGTTAGAGAACTTCAAACGTATCTCGTCATTCCTTAGTACTTCCGTATCCCTTGCCGGCCGCGGTGGTCTAGCGGTTCTGGCGCTGCAGTCCGGAACCGCGGAACTGCTACGGTCGCAGGTTCGAATCCTGCCTCGGGCATGGGTGTGTGTGATGTCCTTAGGTTAGTTAGGTTTAAGTAGTTCTAAGTTCTAGGGGACTTATGACCTAAGATGTTGAGTCCCATAGTGCTCAGAGCCATTTGAACCATTTTTTGAACCGTATCCCACTTCCTTGCGTATTGATTCTTCCTGACTAATGTCTTGAACTTCAGCCTACTCTTCATCACTACTATATTGTGATCTGAGTCTATATCTGCTCCTGGGTACGCCTTACAATCCAGTATCTGATTTCGGAATCTCTGTCTGACCATGATGTAATCTAATTGAAATCTTCCGGTATCTCCCGGCCTTTTCCAAGTATGCCTCCTCCTCTTATGATTCTTGAACAGGGTATTCGCTATTACTATCTGAAACTTCACAGTGGATTTTCTCGAACTACGAAATCTCCTGAATTAGTGAAAATTTCAAAATGGCTTCACAACGAGGCTATGATGCCTAGAAGAGTCTTTACATCCTGCTGACGCGAGAATAGCATAATCTCCGCGTCAGAAACTTGCTTCTACTTAACCATTTAATAGACTCGCATTTTTTCCACCGTGACTAATTTTGTAAGCCAAGCACATCACCCGTTACAGCACACTCCTGGGGCTGGGAAATGTGGCCACAATGGTCTGGTGGAACGAACTATCACAAGTGCAATGCATAGATTCAGGCATTTACTTTTAAGAGGCACAAACAGATTTACTTTACCTCTGGTAACCTCAAGAGAAAGACGTTATAATCCAGAATCCGCAATAAACATCACGTTCCTTCATTCCCAACAGGACAGTGCCGGTTGTTTTGGGAAATGACATAGGCGGAGGTCATTGTAAAAGAAATACTGTCGCCAGTAACCTTACTTACATTACAAAATTTAATTTTAATTGATAAACCAATAGCCATTTAAAGGAACAGGGCTCTTATTTTACTTGTACTTGATTGAACTAGACGTTGAAAAATTTGGTGCTGGACTGTGATTCGAATTCGTATCTCCTCTTTCGAGGATCTGAATCTCCCGGAACAGTATAGTTCAATCACTTCGTTCCTTTTTACAAGACTGCAATCTTCTCTAGGTCTCCTCCAAAGATAAGTATGTGGGTCCGATTCCTGATCCAGTACAAAAATATTCATAATTTCATTTCAAGCCCTATCATGTGCCCACTGACCCGCTAGTGAAAATTAACGTGTATTTCTGTTCATGTGTTGCAAACAATTTCTGGTCAAACACGCACACATATTACTGTTGGTGAGTAAGCAATTGATACTTGAGCTATATTCGTGGACGATAAAGAAGAACGATAGGAGTGCGGTTCGATTGTCGCTCAGGCACAAAAAATTTGTGTCCTTATTTTAGATTCAAACACCTAGCAGCTGGTAAGAAAATGCGATACGTAACATTTGATTGTACTTAGTTAACAATCCGATTACGTGTTGGGTTCGTACCCCCGTCACAGAACTTCACATCATGCACTTCACCTTTAAATGCATACACACTTTGTTACTTCTGAATGGAGGTATATTAGACATCTTTCGTGGTTAGAAAGGGTCTTGATGGGAGTCCCGGTTTATTACAAAAACTGTCGTCTTTTATTTTCTAGTTTAGATTTGGTTAGTAATATTGGCGAAAATTTCGGTAATTCATGACTCTTCACGAATAGTCAGCAAAAGATATGATTAGATTAGATTAATACTTGTTCCATAGATCATGAATACGACACTTCGTAATGATGTGGAACGTATCATTTTAATGAAAGATTTCTTTACATACCAGCATTCAATTTCTTTACAACAATTTTTTACCCTCTCTCTCATTCTTCTTTATCTTTATTTCTCTCTCTCTCTTTCTTTCTCTCTCTCTCTCTCTCTCTCTCTCTCTCTCTCTCTCTCTCTCTCTCCCCCATACACACACACACACACACACACACACACACACACAGACACACACACATTCGTTTTCTATTTTTATTTGTTTTGTGTGCTCGACCATCGGCGAGGCACGAAAACGTCCGTGAATGAGTTTCTTAGTTTCGAGTACAGTTACGCAAGAAATATAAAAACAACTAGGGGAGTTACTGATTTATGATGCTTAGTTAGCAGTCAGTTCTGAGTATTATTAGTAACTACGCTCCAGTCCCTGAACCTAGTTACAGAAATGCGAATCAGACGCATTACGTATTCCAGGCTGTAGCAGCCGCGCCTTTGAGACGCCAGATATGGTCACTTCCCAGCCCGCTGTAGGATCACATCGGTTCGTCTTCATCCTGCTAGTACTGTAACTGAGATTTGGCAACAAGGCAAGGTATATTTGGCAACTCTGTGATCGACGAGTTACTTCCTGGTGTGCACGGAATTAAGCCTCAAAGTTCACTTGATTTTTCCTGTCATTTCCATTGAATAATCTGAGTTATTATCGCTTGAGGTGTAAAAAAAGATTGTAAATTTACGGTTTTCAGCCCAGGAAAGTCGGTGCATGTGGAAATCGCAACTAAACTCGTCCTTTAAATAGCGGTTTACGAGTTCTAAGCACTGTTGGCATCGTAAGAGGAATGTGCGACACATCTCTTCGCTAGCTCTGTGGTGACTCGCTGTCCTGTGAAAAAAAGGCTGTTCTGGTTCGCGGTTCCAGTCTCGCTGAACGTAAGGTTTTTATCCCCTGTGTGTCAGAATTCTCATCCAGTGTGGCGCAACGGCATTACAACAGAAAAGTGAGGCACCACGAGGAGAATTTCATGGTGTGTTGGGTTGCTGATAGACTCATATTGTGTTTTATTCAGTTGCTGTCAGACGGTGCATAAGTGAAACTTATCAATATACCGTAGTATTACGCGCAACTGAGGAGGACAGGACCACAAAAGTTGAAGATGTCAATACAGCTATGTCAAGCATTCCCTGTCAACGTGTACAACAGGTTATCGTAGGTAGATTTATTAAATTTCTTATAATACAGTGCACAATTTTCGTAAGGTTTCTTTTAGTGTTGCTAAAACAATACTTAACATGAGAAAGAAATTAATCATCAACGATATATGCGAATTCTCTGATGTTATCTCTAACAGTCTGACAATGCACATGCAGTTTATTGATTACATGCAAGTAGACAACTTGTTCTTAGTTAAAGCTGTCAAACAAGGTTTGAAGGAGAATAACATGCCACTACCAGACGACAGCTAATGTAGAAAATACTTTTCTGACTATTTTGGCACGATGCGCTCTTCCCACACATATTACAAAAGCTTCGAGATGCATCTGCTGCCTGGCCGCTATTAAACCTGAAAAGAACAAAGTGACGCAGGAGTTAGCCATTTTTCCACTGAAGGCTATTTTGGGTTGAGAAGTGAAGGGAATTATGTTCAAAGTTAGATTAAATTGGTAACTTCAGCAGACAGCAGAATTGCGTTGTAAAAAATTTAGCAGCTAATAAAATTGAACTCGCGACATCTTATCTACAGTGCGCGACACTTACCGTGACGCTACTAGCTGTCATCTAGCGAGAGCGCCTCCAGAAGTCGACAACAGTTCCTCCAGACATTCCGCATTCCACAGTGCAGTGATATAATCCTTATGTCCGGTTCTAGACTTCTGATAGACAGACAGTTACAGCTTTTCTTTTTCACTGCAGGACGTTTTCGACAAACTGATTGCGCAGTAGAGTAGCTCAACTGGAAAGGAACACTTCCTATTTAAATTTCTGCATCCTACACTGTTGGAAGTTCTGTGCAGGTGGCAGTAACGTGATTTTATTTCGGTGATTACAAAATAGAATCGAATGTATGCACTGGGTAGCCGAGGCAGCTAGTTCATGGCGATTCGGTCAACCAAGTAAATAAATGTACTGAACATGCTGCAAACCACTACAAAGAGCCTGTGTGACAGAATTCTCATCCAGTGTGGCGCAACGGCATTACAACAGAAAAGTGAGGCACCGCGAAGAGAATATCATGGTGTGTTGGGTTGCTGATAGACTCATATACTCATGGTCTGGGTTTAATTCCCACTTCTGCCGATGATTTTTGAATGGGAGAGAGAGATTCTAATATCTTCTGGCTACGCCAAGTGAAGAAGGTATAATGGTATTATCGTCTGAAATTCACATTAAGCATGATGTTCCTTCTGTACCAAGTAGACGTAAGGTTGAACCACAATAAAGGCAGGAGTGGTGAAATGTGGGAACTCTATAACCAGTAACCTTTCTTATACTAGTTATTTATTTCTAACGACGAAACAAACGCTATGTAGGGTCACAGGACCCTTATTCCGTCTTTTATTTGAGCTTCTGTATGTCGATAAAATTGGTTCTGAATTTCGAATGCTACTCAGACCGGCCTAACGCGGAATTTGATCCCTTCGTGACAATACAGCTCGACTACAATTTGTTGTCTGTTCAAAACTGCTGATTCCTCAACATCTCCACATATTGCGCATAAATCGCTTCGAATGCTGGACCAGCATTAAAGTATTCATTATGTATTATCAAGCTCTAGCATGAGAACACGTATCTGCTGATGGATAATAATTTTGATTTTTAATGCATTTTCATTCGTTGTCAACACTAACGATATCTGACGTCTTTGACTCCCAGTGAGACACAAAAATATTTGAGAGATCACTGTAAGTGCGAGGATGTTATTCCGAGCTGCTGGTGGAGAAAAAATTCGGTAGCTGACGTCTCTTTGCATGTAGTCAACAACGGTATGTGTGGGGTTCGATTCCCAGTCAGCACTGAACTCTTCGTCATATTATTTCTAGTTCAAACATGCTCACGTGTCGCTGCTGATGTAACAAACCCATATTCAACGTTCGTTTTCTCTAGAATATAACAACGATAGGTTCCAGTTTGGAGTCGTGGGAAGGAAAAAATTGCTGTTTCGTCTCGTCATTTCAGTTAAAACATCTAGCTACTGCCGAGAAAATCCGATATGTCACAGTTGATTGTGCTTCGGTAACAATCCGGTTACGTTCTGGGTTCGAACCCTGTCTAACACAAAGTTTTACCTCACGGCATTTCAAGTAAGTTACTTGTGAAGAAGCAATATTTAACATCTCTCGTAGTTCATTAACAGGGACAATAGATGATGGGTAGGAATTCGCGTCCGTTAAAAATGTTTACGTTATGTAATTTAAAGTTGATATTTGCTAACTGATACCGTCTAAAATCGAGGTATATCACGCTCTGTATGCCTAGTCAGGAATGACTGTCAGTTTCCGTCAGTCAAGAAATCTGAGTCTGCATGACCTGGGTTTGAATCCATATGCAGAACGAGACGGTTCGTCGTGTCAGTTGAAGTTCATACATACTCTCAACAAGCTGCTCGTGAATTACTTAAATTTTTAATGTAATTTTGTGTTAAATAACAAGTGCGGTACGTTACTTTGAAGAGGAAATCATGAATACGACGAACTTACTACGTGCATTACCTATCTGACGTAATAATGAGAGTGGTAGCATTTCAGGTATGTCATTTATTGCAGTAAATGTGAGCTTACAAGCCTTAAGGACAGTCTTATCTGTGATAAGATGTTCTCTGATATTTGTAGTATCGTGGTATTACTTTACATCTTGAGTTATTGCGAGACAGAGCAGAGTTTTCTAGTGGTGACTTGTTGGAACCATTTTCAATAGTCAAACGACTGTACTAAGGAGCGATTAGAGGACCTGCTAGACAGCTGCGTTATGTGGGTTGCATGCGAATCAGGCCAAGTGCAATTCTGGTCGTTCGGATACTTTTGAGCACGACTGTACATTATCCTCGTTATGGTGCGTTATCTGTCCTATTTCTCGCGATACTGCATCGTCTGTAGTACTGTCCTCTATTCTGTGTCCATATTCATTCTGGGTCTCTACCTCAATTCGGTCAAGGTATCGATCTGCCATTGCTAATCTTTCCGAATCCCTTATTTTGTGTTTTAAAAGCAATTCACGCGCCCTACTTCTCGTCAACATGCTCTCATACGATCTCACGCGTTTCATAAACTTTTTGTTCACACGACTTGACACTTATTATACACAAGACTGACAATCCATTCACTTAATTGTTGGATCAGAATCAATTTGTCAATGATGTATCCGCCACCTGTGCGCTTGCATTGGAGAGAAAACTTAATTCTAACAATATTAAAATTCATAACTTAATTATGCTATTGTCTCTGTTAGAATGTCTCACTTTCAATTGAATACTTTATTACTATCTATCGCTGCAGCTACTGTTTTCAACTATATACGCCTTTCAAAAAAAAAATTTATTACAAAAAATTTTTAACAGGATATTTTTCTGACTTAGTTGGGCATGTGGTCAACCTTCAATCATGGTATTTTACCATCCTGGCAGGGTCGCCATTCTCTGACATTCTGCGTGGTGTCTGTTTGTTCTAAGTCGTGTCTCCCTACCACTTTCGCGCAACGACGATCTGAGCGTGTTTTTTAGGGAATTTACTGGTTAGAACCTGGGACCTGTTTCTGGTAAGGAGACGCCAGACCACACATGACATGAAGAGTTCAGAAGAGTTCAGTGAGACTAGCGATGATACAATCAAATACTTAATGATTTCAGCGTCAGCTCCACTGCACTCCCTGTAAAAGAATCTTAATACTAACTAAATTTAGTGGAAGGGGTTCAAGGCTTTCCTATTTTTAGTTAGCTGGTAAAATAACGTCGAAAAAGCAGTTCAGTTCACCATTTGAAATTTTATTCTACCCACAAAACATTCTATACAAATTGCACTATTGATAAAAGGAAATATTTTAATACAGGATGATAAAAGCCAACTGCGTTCAACAAAAATGTGAATGAATATTCCCTGAATGGGTTTCCAAGTTCTACAATGGATCGAAGGATCACCTATGCCATATCACATCTATAATCTAGGTTTAAATTAAGTTTCACAAGAGAGAAAACTATCAAAATGGTCTACAGTGACCCTCAATTATCTTTAATTACTTATCTAACTTGTCGTAAATTACAGTGGCTGATGTGGCTTCTCAATAATTATAGAACAGAAAAATCATCGCGTTTCAGATTTTTACTTCAAGCAGCAAATGTTAACATCATGAGATTTAATTGACGATCGACACTAGTATTACGTAAAAAGGGGGTGTAACAGATGAGACTTCTGCAGTTCTGAGAGAAGCTTTATGCGCTATTATGCGGCATCACGTGCGTTCATTACCTTGTCGTTGGTTAGGCAGCGTCAGGGGGCTGCGGGCGGCGCCGCTCCATACAGCTAGCCGTCTCGGAAGCAACTGTCTCCTAACTTCTCCTTACTACAATTTACCGAAGTTGGTTTAAAAAAAGCTATCTGGATGTGTTTTCAACTGACCAATCAGGGTCTCAATGTTAACCTTAAGCTCCGCCTACAAAATTCTGTCTATCCAATGCGAAACGTTATACTTTTAGTGGTGCGGCAATGTTTTTAACGTTTGCAACGTAACAGAGACGCGAAAAAGTCTCCCGCTAAAACTTGCAGCTGGTGTGGCCCTTTTAGTGTTATCGTAAGATCTATGCTGTTCTTCTAGGGGGCTCTAACTTTTAACATGGGCTGAGAGGTGGTCCTGGTGGTCGGCAGGCGATGTGGGTGTCCGTCCCTTATCGTAGGGCCTTCTAGGTTAACACGGTTCTGCTCTCGGCTTCTGTTCTCGTTTCTTCCGTCGGAATTGCGTTTGTTTCACGGTGGGAAGGTATGACACGCATTTAGGCGTTCTTGTGTTACTCTGTGGTATTCCATTTGCTCACTCGTTGATCTTATTACTTTGATTAATTTAATGTCAGGATTTATTCGGAGCTATGTGACATACTGCCGGATTTGCTTATCATGTCAGGGTTTTCATGGAAGGTGTTGGATTTGCCTGACACCTTACAAAATACTAGTGTTTCTGTAAGATTAGTCAGTGAAATGTGTCGTGTGTACACACAGGACTGTGAGGGCAGTGTACATGAGGAGTACAATGATGACGATACGTGCTTAACACATGAAACTGATACGGAAACAGGTGTCGTGCCGTGCACTTCATCATACTTGTCGAACAAGGAGCCACAAAAACCATCTCAAGTGGACGTCGTAAAGGACAATCGTTGTCCAAGGAGCAGGTACTGAACACAGTTACGTACATGGTAGATAATCCGCAGCATAGCAAAAAACAATTCTAAACAGATTTCTAATAAGTCCGCAGCAATACGTCCGTGTAGCGCATGAGAAAACCTACGGATATTCAAGGGAGGACAAGCCGCACTCATAAAGACTGGCGTCTGCGCGTCTCAAAGATGGTCGATACAATTTCTACGATGTGTATAGGATTGACCTACTACTTTTTTGGGTCATGAGTCTTTTGACTGGTTTGTTGCGGCCCGCCACAAATTCCTCTCCTCTGCCAACCTCTTCATCTCAGAGTAGCACTTGCAACATACGTACTCAGTTATTTGCTGCATGTTTTCCACACCCTCTCTAGGTTTTACCCTCTACAGCTCCCTCTATTACCATGGAAGTCATTCCCTGATCTCTTATCAGGTGTCCTACCACCCAACCTCTTCTCTTTGTCAGTGTTTTCCACATATTCATTTCCTCTCCGGTTCTGCGCTGAACCTCCTTATTCCTTACCTTATCAGTCCACCTAATTTTCAACATTCGTCTGTAGCACCACATCTCAAATGCATCGATTCTCTTCCGTTCCGGTTTTCCCACAGTCCATGTTCCACCATCATACAATGCTGTGCTCCAGACGCACATTCTTAGAAATGTCTTCCTCAAATTAAGGCCTATGTTTGATGTTAGGAGACTTCTGTTGGCCAGGAATGCCCTTTCTGCAGTGCTAGTCTGCTTTTGATGTCCTTGCTCCATCCGTCATTGGTTATTTTGCTGCCTAGGTAGCAGACTTCCTTAACCTCATCTACTTCGTGATCATGAATCCTAATGTTAATTTTCTCGTTGGTGCATCTCACTACTTTCGTCTTTCTTCAATGTACTCTCAGTATTCTGTACTCATTAGATTGTTCATTCCATTCAAAAGATCATGTAATTTTTCTTCACTTTTACTCAGGATAGCAATGTCATCAGCGAATCATGCCTCTGATATCTTTCACTGTGAATTTTAATTGCATTCCTGAACCTTTCTTTTATTTCCTTCATAGTTTCTTCGAGGTACAGACTAAGCAGTAGGGCAGAAAGACTACATCTCCGCCTTACACCCTTTTTAATCCGATCACTTCGTTCTTTGTCTTCATTATTCCATCTTGGCTCTTGTACATATTGCATATTACCCGTCTATCCCTTTAACTTATTCTTGTTTTCCTTAGAATTTCGAATATCTTACACCATTTTACACTGTCGAAAGCTCTTCCCAGGTCGACAGATCCTATGAACGTGTCTTGATTTTTTTTTCGTCTTGCTTCTATTATCAACCGCAACGTCAGAATTGCCTCTCTGGCACCTTTGTCTTTCCTAAAGCCAAACTGTTCGTCAGTGAGCTGTTAAGCTCATTGTGCGATAGTTCTCGCATTTGTCAGCTCTTGCAGTCTTCGGAATTGTTTGGATGATATTTTTCCGCAAGTCAGATGGTAAGTCGGAAGACTCATTCATTCTAAACATCAACGTGAATAGTCGTTGTTCCCCAATGATTTTAGAAATTCTTGTGGAATATTATCTATACCTTCTGCATTATTTGATCTTAAGTCCTCCAAAGCTCTCTTAAATTCTGAATATAATACTGGATCCCCTATCTCTTCTCAATCGACTCCTCTTTCGTCTTTTATCACATCTGGTAAATCTTACCCCTCATAGAGGCCTTCAATTTACTCTTCACACCTATCCGCGCTCTCGTCTGCACTTAACAGAGGAATTTCCGTTGCACTCTTTATGCTACCACCCTTGCTTTTAATTTCACCGGAGGTTGTTTTGACTTTCCTGTATGCTGAGTCAGTCCTTCCGACAATCATTTCTTTTTCGATTTCTTCACATTTTTCATGAGGCCGTTTTGGCTTAGCCTCATATTTTCCTATTTACTTCATTCCTCAGCGATTTGCATTTCTGTATTCCTGAATTTCCCTGAACATTTTTGTACTTCCTTCTTTCATCGATCAAATAAAGTATTTCTTCTGTTGCCCATGGTTTCTTCGCAGTTACCTTCCTTGTACCTACGTTTTTCTTTCCAACTTCTCTGGTTGCCCTTTTTAGAGATGATCATTCCTCTTTACTGCCTACTGAACTATTCCTTATTGCTTTATCTACAGCATTAGATAACTTCAAGCCTACTCGTCACCTCTTAGTATTTCTGTATCCCACTTCTTTGCGTATTGATTCTTTCTGGCTTATCTCTTGAACTTGAGCCTACTCTTCATCACTACTACATTGTGATCTGAGTCTATATATGCTCCTGGGTACGCCTTACAATCCAACATCTTATTTCGGAACCTGTGTCTGACCATGATGTAATCTTCGCGTATCACCCTGTCCTTTCGAAGTATACCTCCTCCTCTTGTGATTATTGAACAGAGTATTTGCTATCACTAGCCGAAATTTATTGCAGAAATCAGTTAGTTTTTCTCCTGTCTCATTACTTGCCCCAAGCCCATATTCTCCTGCAACTTTTTCTTCTACTCCATCCCCTGCAACTGCATTGTAGTCCCCCATTACTATTAGGTTTTCATCTCCCTTTACATACTTTACTACCCTTTCAATATCCTCACATACTTTATCTGTTCACCTTCAGCTTGTGACGTCTGCATGTATACCTGAACTATCGATATCGGCGTTGGTTTGCTGTTGATTCTGATAAGAACAATCCTATCACTGAACTGTCCGCAGTAACACAATCTTTGCCCTACCTTCCTATTCATAACGAATCCTCCTCCCGTTATAACTTTTTCTTCTCTTGCTGATATTACCCTATACTCAACTCACCAGAAATCCTTGTCTTCTTTCTATTTCACTTCACTGACCCGTACTACACCTAGATTGAACCTTTGCATTTCCCTTTTCAGATTTTATAGCTTTCCTACGACATTCAGGCTTCTGACATTCCACGCTCCGACTCATAAAACGTTATCCTCTCTTTTATATTCAATATTTTTCTCATGGTCTCCTAGACTTTGGTAATCCCTTTCCGGAGATCCGAGTGGGGGACTGTTCCGGAACCTTTTGCCAATGGAGAGATTATCACGACACTTTTTCGATTAGAAGCCACATGTCCTATGGATACACGTTATGTGCCTTTAATGCAGTGGTTTCCATTGCCTTCTGCAATCTCACGGCGTTGATCATTGCTGATTCTTCGACTTTAGGTGCAGTTTCGAACCCCAAGGACAAGAGAGTGCCCTAAACCTCTGTCCGCTCTTTCGCCCCCTTTGACAAGGCCATTCTCAGAATGAGGATCACTTCTTGTGGCTGAAATTTTCGGCCGCCAATGCTGATTATTAATCAAAATTTAAACGGTAGTGACTTTTGAACCTGGGATAGAGAACATTAATCAAAGACGCTACTCCTAGACCACGGGTGCATTCCGCTCTGTACTCACATCAAATTCCGTATGACTTAGATTACATTGATTTCAAGGGAAGAAGTGGACGGTTGCACAACGTCAAACAGTGCTACAGAATTGGAAGGCGTAAGGTAACGAGATTTCAAATAAAGCGTCAACTTGACGATGCAAAACAAAAAGTGAAATCGGCCAGAAAATTTGTAGATGAGATTAACGAAGTTCAGTAAGGATCTTTTTTTTTTTTCAATTGCGACCAATCGGGATTTCAAGAATAAATGCATATGAAAGGCTTAACGCGTTCGTATACAATTATGCCGACTGCTAATCTCGACGGTAAATTGGCTGGAAAGTTATTTATTGTGCTTCGAGAAGTTAGAGGTGCTCTGCCTACCTACAATTCTTTCTTGTGTTCGTGATCTTGCAAGGGCAGTAGGGAATATTTCGTCTCAGCAAGCAAGAGTGGGAAAATGAGCATAAGAGAACTACAACTGTGGTATGAGTACTACCTTTGGCAAATAGCTGGTCAAAATAGCTTGCTCTTGCTTGATTCCTGGACTGAGCATAAAAATCATTCACCTTAAGAGAAAATATCCCACCTGAAAAGTATTTGACATTACAGTTCATACAACCTGAAAGCAGTGTACAAATTCAGCCTCTGGGTGTTTTTTTTCCGTAGCTACTGAACATATTATCGCACTGTCTCCAGCTACGACTTAAAGTATATTTGGTTTCACGATAAACTGTGTAAATCGTGCACAGGATCAGATAAAGACTCAGATCACAATTTAGCAATGAATAGTTCAGAAGAATCAGTATGGCAATAAGTGGGATACAGAAGTACTTAAGAGTAATGAGACGAATTTGAAATTTGTTAAGGATGTGGATACTGCGATAAGGAATAACAGAGAGGCACTTCAGTTGAAGCACGGTGGCCATCTCTAAAATGGATAGTCACAGATGGACAGGATTAGGAACCTTGGCCGGTGAAAGCCATTAGACAGATTGAAAAATTTAAAGATTAACTTGTTGGCACTAGCAATTATTACAGTTGCAACAAATGGTTCAAATGGCTCTGAGCACTATGGGACTCAACTGCTGTGGTCATCAGTCCCCTAGAACTTAGAACTATTTAAACCTAACTAACCTAAGGACATCACACACACCCATGCCCGAGGCAGGATTTGAACCTGCGACCGTAGCAGCAGCGCGGCTCCGGACTGGAGCGCCTAGAACCGCACGGCCACCGCGGAAGAATATTTGCTCTTGCTTGTCGATATCTATGGACAGAAGCCCTCTTCCCTGTTTTATCTCACTTGCTATTATACACTGTTACTGGATTCACAGATACGGGCGCGTTAATTCTATTATCTAACTTTCCATTCGACTCCTACACGAAGTGTTTAACTGAAGATCATACGTGTGCTGCAAATATTTTATTTCTAATGTTACAGCATTGTAGGTCATCTTCAGATAAATCCCGGCAACGTGTCTTCTATTGTGGCAATGCTGCCTGAAAAGAATTCTTAGTGATGTGTGAAGTTCTTCAGTGTAGTTTTCTTGGTTCTCGTTTCCTCTAAACAGGAGAAAAGTATCCGATGACAAATCGCGACACTGGAGAATCTGGGTGTAGCATCAGAATGATGGTTCGAAAAATACTAACAAATAATTCGTGAGCAGGCGCTTATAGGCGATGCATTATTCTCAGTTGGTTTTCCTTACACTTGCTGGCTCTTCTTGTATAGGTTACCGCATACGTGTTCAAAGCTTTTGATAGGATTCTTTGTGTACCGTATGGCCACAAGTTACTATCACGTGACGCACAATGTAGCTGTAATCGACCACAATCGTTTGCACCGCGATGACTTCCCTTATAGTGTGTACACCGTCAGAAATTGGAATTTTGTGGTAAGGTCTTATGGGACCAAAGTGCTGAGGTCATCGGTCTCTAAGCATACGCACTACGTAATCTAACTTAAACTAACTTACGCTAAGGACAACACACACACCCATGCCCGAGGGAGGACTCGAACCTCCAACGGGAGGAGCCGCACGGACCGTGGCAAGGCGCCAGAGAACCCGCGGCTACCTCGCGCGGCTGTACATCGTCATCTCACTTTTACAGCATCTGCTGACAGCGGACAATGGCGTTTCGATTCTCTTATCATTAATAATAGGAATAAATACTTTCTAATTTTCCCCCATGTCTGTCACCTCGCTGATTTGTTTTCCATGTCTTCCTTTCTTCGTCGACTATGCGGAGAATCCCCTCATTCTTCACCTTATTAGTCTAGTCTATATTAACATAAAATTAAAATCTTCTGTTCTCTTGATTCCGGTATTCGCGCAGTCCTTGACTCATTACCATACGGTACTGCGCTCCTAATATAGATTCTTATAAATTCCTTCCTCAAATTATGGCCGCAGTTTGATCCGAGTAGACTTCAATTTGCTAGGAATGCCCTCTATGCCTGTGTTACTCTATTTTTATGTCGTCCTTGTTCCGTCCGTTATGCATTATTTTGCTTCCAGGGTACAAAATTTCTTAACGTCATTAACCTCGTGGTCTTCGATTTTGATATTATGTTTATCGCTAAAATCGTTTGTGCTATTGCTCCTACTTCTCATTACTTTATATCATTTCTAAGTTTATCTTCAGTCGAAATTCTATACTCAATAAACTGTTCATTCCATTCAACAAGCTCCCGTAATTCACTTTCAATGGCGATAGCAGATTCATCAGCGAACTGAATCACCGTTATCCTTTCATTCTGAATTTTAAACGCATTCCTGAACTTTAGTTTTCGATATTGCTTCTTCGGTGTGTAGATTGAACAATAAGAGCGAAAGACACCATCCCTGTCTTATACCCTTTTTAATTACAGCACTTTGTTCTTGGTGTTCCATTCTTATTTTTCGGTCGTGGTTCTTGTACGTATCATGTAACAACAGTCACATTATACCTTACTTTCATTTTTCACAGAATTTGACCATCTTGCACCATGTACATTGTCGAATGCTTTTTCTAGATCGACAAATTCTATGAAAGTGTAGTGATTTCTCCTAAGTTCTGCTTCCATTACCAAGCGCAGCGTCAGAACTGCCTGTGTAGCGCCTTTTCGTTTCCTAAATCCAAGCTGTTCGCCGTGTAATAGATCTTCAATTTTCTTTTCAGTTGATATCTTTAGGACGCTTGACCTATTCATAGTGTTTCGTATGACTCATTTAATCTTGTATGTATTTTCATTTAAGTGTTTTGTTCCATTGCATCATAATTCCGTATACTTGCTTTGTTCTTGTGATTCTTTCATCATGAAAGATGAGGCGGATTTCTTGTAGCTAAACACTTTAATCAGCTGTGTGCTGCAGCGACAGCGACAGAATGTGTGTGTGTGTGTGTGTGTGTGTGTGTGTGTGTGTGTGTGTGTGTGTGTGTGCGCATGTATGTGTGTGTGCGCGAACTTGCGTGTGTGCGTGTAGTGGTAAACGAAGGAGTTGAGTGGTTTGATATACAGGTGAATCTGCTTGCGTCTGATATAATTCCAAGCTTATGTGTTAGCTTAAAGGCAAGTCAGCTTTTCATTGCCCGATACCCCATGTTTCTGTACAATTTTCCCATCGGCTCTCTTTCAGCACTGTATGCACCATGCAGTATGTCTTTACTGACATGCAGTAATCACCCTGATGCTCCGACAGATGAAATAACCGAGCCTCATTAGCCTAAACCAACCCCACATGAACTAATTATACCGGAAACCCAAATAGCAGTCTGCGCTGTATCAGATTAAAATATCATTGCACAGAAAACTCCTCAATAGGCACGTGCTCTGCGTATCACAATAGTACACAAAACAATTTGTTGTCAGCGTTTGGCGGCTGGGAGCGACTGACGACAAGGCAAGAGGACTGTAGTATCCATGTTCCTTATTTGTGTGAGCTATGATCCTTCAGTGACTACAAAGCTTTCGTCATTGTCCGCAACGACACTTTTGTGACTGTCAGTGAATTGTATCAATCACCGTCCAGTGTGCAATAAGAGATCTTCATAAAAAAAATTGATCATCTTATTTCAAGGAGCAGGTAGACTATGCCGTAGAGTTCAGGCATTCAGGTTTGGTACAAATTTCTGGCTATGAAAATACAATATGCTGTACAACTTCTTCTATAGTCGGAAATGCAGCCCTCAGTCATTCTCCTTCCCGCAAACGCTAAACTGCGGTTGCAATACTTTAATAGCTCACGTCGATTTCAGATGTTATCTTTGTCCAGATATTTCACATTACGAGTCTTGGCTCGGGCTATGCTGGATTCATCGACCAGAAAATTTATTCTCCTGGTTCAACCATTTTTGATAGTATAGGCAAAAAATCTTTCTTTCTCAGGACTCTTATCTTTGTGTCTACGTCCCACAAAGCCAGCGGCAGTCGAAATTCTTGTTTTTAAATCAAAAACGATTTTGTGTATTTTCGGTCATTTAATATTTATAATAAAGTTTCGATTAAGCTGAATTATTATTTCATTTCCAGGGAGCTTAAAGCCTCTGAATTGGGGGGGGGGGGAGGGGGGGGGAGGGGGGGAGTGGACAGACAAGAAGAGACAGGACCTTGTTTTAGGGAGTCATTCACTGGTTTTAAACCGTCATGCATCTCTTGCTATTCTGCGCTATTATTATAATCATCTCTACATATCTACTAATTCTTGCACAACCATGACGTGCCATTACTTTTTTTCTGGGTACGGTTTTTTTCCAAAGCAAGTAAACTGCTGGAAATCGTTTGTAAAGCGTATGTAAAATGTAGCTGTGTCGACTATATTGGTGTCCTTTTCTTTCTAGTTCGGCCCAATTAATTTTTAACGTCATTTCGTGGAAACAAATTTCATATGCTTTGAATTTTTTCCCTGTTTGTTCTTCGTATAAACCACGTTTCATTTCCTACAATACTGTATTCCACAACATTTATATTTTATAAATTCTGATCGTACGTGACCACTAAAAGTTTTGCGATGTTATAAGCCATTTGTCCAAAAAATCACCTTGTTCACATTAACAAGTGGTTTCCATTGTTTATTGGGGTTATGATTGAGGTTCCTGGCTCAAATTAGAATGTACTGACTGTATGAACATTTCATTTTGCGAGCGCTTTTTTCTCCAGTTGTTTGTCTGCTCGTTCATTATTTGCAGTTCTCCCCTTCCAATGGGTGGTTAATTAGTTATTTGCATTTTCGATGGATCACACTCGCATTGATAGGGAAAGAGATAATTTACAGTTGTGAAATATTTCACACACATTATATTGCTGTGGACTGTGCAGCAGCGGTGGAGTAGTGGATAGCGCCACTTGTTTGCGTGCTGCGTGTCGCCAGTTCGAATCTGATCACAAGCAAATATTTCGTCTTTAGTTTTTATAATTTGTAGAAGGTTCTAGAAATTTCTTATGTTTGAATGTTTCCATTCTGGAATATTCATTCTCCGTTCAGGAGGCAGTTCTGTTCTGTCTCTACGTTATTGTCCATAGTAAACGTGCTATCAATGCTAAGTGATGTACGTAGGAACTTCAGAAAGTGAGTGGCACATATCCTCCCACGCTAAGATCAACGCGCAGCAACAGTGGCACACTGTCAAAAGAGAGTACTTGTTCCAGGTTTTATGCAGACACAGTTCTGCTGCAGTATGGGTAACAGGTGCATAACATCGAGCAAGTGAAGTAGTGCAGCAACCGGCAACTTACCGGAAAAAGGGGTAAATAGAAACGAAACTTCCAAAGAAGTTGTATGATATCGTGTCGGAAGACAAACGGCTATATCATTCAAAGATTTGTTGTCTAGGCTGGTGGTGAACCAGCCTAACAGGAAAATTACGAATTTCCAAGTTGGCGACACAGTTGATGTTTTCTTTTCACTATGGTAAATATCCGATGCCATATTGAATTTCCTCGCTTCTAACCTTATCTGTAGGTACCAATCTCAATTCTGTTGTTTTAATTTAAGTATCTGTGTGGGAAATAGGCAGTTCCGTTTCATTAACTAGAACTTCAGTTTTAAAGTACACTTTAATCTAACTTTTAGGCTAATTTAAAACGCAGGGCAGTGTTTTCGGTATTTGTGGAGTGAATAGAAATAGTAATTGTCAGTGTTTCTTCAGGAAAAGACCAAATATTTGACGGGAATGAGGAATCTGGTGGCACTGTTCTCAGACTAGGTGATTACGCTGTGTCTACAGAATATGGAAAAAGTAAGCAGTCATTTAGATTATATGCATGTAAGAGTTGTTATTTTCAAGACAAACGCTCAGTTGAGGGTTTTTTGCTTAAAACATGAAAAAGCACGTCAATTTCAAAAAATGAGGAGTGGTCAAGGGTATGATGTTAGAAAGCTCTCTGTTACTTCTTGGGCTACGACATCTAGATTCAAAGACATGATCGTTATTTAATATGTCAGTGACTTAAAATATTAATGATAAAACGAGTTAATTAATTAAATGTTACAATAAATTAATTAGAGATATAACAGTTTTTATTTTGACAGCACAATAAAACCCGCAATTAACGCAATATTTTTAGTTTTTGTACTGAATAAAACTTCCTTGAACAAGATAAAAACAGGTTTTGACAAGTCCCTATTCACCACAAAGACCAATAAATAGTAATAATAATAATAACAATAATAATAAAAGACTAACACTGCTGTTTCTATTTACCGCTCTATGCGGGGTGAATAGTAACACCAGTATTTAATTTTTTTATGTTGTACGAGCATGAGCTAAGTTCCATAATTCATTGTAAGTTTAAACTTAAGCGCAAGACCAATAATTCCATATAATTTTGATGTTCATTTTTCTTTTCAAAATTAGCAATTTTTCTTTCAAAAATGCAAACTTTCTCTGTTCATGCATTCTACTGTACGCCTAAGTCGAAGTTCAAGGACGGTACGACTTTTGTGGGCAAAAAGTCTAAATTTCAGGCAGACTCACCGTAAAATTCTGGCGGTATGTGGACCAAATACAAAATCGCGGCCAGCGTTGGTGAAATGGTGCCAGTAATTTGATCAATGGCGCACAAACAAGAGTGGAGTTGATCGTAAAGTCCAGATATTCTTGCAACGTGCGATTTTCATCTTCTCGGCAAGCTGCAAGAACAGGTTGGGGGAAGGGTGCGGAGGAAAGAGACTTACCAACGACGAAGAGGTTCACAGCGCGGTTCCCGAGCGGCTCCGTGGCCAAGCAATGGATTTCTGTCATCAAGGAATTGGAAGACTGGTAGACAATTTGTGACTATCTTAAAATAGTGTTAGGCATGTTTGTCTCTTTGATATGTAGTGCAGCCCTGAGTAAAAGTTAACTAGCCTGCCACAGTAATGGGATACTTACTTTATGAAGTTCCCCCCCCCCCCCCCCCCCCTCCCCCCTACTTCACTGACGAACGGAGTTTCGGATATGGGTTTGATAGTGGTTACGAAGTGACAATATTATCTCACACAAGGGAAATTACCAGTGCACCTCCCTCAGATGTATTGGTAAGGTGGCCCAGTGCATAGTCCGTCAAGGCTGAACACACACCATGCATGAAAAGAGGAAGAAGGTGTACCGAATTGTGAAAAAAGAAGCAAAATAGAAACAGTCAACGGTACAAGCTCAAGATGTGCAATATCGAGTGGATTGCAAGCACTGTGGTGTCGTGGTCGTGTGGTCACAGGATTGGACCGCAGAGTGGGAGATCCGTGTCCAGACGTCTCTTGTGCCCCATCTTTTTTTCACAAAACTATGAACGTCCCGTCCGGTCATTGACGTATCTGTTCTCCTTCTGTAATCTTGGCAGATGTCGTACTAAACATTGGTCATAGAATATGAGTCACGTTGTAAGAATATATTACATTTCCAAGTAATTATGATAAATAATGGCCGGCCGCTGTGGTCGAGCGGTTCTAGGCGCTTCAGTCCGGGGCCACGCGGCTGCTACGGTCGCAGGTTCGAATCCTGCCTCGGGCATGGATGTGTGTCATGTCCTTAGGTTAGTTAGGCTTAAGTAGTTCTAAGTCTAGAGGACTGATGACCTCAGATGTTAAGTCCCGTAGTGCTTAGAGCCATTTGAACAATTTGATAAATAATGAGAACAGGCGAGATTCTGCATAGACCTCTCACAGAATTGAAAAACAACGAATAAACAGGTGTGAACTATGTTATAACAAATGAATTGTAGAGTCAAAACTTCGAAAACGGAACGCATGATTAACGACAAGTGGTACTTGCTTAGAACAAACAGGATGTATGTGTATCTGGAGGTCCGTTCCTTGTACCTCGCTATTGCAAAAGGACGTTACACCACGACACATACACAAATATGAGTACAGCGAACAGAAACGTCAATGCAAGGACGGACGTTTCATAACTTTGTGAAAAAAGATGTATGGGGCACGAGTGAGATTTGAACACGGCCTCTTCGCAGTCCAACACCGTAACCAACTACGACGCCGTGGCTGTTCCAATAGTCTCGATGTTGCCCATCTTGAGCTTTTATCGTTGACTGTGTCCGACCCCTGTAGCTGTGTGGTCAGCGCGACAGAATGTCAATCCTAAGGGCCCGGGTTCGGTTCCCGGCTGGGTCGGAGATTTTCTGCGCTCAGGGACTGGGTGTTGTCCTAATCATCATCATTTCATCCCCACCGACGAGCAAGTCGCCGAAGTGACGTCAAATCGAAAGACTTACACCCGACAAACGGTCTACCCGACGGGAGGCCCAAGTCACACGACATTTATTTTTTATCGTTGACTGTTACTATTTTGCTTCTTTTTTCACACTTCAGTACACCTTTCTGTTTCCATACTTGATCTGTGCACTGGGCCATCTTACTATCAAATCAAAAGGGGGGAGGGGGGGGGGATAGAGCGGTAGGAACTTTCCCTGGTCAGAAATTCGTCTATGGAGAAAAATGAGTTGTCAAGCAAAAGTGATTCAGTTCTCCTGGAGCATCAGTCACCAAAGCGGACGACATTTTTCGCGTCTGTGGTTCGATATTGGTCATGACGTACTTCACCAAATATCTATTAATTTCCAGTGCCATTTCACGAACGCGGAAACCTCAGTCACACACTTACGGCACGTTACATAATGTGTTAATGACTTTGCTCTCGTGGATTCATCGACAAATCAAA